>NC_135736.1:48185000-48830000 GCF_041903045.1 Epinephelus lanceolatus
CACGGAGCTAACGGTAGCTAGGTTAGCCTGGGGTGCTAGTTCTGAAGCTAGCAGTGCAGTCGAAGGAGGAGAATCTGTTTTTACAGAATGACATTATGATTTTAAAAATTAAGTGCAGCATTTTCTTACCATTTTGGTGCAGGGGGGGTCTGAAGCTGCTTGGAGAGTAATTCAAAGCTCCGGTAACGGCTCGACGCGGTCAGATACAGACGACGTTTTAACGAGGTTTGTGACTTTTAACGGTGAGATACCGACCACCGGCTGTCTGACTTTACGGTTTGTGACAGCGGGGGAGAGATTCACTGCAGCGCCAGCAGATAGAGCCGCAGAGGGGGAGAGTGAAGAGGGAGAGAGGAGGAGGAGGAGGAGGAGGAGTGGAAGGTGCAAACCAAAGCTCGTCTATTGAGCAGAGGAACCACTCGACTTCATAAAAACAAACACTGAATCACAAACAGCCACATCTGGTGGAATGTAGCTATTTAGGGACTGTTCGTTACTTGTGAGGGGGGAGGGGTGGTGCAAAAAATATTTATTTTATTTATTGATTTATTTAAAAAAAAAAAAAAGGGACAATGTGCATTAATCAACATTTTAATTTTAGTTTTCATCAGCAGTCCCTTTGCCAGCAGTGGATCTGAAGGTCATGAGGCCAGATAGAGGAGGAGGTGCTGAACCACGCATAATCTTATATACAAGACAAATATTTTTAAACATGATGAGGTTTTCCCAGCTCAGTAGTTTTGAGTGCTTGTTTGGGGAGGCATGTCAAGCACTGACGAGGGACTTACGTACTTTTTTAAAATTTGAAAAGGCTGTATTTTGTGTTTATTTTACTGCCGATTCTTAAATTCTACATTCTTTCACACACAGCCAGAAACTGTAAAAATAAAAATTATTGTTAGATTTTCAAACTTATGACCGTTCTTGGACACATCTTGTGTGACAAATAAATAAGTGATATTTCATCAAAATCATTTTATTCTTTGTTATTCAACATTCAACAACAGTTTAACTCACCAGCTCGCAAGACAAGAGTGAAAAAACAAGGGCTTTTTCAATTCCAGGATTTCATCTTCAACTTTTAACTTAAAGTCTAATAACTAATTTATGGTCGAGGGAGGGCTGTGTGTTTTGAGGGGGAAGGGGGTGCTGCTAAAAGGAGGAGGCATGTCAATTTTTTAAGCACTGCAAGGGACTTACATTTTTTTATTCTAGCCAAGACTGCATTTGCAATCATTTGGCCTGTGATTCAACAGAGCAAAGCACACTGAAATAACTACATCTTAAAAGATACCTGTGTTTGTGTTGACTACACCTAAGTTCCCCGCTGCCTCCTGTCTTTGAGCTAAGCTAGGCTAAACACAGCCTGTTTTTATTTTATCGTATTTTACTTTTTTTGCAAAGAGTGATTTATCACCTTCAACACACACAATCTTTGGAGCAAAAAACGGTTCAGCACATCCAGTTTCCCCCTCACTATCTGATGGGGGAAACATCATAGATCACTGACAACAACAAACATAAATAGTCATGTTTTTATCACAACACAATCCTGTTTTTTACATAAATAAATGCTCAGGAAATCTTTCTGTTTAGTAGCAGTAGAGTGTACTTTCCCTAAATTTAAAGACATACATCACGGCCACAGTGTGCACATTCTTTTGGATGTGATGCACAATAAACTGCTTCTTATATTACACCTACATTATAGTCTATATTTGTTTGGCATGTAAAATTTTATCCTGAGAGGGGATTATTATTATTTGATATACAGGAGAGTGCTAGGCAGTGGCATTGTTCGGACTGGGCATCTGAGGTTTCAGCCCTGAATGTTTCATGAACAGCCCCAGATCTAAATAAGCTGTATATATTTTATATATCAAAATAATATATCATTGATCAGAAACAAGTTTTGGGTCCTCTCTGTCATTCAAGCAGCACATTCTGTTTGATTGTGCACAAGAGAGTGAAGCACACCAGTGATCACTTTAATGTTGCAGCTGGTAAAGGTGGAGCTCTTTTTAAATGCTTTATAAACTGCCGGCTGGTTTAATCTATACGTATGCATCATCATTTATTAGTTGATTGTATTTTGTATTAATAATCTAAGTCTTCAAAGTCACTAAAGCATCCATATATCACTTAAAGTGTGTAACCATTAGATGGCTCAAACAAGAAGCTCCCACATACAATACATGGATCCAGGAAGTCTGGGACCTCGATCAGATGGAACAAATCACACACTCATTAAGACTACAAAAATCCACCTTTATTAAATGATGCAGTCCTGTCGTGGCTTTAATAATACAATGAGGTTTATCATCCAGCAGGGCTCTGCTAAACTCTAACTTTTATATTCCCCCCATGTGCACATCACATTACATGTTATAGTCTGTAGAACCAATTTTGCACCTGTACTTTATCTGTGTGATTATAATGTGTTTTCAATCCTTTTTTTATTTCTAATAAATGGGTTTGGTTATATGCACATTGGAGTGGATGTCTGTGCTGTTTTATTCTTATGTCCAAGTAATTTTTCAATATAATGTGTGCAAATATTATATACAGCTAGAAAAAAGGAAAGGTATACACCGTATTGCTGTTGATGAAAACTTAAAATTAAGTTCTAAGAAAAACGTAACTAAAGCAGACAAATGTAGTGGAGTTAAATGTACAGTGTTGTCTTTCAAAAACATGGGAAGAAGGCAACGAGCAACAAAAGAGGAAATGACCCAAAAAAAAATGAGCAAGAAATTAGTAAAAGAGAGAAAATTAAAAACAAAACACTTATTAAAAAAATGAATAAAAACAAATATAAGAACCAACAAATAAACAAACAAGGAAATGACCTGGAAAAGGAGCTTAGAAATTATAATTCTGTAACATAATTTTAAATATATAATAATGATAATTATAAAAAATAGTTTTACCCTGGCTGTTTAAAAATAATTTTCAAAATCTATTAATTTTTTCTACTTTGTGGAACATTTCTCACCAAGTTGCTTGTCGCCTTTTTCCCCACACTTTTGACAGAAACTGCACCAATTAGCTCGGGGGCCAAAGGTTTAAATACTTGAGAAAGGTGTTTCAAAGGGTTAATGCATGAGTCAGAATCATCTAATGAGTTCATATCATTGATGATGCTCGAAGTCGAGTATGATAGTCCTCCCTGGGTGTCCTTGTTGTGGGTCTTCAGATGGCTGAAGAGGCCAATTCTGGAGCCACAAACCTTCTTGCAGTGTGGGCAGGGATGTTGGGTGCTGGCGGTGGGATGTGTGGGGGCCCGCTTGGTGGAGAGCCTCTCCTTCCTTTGCTGCTGCAGCCTGTTGGAGATGATCTTCATGGAAAGTGGCACCTTAATGCAGGCAGTTTCTCCATGCAGGTCTTTGACTGGCTGTAACTTCCCAGTTTGAGCTGATGGGTTTTTTTTGAGACTGGTTCTGATGGTGTCCTTGTAGCGCTTTTTCTGGCCTCCAGGTGCACGGTGACCGGTGGAGAGTTCAGAGTAGAGGATTTGTTTTGGAAAGCGTCTATCAGGCATCTGTATTACGTGGCCTGTCCATCTGAGCTGGTGCTTTGTGATGGTGGTGGTGATGCTGTCTCCTGTAAGATGCTGGTGTTTGTCCTCTCATCTTCTCAGCTCACACGCAGGATTTTTCGTAGACATCTCTGATGGTAGGACTCAAGGGTTCTTAAATGCCTACTATAAGTGGTCCATGCCTCTGCACCATAGAGGAGTACTGGCAGTATGACTGCTTTGTACACAAGCAGCTTGGTCTTGGCGAGTAGGTCAGGATTTTCAAAGACCCTTTTGCGAAGCTTTGAAAAAGCGCCACTGGCACAGCAGATTCGGTGGTTTATTTCGCAGTCAATGTCCGCCTAAGACGAGAGGTGGCTTCCCAGATAAGGGAAGTGGTCAACATTCTCAAGGCGTCCATTGTCAATTGTTATTGTTGGCGGGGATAAAGCGGTGTCTGGTGGGGGTTGGTGGAGGACCTCGGTCTTCTTGATGTTCATGGTGAGAGCAAGAAGCCGGTAGGCCCTTGTGAAAGCATTGAGGGTGGCCTGAAGATCTTCCTCTGTATGGGCTACAACAGCACAGTCATCTGCATATTGTAACTCCATGATGGAAGTATGGAGGACCTTAGATTTGGCTTTGAATCTGTTTAGGTTGAATAGTTTACCATCTGTTCTGTAGATTATCTGGACACCACTGGGTGCACTGGTTCCAACAAAATGGAGGATGGCGGCTATGAAAACTGTGAACAGGGTGGGGGCAATGATACAGCCTTGCTTGACACCAGTTTCCACCTGAAAGGGTTTAGTCTCGCTGCCATGGCAGAGGACAGCAGCTGACATGTTGTCATGTAAGAGTCTCAGGACCCTGATGTACTTTTCTGGACATCCAAATTTGGATAAGATTGTCCAGAAGGCCTGACATACAGTCACAGGGGACAGTTTCATACTTTAATACTACATTTTACTGATTATATTGAGGGAACAGTTCCAACGCAGGACTTGTACTTATAGCAGAGTGTTTTTGCTGTGTGGTTTTAGTGCTGTTCCTCAAGTTAAGGGTCTGAATACGTCCTCCACCACTGATACATTAAAATATTCATGATTATAATAACTGCAAATGTTACTGTACAGTGCTATTGGTTCATTATACTGTTTTATTCACAAAGACACTTTATACTCCTTCAGTTCAACACGTAACAAAACAGCAAGGTTCAGGCATTGAGACATCTCAACAGAAAACAAACAAACAGATCATATTTGGCAAAATAAATCCAGCCATGCACTTCAGGAGGAAACTGAGAAAAGAAAAAGCTGTGGCGGCACAAACTTAACACAAAGTGAAGCACTTGCAGCCGTCAAAAAGCACCGTGTCCCAAAATAAAAGCAAAACGGTCCTCTTCTCAGCGGAGAGACGGAGGTGTCTGACGGCTTTAAGGATCAGTCTGGTGACACTTTTCTTACTGTCAACAAATCCCATGAAATCATCAAGTGTGGATTAATCCGCAGCTGAAAATAGTCCCCAACAGATGTACTACTTCCTCCTGTTTGTGTGATAAAAACTACAGTGAGCACCTGTTTTGGGAAATTACTGATGGAGCTATATATCTGTGTTTTTAAAGATTTAGGTCTTCAGGCGGAACCAATGGGCTCAGAGCTGAGAGCCACAGACAGAAAGTCAGACAATATTGAGAAACGGACTAACGGGGCCCCCAGGAAGTGCGCCTGGCTTGGACAGACAGATGTTTAACTGCAGACACATTCCCATTGTAGCGTACACGCCCACCATTAGTACAAGACAAACCCACCATTCGACACTGTGGAAACAAACATGAGGCCGAACGTGGCAATACTCCACTTCATAATTGATAATACACGAAAACGGGGTTTACTTTATAAGTAACAAGATGTAGCCTTCCCATTACCCTCAACCTACCTCTCTTTTAACCAACTACTTCACAGCTAGCTAATCGCTAACTTAGCATTTTCGTCAGGGCTCTGCCTCCAGGTCAACAGGCGAAGGGGGCTGATCGTGGACTGATATGTAGGTTAAGATGGGCGAGTCATGCAGGTGCTCCAGCTGCAATATACCTACTTGCTTTGAAGCCAATTTTCATAGTGGCCAAACAGCGGTACTGCCCTTTCCATACTTTTCCCCATAGACTTACATTGTAAAAGAGACGTCTGTAAATCAGTGGATGCATTTCTTAGAGCATCACAACGCCCATGAAACGACTTGTTCCACTGTTGATTTAATCAGTCTGATAACATTCCCAAAGTATAACAGGGCCACAAGATCAAACTATTTTATCTCCAGTCAAGTTAGCGGAGCACTAAACAGGAAGTCAGCCGGTTGGCCAGCAGGAGTTGGCGGTTGTTGGCATCTGTAAGTCTCTAGCGCACCTGCTCTATGGGCCCATGATGCCGTAGCAGCACCAATCACCCAGGTAATGTGATACCATGGAAACAGAGCTTTGTTGGCTTCATGTGCCACTGAGCAACTTCCATAGCAATGAACAGGGACCCTCCTCCAACGTTGTATCCAGGTCTCTTTACACATCCACAGGACTAACACATGTTGGTTTTTGTTTTTCAATGGGATTTGCTGACATTTAGAGTAACACCAGCCTTATCCTTTAGAGGAAGAATCCACCATCATCCACTCACACTGTCACGTCTCATTTTGTCTTCAAGGTTTGTTTCATTGCTACAGAAATGCACTTTTTTTACAACCTGCCTCGACATTTGTGTTTCCTCTTCTTGACAGAGTTCTAACATGGCAGCTCTCACTTTGTCTGAAATTGGCCAGTTATAAACAGGAAGAAGAAGAAACATTCCTTTAGGGACTGTTCATTATTTATAAGGGGGGAGAGGTGGAGCAAAAAAGAGGGCGGGATGTCAAATAATATTTTAAGCAGTGGGAGGGACCTATGGTTTTATTTTTGGCTTAGGGGAGGAGCACACAAGTTTAAATGGTTGTATTTTGTATTTATTTTATGGCAGATTTGTAAAGAAAACATGCAGGTGGGATGGGACGTAGATACAGGAACATAGATGCCTCATTATTTGCTGAATCATATGTCAACAGCACCGCCATATTGGCGAGGTCAGACTTGCCTGTAAACAAATGCAAGCAAACAGGAGCTGCGGTTCTTCCTGATTAAAAACACCCTATAATGTTTATTTTTCTTAACCAACTGCAATAAGTGGTTTTTATGTTATATTTATATGTATACAGTTCATGTAATCCTAACATGATCCCAACCTTTCCTGGTTGGGAAAAAAAAACATCATAATTTTTATTTTATTTGATTTTTTTTAATCAAGAAAAACCACAGCTGCCATGGTCACTTGTATTGGTATAATACAGGCGTACTTGACATCGTCAATATGGCGTCGCCACTGACTTATCACTGCAATGGTCTGACGCAGTCAATGCAGCATCTACGTATAAATGACTGTGAGTTAGGAAGGCATGTTTTCTATACAAATTGCCAAGATTACACCATTGATGACAGCCAGAAACGGTAAAAACAAAAATTATTGTTGGATTTATAACATTTCTGACTGTCCTTGAACACATCACGTGCAACAAATGCTTCTGTCTTAAATAAAACGTCACCAAATCTGATCTTAAAATAGTGATATTGCTTCAGAATCACTTTATTCCACATCTCATTTAAAATTCAGCCACAAATAAACCATTTGCACAAACTAACCAGCATGACAAGGGTGAAAACAAAGGCTATTTTAAATCTAATAACTCATTTATAGTGGACGGAGGGTCATGGATTTCCACCGGTCACTCAGGGAGGTGCAAGGAAAAATATGTGTAGCTTTGGGGAGGGTCCAAATAAATAAAGTCACACCCCAGCCACCTGCCTCCTCTGATAAATAGAGAACAGTCCCTTATTGTGACCTGTTTGTTTAAAAGTGTTTTGGGTGGATTTTTCACGTTAAATAACACAATACATAACCCATAAGAAAAGTCAGAACTATCACAGCGATGAACACGCTCTCACATATCGTCTCTCCTCTCTCACAGACACATCCACACAGCTATTAATAAATAAGATAAAATACTTCTTCCACCCACAGGTGTCTTCCGTCCTGCTAACACCACGCTAGCTGCTGCGCTCAGTCCCGAGGGGGGTATTGCTCACACACATCTGAAGGCTTCAGGCTTGACTCAACCTTAAAGGAACAGTTGGAACATTCTGGGGGGATGTTGTTTTTTGTGAATTTCTGTGCTTCCACCACAGAGAGAGGTCCTGTATTTAGCCTAGCTTAGCACAAAGACTGGGAGCAGGGGGAAACTGTTAGCCTAGCCCCATTAAAAGTGGGCAAATACACTTTCCAAAGGATTTCTGGGAAAATTCACAAAGCACATATTGTGGCCGCTGATAGCACACATGCCAATGTTACAGCACAAACACACTACTAAAGTTTACAGCAGAGTGTAATCAACTGTGACAAACATTATTTGTGATTTAATATCTCAGTCTGTCAGTGCGCTTCAGTTCCCACCATCTCTCTGAAGACACCAATAATTTCACTGTAACTGTGTGTAACTGTGAGGACTGATCTTTAAGACTTGGACTGTTTTTGCAGTGAGGCTCATTTGCATAGGAGAGGACCAGTTTTGATCAAATGTATGCATATTACCCAATTTAAATATATGCAAATAGCACAGGAGCACTGAGATGGTGTTTGCTTGGCAGTGCAGTTTCGGGTGCATTTCACCCTTTGCAGGTGCTCTGAGAATTACATGGTTTCTCCTGCGGCAGCAAAAGCTGCACAATCCTTGTGTAATTCTGCCCATCAGTCTGATTTAAATGCTGTATCATGTTTATTGAGCAGGTGCAGAAATAGGTGACACTGGAGCTGCTGTTTTTGCTGGCTGACAACCGCTGGTGGCAGTGACTGAACGCAGCATCTCTAAAGTCCATCGTGGTTGTTGCCAGGTTTGAGGTCTGGCTTTGCATTTGATGGAAAGAGTATTTGTCTCTTTTGATCGAGCCAGACTGGCAGGTTCCCCTAACCCCGACTGTAACCGCAGCACTCTGATCTGAGCTTAAAATATTGATATTTCACCAAAATCACTTTGTTCTACGTGTCTCGTTTAAAGTTTGGCAAAAGATAAATCATGTGCGCAAACTAACCAGCGACAAGAGTGAAAAACCAACACTTTAGTCAACTCCAGGATTTTGTCGATGCCTTTAACATCAAAAGGTAAGTTTTAAAAATCTAATAGGAGGAGGGAGGGTCATGGATTCTCTGTCAGTCAGGGAGGCTCGAGGAAAAAAATTTATAGCTTCACAAAAGGGTTTAAAAACCCCAAAAGAAAACAAAGTCACAACCCAGCCACCCCCCTCCTTTGATAAATAAAGAACAGTCCCTAACTGGTTTACAATTGTTTGGCCTGTGATTCCTTAAATTTTCCTGTAAATGGCCCACAGTCAAAAAAGTTTGGCCACCCCTGCTCTGAAGGAGTTTTATAACATGTCTGTTCTCCTGAAAAGTACTTTGCGTGTGAACAAAAGACCAACCTGTGTTTGTGTTAACTAAGCCTAAGTTCCTCGCTGCCTCCTGTCTTTGAGCTAGACTTTGCTAAACACATCCTGGATCTCTGTACTGGAGTCACTCACATGGTGTGTATGTAAATCTTCTCATCTGAATCCTACAAGCTGATTTCAGTAAGTGTCCGATTGTCCCTTAAACTCTGCACGCTCCTGTTTTAAAGCTTCACTCCGCGACTTTCTATGTGGAACTTTTCTTGGTGTTTGATCATTGAAAGAAGTCCACCTACACACTGAGTGATGGACTGAAACATAAACCCCTTTTCCACTAACATTAGCGTGTCTGCGCGGGTTATTTAAACACGGGAAAATGAGCTAAAAATAGGCGATAGACTTCTTTCCTATTGCCAGATGACCACCACTGTGTACACGGCTCTGCAGCAGAGCAGTATGCCTGTCTGTGTGTGTAGGGTTTATTGTGTGTGTTCCATGTTCAACGTCACTGTCAGGCTGGAAACAGGTTAACAAAGAGTTGGAAGCAGCATGGAAGCCAGTGAAAACTTGATGGTGGTTACTTTTTTGCATATATATATATATCCCTTATGTATACAGTCTGTCTTTCAAACTTGATGCAGACAAATTTGGATTGATGTTTGAACGCTGCTTGGCCAGAGATGGGCGGCATTGTGTGGTGACCTGTCATTGCACCTCACTGGTTAAGAGGCTATAAAATTAGCGTGTTCACCCGGGTGTTGTGTTCCCATCACTGCCGATAAATACCTGCGACTACTACTGAGTAATTTGACCCAGCTGTGAAACCTTTCCCATTACATTAAAAAGATGTTAGCGGGTGTTAGTGGATTTTTTTGTGCAGTGGAAAAGGGGCTTTAGATACAGATACAGTTGGTGAGCGCTCCCCTCAGAGGTTAACTGCTCTTCCAAGCTTCAGATCTTTCCCCTGTTCTGTCCCTTTAGTTCCCTTTGATATAAAAGATCTTAAACCAGCTGAGCTGTGTGCAGTTAACTTACATCACTGTACAGGATTTCTGAATACTAGCTAATGCTTTTCAAACTTTTCCCCTCTGCTGGCGTGTGAAGCTGCCAAGAAGCACCACTGCAGAGTGCAGCTTTAAAACAAAAACCCCCTTTAAGGACCAGCACAGCTAACAGCTACTTTCTTTCCTCTCTGTGATAAAACAAATACCAGACCCTCGCTGACGTGACGCACGCCTTTAAAATAAGGCTGTCCTTTTATTGTGATGCTGATGTTCAAAGTCCCGGTACGACTGTATCCTCTGCTTGGTATTTGGTGTGTGGGCGGTGGGAGGACGAGCGGACTCAGTTGAAGGCCTCCTTGTTGATCCACATGAGGGTCCGCGTCTCGTTGGGCTTGCACTCGTACTCGATGCTGCTGAATTTGTTGCCGAACTGGCAGTGCTCCC
The DNA here is from genome assembly GCF_041903045.1 of Epinephelus lanceolatus. Taxonomy (NCBI): domain Eukaryota; kingdom Metazoa; phylum Chordata; class Actinopteri; order Perciformes; family Serranidae; genus Epinephelus; species Epinephelus lanceolatus. The sequence continues at coordinate 48,195,478 of NC_135736.1, forward strand.
TCTTGTAGTAATTGTAGTATTTTGCCTGCCAGACCGTCTCAAACGTCCCCGCTTTGTTGAACTGGACAGGAGGAGAGATCATCGTCACCAACACTGCTGCAAAAATCACCCATCTGATATGTGATAAAAGGTCCCAGTGACACTGTTGTCTCACCTCCATGCTGACTTGGACAGGTTGCCGGTCTCCGCTCTTGGTGTGCGGGACGCCCTCGGTGTCATACTGGCCGTGGTAAACCACCGACTCCTCGTCCCTGGACTGCTGCTCCAGAGGGAAGATGATGCCTCCGATGTTCATGTTGCTGTGAGGAGGAGAAAGAGGAGCAAGTAGTTTGATACTGCACTGAGAGCTTTAAAGTGACACCTGCATGCACCTGCAGGTCAGGTGGATCTGAGAGCTGATATTCTCAAAGGCCTCTCTGTGAATGACTGTGTCTTGGACTGTACGTTTGGTCGAAAGGTCTGCCAAATAAATAAATGTCATCTTAATATAATGACCTTCTTTCTGGTAACCATGAGTCTCTTTCACACGTAATTCCCAGTAAATTACTGGGATAACCTTTCAGGCACTGCACGCACTATATTCATGAAAATTCCCATCTGGCACCTTTTCTAAATGCCTTGAGAATAGATGAGGCAGGGACAGTCCAGCAGATGGCGGTAATGCAACATTTTTACATGTCAACAGTGATAAAACTCAGCAGAAGAAGAAAAGGATGGGGCAAGGCCAGATGTAAGACGTCTCATAATTTTCAGTAACATGGCAAATAAAGAGCTGTTAATGTCCAGTGGCAATGTTCTTATAATATGTTTAATATCTAACAAGTTTGTGAGAAAACAGTGGCGTAAATGCTAATTGCAAATGTATGATAACACCAACTGGATCCCAAGATGGCGTCTATTTATTCAAATGGAGTTGCTATATCAAAAAAGTTTCTAGCTTTCTAGCGTCCACTGAATATGTGCAGTAGTGTTTCTTACACTTGCGCCACCTGCAAGTTCCCACCTGGCTCACAGACTTTACATCGTGATGACGTCACAGATGTGTTTTTTAATGGCTTTTCTTGGTTTAAAGAAAGTTTTACAAATATAAAACCGCCATGGATCAAAAACTCATAATAGAAAGAGGCATAACTGAGCTTGTTTGCAGTTGGAGGCGTCCTGTCAACAGTTTAACAGACGTCTCTTTTATAATGGTGCTCTACAGGGAAAATGCTTTTTGGGTTCCAGGGGATTTTTTGTTGCAATACCACGAGTGGCCACTGGGAACAATTGGCAGCAAGGCTGAGCAGTGTTCCTGGAGGCCTGATGCTAAGCCGTAAATATCTCACAGATTCAAATACGCCATCATCGTAGTCTTGTGATTGGTTTGCTCGCTCTACATGAAAGCGTCTTTCGTACATGCTGCAATAGTGCTGCAGGGGTGACGTTTTCTTGTAGGCCGATACGGAGGTTAGCGTCGCCCTGGTTCCCTTGGATTATAGATTATTGCAGAAAATACGCTCTGCGGCAAACAAACATTTATGATTCACATGTTTTGCTCAGCAAGATAATCTTCACTACTGAACACCACTTTTATGATGTTTTTAAAAAAATTTTTTTGATGAAATATCACCATTTTAAGCTCAAATTTCGTTGTTTTTTTTCTAACAGAAGCCTTCGTCACTCATGATGTGTCCAAGGACCGTCGGAAATCTTAAAAGCCAATGCTAATTTGTGTTTTTACACTTCCTGGCTCTGATAAATGGTGTAATTTTGGTGATTTTTAAAGAAAACACGACGGGTTTGGAAGGTTTTCTTCAAAGATCAGTAGTAAAATAAATATAAAATTCATCCATTCAGCCAAAATATTTATTTATTTATTTATTTAAAAGGGACAGTGCACATTAATGTACAACAGTAAAAACAGTGTAAATGTGCCGAAGTTAGCGCAATACACATACGTCCCTCCCCAAATATTATTTCACATGCCTCCCCTTTGTTGCACCACCCCTCCCCCTCTCCTCACAAGTAACGAACAGTCCCTTGACACCTTCCTCTGCACAGATGGATCCCTCCCTGCGTGTCACTGAGGCTGTGTGTGATCAGGTGGACCCCGCCCTGCTCACTTCACTTCACCTTATCCAACAGCAGCAGAGCCGACACGAGCTGTTGGTCCATCAGCAGAGACACGACGCCTCCTGACGTCACCAGCGATGAAAAAAACATCACACATGATGATTTATTCAGGCGGATATCAGATGCTGCTGCAGGCCTGCAGGAGGAGGCCACGGAGCCACCGACATGCGCCACTGTCACTGCTTTAATTTAGTTTCATATTCTAAAACAAACGCTAATTATGGCGGTGCATCTCATGCTTACAGATGTGTGACCTTTGTTTTATTATAGGGAACGAATGAAATAAGAGAACACGCATGCTCTGTGTGCTCCTGCTGCAGATACACCCAGTATCTGACCATATCATAAAGACAGCAGCAACAATATTGATTAAATCTATTTCTTCTTACGTGGCCTCGACGTTTCCAGGCTTCAGCACCACCTCGATCTTGTATTTGGAGCCTGTGAGCAGTTTGATGGTCCTGCTCTGTCCGAACCGGGTCCCGTCCACCTTGAAGAACACGGGCCCCTCATTGGGCTGGATCCGCAGGGAGATGGAGATGTTGATGATCGGAGGGACGTCGTCCATTATCCCGGATCCTTCGGTGTCCTGCGGGGTCAGTTTTCGGTCCCGTGTTGAGGGAGAGGATGGCGGATGATGCGGTGATGCTGAGGAGGGACCACGGTCAAGCTGGGGAGCACACGGCTTCCGGTTACGTCTTTCAAAATAAAAGTGTGAGGGCCGGAGTCTGGGCTGCAACTAACCGATCATGGTCTAGATTAATCGACTGTGGTTGAAAAAGGCAATATCAATATGCCGAAAGACGATTTCAGATTGTTTCTACTGTCAAACCAGTGGTGCATAAATCTAATTAATCTTACTATTAAGGGACTGTTGGTTACTTATGAGGGGGAGGAGTGGGGCAAAGAGTGGGAGGCATATCAAATAATTTCTCAAGCACTGGGGAGCGACTTATATTTTTTTATTTCAGCTTAAGAGAGGGGCGAACACATTGAAATGGTTATATTTTCTATTTATTTTACTGCAGATTTTTATATTTTACATTCAGAAACAGAAAGTATTGTTGGATTTTCAAATTTGCGATGGTTCTTGGACACATTTGTGACGAATGCTTCCCATAACCAAATCTGAGCCAGTCTGCGACACCAGGAATCAGCACACCCTGACTTCCACCCCTGCGGGCAGTGGCCCCACAGTGAGAGAGGTCAAGTAATTCATGGTCTTGTTCAAGAGTGAGGGTAGAATGGAGCGTGAGATGGATCGGCAGTTTGGTGCAGCGTGTGCAGTGATGCAGGTGCTGTGTCAGACCATTGTGGTGAAGAGGGAGCTGAGCCAGAAGGCGAAACTTTTGATTTACTGGTCCATCTGTGTCCCAACCCTCACCTATGGTCATGAGCTCTGGGTAGTGACTGAAAGAATGAGGTCGTGGATACAAGCAGCTGAAATGAGTTTCCTCTGTGGGGTGTCTGGGCTCAGCCTTAGAGATAGGGGGAGGAGCTCAGACATCCGGAGGGAGCTCAGAGTAGAGCCGCTGCTCCTTTGTGTCAAAAGGAGTCAGTTGAGGTGGTTCAACATCTGATCAGGATCCTCCAGGGCGCCTCCAGTTTGAGGTGTTCTGGGCACGTCCCACTGGTAGGAGGCCCCGGGGCAGACCCAGAACACACTGGAGGAATTACATACCTCATCTGGCCTGGGAACACCTTGGGGTCCTCCAGGAGGAGTTGTAAAGTGTTGCTGGGGAGAGGGACGTCTGGGGTGCTTTGCTTCACCTGCTGCCCCGCGACCCGGCCCTGGATAAACGGATGAAAATGGATGAATGGATGGATGGATGGAGCGATGATAAAGAAAAAGAAATTTCACAATTTAAGTAATCCGCATGCACAAGAGTGAAAAAACGCGGCTTTTTCAACTCCAGAATTTTGTCTTCAACCTTTAACATCACAGGGTGAGATTTAAAAATCTAATAACTAATTTATGGTGGCGGGAGGGTCATGTGTTTCCCGCCAGTCGCTCGAGGAAGCTCAAGGAAAAATATTTGTCACTTTGGGAGGATCAAAAACAAAAACAAAAAAAAAGTAATCACACCCACCTCCTCCTCTGATATGTAGAGAACAGCCCCTTACTATTTTTTTTTCTTTTATTGTTTTTTATGACAAACAAAAGCCACAAATTTTCATATTTGAGATCATCAAATATGAAAATTTCTTTCTTTCTTTTCTGTTTGGCATTTTGCTTTAAAAAATGATATAATGTTGACAGATAATGACTGACAGCCCAAATAGGTGTCAGCTGTATCATTTTTGCTTCATTGTTTACAGAGTACAGCTGCAATGATTGGCTGATTAATTTAAGTTGAATTTAAATATTTAATCAGAAACTATTTTATGGTTCCAAATTATCAAATTATAGTGAAATGAATAATTTAGTATTAGCCTGAAACTTGCGCTGGGCTTTTTTCAGTTTTCTGATATTTCATAGACCAAATTATCAATGAGTTACTTCAACATACGAGCCAGCATAAGAGATGATTAAAAATATATATTTGCAGCAGCCCTCCTGATGAATAATTAAGAACATTTACTCAAGATATGACAGTGTAAATGTACAAAAATATAGGCCTATGTAAGTAAGTGCTTCACAGGGATACCATTATATTCAAGTATCATATTGTCTTTTGTTTCCTGCACTTTTCTAAAGCAAATATTAAACTTTTCACTTTCAACATTTGACAGCTGAATACGTTTCTTTTGCACATTAAAATCTATGTTCAAATCATGATAAATGTACAATTTCTTTTAAGTTCTCTTTTGTCCTTCTTCCTTTAATAACTAACATGAAAAACCCAAATATTGTGAAATATTTTGTTACACCAACTCTTCCTGTTCCTGAAGTACTGTGGAGTTCATGCTGCAGACTTAGTTTTGACCAACAGTTAATTTTTTAAGAGATTTTTGCAGCTGAAACATGACACTGAGACTTCAGCTGATTAGTAATCATGAGTTTCTGAATTAGATATGTGCATTTTTACAGATACAGAAAAACTCAAATATGTTATTAGGAAATATTAAGCAGGTTTTGTTTTAACATTATTGTTGTGTTGAGCTCTGTGGCTTTGCAGTTGGATGTCCTACCAGTGTACAGACACATGTAGGTTGTGAAACTGTATGTAGCCAGGGTGGACACAATAAGAGAAACACCTTATGATGCAATGCAATACAAAACTCCAGTGTATCAACAAAGGTGTCGACAAAAACTGCTTCACAACAACGTCATTTATTACATTTTTACAGTAAAAGCAATGAAACAGTTTAATTGTAACAACTAATGTCAATGTTTCATTTCTGCATGATTTTTCTTTAAAAAAAAAAGCAATTTAAAAAATTATGTACAATTGTTTTTTTATATATATATATTCACATGAAACACAAAAGTATAAAATATATATTAGAGTTAAAAATCAGGCACGCAGTAGTGCCAGAGGTGCTTTGAATAAAAATCCTACATGTGGTATTGATCATCTGTCGAGCTCGGCCTGCAGGATCTCTCCCCAGGTCTCCGCGTCCAGCGGCGTCATCCTCCTGCCGCTCAGCTCCTCCGCTGATCTCACGTGGCTGTAGCGACCTCTCAGCCAGTCTCTCTTCAGACAGCTGCGAGTGTAGTTCTTCACCAGAGTGACCTGCGGAGAGGAGACAGGATGCTGTCAGAGGACGAGGGTCAGAGAAGCTTCAACCTCCTCTCAGTCAAGACTCAACCCAGTCACCTGAAAAAATGTTGGCAGTGTATGTTTGAGCAGTTCACGGCTACGATACATTTGTACGTTATTACATAGAAAGCTTTACATTTCAACAACACTTAACATGTGGTTATATTTGAGCACAAAATCAACTTGGATATGGTTAGGAAAAGATCATGTTTTGGCTCACAGTACCCAGTTTTGGGGTACCCAGCAATGTCTCTGTAAAAAACAATGGCTTTTCATCTCATCATTCCCGCTGACAGGTCGCTACAAAACACCCACGTTTAAAGGTGAAACAGTGAGACACAGCAAGGACACGCTAAACAACAATCAGTTTTATTGTTTGTTGGTCTCAAACAGTGGTCTGCAGCTTCTCACCTCATGCATCACCTCAGAAATGTTGACACGAAACGTGCAAATGTAACGTAGTCGTGGTTTGCAGAAACGTACAAAGCCAACATTTTCTTGTGGAGACTGGGAGACAAGGTGATATTTTATGGGGATATTTTTTTCTTTATAGGATACAAATTCAAAATAATAGGAGTTTGTCCATCAGTTAAAGCCTACAGCCTCCTCCTCTGATGTTTTCTACTTGACCTCTGAAATATTCTCAAGGTCTCTGTTGGGTGATAAATGTGGCGATATCTCTGGTTGTGGCCCGTGAGAAGGGTTTGAAGATGGCCGTTGACACGGTCAAAGACTCAACCCAACTTAACTTTATTTATGAAGCACATTTAAAAACAACTCATCTTGACCACAGTGCTGTACTAAAAGGATAAAATGCTAAAAACTCATGAGAAGCAACATAACACACACTTAGAGACACAACACACACAGGCAGCATCAGGGGAAACCACATCAGGGGGACTCCAACAATAAAGAATAAAAGTAGGTTCTGAGCCTGGACTTAAACAAGTCAATGGTGGGGGCAGATCTGCAGAGCTTTCAGCTGAAGCCTCAGTGTCTCTGTGCAGTTTACTGTCCGACACCTGACAGTGTAATGCTGAAATCAACTGTACTCACAACGGTGAAAAAAAAAGACTTCCAACACAGAAAAGTGCAATGAAACATCATTCAAGCTGAAATTCAAAATCAGAAACTTGGGCAAGATCCATCTTATCTGGGTTCACCAACACAAGCTCATCTGACTTCACAGCAAACATGGCGGCGTCCACAGTAAACCGAGCAGGGTGACCTTTACATCAGATCTTACTTTATGCAGTGTTTTATGTAGAGTTTGTGTGTGAAACATGTGAAATATGCTTTTCTACAGCTTTATGCTCCTGGCTGTGGTGGGTCACACTTTGATACTCAGCACTCGTTATACATTTCACAATTTTGAGCTGCTATTAGAACGAGCAAAGACGAGACAGGTTACTTATTTTACACACTGTTTCTTTTCACTAATGGTGCTGTGGTCTTCAGTAGATGGTTGTGAAGCTCAGAAACGTAGCCATAAAAAACACCAGTTTGCTGCGGGTGTCCATGTTTTCCTGAGGAGATGCACTGGGATGCATTTAGATCGGACACTGGGAACACAAACTCAAAATTATCAACTCCCAACTTCCATGGACTGCAGCATAACGTGGAACAAAACATATTTTGTCCCTCTGTGATGTCACATCTCTTGCCTGGGTCCAGACCTTTGAATCCGACCACTCCAGTGAGTTTGAGTTCACTGATTCATCTGGCGTGAAACGGCCTGTATCGTTTAAGATAAAAAACGACCAATGAGCACTGCGAGAGGGCTCCATCAGCCAATCAGTGTCACAGGGGGAACTAACATTGTTGTCATGTTGTCAAGCTCTTGTCAAGTGGTGTACCAGAGTAAACGAGGAGTAACAACAAAATGGCGAGCTCCTCAAAGGAGACAGTCGCTGCTATCTGGGCTGTTCTACATCAATACATACTCGGCCTGTCCTCTAAATATCACTCTACATCATAGTTTGTATTTACTTCACTCCACTCCACTCTTAAGACCCCAGCAAAACAGGTATGTTGGCATGACTACGCATCAGTGAGGAATTAAAATGACGACAGATTCAGGTGGATACGTTGGTTTCTAGTGACTGATTATGGAAAATTGAATTCCCATCCCCAGTGGAAATCAATTAGAGTGGACGCAATGTCAGACTGAAGGCAGAAACAGAGTGTAATGAGTAAACAGTTCTGTCTGATATCAGGCAAGTCACATGTTCACAACTGCCTCCAGTTTAAATCTTTGTTTTAGCGAGACGTTTTTAGCATCAAACTTTATTTCCATGGCAGTACGCAGTCGCTCTGATGACAGGTCGTTGGCAGCTGTGTTCATATTTTCCAATTGTTCTTCTGACTCTGCTAAATTTGTCTGCTGATTTCTGACAGCGGGACTGTGAAGTTCCTCTCATCACTCTTGGTGACATTTTTGTGAATGAAACCTTCCCACAAACAGAACACAACAGGCAGTGTTGTTGAGCTAATTTGGGGCATTGATTACGCAGTTGGTTTATTAACAACAAAACAACAATTAGTTTATTTACAGGATAGACTGATGTATAAAGAGATTTCAGCCTGTTGGGTTTAAATGGAGGGACTCTGAATCGCCTGTTGGAGCGCAGAAGTTGGTATTTATTATTTAGTTATTATCATTTTGGACATATTCATTAGTCACCTCATGAGTTCATTTTAAATGTAATGTTAAAGTGAAAGCTGGCACTAAGAGCCAAAATGAAAACACCTGGTTTGAGTTCATTTTGACTTTTAGTGTCTGAATTTGTGCACAAATTAATTTTCCTGCCGACCCACCTTCCAGGACAGGCCGTCCCTCCTGTCGCTGTCGACCTCCCTCTGACAGACGGCTCTGACCAGCAGACACTGCCTCCTCCACACCTGGTCGCTTTCCTCGATGATGTGGTGCCACAGCTTGCAGGTCCGCGAGGCACTGCACAGACTCTCGGCGTCCAGCTCGCCAAAAATCTTCACGCTCATTTCTGTTGGCAACGTCTCTGCAAAGTTTTGAGAGGTGGTGGTGTCGCATGTGGATATCAGGGAGGGTCCTCTTTTGGAGAGGAGGAACACAGGCGAGGTCTTCGTGGAGTCATGCTGCATAATAGCTCAGAGTCCAACAGGGTGAAACAGCCTGGGGAAAAAACAGATGGATCCAGTATTTCAGAATCTGACGTCACTGATTAAATTATGATTTACACTACGTTATATTTACATTAGCTTTGGATCTTATGGGCAATGTGAAGACATAAGGAGGGAAGCACCTGTTAAACTGTTTGTGTTGGAGGAGATAGAGGAAGACTTGTATTTTGCTGAGCAGCCATCTTCACCAATATAAAGATATTTTGATTTAAATTTTCTGCAGTGCTTATGTTAGATTTTATTCTACATGTTTGTCTACCACAGAGGCCCCTCGCCTCAATTGCAAAAATTTACTTACATGTATTTTCTGCTCGGTTACACACACACAACTGTCAAAAACCTGCTCACTGCCCAGTAATATACACAGACATTAACCCTCAGGATATTTAGGTTTGACTGACAGGCACATGTGGCTGTTGTCCATCACCAACTGACTCTACAAAGTGGGAAGGAGTGCAAATAATGAAGTGCAGTTGCAAATAACCAATAACAGTTATCAATGTGTTAATAAAAAAATGGTGCCAATGCCAGACATGTCAACAGGATAACAGTAGTTTCATGAATATAGAAGTAATGTGCAGTTCATTAACGATAAGGATCACCAAAGGACTGGACAAATGAAAAGGTTATTAACAGGTTATTATGTATGAAGTTACTTTACGTCCCAAACATAGATTTGCAGGCTGAAGGATGACAAACACAGAAAAACATGTTCATTACAAAACACCGAATAACAGCACACAGTTTATGTTAACATTCTCCATTTCCCTGTTGGGCTTGTGAGTGAACAAAAGCTTCAATTTTCTTGAATCAAATCTTATTGTGAGAAAATCAGATGCAGCTCAGAGTCACGTTCAGCCGCACCAGTCTCGTGTCCGCCCCGGCTAGCAGGAACACGGTTAGCTAGCTTAACGTTAGCGACCGAGACCCCTCCAGACTGTCGCAGTTTACAGGATAAATACTTTTATTTTTTACCGTAGACCGTTGCTATGTGATGGCTGCTGACATATTCAAGTACAAGACGAGTCATTTAATCGACGTGTGTCGGTTAAATGAGATTTTCTTACCGGCTGTGTGGTCGCTCCGTGCTGCTCTGACAGCTGACTGTTTAAATGTCTCAACGGTTGTTTACACACACAGACACGTCACTGTGTTTTCCATCGAGTGCGCATGCGTCAAAAAGGCCACGCCCGTGAATCGCAAACGCCTGACTACATATTCGCCGAATCCCATCCTAAAAGTTTAGAATTTAAAATACTCTTGGTTATTTGCGAATAATGTAGGCATATGAAATTAATCTCAAAGCGGATTATGGATAAGTGAATATCATTCTTTAATTCGGCATACATATTATATACATGGCGTGACTTTAATTGATTAAAATTCCAACTTAAATTGGTTCACATATCTCGCCACATGCATCTTTTTTTTGAGACCATGCCAAATGAAGGCTAGTCAAATAAACTTTATTTAATCTAACTTGTTAAACTCAATGTACTTCCTTTGGCCAAATAAAATAGCAAATGTGTGCAAAAACTCTGCTTAATTTAAAGTTCAAACTCAAATTTTAGGAAATAGTCAAATCGTGCAAATAAGCTTCCTGCAATATTTGCATTTCTGTTTTCTAGTTTCCTTTCTTACCTAATATCTAGCTATAAAAATACATAATACGCCGAGCACAAAGGGACCGAAACAAGAACTGTGAACCAAATAAAAAAAGTTTACATTTTAATAAACTAAGATCATGCACTGTGTGTTGCATGTATGCCAAATACAGAATTGATGTCTATTTTATTCAAATTAACCACTCTTTATTTAGAAGCACCACACGTCAACTGCATGGAGTTGACAGGGCGGTGTGAACGAAGTCGAAAGTTTAAATTTTGATAACTAAAGTCACGCAGTGTATGTTATAAGTATGCCGAATTATAGAGTGACACCTACTAAATTATAGATTATTTTTTGATGTATTTTTTAATCACAAATAATTTGTAAATAAGACATTTTAAATGGAAGAAATTCAGGATGCAATAAGGGGGACGTGTTCAGGCATGCTTTCAATAACATCGCCACACCTCTACTGCGCATGCTCCCTCCACATCCCGGAAGTTTTGAATCCCGTAGCTGAGAGTTGTGAGTGGTGTCTGTTCTCTATGGTTGGATTTAAGAGTTGGGAGACAAAAACTATCCAGTTTACCTCCACAGCAGGTAGGCAGCAGTACAGGTGTACCACTGCAGCGCATTACGTGGCTCAGACGGAGCATCTGAATGAAACATTAAGTCAGAGAAGCTCTTTGATTCCTGATTTAATTCTTCTAGTAACTTTCAGAATCCTCTGAACTAAGTGGTAAAGGCTTGTTTTAATGTGTGTTTACTTCCTCCAGTGAACCGGGGTGAAGCTCTCTCCTCTCCCGCCCGTTGAGCAGATGTCCGGTTTCGACCTCGTCCCGGTGGACGGCGGGGATCCCGTCCACCTGCCGCCCGGGGAGACGGTGCTGGGCAGGGGGCCGTTACTGGGAGTGAGTCCTCCTGTGGCGTTGTTTCAGTTTACTTTACTCTTATACCAGCATTACTAATAACAGTGCACATTAACAAGCATTGCTGTGGTGGGATGTAACTATTTACTCAAGTACTAAGTGCAACTATGGGGTACTTGAGTATTTTATTTATATGGTATTTGATGCAGAACAACCCCTGCTCCACCCAGCTTGGTCCTGGCAAGGTGCTGGAACCATCAATAAGTCCAGACTGGTAGAAAGGATTTCTCCACACTTACATTTATTTTTATGGCATTTAAAACTTTACCCCACTGAACCTCAGATGCAGGGGTGTTTGTAGGATTTGAGGACACTGGGGGCTTAGCCCGGACCTCTGAAGGGGGGTCCTTGGGGCTCCTCCCTGTGAATTTTTTTTTATTGAACACGCTTTATGTTGATGCTTTTTTCTTTTATGTGGCACCTTAGGGGTCGTTCACATGTCGTGTTTTAAACTGCCTGGAAAACTGGAGGTCGGGCTTTGGGTGCTACTCTTGTGCCAGCTTCCAGGGGCACGGAGGCAGGTTGTGTCTGAGGTTGGTAAGCGACCATCACTAGCACCGTATCACAGCTTATTTACCAGAAATCCTGAGTGCAGAGCTGATCTTCTTCCAGGTGTTGTTTTGTATGTGTGTATTAGGCCAAACATATTGTCTGTGGGACAGATGTAAAGCTCTGACAGCTCTGCACTAACATGATCAACTTCCCTTCCATATTTATCACACACTGATATTTACATTAGAAGGGAAAGATATCCGTCGGCTGTGATTGGTTGTTCCTTGTCACATGACATGCAGTGAGCACTGCTGCGTTCCAAAAGTTGAACTCAAGGCGCAGCCGTAGCGCCCTGAATAAAAGGCGCTCTGCGTCTTTGTTGTCTTATCATTTTTAACTTTACTTATTTTTTAAAACTTTTTTTTTTTTAAATTATGATTTATGATGTTAAAAATATTAGTAATTGTTAGTAATAAGTATTGAATAGAGACAGAATACTTTACAACTGGGAAAGTAGTTGGAAAAATAGTTAAATATATGTATTCATGTTAAAGCAGCTCTTACCTTTCTTACATTTCACATTTCACAGCACTTAGAAAAAATTTGAACATCCACAACTCCACCTCCCTCCATTATGTCCTCATTACGTCTATGATAGACGGAGGCGTTGGCAAGGTAACGTCAGATACACGGAAGAGGAGAGCAAATTTAACATTACAACCAAGACAGTCAAATGCAACCCAGGAGTTTTAAAACTCAACCGGAGTCAGTGATGACTGATGAGTTTTATAATATAATGTAAACGCTAACGTTAGATAGTACTGGTGACTGGCAACAAACAAGACAGAAGGCTAACCGTAAGCAACTGGATGCTGTGTTGTCAAATATAACGTTATAGCCTATGTTACATTAGAGGCAAACTGAAAACTAAAAATTCAGTCCAAATGCAATGATTGGTCGGAGTTTTCTTACAACCATATGAGGATGGTATAATTATGAGTTTTTATTTCTGGTGGAATTCACTTACATTTTAGTGTGCCATCATCTCATTAATAGCATTTTAACCTAAACAAAGAAAAGCGTAAAATTTCCAGAAAGGTAAGTGTTGCTTTAAGAGTGGTGGAATGTAACTAAGTATATTATTTTTAATAATTATTTTATAATTATATATATTTTTAATTGAGTTCTATCAAAGTCCAAACAGACAGTTTAATCAAACTCATAGGACTCAATAGCCGTACCTTTCCAGGCCTTCTGTGAGACACACTTACAGCAGGAGGTAACATGAAAGTGGAAGTGAGTTACAGTACAGAGGCCAAAATGGACCAGTAGAGTAAATGTAAATACAGGTATAAGCATAGAAAAACAAATTAAAAAAAAAAAAAAACTGAGCTCATTATATAGAACCAGAACGTTGGATAAGAAAATTCACCTCAAACAAATGAAGATCATACAGGTGTGATACACACCATCCACTTTTCACATCTTTCAAAAGCTTATCTTGTTGCAGTCTGATAGGAAAGTAATCCTTTCCATCTTAAAGATATCATATATAATATCTGTTCAGTCATCAGCTGTAGGTTTGCTGGTTTTAGTCTCTCTCTAATAATGGCTTTCTTGCTGCACTCAGGATCCCAAATAGATATCTCTCATGAGAGGTAACACAGTCCAGAGGCAGGGTGCCCAAATATAGCGTTGCTAGTTTTAATGAAATGTCCACCTGGAATACTTTTTGCAAAACTGTGTGAACCTGCTGCCAGAGAGGAATTAATGATCGGCAAGACCAGATATGTGATAATGATTGGCACCAGAGAACCCACATTGTCCCATTCCTCCTCTGTCATACCTACGCTCCCTTCCTATTCGGCCTGTTCATCAAGAATATTTTTATTCAGTTTTAACAGGATTACACAAAACATGCTCACAGCAGGTATCAGACTTAAAGCATATGTATGATGGGGAGCAAAGCTTGAAGTCAAACCCTCCCCATACCATAACCCCTAATAGCAGCGAGAGGAGGAGGGATGTCTTTGTAAAGGCAGGCTCAGAATGATGGGGTACTTTATGCATTCACACTGGCGCTATTTGGTCCGCTTTAAATGAACCCCAGTCCACTTCCACGGAAAGTTCAGTTCGTTTGGAGTGGCGTGAACGCTCATTCGAACTCTGGTGCGGACCAAAGGAGCGAACCCTGGTCCACTTGAAAACTGGGGGTCTCGATTCACTTGCATGTGAACCCTGGTGCAGTTTGCTTACAGTGGGAAATGCAAACGTCCTATCCAGCGAACCAAAGAGAGGAAGTGACGTAGAGCGCAGTGCATTTTGGGAAGACAAAAACAGTCAACAGCGTGAACTAGGAGAAGCCGAGGTAAAAAAGAAAAAGTTGAATAAAGTCTGGTGGGCAGACGTGGAGTAGTGAGGAGGTGCAGGCGCTTATTGATATGTGGTCAGAGGACAACAAATCGCTGAAGGGGATGGATTTCCATTTTCGGTCCTGGCCAATCAATGAAGCAGGTTTTCTTCTTCCTCATGCTTTTTTTCTTCCTGGTCAGTGGTCATTTTGGGCAATACCGCCCCCAAAACGAGCAGCTGTTGTAACTGCGTGACATTGTTCGGACGGTTTGGTCCGCTTCAAAAAATGCAGAGTGAACGTGAACCGGACTATCCTGGTGTGAATGCGCCCACTGGCAGAAAGCACCAAGAACAAGAAACAAACACAAAATCTCAGTTTAACTGGCAACTCTGAAAGTACTTCAGTGAAGGGGCCCCAAACCTGTTGGAATTTTTTATTTGAGTCACTACTTGAGTGGCAAATCTTTTCAAGATTAAGGCAGGACACAGTGTCCTTCAGCCACTGGGTGTGGGTGGGCGGGGCAGCATCCCTCCATCTGATTAAAACAGCCTGTCTGGCCAGCACAGAGGCAAAAGACAGTGTACAGCGTTGGGTCGGAGTCAGGTGTACATGTTCCTCTGCGGTGGTGCCAAAGAGGGCGACCAGGGGGTCGGGCTGCAGGTCAAAGTTAAGGATAGAGGACAAGGATTGAAAAACATCCTTCCAGTATTTTTTAAGGCTTGGACACGTCCAGTACATGTGAATAAGCGAAGCCTCACCACCTGAACATTTGTCACAGCCAGGGTTCACATCTGGGTAAATGTGTGAGAGTCTAACTTTAGACCAGTGGACTCTGTGTATTCTGGCCCAGGCCTAACGACACCACTGCTTTTTACTTCACTACATTAATCTGACAGCTTCAGTTACTTTACAAATTAAGTTGTTTTTTTTTCACACAAAACGTTTGAAGAGTTTATAAAATATGATGTTCTGTTATAAATGAAACTACTCAACAATTTCTACATGCACAGCTGCAATGATTAGTTGATTGAAAGCTAATGTGAAACTATTTTGATGGTTGAAGTCATTTTTCATGTGAAAACATTTCAAGTTTCCAGCTTCACAATTTTTTTCCTATGAATGAGGTTAATTGTTTTTTCCTGACACAAATTGATCAATAAAACTGTGCACTGATAAGTATCAGTCAGGATCATATGAATGCGAGTGCTGAGCTGCAGGTCTTCCTCTGAACCACTGGAGGACTCTGTCACACCGATAACACGCAGGCAGCTGGACTCATGGTTCAGGATGTGTCATTTCTGATGCAGCACACTGTCGTTTATGCAGCACTGATTTTAAGTGATGAGTTTCGGAGGCAGCCCTGCTTCTGAAAAAAATCGCCTGATTTTCTTTTTCCTGGTACCACAAGCAAGATGTGTGACAGAATA
The DNA here is from genome assembly GCF_041903045.1 of Epinephelus lanceolatus. NCBI lineage: Eukaryota > Metazoa > Chordata > Actinopteri > Perciformes > Serranidae > Epinephelus > Epinephelus lanceolatus. Next base: position 48,211,265 of record NC_135736.1, read on the forward strand.
AAGTCAGATAAGTTAATCACCGTACCAAAAGGTGAGCAGGGAGCTTTAATGTGTCCAGCAAACATCATGCATGTGTTAATTTTAATAGAAATACAAGTGGAATTTCTGTCCTGATGGTGACAAAGGAGGAAAAGTCAGGGTGTTGGTGACTCCTCAGCATAGTGCTCTGTGGACTGTGACTGTTCACAGTGAATTCCAAGAGAATCTGTCCTGCAGTTGGTCAGATGGTGATGTGTATGTATCTGCTTTGTACCTCCATTTTGAACCTTTTCTCCTGTTTTCCTTCACGTCATCTCAGATCACTGATAAGAGAGTGTCCAGACTTCACGGGCTGCTGGAGAACCTGGACGGACAGCTGCGTCTCAAACCGGTATGTCCTCTCACTGAAGGCTTAAAACATCCACACCAGTGGTTTGCCATGTTGACCATTAGCTTACTGGTGAACCTTTTCATATGTCTACCATCAGTTATTAAAGCTGGAGTCTCTAACTTTTTTTAAGTTATGGAATTCAAATGTTATTATTTAATGTTGTCTGTGTGGCTCTGAGCTGCAGCGTGCTGCTTTTGTGGCTGACTGTGTGCAGTGAAGTCTGAACAAACGACAGTCACTGTGATGCTGCAACAATCAAAGTCAACTCATGTCACTTTAGTGTGTTCAGTGTGTATCTGGTTGATCCACCAGATAAATCATACGTAGGTCCATGTAGAATCTGCGCCTGCAGAACAGATTTTAGAGACCTGTCCAGGTGTGCCTCTCCTCTCACCTTACTGGGGATTGGCTGCAGCCTTGTTGTGAGAGGATAAGTGGGTAAAACTAGCTGATGGATGGAAGGTGTCTGGTGATTGTACAGTATTGGCATCAAGAGAAATCTTGCGTTTCAGGAGCAATGGCTGTCAAAGGTTGCTGAAAGGTCTCCATTTAGTAGCTGTAGTCATATACAGTCGTAACAAATACATTCAATACTCTGATCTTTATCCGTCCTGAGGGAGGTGGAGTCACTGGAGTCAGACGGAGGTCTATTAATAACATAAATCACACCGTCTTATTGAATTATCATTTGCTTTATTGACTTGAAGGGATGTTAATGCATCAGCACGTTTCAAATCGTCATCTCAGACAAATAATTAACACCTCACAGTCACAACACTTCTTTTAATCGTGTGTTGGAATCAATCACATCAATGAATTCAGTCTCTTGACATCGCAGCTACAGATATTCTTCAGAGAGCAGCCCGCAGCTGTGAGGCCACATCGATGCTTTAACCGTCACACCTGCATCATAAAACAGAGAAAATGCAAATGCTGTCAATTTTTTCTTTTTCATCGTTTCCTTTTTAGTGGCAGTTTTTTCGCTGCTGGGCTGTGAGCGTAAAGGAAAATCATCCACAGATTTCAGATGATTGTTCCAGGTGAAGAATCAGGTCGCTGTGACCTGTTAAACTGAGGGGTACAGAGAGAGTGCACTCTGACAGAAGCTCCCTACACACTGTGCAGTTATGGTGATTTTGCAGGTTTATTGTGTGTCACACTGTGGGATGGGTCTAATAATAAATCTCAGCTGCTGCTTGTGTCAGATTGCACAAGGCTGTGCTGAGATGTAAATAAATTATACATGCATGTGGAAGCTCTAAATCTTCTAGCGATTAAAATTCTTTTTCCGGAGTGTTTTCCTACAGAAATGGAATATTATATAATAAGAGTGTTGCATATAATCACCTGAAATCAGTGTTAATTTTGACAGCTACTTTATATTTAGTCTGAGTCTTGAGATAAAAATGTTTCTTAGTTTTAGTCACATTTTAGTCTGTTAGTCAATATATTTTGTATATGCTTTTTTATATCTTTAAATTAATCCAGTGAGGCTGATTCATGGATCATAAATCAGACTCAAGGTGACAGGTTGTATAAAATAATGTGTGTGTCATGTCTCCAGCAGTGTGTGACAGGTTTAAGGGCTGATCTACGAGCACACACTTACTGATCATCATCTGAAAAGCTCAACATCTCTCTATTTATGCTCTCAACAAATAACTAATGTGAGCCAACTAGGATTTGTCCCCAGGTTCATTTTAAACTCTGACTTATCCATGTGACTGTTAAGAAGCAGAAACATAACTTGTTTCTTCATGTGCAACATGTTAGTCTGGAGGTTTAAACTGGTGTCCTCTCACAGAGTTGGTGATTCAAACTAAACTTTCATCTCTGTCAGAGAAAACTGATCTGAGTTCAGACTGTTTACTTACAGCACAGCTACACTCACAGATAACTGAGCCTCCTACCTGCCTGTCAAACACCATCAACCCACAAACCTTCTCCAGTCCGGACTGAGTGGAGTCCTGCGGGGTGAAGCTGTGAAGGCTGCGAGCGGAGCTAGCTGCTAACTGCTAACAGCCACCGCTGCAACTAACAAACTCCACAAATCCATTCAGCAGCTCCACCATCCACAGTCAGACACACATGGCTGATTATTTACTGCTGAATTACAGCTCACAACTCGCACCAACCCAAACATCCTGGTGCAGACTATTTACTGGAGTTTACCAGCCTGATGCTCATCAGGCATCTGAAGATCATTACAAGCACGGCCGCTCTCGGCTTTCAGTGTCTGATAGTCCACCACTAACATTTTTTCTCACGTCTCATCTCGTCAGCAAAAATGAAACATAGAGTTTGTCTTGGTTTTTATTATCAAGATCTACTTTTAGCTTGTCAGCATCTCATTTTCACATGGAAAAGAGTTGTTGACGAATTATTTCCATCGTAGTTTTTGTCAATGAAATCAACACTGCCTGAAAATAAGGATTGTTGTGTTTTTGTTATCTTAGAATGAGCCGTTTATATCTACACAGGGAGCAGGTCCTCGTCTACGGAGATTGCCATATTGCACTGCCATGTTTCTACAGTAGCCCAGAACAGACAAACCAAACACTGGCTCTAGAGAGGGACATTTGCATTTTTATGTTTTTGCATCGTTAGAGGCCCATCTTTGAAGACCAACATCAGAAAACACTGATTCGTAACATGAAACTGCTTTATTCAGTGTTTTACTGGGTAAATCAGCTGCTCTGTTTGTTTTTGAGAGGAGGAGACCTCTGAGGATAACTCAGCTGCTGAACAATGAACACTGAAGGAATTCTAACCAGGAGAAGTTTCAGCTGGCTGCAGTCTGCAGTCCTCACCGCTAGACGCCACTAAATCTCACACACTGGACCTTAAAGATGTCTTTTAAAAGCAAACAGAGATTGAATGATGAACAGCCCGTCTGTATCGAAGTGAAAATTGAAGAACAGGATATAAAAGAATGACTGAATTAGTTTCTGCGTGCTGAAACTGCACAAATAGGACTAAAGAAGCTGTGTGATTCAGTGACAAACCTGCTGGAGTTCATCAGTTCATCCTCTTGTCGTTTTGATCTTTAGACCCACCTGAACCCGTGCTTTGTTCAGTCGTCCCTGACCGACGAGCCTCAGCCTCTGCAGAGAGATACCTGGTACCCTCTTCATCATGGAGACTTGTTCTCTCTGCTGCCGGGCCGCTTCATCTACAAAGTGGTGGCCATGGGTGAAGAGGACCGCACTCCCAGGTACTTACACGTCAGACAAAGTGCTCCCCGCCATGTCGAGATTAAGTTATGAATCTCATTTGCTGCGATTTCCCGCCGACATCTTTGTGTATAATGAAATCAAGACGTAAGAGGCTGCGCTCCACTGTTTAATTACAGTCTTATCTTTCATCTTGGTGGAGCAGACTGCGTGGGGTTTAATGGGATCTGGTTTAAGTGTTATCTGGTGTCTCAATTGAAAGCCAACATTAGGGACATGGTTGATTCATGTAGTCTTTGGGCTGCGGTAATCTTTCATCTATGAGTTAGCGTCCCGTCTATTGTCCTGCTGCCGGCTCTCTGTTTGAAGTTCAGATCAAACAGACGGGAAATGGACACTCGAGAACATGTTGCCACCATTCAGACCAGACAAAGCTCATGTAAAATTCATACACAAGTTCAGCTTGTATCAGAGCAGCAGCATTAAGGTTCTTTTTCTAAAAAAGTCTCTCTCTGTCATTCAGGGGTTTTAAAAGTGAACTGCAGCCTCGGTTGTTCAGGCTGAATGTCACTTTTCAATCTTTTTTTCTTCCTGTAGAAACAGTCAGATGTTTGAAGAAGAAAAAGAAGAACTGCCAGTTTCTCCAAAGCCAGATGCAGAACAACCTCTTCCTCCTCCTTCTCCTCCTCCTTCTCCTCCTCCTGTTGGACAGACTCCACCTCATGAGGAGCCGACACCAGCAGCTCCGTCGGACCAGGAGGACGCCGACGACACAAGTTCAAACAAGGTCTGTTTAACTCACAGAGCAAAATCTTTATGAGCGGAGAAGCAGCGGAGCAGGAAGTTGTGTCACGTCGATCTCTTTCAAGGTAGCTCCCGTTGACAAGACGTTTTTATCATTTAGATATGTGGACGTTACAAACCACGAGATGATCCACACCTGCATCTCTGCTAACTTGGATTCTTTTGCCTTTGAAGGTTCAGTGTGTAACTCTATGTTGAGTGTCATTTCCAGGTCGTCAGATACTGACGCTTTGGGTTAGTAGTCGCACCGAACCACCAAATAAAAGCATCGTGATGAGACTCAACGATCAGCTGTCTTTCAAGCAGAGTGTAAGGGTTGAGTGATTCATCGACATAATCAATGTCATTAATGTCATAGTTAGTTAGTTGTCACATCACAGTAAAGTAAACTGCACCTGAGACAAGCATGAATTCTTATGGAGAACAAGCTGCAGCTAAAAACCTCGCTGCCAACGTGAAAATGGCTTCTCACAGGAGTGCAACTGCAGCGCACAGACGCTTGAAGTCAAAGCATCCCGCAGCACTGTCTTAAAACAGCAGGTCAGGTAAATTTTCTGCACCGCTGCTGACATGACATCATGCGTCATCTAACAATGTTATTCGGCCATTTTATATTTTCTGTTTATGTTAACAGGCATGCAAACCAAACTGCTGCAACTCTGAGAGACGCTCAAAATAACTAACTGCTATCTTATAACCTTCACGTGTGGCGTCGGCACGTTTTTACATCACAGCTTGCTCTGCTAAGTTTTAGCGAGAAAACGACCACGTCAAAACCGTACTGAAGACATACGTAATGATTTCAGTACGAGAATATAAAGTGAGAACGTGTAGGGGCGGGATATGTAAATGGTGATTGTTTTCAGCTGCCACATTTATCAACGTCGTTCATTCCTACGCTGTGATCGTTACATGAATCACACACAAACCCTAACGGTAGATGATTTCTGCACTGGTTTGTACGTTAGATTAATACATGAGGGCCAATGAGAGCGGGAGTGTGTGAATATGAAAGATTATTTGTGTCCAGCAGTGACACAGACTCTGAGTTCGGACCATGAGGTTGATGAAATACATGGATAAACTGTGACGTTAACAGAATCTTTCCCGCTGTTACCAACAAAGATTGGCGCACAAAGCCTTCAGATATCAGCTTCTCATCATTAGCTGATTATATCAAATCTTAATGACTCCACCAATGATCATCGACGAGGAAAGAAGCTCTGCTGGTTCTGTCATGAGATGTCTTCACGTCACTTTCAGGAGTCACATTCTGTCAGTTAAACTTTCCTTCATATCAGATCAGTAATTTAAGTTGATCAGCGTCACAGTTTTCAGCAGCTCTGATGATAAACCCACCGGACATTATTGAGAACTGCTCTCTGTTTTCATGAAGGGAGACTCTGCACAACCAAAAGAAGGAGACGACGACAACGACAACGACCAGAGAGATGTCACTCCGCCTGTAACCAAGAAAAGAGTTTTACCTGCGTGGATGATGGCAGCTGCAGCAGCTGCACAGAGTCTGTCCTCCTCCCCCAGTCTCAAAGGTACCGTGCTCATGATTCATGGGTTTATTGTGTTTTATTTTCATGTGTCCGTCCACACTGGCAAACTTAAACCTGAACTGTCCAGATCTGTGAATGGATCTGTCGTTACATCACAATACATGTACCGGTTCCTCAAGGTCCTAAAAAATTCTTAAAAGTTCCCCTTTTTTAAATTCCTCAATGTCTGAAGTCATCTTTCCCACCAGACAAGAAAACATGAACATTTGGGTTTTGTATTTAGTGGGAAATGTTGGACAAATGACTCTGCAGTCATCACAGGTATTTATCAGCTCCAGCTCTGATCAGCAGTGACGGAAACATGACACCCAGCAACGACATGCCGCCACATATTCAATCCGCCTCCATCCAAGCAGTGTTAGAACATCGTTCCGTGTCTGGTGGAGGAATGTTTTCAGCTGATGTTGTCCAGGTGCTGCTGACGGGACGCCACTAACACACTGCAGGCATTTGTTGACCTTAAATAGCAGCTGAACCCGACACACAGTGTGAGAGTGTTAAGCAGGCGGACTGCTGTGATAATGGATGAAGGGACGTCAACAAGAGAATAAGTAAAAGTGTAACACAGCGGTTATCCTTTCTCTGTGCATCAGGATGTTCTCTGATAATTATAGGAGATAAAAGAAGCCTTCGTGTGTGTGTGTGTGTGTGTGTGTGTGTGTGTGTGTGTGTGTGTGTGTGTGTCACTGTGTTTCCCCTGAGTGCTGCCGTTTGAGTGTCTGCTGCTGTAATATTTACTGTGAAGGAAAGCAGACGGCTCTGCTCTGCTGGATGGACCCTCTGTAACTTCATCACTGCCTCCATTACTGCGTCCATCCACTCTGCTGCCCTTAAACAGCTGAAGCAAACTGGGCAGAGTGGGCTGATGGAAAAGTTCCAGTTCCCTAAAGAGAAACCCGTAAAGCTCTCGCTGTCGTTCAGAAACATCACTCTGCTTTTATTCAGTGAGACTTTTTCACTGACGTGTTTATATCATGGCTTTGACTGTAGTCAACTACAGGTTTGAGGTAGTTGTACGCATCTTAAGTATTTTACAGTTTTACTGAACGACATTTATCTGACAGCTGTAGTTACTTTGCAGATTTGTAAAAAGTCTGATAAAACAAATATAAATTTGTCAGGGATGCACCGACTGTGAAATTCTGGGAAGATACCAATGTTTAAAATAAGAATTTGACCGATAGTTGATACCAATGTTTTTTGAATAGGATAGAATATATTGTAGAAAAAACTTACAAAACAGAGACAAATGAGAAATCATAAACAGAGTTACAATGAGAAATATAAATTCACATTTCATGTCTGAAAGGAGAGGGAAGCAACAGGCTTGTCTAGTCTTACTAATCCATCACTAAGCAGACTATTACATAAATACTCTCTCCTCACGATCAATCAACCACACATCTACACCACTGCACTTCTTAATACCTGACAACCAATTTTACCCCGTGTATAAGACAAATACGAAAATATGAACTAAGAATACTGACAACAGTCTCACTCTGAGTGTGCATGAAATCATTTCTGTAATTTATGAAGATACTGTCTGTACCTGTTTTTAAACTGTCATTATTTTTGTTTTTATTTATTTATTCCCCCTTTTGTGCAAAGGAAATCTACTTTACAAAAAAACTGAACTGTTTTAAAGTCATTCACCACACTGCATTTGAATGAGCACAAATTCAATCATACACATTTTTATAACGTTCTTTCACGTGAAGAAAATAATGTAACTGTTGATTAAAATAAAAAAAGCAACCGCTTCAAAAGTCTTTTCACTATATAAAATAAATCATAACTCCCTCTCTAATTTACGATGGGGTATTAGGGCCATATTGAAGAAAAAAAAATCGGAGATTTCGAGAATAAAGTCGTAACATTTCGAGAAAAAACTCGTAATATATGTGTGTTTCAAGGCACTGCACCTGAGACAAAGAGCAGCTGCCACAAGCAGGTTCATCCTCTAACCCGTTCTGCTTGTTGTTGGTTATTTCCTTAAAAATTCCGACTTTATTCTTGTAATATTACGTCCTTTTCGCAGTTACGACTTTGTTCTCGTAATATTACGAGTTTTTTCTTGTAATATTACGAGAATAAAGTCCTAATATTACGACTTTATTCTCAAAATCTCAGAATTTTTTTTCCTTCATTGTGGCCCTAATACTCAGTCGTAGTTTTATATTTCTGTGAAAACATCATAAAAATGTTTCCTTCAAACAGCTGTTTTTATTCAAGTTTCTCACCAAAAACTACATTTTACAAGATTACCTTGAACACATCATGAAGATGTTATAATTTACCTTACTCATTTTTACTGAAGAGATATTGAACGCATCATAATGTAACTCAAAGCAGCCTCTGTGAGCTCTCAGTTTGTAACTTTATCAGGGAAACATTACGGTGCGTCCTCTGACGTGTCTATAGTGAGTTTATTGCGTCCTTTCATCCCGACGGCGTCCTGGTGAAGATTTCTGCACATCCCCAACACATTTTCTGTTGTCCCCAGGACGACGAGACGCCATTGGTGTTGAGTTCTGCTTTTTAGTCTGCCCAAAAATGATGTGACACAACAGACAAATATCAGTCACTGCCATCAGTCATCACTGATACCAATGTTCAGCCAATAAGTCAGTACATCCCCAAAATGAGTGTATCAGAATTTAGTTTCCTCTTACTCTCTCCCATTAATCATTTGACGACCCCTCAGATTTATCTTATGGCCCTTTGGAGGGGCCCAACCCCCATGTTGGGAACCACTGGTCTAAACTAACTGTATATATAAGAGTTCAAACTGGCTCCACCTGCAGCAGCTTCAACAGTAACAGGCTGCTCTCACACTGATGCATCAGTATTAACTCTCTGACAGTGTCTCACAGTATCACAGATCAGTCACAGGAGACATTTTAACACTTGAAATAATTTTGCTGGTGATAATTCTGTACTTCTAATGCAGGACTTTGACATGTAATGGAGTATATTTACTTTGTTGTACTGGTACTGTCACTGAGTAAAAAAATCTAAATACTTCCCCCTCCTGCAAGTTGTATTAAATGAAATATTAAGCAGCTGTCAGATTAAAAACCCAACAGTTCTGAGAATTGAACATTTAAATTTCGAATCATGCAAACAATGCAAACTATTATTAATTTTTAACAGATTTTGCACAATGAAACTTGACACTTTTAAGCCTCCGCACTCCGGCATTATGTTTATGGGTTGTCCGTCCATTTGTACGTCCCAAAGGTCAAGGTCACTGTGACCTTGCATCTGTCTTGTTCTCCTGAACATGATACCTCAAGAACACCTTAAGGGAATTTCTTTGAATGCGACACAAACGACCACTTGGACCAAAGAATTAACTTACAAGTATTTTGTGGTTGAAGGTCAGTGTGACCTCACAAAACATGGTTTTGGCCATAACTCAAGAATTCCTATGCTAATTATGACAAAACTTCACACAAATGTCTCACAGGATAAAAACACCTTCCTGTCCATTACTCAGCGTCATATCTCAGGAACAGAAGGGGAGGCATTTGGTCAGATACTGAATTGGTGACTCTAATCTTGAAACTGTGCTGATTGTATAGATCTTCTGTGTGTGAAGCATCCATGTTTTCACTGACATGGATGGAGACTGTCAGAGACACTGGACTGGTGGGCGGAGTCATACAACCACAGGGCGGTAATTGTAGTTTAGTATCTGTCGGGCTCTAGTTGCTGTATGATCCTCTGAAAATGATGCTTCTCTCTGTTGTAGTTCAGACAGCTGCGAAGAGAAGTAGAGGAGCTGCAGCGTCGACCAGCACTAAAGGAGCGGCAGCCAAAAAGGCCACGCCCACCAAGACCTCCTCATCTGAGGGGGCAGAGCTCAGTGAGGAGGAGATGCCGAAGAAGAGGAGAAGGAAGATCAGTGATGATGAAGAAGAAGAAGAAGCAGCTCAGTCTAAAACAGTTGAGTGCAGTTGTTAGCGAGTAGTCGGTGGCTCTTAACACAGGTCTTTCTATAATAATCATTTTTGGTCCAAATAAGGCCTTCTGTCCATCCAACCTGTAAAATCACACTTTCACTAAGTGTCCACAAAATGTCTCTATGTCGTCTTTACAGACTAATGAACCCCTTTGTGTCTCTGTTGTTGACTCTCAGGACGTTCCTTCACAGCGGCCCTCCGTCCAGCGGCAGAGGGAATCCAAGAGGCCTGAGGTGAGCGACGAGTCTGACGGCTTCACCGTGGACGTGGACGAGGAGGGAACAGGAGGGGAGACAGCTACAGCTGACCTTAACACCACGAGAAATGGACGACAGCAGACTAAACAAGCACAGTCCGTCAGCAGCTCTGCGTCTAAACCTCAACTCAGAACGCCGTGTCCATACGGGAAGGACTGCTACAGGTACGTCTACCTGTGCACAAACACATCAGCTGAGCTTCTTCAGAGATAAAAAAAAAAGAAAAAAGTTAAAGGGTGAATTTATTTCGTGTCCTGCCAGGGGGCTTTCTCTTTGATGTGGCTCGGTTTCCAACACAGATGAGATAAAGTGCACTTGAGCTGATAAACATGAAGCGAGCCAAAACTGAATCAGGTCCAAAAGCTTCTCAAAGCAGCCGCCTCGTGTCTCTGCCTTTAGCCGCAAGAGATGTTCCTTCTTGAATTTAAGATAAGGGATTATGTCAAAGCCAATAAAGCTGAACATGAATGTTATAAGATTTTCTTTCAAACCTAAATCACAAAGTAGGGCTGCAGCAGAGAAGAGCAGCCACACTGATTTATCTCCCAAACTGGTGGGGATCGTCTCTGTGGGCTGAGAGTGAACACTTAGAAACTTTAGAGCCTCATTTACAGGAGTTGTGTTTAAAGTCAAGCGAATTTTTGAAACGTTGCAAAAAAGAAATGTGAATTAGGGACGTTTCCATTAGCTGGTTTGGAGTGAATAAACTTGGCTACACAAAGTTGGAGGAATAGGTTTCCCTTTACACATGGCTGCAATCCTCCAGTAAACAGAGAAGAAGTCATGGCTGTGAACAGGAAACCTTTCCCTGGACATATATCCATCTGCGAGAGAAAAGTTTCATTTGTTCTTTCATGTAATATAGTCCAAGACTGGTGAGGTGGACCTCTCTGGTGGTGGTGAGCATGTGCACACCCGAGCAATCTTCAGATGCGGATGAGCGCTCACACAGAGTCACGGCTGCAAGGCTCTCCATTCCGAACAGACTTCGGCTTACTGGCATGTTTCCTCGCCTTTTCCTGTGTGCATGAATGTCCAACCAATAAGTCTGTGCTTCTACACCAGCGCTGACACTGAAAGCAGACTTTACCCCGACTGCGGACTTTGCTCTGTGTTAATTGATAACACGTTTGCATGTTTAGTGCAATCCTAAATATTCCTCAACCAGTTCCACCTGTTGTTCACCAAGTGTTGGACACGTTAAGGCCAAAACACAGTGGTGGCAAATGGCACTCGTCGAAAAATACGCCCCTATCATTTTCAGTGTACAACCCCACACCAATTGTGGCTAGATGCGTGGTGGTGGCTCCTGGAAGTGCAGCCCCGCAGCACTTCACGCCACTGTCCTATTTCTGCACTTGCTTTCTGCTTGTACATACCAGCTCCCGTAGCAGCTTTTTCTCTGCTCCTACAACAGCTTGACTCCTCTCCTCACCATTGATACAAAGAGAACTCTAAGCTCTCCCAAGCTAAATAACCCCCAGTCCCGAAATTATGAAGATCATGGCCAAAAAGATATTGCCTGGCGATTCGTAGAAGAGATCAACTCTTCAGGTGAGAAATCAACTTTTATTAAAGGTGTCCTCACATGATTTGAGGTACAGATCTTCTAATTAGTAGTTACTTTGTGTGATTGTCTGTTAACGGGCTGCAGCGTGACGTGTCCAGTGTGTGCTAGGGGCGGCACTTGATGCATGTCACATAACACCGCGCCATGACAGTGTAGAGTCTGCCAACTTTCTGTTGCTGCTGTCTCCAGAGCCGCTCTCCTCTTGGTGCCAGCAAAGGGTTAGTCCAACATCTGCCCGGTTAGCACGAGCTAACACAGCAGCAGCAGCAGCAGCTAACATCCAACAGTGAACTGTTAAACAGTGCCAGCAAACTTATACCAACACCGAAACGGCGCGACTCTGTCGTTACTCCGTTAGGTAGCGTTAGCCGTGTGATGCTAACAGTTGGCCCTGTCACTGTGCGTGCGGTAGGGGTATAATCACTAGTTTCATCACAATACAATATTATATCGGTTCTTTTGATAGCAGTAGGATATTTGCTGATATCACAAAGTCCTCCATGATACAGTTATGATTCGATGCAATTCAGGAGCCTGCGATCGATATGAGACGATATTGTGTGCTTACGAAACACAGCCAGTTACAGAAAAAGCTGCCACTCCTTTCTCTTTCGCTCTTGGACATAAGAGATAAAAACAGCACTTAAAACTTATAAGGAATTGTAACCCGTTAAGTGCAGTAAAGGTTACATTAATTTGACAGCACCAACACACATTAAACAGCACTCTTTCTCTCTGGAGGAAGTGCTTTCATTGTAACCCTAACCATCATCTTCTTCCTTAAACTTTAGGGCTATCTGGCTTTAAGCCCTGAAGGCAAACTTCTCCCAGTAGCCATAAAACTTAACAAACACTTTTCATTTCACTAAAACATTACACTATAAAACACTCTTGAGTCAATGAGTAGCGTGTCCTGAGCGTTCCTGAGCACAACGTTTTAGCAGGAATACACACTTGTGCCCAGGCGTGCTACTCGTCTGTGCGTGAGTCTGTTTTTAATCATAAATCATTAAGTTTTAGTTAAAGTGCATTTGCATACGACGGATGCTCTGATTATTTGCTTGATTGATTTTATGCCTTCACTGCATCTTTAAAAGAACAGCCAGCCCCAGTCTGGCTCCTGTGGACCTCCACTGTTGGCTCCTTTCAATGAAATGTACACACTGTAACGAGGGCGCAGCGGCGTGTTTCTGAAGATCCCTCACCTCCTTCTTTGTTTTTCCAGGAAGAACCCGCTCCATTTCCAGGAGTGCAGTCACCCCGGTGACACTGACTATGAGGAGGAGGAGGAGGAGCAGGAGGAGACCAAGGAGGCAGACCGACCCGAGTGCCCCTACGGCACTGACTGCTACAGGTCAGACATCACAGCGCAGTCACATGAAAGGGAGCGATGGGAAACCTGGTGGCCTTATGAAGCAAACACTAATGGCAGACATGACATGATGTTAAGATGCTCTGTATTAGTGCAGCTATGTTGGTATCAGAGGATATGTTTTACCTGTCAGGACGTCCAACACAAAGACACACACACACACACAACACAGGTGGTTGAATAAGACTTTGCATTAAAGCAGTAATTAGTGGGAGTGTCCCTGTAGCTGAGGGACGAAAGCACCAACCCTGTCACCTCTCTGCTGTCTGTAAGAAAGGCTTAAAAATACCCAAAAAACATGCGTCTGTCTTTCATGTTGTTTTTATTTACTGACTGAAAAACAGTAATCAATATTGTCACAGTGCTTCTTTACCTGCGTCACTGTGTCGGACTGAAAGTGACATTAATCTTTGTTTATTGACATAATTTGACTGTAACTTTAACTTTTTGTTCCCTCACAGGAAAAACCCTCTTCACAGGAAAGAATACAAACACACAAAGAAACCAGGTAGGATGTTTAAGCTTCTTGTTTTCTGTTTGACGATATCTTAATGTTGACTCTAATGAACAGTGAGATCTGTAAAAGAACACAGTAAACAGAGTCGGTATGAAATGCATTTTTAAAAAATTGCTTTTTAAACAAAGAAATGACTCTGTTCTCGACAAATACAATAATTTTAATGAAATGTATTTAATTACTGTCAGGGGATCAAAGCCTCATTAAAACGCAGGAAAAAGTCATTAACTTGGGTCCATTATGCAAATTAAATAAAGCCTTTTAAAATGGCTTAGTTATTTAACATATTATTTTTTCATAATTTAATGACAGGCTCATTTTTCTTGTAATTTCTTTAGTTTTCAGTGTTAGCATTATGAAGGAAAATACATTTTGTTTCATCATCTGCTATACAAATTGTAATAACCAAACATTATAGAGTCATAGTGCAGTCATTTGTCAGACCTTCACTTCAGGACATGAATACACCACCAGATGGATTAATAAAGGGCCATAAAGGGCAAGATTTGGTATTTTCCAGCCTGGACTCTACTTTCCGATGTTTTTGTGTCTAATCGACGCCGTACCTACGACGTAGCCTGACGTGCACCTTCCCAGAAATCTAACTATACGTTGCGGCGACGCAGAGCTCCTGTCTGTCTTTGTAAGCTGAAACCACGGTAACGGTAATAGCTTACAACAACATTAATGAAATTAATAATATTATAGTTATAGTTCTGGCTACTGTGGTACAATATGTTGAAAGTATATATTAATATCTGGCAGTATACATGTGTGACAATAGTCATATGTGTATAATAACAGTAGAAGTATGACTAATGACTAATGATGGCAGCAGCAGCAGGAGGCATCTGGCAGGACCACGGCAGCAGCACAACCACACACGTCACGCTGTCCAGGCACCGCTGTGATATGAGTTAATCTGAGAGACAGTGGAGCACAAAGGCTCCGGAGAAGAAGCCGAGTTAGTGACATCCATATTTACATAATACATCTATGGGTACCAGAGTATCAGGTGTAAACAGTGGAACAACTGAAGTAACTTTGAGAAAATAAAATGCAGTGTGTCCTGTGTTGCTGGTAGTTGCTCAGCTCCGAGGAAAACAGAAAGTGATCCAGTTGTCTTTGCAACTTTGGTGCCAACAATAAAACCACTTGGAAACGCTAGGAGGGGAAAAAAGTTGTCTGGAAAATGGTTGTAATCTAAGTTGTAATCACAAACAGTATTTGGAAGATTTACAGGGCTGTTTGGTCCTTAAAACGCAGCGTCACATAAAATGTTGGAAAAGCAAAACTAAAAGGAATTTCCTCTTCTGAAAGGGTTTAGCAACAGAAACACACACACACACACACACACACACACACACCACCTGTCACCAGAGCTGCTCAGGATCTATAAACCCATTGAGGCCCATTGATTTTTTTTTTCGTTAGTAGGTCGTGTAATTTAATCTTGCAGCCCTTCAGGACATCAGCCCCCCTGCTGGAGTGGAAATGACCTTCTGACCCATCCACACACACACACACGCACACACACACACACACACACCCTCCAACATTTAATAAGAAACCTCTCCACACAGATGAGAAACGTGTTTTTCCTCAGCAGCAGCAGCAGTTTGATGCCTCGGCTGACATTTAGTTTAAACGCTCAATTTACACTCAGGTCGCTCGACTCCCTCAACAGTCGTCTCCTGATTTAAGACGCTGTGACGCATTTCCACCGCGACCACACTGACAGGAAGAAGAAAGACGGAGAAATAATGGCTCTGTTTATTTTTTTCCACACTGATGGCTCTGAAAACACTGCTGTTGTTTAACCTGTGAGGGGCCGAAAGAAAAATTTATTTGTTTGATCGGCATCAAAACACACATAAAGACCGACAGTCACGCATGTGTCAGATTTCTGTGCAGATATTTTTCATGTCGGTGGCCCAGTGAGGACACTGGTATCTTTGGATGGCACACCAAAGCCAAAAGCCATTACTGAATCTCCGGAATTCGCTCATGAGTATTTTTCAAACTGCAGTATTTTTAATAGTAACAGTAATAACCTATTTTTACTTCTCACCAGGAGATGAACCAATACTTGTCAACACTTTCTTCCTCACAAAACAAAGCAGCTACCAAAACCATAAATATACTGTATCTTCAGAATTCTAATGTGAACTTTGTGTCACATCCACCTTTATTTTTATTTTAATTTACCTTACATTTGTTTTACTTTTGTTATCCTTTTCTGTTTGGTACTGTCTTTAGTTTTTCAGTGCTCCATCTGGATCTGTTCAGATGTGTCTCTGCTCTCAGTGTATCTTGAGAATTAAAGTTCATAAAAAGATAAATAGCCCAGAGACTGTATATAAAGATGGACGACATGTCAGCTCCCCAGAAGTGAAGCTGAAACATCTCCCCCTGGTGGCTGGCTGCACTATAGATCATAAACTCCACCCCCTCCTTGTAAGTGGATGGAACATGAGCCAAACTAAACACTCAAAGTGCACATCAAATAAATTTTTCCCAAAGATGGTCTCTGTCATTTAAAGTACTTTTTATGACACTGCTGTTTGTACAAGTGTTCGTTTTTCTGGTAAGTTTGGTTTTAATTGGTTATTAAATGCTATAAAATGGGGATTTTACAATTTGATTGACAGCTGTGTGAGCCAGTCAGTTCGCGATTGGTCGGACGGGTGTATGGGATGGAAACGTGATACAGCAGAGATCACTACTGCACAGACTCTGGCTCCAAATGATGTCACCAGAGCAAGATGGCAGCGGCTGTATCCGAGATATTTTCACATCGTCCATCTTTACATACAGTCTATGATCTAGACTATTGGCGGCTCGGTTAACATTTTGAGTTGCACAACAATCCTGCTTTAATGTGTTATGTGTCTGTACTGTTAGGCGATTCACTGGTTTTCAATTAACCTGGTTGTCCTTAAATATACAGCTCAATTTGAAGTACATTGATTTTAAGGAACAAAATATTCACTGGGAAGAAGCCTTCTCAAGTCTAGGAGAGACTCGTGGGCCACGTCAGTTGTTCCCTCGCCAACATTTAGCCTAAGTTTGCAGCGTTATTTAGCACGCTTCCTCTCAAGCTGTGCCGACAATGTTGGTACGGACGTAGCCTCAGGTTTTCTAGTTTCACAAGATACCACTAACTTTGCACTAGCTTAAAGATGAGTGCCCATGTCCCCCCTTGGTGGAGCCACTGGTGCTGTAGGTCATAAGGAAATGTGCTTAGAAACCAGTCAATCAAAGACAGCTGATTTCAAAATGCACTCAACATGAAACAAAACTCTCCACGGTGCTCATGTAGCACTTCAAGCCTTTTTGTATTGTCTCCCTCTGTGGCTCACTCTGCATTATAACTTCATGTTCACACTGCTGACACTTTTACAGCTCGCACTACACGAACCGCCCCCAAAAAGACGCCTGCTGATGATGAAGATGAAGACGAGGACTTTGGGGACGACGACAGCTTCATTAATGATGACAGCGAGGATTTGGGCGATGACTCAGACTACGTCCCTCCTGGCTCAGACGACAGCGGTAAGGAGGACATCAAAGGACTACAGAAGGAAGCGAAGGCCTTTGTGAAGAGGAGGAAGTAGATACAGACCTCCTTTCTCTTCTTCTTTTTGTTGTCTGTTTTAAAGCTGCACCAAACAGAGACAAACTAGTTTTAATTAGCCTACATCAGCTGCAGCAGCTGAGGCCTTGGCACATTCCTGTGCAGGTGGAAAGAGTCCAAACACATGGAGGATGTTGTTTGGATCAGATTTCATTGAACCCTGCCGGGCTGCTTATCATACTACAATCATGTTTTCATACTCAGTGTCCAGTGGACAGTCTTTACAGGTCCAAACTGACCGGAAGCTGTCCACAGAAGCGAAGCAATGTACTGCTGTGGACGGGGGCAGCAGCAAAAGGTATTTTAGCCACCAAAAAAAAATCGCTATCATTTTAAATGTGTGCTATAGTGAGAATGTTTTCACAACTTAAGCTTGGTGTCAGACAGCCTTCGACAAACCAGTCATTTTACCTTGCAGAATACAAGAGCTGTTGCCTCAGATGGTAAGTTTGTTTGTGTGATTGTCTGACTTTAATGTTTAAAAGGGTTAGTTTGGATTCACCAAAATCACACAAAAATAAGAATGATCCAATCGAGGAGGTGGTGGACGAGCAGCTCCCGTGTTCAGTGGGTTAAAATTACTGGTTTTGTCAATGGAGCTTTGAAGGGAGCAGTTAGATGCTGAGTTCCCCATCAGAAAGGTGAAGCGGTGAAAATATTCCAATATATTGTAGTGTAGGTCCAGCAGGATTTACTACAAGCGGATTGACTGTAGAAACAGGTGACATCCTTTACATGCTAAAACTAGCCATCGGCAATTTGACCAGCTGAGTTGCAGGTGACACTGTCAGACTCAAGCCGGTCAATGTGAGTGTGAATGGTTGTCTGTCTCTATGTGTCCGCCCTGTGATAGTCTGGTGACCTGTCCAGAGTGAACCCCGCCTCTCACCCAATGTCAGCTGGGATAGGCTCCACCCCCCGCGGCCCCTAACAGGATCAGCAGTTATGGAAAACGAATGAATGAATCTCCACACTCCATCAGTACGAGCTGTTGGTGTAAAAACTACTGAACTGTCGTCGAGCTTCCCTCAGGTGTGTTCGTATTTTCAACAGAACTTTTGGAGCATTGAAAGCCGTAAATGGGAGCTTCTCAAGAGACTCTAGCTCCCAACCTTTTCAGCACCGTGGCCCTTTTTTTAAATCAACAGATCTGTGTCAGCACACGTACAATAAACCTGACCTGAGACCTGACAGTGAAACACAAGCAGCACGTTGAGCTCTCAGCTCTGTCGCCTCTCGTCCGTCTGCTTACGTCACATTCAAAGAATTCTGAGTTCATTTTCTTTGTGCTTGCAGCTGACAACGTGTAAAAGCTGTCAGGTGTCTTCGCAGGTGTCGTCATGGCAACGTTAAACACTACAGTGGACCGCAGTAACTTAGGCTGATTAGGGAAAATGTGTTTTTGTATGAGAGGCATGCCTCAGTCAGCTTGAAATGCAAATTCAGATTAAGAAATGTTCCCACGACATCAGCTGCAGCGGCTGTTTGCAGAAGGCACACAAAGGAGTTGACAAACCTGAGAACACCGACAGTGTCTCTGAACAGATCATTCTCAGTCATATTTTATAAGATTTTTTTCATTCAGATTTTGTTTCAGATGAAGCTCCACCTGTGTCTGTTCAGGATCGATTCTGCTCATGTAAATATGTGTAACTGAGGAATTCAGGAGCAGATTTGTTACAGTTGTTCCTCTGATTTGTTCTGACTGTTTTTCTTATGTTGTTTAAATACATCCAATGGAAACAAAGTCTGTCCTCTATTGTGATTTCATCTTTCTGTTGTGAAACACAAACCTGTCTCACACTCATCAAATGTTTTGACAAGCCACCCACCAAACTGAACATTTTTCAAAGCATTTTACAAAAAAACCCCCACGACATTTCAAATGTATCTCTTCATTTACCTCCTGATGAATTATATTTTCTATAAATCTAATCTCCATACATCATAATCTTTATTCGTATAAGTAAAATGTGAGCAGTTGTGTTCCCGCTTGTTTCATCATTTACATTGTGATGACACTTTTTACGAATATAAAACCTCCATGGCTCAGACACTCTGAGTAGAAAGAGTCATAATTGAGCTTGTTTGCAGTTGGAGGTGTCCTGTCAACAGTTCTACAGACGTCTCTTTTATAATGGTGGTCTATGGGGAAAATGCTTTTTGAGCCGCAGGGAATTTTTTTCACTGCAATGCTGTGAGGGGGGCACTGGGGAAAAATTGGGGACAAACCCGAGCAGCGTTCCTGAGGGCCTGGTTTGGTCTCGTGTGTACCGTGGCTCCATCACAAATAGACGAGGCGTGTATTTCTGGGGTATTTCTTGAAATGAGCTCTGGGGCGTCTCCTGGAATTACAAAAATTGTTCAGGAGGCTGTGACTGGCCCGGGCAGCCCCTCAGTGTTGTGGAGATCTGCACTGCACTTTTTTAGTTTTTAGAAAGTTTCTCATTTTACCATCTCAATGGCCGTAATGTGTTTCCACATCAGTTGAGATATTTCAGTCTGGAACAGTGATGGAGTGAATTTACTGACATCATTAGTGTGGATAAAATGATCTGTATCTGTAGGACTTGAACTAAACATGGTCTCTGTGAGGTAACTGTTGATGTCAGAAGAGTTCCTGTTTCTAAAGTGTCAGTCTTGTGGCAGCAGTTGGATCACCTGCTTCATTTAAAGACAGCTGGTGGAGATAAGGGGCGGGGGATATGGCCCTAAAATAACATAACAATATTTCAGGGTATTTTTGCAATAACGATATTCTTGACGATATGACAAGTTGTTAAAAAAATATTTTATTACTAATTTAAGAACATAAAATTGCAACAGAATCAGTGATGTAGTTTCACAGTCTGCTTCAAATCTTCAGTAAAAACTAAAATGATGTTTCATTTCTTCAGTTTGTGAACAACAACAGTAACTCAGAGTCAGATTCAGATCCTGTCACAATATTAATAGTTCAACTAAATCAAATCCACCACTAATTACACATTTAAACAAATGTCCCCTGGGATCTATATATATAAATCAACAGCTGATTTCCTTCTTTTAGTAAAATCCTAAACGATTGAGTTGTGTTTTTTCCACCTGGACCTTTATGCTCTGCCATTTCTCCTCTGATCATCACGCTGTAACCTGTGACAGGCTGTTATGATACCACAACTATCACACTGTCACATATGTGGAGTTTGTTCACGTAGGTTTACATCACCAAAGGTTTCTGACTAAATCTCATGAAGAGAGAGAGGAGAGGGAGAGACGCTGTGCTGCTGCCAGAGGAGCCGCTGAATGAGTTCCCTCTGAGCGCTAAGACAAGTAAAACATTCAGGACGCCACACTTTATTCCACACTACTGAAGCTGCTCCTCTTTTTGGAACCACAGAGTTGCTAATAATTTCGCTTCAGTCATGCTTGTTGTTGCCGTGGGTAACAGTATGGCATCAGTATCATATGAATGTTTCATTTCATATTAAAAATTATACCAGTATTATCGTGAACAAGATGATATGACACACAACAAGTGGAGATGAAGACAAGCGTTGGACAAACAGCCTCAGAGGCTGACTGACTCTTCTCTGTCTTTATTTGAAAAGGTAATAAGCTAAAGCTCTGCCGGCTAATCTTAATTCCAGGTCCTGTGCAAACACTTGATCTGTGTACACACACCTGACATCTTAATCACATTACCCTCAACATCCCTGACAGAGTGCACATAATGTGCAAGGTCACCTTCACACTGAGAGACACGTCTTCCTGGAGCTGCGGCTGACTCTTTCTGAGCACGTCAGTTTCTCAACCCTGAGAGTCGCACTCTCACGTGGTTCACTCACGTTTCAAGATGTTTTTAATTTAAAAAATGACACATGTCTGCTAAGGCTGCACAGTCCTCCTGCGTGATTCACAAATGTTACTCTGCATCTGGAGCAACGCCTGGATCAGAACATACACAGTGATGGATAATGACGCTGTGTGGAGGGAGACGCTTGTGGCACTAATATGACGTTATTAGTTAATTAATTTAAGACAATAATTTAAGTGAAAAATAGTAAAATTTTACCTTTCACAGCAAAGGGCAAACACAGTCAGTACGTTTACATGACATCAGAGAACATCATTTTATTGTGTTAGCCGGACTGAAGGCCCTGATCACACAGAAAGCATTTCAGCAGCTGGAGGAGACTTTTAGTCATTGTTTTTAATGAGAATGAAGCTTTTTGCTCACTGTTTCTGTGTTGCAGCGTGCCTGGTGTGTTTTCCGGAGAGCTCTAAACTCCTTGAGTTGAAAAAACTTTAACTCAGAGCAGAAACGTGCCCTACGTCATCTCTTTTTTCCCAATTTTCCAATGGGATGATTTGAGAGGCGGGCCTTCTGTGGTGGTCACGACGACAAGTTTACAGTTGGTAAACGATGGAGGAGAAACTGGTGGTAGTGGTTGCTGGATACCTAGAGCTGTATGGCCTGATGATAGACAGCAGGTTGTCAAACTGCCCCTGAGTCATCTTAAAATCTGCCTGTAAACGTCCATGATGGAGGAGAAGCTCCTGGACCAACTGGTGGTACTCCCCATGATCCAGCCTCTTCTTTAGGGTCTCATGTACCCACACAGATCTCTGTTTATCTGCTGACAGCCTCTCACCCTCAACCAGAGCTACAGACAGTACCCTCTGCCTCAACATGGCAGCAGCTACACACTGATTACTGCAGGATACATACAATAAATAAACAGTAGATTGATTACACGAAAAGATTAGAGTAAGGAGGTGAGTCCATGGTTGCCTGGCAACAATTAAAAGCATCACATTTTTTTAAAAAGGCAGTTGGGCGTGCCTTACTGTGTGATCAGGGCCTAAAACCAGACTGTTAAAATAACATGTAAACATGTTAGTCTGATTGAAATTGTACTAAATTGAATTTCTCAAAGTGGGACTAACACACCCAGATCATGTGACTCCTGCATGTATACAGTCAATCAGACCCAAACTGTCTGAGGCGCTCTGAGCATGCTCCACAGTTTCCGACCCAGAAGTCCAATAGCATTAATTGCGTGACAGAAGAAGGTAACAACATGGAGAAATCTACATCCAGAGCCGTGCGGTTTTGGACGGACGAGGAGACACAGTTCATGTTGTTTCAACTCAAAGAGTTAAATATTTTAAAATACATGGAGAGAGGAAAACATGGAATGGCGATTGTTTGGTCTGTGACGTAATAGGTCAACAGGAAAAAGGTCCAATACTAACAAGCTGAAAGGGGGCATATCTCCACCTATCGTAGAGGAGTCGCACACACTTGGCTCAATAAATGGATTCCCCTCCCGTGCTTGTATACTGGGACAAGGACAGTAGGCCAGTTAGATGTCCTAGTTGACCGTAGCTCCACTTAACTGTGTACGTAAGGGTACTGAGTGATGTTTGTCAATCAGCCAGCTGCATTTATCCAATGTGTCTCCGTGCTGGTGATAGCTTTGGCCGAAGTCTTTATGTTTTCAAGTTGTCTGTCTGTTCCATTCTTATGAACACGATATCTTCAAGAAAGCCGCGAGAGAATTTCTTCATATTTGGCAAAAATGTCCAGTTTGAGTCAAGGACGAACATATTAGAATTTGGAGGTCAAAGGTCAAGGTCACTGTAACCTTGCATCTGTCTCATTCACGTAAACAGGCTGTCACAAGAGCACCCTCATGAAAAGGGGAGACATTTGGTCAGATACTGAATTGGTGACTCTAATCTTGAAACTGTGCTGACTGTATAGATCTTCTGTGTGTGAAGCATCCATGTTTTCACTGACATGGATGGAGACTGTCAGAGACACTGGACTGGTTCATGCAGACAAATGACTTCGAGTATTTTTTTACTTATTAATCTATGAAATCTCTGAGCCAGAATACCTGAATCCTGTCTGACCCAACAGATAACAGATTGCTCCAGTTACTGAAAGGCTTCATGTTTGACCCATGTTGGATCTTATGTCATTAGAGAAGAAGGTGAGCACACAGCAGCAGGAGCTGGGCTAGTGTCAAGTCTCTGATGTGCCAAACAGGGTCGGAGAAACACTGATATGTAACATTAAACTGCTTTATTCAGTTTTTACTGGATTAAATGACCTGGTTTGTTTTGGAGAGGAAGAGACCTCTGTGGATAACTCAGTTCCTGATTATATTTTGTATCAATAATCTGAATCTGCAAATTAACGAAAGCTGTCAGATAATTGCAGTGCAGTATAAAGTACACTATGTCCCTCTGACATGTCATGGAGTAGAAGAATAAAGTAGCAGAAAATGGGAATGCTCATGATAAGTGCCAGTACTTCAAAACTGCACATAAGTACAGTACTTGAGTAAATGTACTTAGTTACTTTCCACCCCTGAAAATAAGTCTTGTCAACCTGTTTGCAGAAGAACCTCTTTAGTTTCAGTGCAGTTGACGGAGTTTAAAAGTTGCCACAGGAAGCTGATCTGCTGCTCGTCAGGTTGTTTGTTGCATCGTGAGTCTTCCAGCTGACGCTTTGCATTCATTCATGATAAACAGACGGGCGCTCATGAATTCCAACAGCTGCAGACACCGCTCACTCAGTTGTTTTCCTCACATCAGAGAAAATGGATTTATTGTGTCAGTCCGACTAAAACTGGACTGCACAGTGAAGTGGAGCTTCAGTTCCAGCTGGACGAGGACATCTAACTGGCCTACTGTCCTTGTCCCAGTATACAAGCACGGGAGGGGAATCCATTTATTGAGCCAAGTATGTGCGACTCCTCTACGATAGGTGGAGATATGCCCCCTTTCAGCTTGTTAGTATTGGACCTTTTTCCTGTTGACCTATTACGTCACAGACCAAACAATGGACAAACAAGTTAGCTACGGTTAGCTAGCTGCTAACTGGTACCATGGTGGACAACTTTACAGCTCTGTACATTTGGTGCGTCCAAAAAGTCACGGCTCTGGATGTAGATTTCTCCATGTTGTTACCGGCTTCTTCTTCTCTTACACATTTAATGCTATTGGACTTCTGGGTCAAAGCCCAGGGCGGAAACTGTGGAGCATGCTCAGAGCGCCTCGGCCAGTTTGGGTCTGATTGACTGAATACATTTTACTAACTAACTACTAATTTTCCAAGCTTTAGAAATTCAACTATTCCACACTTTGACACGTAATCCAACTTCTCATTTTAATCATCAGGGTTTTTTTCTGTATTCTTAAAAGGTGCACACAGGATATGATATAAAGTATGGATGTGCACTTAGAGAACAGGCTGACACGGTCACAGAGCTCACCAAAATGTGACCGCTGCGTCCTGCAAACCAGATGAAATACAAAGTCCTGCCCCAGAGCGATCAGACCAGTGATGCGATTGCTGAAAACTAGGGCTGGGCGATATGGCAAAAAATGTTATCACGATATATTTTTTCATATTGATCAATCTCAATTTTTATCACGATATGTAGTTTTTGCTGATTCTGCCAGTTCGGGGAGCATCCTGATTGGAGCATGAAGAAACAAGAGATTCATTGAAACTTAACAATAAAAGTTTAATAACATAAAACACTAAATAATATGCTTTTCCAATATTGAGAACAAAATGTTTTTACAGGGTATATGCAGGAATCCTGAGGTTAATTTCAATACCTTTTTAAGACTTTTTAAAGACCTTCCAAAAAAACCTTAAGACCTCATCCCCACTTCAGGCTGTCATTAGCAGCAACACATCTTTAACTTACTAAACAGCTGTAGTTTGCAATTAAATCTATGGAGCACAAACATACAACAGAACTCAGATAAGATGAGAAGGAATAAAGCTTGAAAGAATAAATTAAACCAAAGGCAGGCCATAACATGTAACACAGCTCTACAGCTCAACATCAGCTATTCAAGGCCAACTTGCTGAAAACAACAACCTTATGGCTAGC
This sequence comes from Epinephelus lanceolatus, assembly GCF_041903045.1. Taxonomy (NCBI): domain Eukaryota; kingdom Metazoa; phylum Chordata; class Actinopteri; order Perciformes; family Serranidae; genus Epinephelus; species Epinephelus lanceolatus. The sequence continues at coordinate 48,236,402 of NC_135736.1, forward strand.
CCCTTGCATGTGGGATTTATGCTGCATTCTATTGGTAGCCGGAACCGGGATTGATACGGTTTCCGGTCTGGAAAGGTACAAAAGAACACCCGTTCTACCCGGAGGTCTCGTCATCAAACTCGGGCAAGGTCCACGTAGACCGAGTTGGTAGAATTGACATCACGACGAAGATGGCTGCGCACATTGTGAATGGTAAACAAAGTTATTTGTCCTCAATTTGTCCTCGTATATGCTGTTTAATTAAGCGTTTGTGTTGTAAAAATCATACAAGTACTTTGCAATGGCATTTCTGTTTCCACTGTTGATTTGTGTTGGAAAAAAGTCTGTGCAAGCCCGTTGTAGCCTAAAATCGTTTGAACCAGTAAAGTCTCCGTTGCTCAGCAACCATGCAAACAAAAACAAACTTACGGCGCGCCGCCATGTTTTCCAGACTGTTGCAATGAAACGCTTTCAGATCAGACGTGTCATACAGTCATATAAATCCGACAAGGAATGACCAGCCTGGATTGCCAAATGAATGCGGCATTAGGGGTGACCCAAAAAATTCGAAGCTTCGAAGCTTCGTTGGATGACACGGGATTCGACTGAGGAAAAAAAATTGAATATTCGGCCATTTTTTACTCCCTTTTTTGGGGGGGACCTTGAACGCAACACTAATCATGCTGTCCGTTTACGGTTGTTTTTTTTTTCCCCTTTAGCCATATGTAAACTCAAAGAACGAGAAGCAATGTCAAATAAAAGCTTTAACTTATGGAAACACTGTATATAAACTTACCGCTTTGAATGCTTCTCATATGGGGTAATGGCTGCCAAACACGACTGGATAGACTATTGTTTTGCTAAGCTGCCGCTAGCGACGCTAACAGCAGATGAAGGGGTCTTGCTAAGCTGTGTGTGTGGAGTCGGGGCAACTTGAGGCCACATAGTTAGACTCTCTGTGTGGTCACTGGGATGGTGCCGTCTCAGGTGATTGGGAAGGTTTGTGGTGTTTCCCGACCTGGTTGGTACCAACCGCCGGCATATTTTGCAGACCAGCTTCATCTGCTCCTCATCACTTTTGAGGTAACGTTATCCAAACCACTTCCACACAACTGACGTCGCTTTATCTCTTTTTTTTCAACAATATCTTCGGTTCCGGATAATATAGTGATGTCGCTTTCACGTTCTGCATTATTTTTGCCATCCTCGACTTCAGTCACTCATTTTTTCTCCTTTTTCCAACTTCTCTCTCTGTTTACCTCCCGTCACAACTGTAGCCACGCTTACAATGAGAAGTGGGCGTATCCTGCCTGCATGGCATACAGTAGCCGGCAGACTCTGATATGCTGTTGTTGCGCTTACTTTTGCCTTATGATATTGATTCAAAACGTCCCATGCTGATAATTGAGATTGATCAAAATTTTATCATGATCCCGAATTGAGATCGTATGATCGCCCAGCCCTACTGAAAAGTGTATTTATTACTCAGCACACCCTCAGGTTTATATTCCACGTCAACCAGTATCTTTTGCATTTTGCACTAACATGAACAAAAACAGCAGGTGTGCTTGTGTCTCCATGAAAGACACCAGACCTTATGGAAGGAATACAAACATTTTTACTTGTTGTCTAGCAGCAGTCTGTATCTTCCAGATATGTTCTTCATCAAACCTTTGTTTATTATCTACCCACGATCAGAACATCTCTGCTCGAGGTGAACCAACGTTTACATCCAGCATTTCTACAAACTGTCCAGCTTTTCAGAAACAGAGCTACAAATATGATTCCACTGTTTTCGGCTTCAAATGATGAACTATGTCCGTTACACACATTGACAAAGCCGCCATCTTGCCATAATACGGGTTGAGATTTCCCATTTTGTGCCTTGTTGATGTGGTTCTGAAAGTTTGAGCTGCAGGAGATCCAGCATGCTGTTTGAGCTGTCAGATGTTTGACCTCTACTTCAACCGAGCTCCCTCCGCATCCTCTGTCACTCGCAGAGAGGAGGTGCGTGCCTCCCCTTCATCCACCGACTTGGCGGTCACAAAGGTCATCAGCCTCAGCGGGAACTTGCCCGCCTTCTTCAGGCGCTTGGTGTTGTTTCGGACACTCATGAAGCAGAAGGTGTTGATGACCCCGTTGCTCATGGCGATGCACTCGATGATGTAGAAGACCACCAGGGAGTTCTTGTCCCTGGATATGAGGGTGGGGTAAAAGTCCCGCAGCAGGGCGAAGCCATAGTATGGCGCCCAGCACAGGACGTAGGCGACTAGCACCAAAATCAGCACCACCACCGTCCTCCGACGCCTCTGAAGCCTCTTCCGGATCTGCTCCGTCTGGAAACCTGGAACGTTCTTAAACCACAGCTCCCTGGAGATCTGGACGTAGCAGACGGCCATGACGATCACCGGGCCCATGAACTCCAGAGCGAAGATGAGGAGAAAGTAGGAGCGGTAGTAGATCTGCTGGTCCACGGGCCAGATCTGAGCACAGAAGGTCTTGTGGGTGCGACCTTCCACATGTGGGTACTTGGTCTCAGAGGCCATGTAGGCCGAGGGGATGGAGATGAAGATGGGGACGATCCAGACCGTCAGGATCACGCAGTACGCCGTCTGGTGCTTCATACGAGGCCTCAGAGGGTAGAGAATGGCCATGTACCTGCAGACAGGAAGAGGGAGAGCAACACACTGAATGTGAGTCAGGTCTGTCTTTGGACTATCAAACACTCAGAAGGACGAAACCAGTTCTTTATTAAAAACTGCAGCTGTGGTCAGCTTGAATTTTTATTGTGAGGAACTCGTCACTTCTGTTGTAGAGCTACGCAGACAAAACAATGATTGCAGCAACTTTTGCATCAATTGAACCAAAGCAGTTTTTTTCCACATTTCTCTGCCTAAAAAATAACTTTAATTGCACGATCATCACTAATTTTTGTTTGTCAGCTACTCAATTAAAAACCCAATCAGCAGCATAAATGTTTGCATTGTACATTTCTGCACACCATGGTTATTTAACAGTTTTACATTATTATGTAGCGGATATGTTGAAACAACACTGTGGTTAACATGTGGTTAAGTTTAGGCACAAAAACCACCGAGTTATGATTAGCAAAAGATGATATTTTGTTTTAAAATGCCTGTCTGGGTTTAGGGGGCAATATTCCCACATGAAACACAGCAATGTCTCGCTATAAAGAAGACACTTCTACTGGCACAGTCGTTGCTGGAAATGATGCTAATATTTTGCTAAAAAAAAAGCCGCTTCTTGAGTCACAATCATGACTAGAAATGCTGCCACTGTGTAGCTAAAAAACACTTGGTTTTGGTGGCACAATTACCACTGAAAATGCTGCTGAAAACTCACACTTTTAGTGGCACAATTAACAGTGGAAGTGCTGCTGTTGTCTCGCTAATAACCCCAACTTTTGATGGCACAATCAGTGCTAGAAATGTCACTGATATCTCACTAAAAACAGTTGCTTTTGGTGGCATAATCATGGCTGGAAATGCCGCTGATGTCTTGCTAGAAAAATTGCCGCTAAAAACACTACCAATAACGCCCACTTTGATGGCACAGTTAACAGTGGAAGTGCCACCGACACTTTTGTTGGCTCAGTTGCTGCTGACATAGTCACTGATGTCTCGCTAAAAAACACTTGCTTTTGGTGGCATACTCATGGCTGGAAATGCTGCTGATGTCTTGCTAAAGAACACTTGCTCCTGGGGGCTCTATCGCCACTGGAAATGCCTCAGTTGATTTGCTACAAAACATCGTTTGGTGGTACAGTTGCTGCTGGGAATGCCACCGATGTGTCACTAAAAACCCAGGTTACACTTAGCAGCTCTCACACCTGGGTTTTCTTAAGTGTGACATCTGGCAGTGCTTCAGGTGATTTTTTGTGGCTGTTTTCAGCTTTTAAAGGAGGCATAATAATGAAGATTAGAAACTGTGTCCAACTTAATTGCAAACAGCTGGAGCCTCATCCTGGAAGCACACCAGAAAACCTGTCATGAGCCTTGTTTGTTAGTCAGAGTTGATTTGATTTTACCGCTCAGTAACTGCAGAAGTTCTGTGCCCTTGATGCAGAGCTGAGAAGGACACACACCAGGTGTGTAGCTGTGAACACATCCAGACTTAACAGGGAATCTTTGACCGTCCCGGATATACAGAGATTATCCATCTTTCTTCCCTGCAGATGCTATTTATACATGAGAGGGGCTGTCAGCCATGATAAATGGAACATGAGGGGCTGCTGGTCCTAAAGTGTGAGCGTCACCCCGATGATGGATTTGGTTCAGAAGCTGAGGGGAAGCCCAGAAGCAGCTTTTATTAGCAGAATGTAAATCATCACCGGTCAAATCGTCCTCAGTGTGTGGAGATGTGTCGCTCCCAAAGGACACATCATCAACATTAATATGCTGTGTATTCATTTGTAATTCAAATAGCTTCATCCCAGTTCAGTTCAAAGATTCTGAGTCAATGATTTTGTAGTTTCACTTTTTTTTCCTGAAGCTCAGCAGTCGCATCATCACTCAAGGGCACTTCAGTGTGAACAACAGTAAGTGAACTAATGATTCAGTCTGCTCAGTGTCAGACGGCTCTCTACAAGCACTGCACATAAGGTTTATACCTCAGCAGCCTTTTATCAATAATGACTCATTATACTAAGATAATATCTGTGACTTTTTTTGTCTTTTTAATATGATTTTACCAAGAAAGTAACTTGTTGTGTTACATGCATTGTTACTTTTACAACATATTCCACTGCAGATTACTGAATACGTGCTCTACAATGTCATTTGTAACATATTCCATTAGATCACTCAAACTAAGCCCCGTATTCTAAATATTAGGGATGCACAATAACATCAGTACGTCATCGATATCGGCTGATATTGGCCTTAAAATCGTCCAAAATGCTTTTTCTTATTTGGCACAATTACTGAATATTACATACATTGAAAAGCTTTCTGTTTCATGTGTCCATCTGCTGGTGGGCCGTCATGATAAGAGTGTGTATAATATGATGTTAATTCCATGACAGAAGTGACTCGATGATCACTAAAATCAGTTGGGGAAAAAAGTGGATGTGTTGATATTGGTATCGGTTATCAGCCAAATAAGTTGTTATATATAAGCATGTGGGATATCAGCAAAAAAATCAATATCATGCATCACTACTAAATACTTTGAATTATTTTTGGGATGCTGCAAAACTGCTGAGCTCATTTGTCTGGGTTTTATATTTTCATACCAAAAAAAAACCCGCCAGTGTCCTGATGTGCTACGTTTTCGGCAACAATACAGTTATTACGGTGCTACATGGTTGTAACGGGTGACTTACATTGACAGCTCACTAATTGTAAAACAAGTATGACAAAGAATTTTACTTATGTCGGCTTAAAGCACTCATTGTCATCATGTCATTGTTTGATGTATTGTCAACTGGTCTGAGGCAAGAAAGGATCGACCCTTTGTAACCTTTAGAAAGTCTGTGTTACAGTTTACCCCGTGTTAGGAGGTTACCTGCGCTCCCGTATTTTGTATTCTGTTACTCCCCAACCCTGGTGACGTAACAGTGTCGGTTTATTAACAAGTGAAACCAGATAAATAAAGTGTGTGTAGTTCTTAATCAGAGTTATTGTTGGGTTTCACTTAGATCTAAGTAGGGATCGACCGATATGGTTTTTTCAGAGCCAATGCTGATACAGATTATTGTGAAACAGAAATACAGATAGCCGATATTTACAACTGATATATGTCTGCTGTAAAAATCATAGTTGACACAGAATTTAAAAAAAAAAAAAAACACTGACAAAGAAACACCAGAAGCAGGATAAAAACTCAGCATAAAGTACAATGTTTTAAATCTTTCAATAAATCGGAAAATAAATAAGTTAAAAATAAATAAATAAGTAACGAAGTTGAAGAATAAACCAGCTGAATAAAAAGAGACTAATAAAAATAAATAAATAAATAAATATACAATAATCATAAATACAACATTTAAAAAATAAAATGAAAAACAATAAAAGACGATAAGATAAAATAAAATAAAATGATAATAAAATAAAATAAAGGAGAGCTCAATTAAAAGCCAGGCTAAAAAGGTAGGTCTTGAGTTTGCTTTTAAGAGCCTAGAGCGGTACGTGCAGGCAGTAAGAAGCACACCAGGGACAAAACAGCGCAGCTAAAGAAAACAAAACTGTATATCGGCGTATCGGTGGAAAAAAATCACTGATACCGATAACCCTAAAAATTCCTAATATCGGCCCGATAATCAGCCAGGCCAATTATCTGTCGAGCCCTAGATCTAAGTGCCAGCACTGAAGGGTCTGCAGCCATTTTGTCATCAAACAGAAGAAACTGTTGCTGTTTAAAATTCCTGATGTCTCTAACATGAATGTTTTTTTCCTGATCCGTTGCTCATAATTATGATGTGACTAACACACAACAACACGGGATTAGCATGCTACAGTACATGCTAAGGCTAACGTTAGAAGTTTTAGCTGCTGTAATGACACATGTATGTACAGCATAAGCCCAACAGGACAGAGGTATGCAGTCATAGAAAGCGTCAGACATTTTGACCAGCTGGAGTCAGAAGAAGTCAGAGATCTGTCCACTGACTTAGTGCGGAGTGAACTGACAGACCAACTCGGCTAATGAGGCTGAACACTCACGTTGGGGCTTTAACACAGGCCTGCAGCAGCTACTGAAGCTGACGAGAGGAGCTGTGTTTTTTCTGTCTCGCTGGTTATCACAAACGGACCACAACACGCCCCCCGGCTGCTCTCCCACACACACATGCTGCTATGATCTGGTCACAGCGGGGAGTCTGCAGCAGCTGAAGCCAATGGTATAGTTGTCGCTTATACATGAAGGAGTGACACGCAGGAATGTGATAAGAACACACACATACACAGAGAGAAAAAAGAGAGCAGTGCTGTTAATGGGGGACCTTCAAAGAGGATGAAGGGAAGAAGTGTGGAGGAGAAAAGAAAAGATGAAGGAACAGGCGGCGGTAATGAGCCCCTGTGCTCAGTGGGAGAAATCACATGAGAGGTAAAACAAAGGTTTGTACTTTACAAGAAGGGCTTCAAACGAAACCACTTAAAACTTAAAACTTCAAATTACAGCTCATAAATATACAACCTGTTTCAGTCTGCTGTTTCTGAGCAGCAACTAAACCTCAGTGAAGGCTGCTGTTTAACGGTGCCAAAGTTTTGGCATTGTATATACGTTACGTTTGATTTGTTACGTTACAAGCGCAAATCATCGTGTCATAGATACGTCAAAGCTTTTCAGCAACACTGTGGTCAATATGTGGTTAGATTTAGGCGCAAACCACTTGGTTATGGTGAGGAAAAGATCCTGTTTTGACTTAAAATACCTGGATTTGGGGGGCACAATCCTGGCTGACACACACAGCAACGTCTCAGTAGAAACAGCTGTTTTTATGTCACTGTCCTTGCTGGAAATGCAGCGTGCAGCAATGTCTCAGTAAAAAACGGTTGTATTTTTGTGCCACTATCCCGGCTGGAACTGCAGCAATTTCTCAGTAAAAAAAAACAGCCATTGTTTGTGCAACTGTCCCCTTTGGAAATGCAATGATGTCTCGGTAAAAAACTTTTGTTTTTCATGCCAATATCCCCGTTGGAAAGGCAATGTCTCGCTAAAAAACAACTGCTTTTCGTGGTGCTATCTCACTGCTGGGAAAATCAGTGACAAGTCGCTACAGAACACCAACATTTGGTGCCTAAAAAGCTGCTGGAAATACAGAAGTCACTTGTTAAGGCACAACAGGTTTTGTTCTTTGTTGGTCAACAACAGTGGTCTGCAACGAAGTGGGCATCTCGGCCAGGTGTCACACCATCCACTCACAAATTCAACATGTACTACTTCACTTTAAATACTTTGATGACACGTATGAAACCTACAAATGTTATCGTATCTGTGCTTTGCAGAAACGCAAAATGCCAACATTTTCCTCTGGTGACTGGGCCACCACAACAATACATCTCAGTCACGGTGAGTATATTAATATGAGAGTTGTGACAGAAAGGTCAACATGTGTCCGCCACAGACGACACAATAATCGAACGTGGAGGTTGACAGTCGCCATGAATAGGTGTGGTTTAATCAGTCCTAACTACGCCCCTTCACTGAGGGGTGGTCAAACGCTTTTTGTTTCCATCACTACAGACAGAGGTCACGTCTCTGATCAATGAGCTTTCACATTCACACATGATTTACTGAGAAATGAAAGGAATAGGATAATAGGATAATTACAAAGTGCAGGAGACACAGGGGCGTGGACAGACTGTAATATCTTAACTTTTATCATAACTCTTATTTTATCAATACCAAAATTATATTCTAAACAAAAATGAGGGAAGAAACAGGACGTACAGCCACAGAATCGTGCTTCATGTCAGATTTAGATTCACAAGGCTGAATATTTGTTGACAAGATTCAGTTCTTCATCTGAAAATTACTCATTGATCGGTCTGTCATGTTCCTGATTGGGCTGCATTGATTTTCAGCAGATGTTTTTTAGGCTGAGCTGAAGCATTCTGGGAAATACTGAAATCTTGTTCAGGAATATTGAGGTTTCTTTTCACCCTGACCCCTGTGTCCATGGACCGCGGAACGCATCTGAACGGGGGGGGGGGGGGGGGCATATGCATTGAAACAGAGAATATTACTGATGTATTAAATAACGTTGCAGAGCACTTTTTTTATTCCGACGCCACACAGTCACATCTACAGTACACGCATGAACATGAACACATGCTTGCTCAGATGCACAGATGAAACTATAGCAAACAACAAAGTACATCCAGTCCACAAGCACAACCAAAACTCATCTTGCTGCCTTGAATCTAAATCAACATCATATTCATTATCATCACAAGTCAGCACTCATATCAGACTGATGTGCAGAGCCACACACACACACACACACACACACACACACACACACACCAACACACCAACAAAACAAGCGCAGCGCAGTTACTGAAAAGTAACCAGAACGCTGAATTTCTGACCATTACCGCCCGCAACCGCAACGTGTGTATGTCCACTCCCGCCCGCTCCCGCAAAACTCTGAGAATTTATGCCCGCACAATAATAGAGATGCATTGATTTTGTGTCTTCTCCCGTCCTGCAGGAGAAAACACATCATTTTATAGGCTATTAATAAAGAGATTCATGAGGTTGTTTGTTTCGTTTCCCTGGTCTGCATGTCTTTTGATGCACTGGTCAGGAATAGCGCTCCTATTATTTCGTTGTTTTCATTTAGTTTTTAATGAAATACAGGATGTTTCATATTCTATTCTCCTCCTCTGTATTTATTTATTTTTCTACCTTTATATAATCACGCAGTGATTGAGGTTAAGGCAAGCCCGGCGCCAGGATGAAGTTACTGAGGGGGCGGTTAAAAATTACGAGGGGGCAAATCTTTATTATGCAACAAAGGTTCACACAGTGAGTTATAAAGAGCGCGCAGACGTGCGTAATAGTCGCAAGTAATGACAGCTCGTCGCCGGTGAAACACAATAAACTGCACGTCTTCTTTCATGTTTGTCTCATGACAGATGGAGCTGACAGACAGACAGACAGACAGACAGACAGACAGACAGGTGGAGCAAGCAGCAAATTGGTATGAAAGCTGGTTCAGGGCATATTCGTCCATTTATGAATAAATATGGAGTGGAAACGCTCATGCATGTGCACCAAGTTCCTGTGTTGACATCCTGTCGCTAGGCTACATCTTCTTCTTCTTTTTCTTCTTCTTCTACTGTTTAATGGGGACCCGGCGGGACCCAATCCCAATGCAGCCCTCTATGTCAGAGTACAAAAGTTACCCAGGCCATGGCCCCCCTGGCCCCCCCGGTTCCGTGATCTATGCCCCTGTCACTCCCTAATGCAGGGTTTATGCTACACGATTTTAGGACTGATTTTCCACTCCCTTGACGACTGTGGATGAGAGCCCCAGATCAGAGGCAAACTGGCACTCGCTCCCGTGAGTGACAATCACTATGTACAGTACAGGCCAAAAGTTTGGACACACCTTCTCATTCAATGTGCTTTCTTTATTTTCATGACTATTTACATTGTAGATTCTCACTGAAGGCATCAAAACTATGAATGAACACATGTGGAGTTATGTACTTAACAAAAAAAGGTGAAATAACTGAAAACATGTTTTATATTCTAGTTTCTTCAAAATAGCCACCCTTTGCTCTGATTACTGCTTTGCACACTCTTGGCATTCTCTGGATGAGCTTCAAGAGGTAGTCACCTGAAATGGTTTTCCAACAGTCTTGAAGGAGTTCCCAGAGGTGTTTAGCACTTGTTGGCCCCTTTGCCTTCACTCTGCGGTCCAGCTCACCCCAAACCATCTCGATTGGGTTCAGGTCCGGTGACTGTGGAGGCCAGGTCATCTGCTGCAGCACTCCATCACTCTCCTTCTTGGTCAAATAGCCCTTACACAGCCTGGAGGTGTGTTTGGGGTCATTGTCCTGTTGAAAAATAAATGATCGTCCAACTAAACGCAAACCGGATGGGATGGCATGTCGCTGCAGGATACTGTGGTAGCCATGCTGGTTCAGTGTGCCTTCAATTTTGAATAAATCCCCAACAGTGTCACCAGCAAAACACCCCCACACCATCACACCTCCTCCTCCATGCTTCACAGTGGGAACCAGGCATGTGGAATCCATCCGTTCACCTTTTCTGCGTCTCACAAAGACACGGCGGTTGGAACCAAAGATCTCAAATTTGGACTCATCAGACCAAAGCACAGATTTCCACTGGTCTAATGTCCATTCCTTGTGTTTCTTGGCCCAAACAAATCTCTTCTGCTTGTTGCCTCTCCTTAGCAGTGGTTTCCTAGCAGCTATTTGACCATGAAGGCCTGATTGGCGCAGTCTCCTCTTAACAGTTGTTCTAGAGATGGGTCTGCTGCTAGAACTCTGTGTGGCATTCATCTGGTCTCTGATCTGAGCTGCTGTTAACTTGCGATTTCTGAGGCTGGTGACTCGGATGAACTTATCCTCAGAAGCAGAGGTGACTCTTGGTCTTCCTTTCCTGGGTCGGTCCTCATGTGTGCCAGTTTGGTTGTAGCGCTTGATGGTTTTTGCGACTCCACTTGGGGACACATTTAAAGTTTTTGCAATTTTCCGGACTGACTGACCTTCATTTCTTAAAGTAATGATGGCCACTGGTTTTTCTTTAGTTAGCTGATTGGTTCTTGCCATAATATGAATTTTAACAGTTGTCCAATAGGGCTGTCGGCTGTGTATTAACCTGACTTCTGCACAACACAACTGATGGTCCCAACCCCATTGATAAAGCAAGAAATTCCACTAATTAACCCTGATAAGGCACACCTGTGAAGTGGAAACCATTTCAGGTGACTACCTCTTGAAGCTCATGGAGAGAATGCCAAGAGTGTGCAAAGCAGTAATCAGAGCAAAGGGTGGCTATTTTGAAGAAACTAGAATATAAAACATGTTTTCAGTTATTTCACCTTTTTTTGTTAAGTACATAACTCCACATGTGTTCATTCATAGTTTTGATGCCTTCAGTGAGAATCTACAATGTAAATAGTCATGAAAATAAAGAAAACGCATTGAATGAGAAGGTGTGTCCAAACTTTTGGCCTGTACTGTACATTTTCAAAGACATGATCTGTCTGTTGCAGATATCCGAGAGATAACTAGTAGGTTAATTATCTGGACTTGTCCGTGAGTTCAAATCCTGTTGTGTAAAATTAGTTAGACAGCAGCGACAACCAACCTAATGAGAGCGCAAGATACAGGGCGAGGAAAAGGGGGGAGGAGTCGCAACCAGCAATTCTGTCTTCCTGGTGTTTGACTGCAAATCAGCGCACAGACAACGTGGATCTTTAGCTTCTTGTAGACATCCATTTTTGGAGAAAAGAGCGTCTGTCTCCTGTGTCTTTCCCTGTATAACTTCACGACAAAAATGTTTTGTAATGTGACCCCCTGTTGCTGATCACTTGTGTAACTATGCGGTCACACATGAGCGAAATTAACACCAGCGAATATTGGCCTCCTGTCCACTTCTATTCAGCACAAGCAAAGGGGCGAATAAAGCATTTGTTTCCAGTGGCAAAGCAACGTAGAGTTCAACTTCGGTGACCTCAACAAATAGCAAAGACGTATGAGCAGGAGACACTGATAGTTCCCGTGTTTACCCAGCTGATATTGTGTGACATTGGCCCTAAAAAATACAGACATGAAAATGAAACACGTGCCAATAACATTTTATTTTGTGTTGTTTATTCGCAAGCTAGACAACATTAGCTAGCAAGCTAGCTTTCTGCGTACATCAAATCTGGCACTGCCCATACGAAGCACAAATATCACCTCAGCAGAGGATGATATTTACCCGTGTGACCATGCCCTCATGTGCAAACCCAACGCGTTCTCGTCCCAACTTGTCAGATATTGATGCGTCAGTGCCGTTCACATCTACATATTACGTGTTAGGCATCCTCCTGCATTTGGTGTTGACGTTCCGGGACAGCATGTCAATTTAAATGCTTTGAGTCTTTTCTAAATACTGTGCAGTTTCTGCTCATTAGATGCATACAGTCTTTTTCAAAATAAAGGCCCAATTCCAATCCGGCCCCTAAAGACTCAAGCCCTGAACCCTCACTGACTTAACTGACGTCAGCTGTAAGTGATTGAGTGTGAGAGTCTGAAAGGGCTCCGGATGCTACAAATAGGAATGGGACAGCGCTTATCCCCCTCTCTACAAAATGTTGTTAACATTGGCGGCTCTGGGCGTGATCGTTTATCGGTTATTGTCAGCATATATATCTATATATATCTATAGATAGATAGATATATAGATAGATATTCTTTGTGTGTGGAATATAACCACTGGTATTCCTCTGACTTCATGTGTGTTTATGTACCATCTTAAATCCTTGTTAATGTAATGTTTCATTGTTTATCTATCTGTTTTTTCGCTCTCCTTCCATAACGTTACAGTTTGCATATCTGCCGACCGTGTTTTCGGGGTTTTTTTTATAAGACTTCCGGTGTTCCGAGGGCAACCCCTGTATTTGACGTCACAACGCTATGAACTGTGGGTAATTTCCTTACCGCAAGTCCGCATCGATGCTGACCTACGGTAAGGGGGCATAAAGGGCTCACTCACTGACTCACTGACTTGACGATATGACCGTGGGACAGCCCTCACACACTCACGCACTTCACATGAACGCGCCTCTAAGTCAGTGAGTCTGTAAGGGATCGGATTGGAATTGGGCCAAACTCACAACATTGGTAAAACACCTTGTATTTATATTTATATTTATTCCCTTGTGCAACAAAAGCACTTTGTTAGGTTTCAAAGAAAACATCATGGTTTGGCGGCGGTATTTGTCGAGTTCTGAATGAGAATGGGCTGGCAAACCAGAGCAACTTCAAGATACCTCATCATAAGACCTTGCTGTATAGTGTGTAGGTGTTGAACCAAATGGTGTCTCAGCTCATTCGGCCTCGTCCTGTCTGTTCCCCTGTTGCCCCTTCATTGCCATTTTCCATCCATCCACTAGCTGTCCTCTGACTTTCCCTCATCTCCTCATCACCTGACTGCTCCACCCATCTACACACCTGTTCCCTCTTTCCTCGTCAGCCCTGTAGTTACCTCACCTTCCCTGCCTCCTCTTCCCACCTGCACCTCCTTCCCTAATCAGTCTCTCACTACTCACAGCTGCAGATCTTTTGTTTCTCTGCCAGTTCATCAAAGTCTCTCAGTCATTTGTATCCATGAACTGTTCTGGATTTACACGGATTTTGACCTGCTGCCTGTTTATCACCTACTTACCCTGTGATACTGTAAGTTTTTGTCTGTGTTTGAGTCCTTGGCACAAGGAACGGCTGCCTTTTCCAGCTGTGACTGTGACACATACTGTACCCCACAAAGCTCCCACAGTCGTCATTTGGATCTCTCACTGAACCTAACCAAGTCATTTTTGTGCCTAAAGCAAACCACACCATAAAATAGATTCATATGTCAGTTTTTGTAAATGTTTTAGACAGTGATGTCATCCTGCTGATAGGAGCATCACATCAGAGAACACTGCTGTGTTGCTCAGGACATATGTTGCTGTACAGTTTAGAGGGCTTGTTGGTAACCCCCAATTTCTTTACCCCCATGAATTTAATGGAAAGGTGTCTCAAAAAAGTACCCATAAAAAAAAATTGTGAAACTGTAACTGACTTACAGTCATTTAGATTGATCATGCTGCCAAGAGCCATGAAGTTTAACCTGATCAACCAAGAGGTGACAGTCAGTCTGTGGTATAAAAAGATAAAGTCCGCACACCAGAAGCTGCTCCTTGAACAATTTATTCATGTATTGTTATGTTTCGGGCCCCTGCCCTTCATCAGAGTCTGGTCTGATGAAGGGCAGGGGCCCGAAATGTAACAATACATGAATAAATTGTTCAAGGAGCAGCTTCTGGTGTGTGGACTTTATCTTTTTATTCCATACTTACCTTTTGGTCCAGCACCCAGCATTAATCTTTTTGGGATGTGCGTGCTACTTTTACCTGTTATTTAGTCAGTCTGTGGTCTAATTGTGTGTGCAGGTGAATTTAAGTGTTACGGCAGTTTGTGCAACATAGAACTGCAACAAACGGTAAGTACACAGTATGGAGTCCTAACGTCTGTACATATTTGCACAAGCTTTCATGAAATTTGTTTGCCTGGAAACCAGATGAATCTGTGAGCTCAGGTTTTATTTGCTCTGGCAGATGTGTCTGGTCCCCCTCTGCTCTGCTCTCATCTCCAGAAGCCCAAGACGTGCCGGACCAAACATAACTGTTTATCTCAGGCTGCATCCACACCGGTATGTTTTTATTTTAGAATACATAACTATTGCTACAGATGAAACACAGATGGATACATCTGTGTTTCATTGCTCTAAGCTTTTCCAGAAGCCTCCTCTATCCTGGTCTCCTGGAGGCACATTTAGGGGGTTGAACGATCCTCCATGATAAGGGAGGCAAAACGACTTCTGGGTGACAGGAAGAAAGAGGAGGTGAGGAAGCATTAGCTCGGACTACGCTGTTTTTGATGAATGCTCAGGTGGACTCACCTGTCCACAGCGATGGCCAGCAGGGCGTTGGTGGACACGTAGAGAGAGACGGTGCGCAGGTAGTTGGTGGAGGCGCAGAGTAGCAGGCCGTGATCCCATGACAGCTGCTTCACCACGTAGTAGTCTAGCAGGAAGGGACAGCACACCACCGCCACCAGCACGTCGGACACGGCCAGGTTGGCGATTAGCAGGTTGGTCAGGTTGCGGAGCTGCTTGTAGCGGGCGAGGCTGGCGATGAACAGACAGTTTCCAACGCCACAGACCAACATGATACCCACCAGGACCACTGCGATGACGATCATGGCTACAAAGAAGGCCCGGCCCTGCGTGGTGTCCGGGATCTCGTCCAGAGGAATCTCGTAGTCCAGGCCGTCACTAGCCAGGAAGTAGTCTGTTAGAGCCACACTGCTGTTGGTCGGGTCGTCCATCTTGAATCAGGTCAACATGCTCTGGTAGGAGTGTCTGCAGGGAAGGTGCAGGAAATTAAAAGAAAACAAACTTAGACTTTGATCCTGGTGAAACAATAACTCGATTTTATCACATGATCGGCAGATAGAGTTCACACAGTTTTTATGGAATTGTCAGTGTACGAATTTCCATTTTTCTGAGCACCTCTCTGAGGTGGCGGGAAAGTTGAGATCCTGCTGGAGGAAATTCGTGATGTAATCAAAAGCCCCTGAACAGCTACTAAAGGGACCTCATGGTGACACTGGTTACATCTGTCTCCGAATGTTTCAACGTCAAGAGTGAATCTATGGTCTCGACTTTTAAGCAAACGTGGTCGAGAAATCCTTGATAAGCTCATACATTTTAACCAACTGAACACAACTCCGTGTGAGGAAGAGACTCGGGTGCACTTGAAGATGAAGGCTAGTAGAGGACTGTGTGGCGAGATAGTTTTGTTAACTTCTGTCTCCAAAGTCAGTATTAAACTTTCCACCTCATTTGGAGCAGCTGGCTTTGAGCTGTAGCTGCAGTTCCTCTTAGAGCAATCAGAGTTATAATGAAGATTGTAATGTGAGGACAGAGGCTGTAGGACAACACAATCATTTGAATTGTGGAGAAACAGCCTGGTGTCACTCCCAGGGTGTCGAAATATGCTGCTTGGTCACTGTATCCTTCGTCACTATAACGACGCCGGGGATGCTGTTTAGTGTCTGTATGAGATGCACCAGGCTTTCCAACTCAATGTAAACCCGTCCATGTCATGATAAGATGCTCAGAGCAACTGATATAGTTTGTGGTTGAACCTGTTTGCACCTTATTGTGAGCTAGCTGGGTTTTATATTTTGAGTCTCACTGTTATTTCATTTATATTTAGTTTTATATTTGCTATGAATTATATGTTTCTCTACACATTGCTTTTTTGTATCTGCGCTCCTCTAACTTTATATTGCAACTGCTGCACAGCAACTTCCCATGGGATAAATAGTCTGATGTGATGTGATGTGATGTAATGTGAACTGATCGGATCTGAAGTCTGCCCAGGGTTGGCAGGAGGACGGTGGACGGGTCCAACAAACACCAGATTTTGAGGAGATCAGTGTTCGAGACCAACAAACAACAATATCGACTGCTGTGTTTGTGCCCCTCCAAGCCAGATGTTCTTCAGCAGCATCTGTCATCTTTTACAAACCATAACCAAGTAGTCTTGTTGCCGAAACCGAACAACAAACCCCTTAAGTGAGTCACTTCACAAGACAAATGTTAACAACAATCCTTTCTTTACCATTACAAGTAGTTTTGCTTCCTAAACCTAAACGCCAACCTCCTCTTAACGTTGTTGCCTTCTGCGTCAAGACACAAAGCAAAGGGCTGCCCCCGGAGTCACTTTAAGCCCAGTTCAGACCAAAGATTCGCAACGAAGTTGAACGGGGGAACTACTTACAATGCGTCGTTCTGCAACCTTCTAAATTTGACCAGCTGAGTGTCAGATGACACCATCAGCCAGCTTGAGTCAAGCTCAGGCTGGCCAGTTCACACCCCTGACACTTTTCTCTGTGACGTTCTGAAACGGTTTTGTCTTGTTGCAAATCTTTGGGCTGAAGTAACGCCCAAGACTTCTGCCCAGGCAACAAAATATGACGAGTAAGTATGACATCATGTAGGGAGAAAAGTTTTAGTAATTTCCTCAAACAGCTGTAATTTAGTTTTTATCAAACAACAGGAGGAAATAGTGCACTTGTTGGGGACTATTTTCAACGGCGGATTAATCCATACTTGGTGCTCTAGTGAGTATTTGTGGCAGCACTATTCCTGCTGGAAAACCACTGCTTTTGTGGCACAATCCGCTCTGTAAAAGCAGTGACAGGTCGGAACAAAACACCCACATTTGGAGGCTTGAAAGCTCCTGGAGAAGCAGCAACGACTCACTAAATCACAACTGATTTTGTTGTGTGTTGGTCTTGACAGGCGTTTCACCTACACGCCGACCACCATCCCCTCCACCTCCTGATGACAAGTCAATTCTTGTACTACGTCACTTAAGAAACTTTGATATGATACACATGAAACGTGTAAAGGTAACATGGTCCTGTTTTGCAGAAACATGCAAAGCCGACATTTTGTTCTGGCGTCTGTGGCTGACACATGTTAACAGATACATTCAGTGGTGGTTTGAGTCTTGTCAGTCACAGTAAGAAGAAAACAGGATATAACTGGAGCTTTAATATCCTGTACAAGGTGGCAGGTCACTGGAGCCTATCCCAGCATGCACTGAGAGAAGGCCAGAGTAAACCCTGGCCTCTCACACACACACAGTACACACACTAGATTTAGTGTTTGACATACTGACAGCTGTTTGGCTGCTCAGTGTAACTTCAGAAATGTTGGGTCTGAGTTTTTTGATGCATCATTTTTGTTTTGTTTTCGTTTGGCTGATGGTGTTGCTAGGTTACCGTGCTCATATAGTCTGCTTGTTAGATTTGTCCGCAGATTGAGGAATGTTGCATCTCCGCTCTGACGTCTGAAAACCTCCTGTTTACCGCTCCGACACAAGAGCTTTGCATCAGACTGTTTGATGTCGGCGGCATCAGAGATCATCACTGATCAGCAGGAGTCAGCAGCACTGGAGGAAGGTTTCAGATTAATTACTTCAGTAAAGGTACTAATACCACACTGAGGAAATACTCCATTACAATTAAACGTCCTGCATTGAAAAAGTTCCCTCAGTAAAAGTGTGTCCGTTTAATCAGGAGAGTGTAAAGTGAATTTTCTGTCAGTCTGTAAATATTGGGCTAATGTTTAAGAAACTGTTGGAATGTGATATATAACAAAACTCTTCATATGTTTTGTGTGCAAAATATTTAATTTATAAAGTCAGATACATGTAGTGAAGCAGAAAGTGTCACAAACAGAGACTCGATTAAAGTACAAGCACCTCAAATAAAGTGTAGTACTTGAGTTAATAAAGCACTGGGAGTCAGTGTTTGCAGCAGGAGCATTCATCCAGTCTGTGAAATAAATTCATCCTTTAACGTCGTCACTCGTACAGCTCGACGTGCTCATTCATACCTGCTGTAGGTCATATTAGATTATGTCAGATTAAAACAGCAGTTTCCTGAATTAATGTGACCAGTATGGAAGTCTTTTTATGCCAAAGGAATCAATAAACGAAGATGATTTAGGGATGATAAAAATTTTGTAAATTTCTTAATTATTATTCAGAATATGCAGCCCGGTCTCACTCCGAAGTCGTGGAAATCTGATATTTTGTCAGCGACTTCTGGCATCAGACACCAACGAAAAAGCCGCCCTTTCACATTGGATTGATACATGGGTGTTTGCCGTTATTCTTTAACGGCGCCTGACGCCATCAGGGGGAAACACAGTGGGACAATAATAAAAGTTAAGTCACTGGAAAAGCGAGGAGGGTGAGTGGGACGGGTGGTGGATGGGTCCAACAACCACCAACTTTCACTGTTCTTTCTTTTTTTGTTGGAGGAAATAAAACGTCAATTCAGGGTGTTGTACCAACGTAGTGCTTTTATTTTGAAAGAGACTGTATGCAAACTACATTTCCTGTGAAAACAGAAGTGTATTTTGAAAACAGACAATGAAGTGAACAGAAGTTGACACGGCGTCCCAGAACGCCAACAACCAACACACCCAGGGTACCTTGGACGTCGTGTCTCAACACAGAGAGTCAATGACCAAACGTGGACATGTGACGAGGTCGGAGTGAGAGTGTGTTGGTATACGCACCTGTTCTCACTCACAACTCATCAAATACTGTTGTTTTGTCAGTGATCTCTGGGTCACCGACGCACAGAGGCACCTTTCACTGAGGTATGATACACACCAGGCAGCCACAGTTGTTGACGCAGCGGGCAACAACTCAACCTATCAAGCACTGCCGCTTTGTCAGTGGACGTCGACGTGAGACACCAACACACAGAGGCACCCTTCGCAGCAGTACGATACACACTGCAGTTTGTAACGCCCCCGGCAACCACCGTAGTATAAAGAGCAAGTGAGTTGGTAGGAGGGAGTGAGGGGAGGTGGGTGAGTCAAACAAACTCTGTACTTTTACCTGAGTGTTCGTTTCCCCGTGTGAAACAAAAAGTCATTTGAGTTGTTCTAATAACAACGTATTGTGTTAGTATATTCAGCATATTGCGCTGGTGATGCGTCACATCACGTATGTCACGCACATAAAGCTAAGCAACGCAAGGGACCTAACAAACAAAGTATTTCACCTGTGTAGTACGCTTGTTGTGAAAAAGACTGTGTGCATGTAAAGAGCAGAAACTGTACATTTCCTGTGAAAACCATCATCATCCTCGCTGTGACCTCGTCACTCATTGATGTTTTTGTCATGGACTTTCCACGTCCACATACGACGTCCAAGGTACCCTGGGTGTGTTGGCTGTTGACGTTCTGGGACACCGTGTCAACTTCAGCCTGTTACATGCATTGTCTGTTTTCAAAATACACTTCTGTTTTCACAGGAAATTTAACGTTTGCATACAGTCTCTTTCAAAATAAAAGCACAATGTTGGTACAACAACACAAATTGATGGTTTTTTTTCCTCAAGCAACAAACACACGTGGTTAGGTTTAGGAAAAAAGAACAGGGTTTGGCTTTAGAATCTTACGGGACGTGAACACTGCTCTCTCAGATGAAAGTTGCTGTTTGTTGGACCCACCCACTTTACTTGGACTTTCACTGCCTTAACTTTTGTTCTTATCCCGCCGTGTTTCCCGCTGACGCCACCGCGTACTGTTAAAGTATAATGGCAACCAGCCGTGTATCATGCCGACGTTAAAGGATGGCGAAAACAGATTTTGAAGTGACACTATGCATTTAACGAGTGTAAATTTATGACATCCTTAATGTCCAAAACTAACAAAGCATTGTGCAAGAGTTGGAATATTACTTTATTTAAGAAATAATAAAAGAGATAAAATTATGATGGCGTGACATCTCAAAAGTTGACATTTTGCAGATAGTTAGAATTTGACTCCTTATGTTAGAATTATAATCACAATCTATAATGTAAAGGGGGGGGGGGGTTATTTTTATCTCCCGTGGCAACAGCATCAGTAAGCACAAATATGTCTGTTCTTTAAGTACATAAGTTGTTCAATTCAATTCAATTCAATTTTATTTATAAAGCCCAATATCACAAATCACAATTTGCCTCACAGGGCTTTACAGCATACGACATCCCTCTGTCCTTAAGACCCTCACAGCGGATAAGGAAAAACTCCCCAAAAAAAACCCCTTTAACGGGGAAAAAAAAAACGATCATTTACATCTATCTTTTTAAATAATAACGAGTAAGACTTGACAAAATAACTTTTAAAAATTCAGTTTTGGGGGGTTTACTAATTTTACCATTACTTTATATCATTATAGATTGAAAAAAGCTGCATTTGAAAAAACTGTTTAAAATTTATTAATAAACTGCAACTCAAACAACAAAATAATTTACAAATGTAAACAATTTAATGATTGTAGAAGAACATTAATTTTTCATGCATGTTTTTATTTCCTTGGCATGAATGGGCTTCCATACAAAATACACACACGGTTGAATCTTAATTTGATAAGTCAAAAGATCAGCTGGTGCTTCATCACACAGACGTCTTCACAGGTGTCTCCACTGTCTTTGATAACATACATAAAGTTTTTTTTTTTATTTCTCAATGACAGGACAGTGAGAGTCAGTGAATGAAACTCTGCAGAAAGAAGGTGTGAAATAAATAATGCTTTCAACACAGCAGGTCATTTAATTAATATTTAATAAATGCTGACTCAAGCGCGCCGTCCTCAGCCGCAGCTCCCTGCTGTAGGTCAGTGCACCACGTTATATTTAAGGAACAAAGTGTTCCTTCATTAAATGTAACTCATGAGGAAAGCTTCATCTATAAACGAAGGATTAGTGTTGATCTAAACCTTTCATGCATTAACCTATTTTCCCAGCATGAGTGGGCTTCCATAGAAAATTACTGCAGTCTGTTAACGGATATATATTACATGTGTGTACATGTATATGTACATGTTTCTATGATGGTTCCACCTGTCTCACATTACTCTCATTCAATATTTATTGTTGTAAGTAATGACTCCTTTTAGCAGCTGTTAAAACATAATATGCTGAAATATTCTCTGGCTGCAGCTTCTCATATGTGAGGGTTTTTTGTCGTTACTGACAGTAAATTGAATATTCAAGGCAGTGGTGTCAAACTCATTTTAGTTCATACAGCCACATACAGCCCAATGTGATCTCAGATGGGCCACACTAACATCACCGTCGCACTGTAGCCCAGTATTTTCCCTTCTTTTGTGCAAAGAATTACAAGTACATTCTGTAGACGTTCATCCTTTTACAAAACACATGAACAGCCTGAGCTGTCTTAAGAAGAATAAGTGCAATTTCAACAATATGTCTCAGTGTTTCCACATT
The DNA here is from genome assembly GCF_041903045.1 of Epinephelus lanceolatus. NCBI lineage: Eukaryota > Metazoa > Chordata > Actinopteri > Perciformes > Serranidae > Epinephelus > Epinephelus lanceolatus. Next base: position 48,258,439 of record NC_135736.1, read on the forward strand.
CACTCGTCTACGTCTCACCGTCATTACATGTGCATTAATCCACACATTTCCTGACACAGACTCTTCTGAACTGAAGCTGCTGCTTGACAATATTTTGCACAGTGTTCAATATCTTTAAACATGGTCACAGTAAGCATTCATTATTATATCAGAGCGCTGTGTTCTGATCAGGGTGGAGAAATATCTGAAGAAGAATTATAGGCAACACATTGTTTAGCTCCTGAAACCTCTCTCAGGCTGCTGTCAGCCCTAGAGTCGTCTCCTCTGGTCTGAATCAGGGACTCATGTTGTTCCAAAGTTGTATAATTGCCTAGAGTTGGTTGGTGTTCTCACGGCAGCATTTACAAGAGGACCAGATCAAATGCCTTGTGTGAGAAAGCTGCTCTTGATTGGTCAGAATTTCCATGTGGGAAAAATCCAGGAAGTAAAGCAAACGTTGAAGAAGAGTACACTTGCAAGATAAATGTGACACTTTCTAATGTCACAATGGAGGGACAACTACGCAGGTTGATTTTAGCGCTACTCATCGTGGACTATATTGCTGTCATTGCTCATTTTAGTCAAACCATACAGTTTGAAAACGAGGCGCGGCTCCAACTAGAAAACAATGTTTTGATGCATTGGATGTGCTGAATGTGCATATTAAGGCAGTACAGGAGGAGGTGCACATTAATAATCCTCCAGGACTGTAACATGCTCATGTTTAACCCAAACAATGTGTCATGTGACTGCAGTTGCTTCACATCCAGGTCGGAACACCTTCTCACCACAAACCAACCGCACCAGAGTTCCTTTGGAACCGGACTGAGACCACCTCTTCAAGAAGGTCTCGGTCCGGTTGTTTTGGTGTGTTCACACCTGAGTGTGATTGCTGTGTTCTCACCTGCCCAATCAAACGACACTGAGGGGGCAAACAGACTTGAGTTCCATTGAACCGAACCAAACAGGGCAGGTGTGAAAGCAGCCTTAGCCTAGATTGGACCCAGATCCATTTCTGGCCCACGAGTCCTATGTTTGACACCTCTGATTTAAGGTTTCTGTCTGTTAGTCAGACACAAAAGCACATTGAAGACATCATCATGGTTATTCAGTCTTAACAGTCTATTGTCTGTGAAGATTCTCAGTCATCCAGGTCATGGTAATCATCAGTGCTGTATCGTAGGCAACTGGACTCAGCCCTGAAGGAGCCTCTTGAATGAGAGGCGAAACGTCTTCAAGACACTCAAGCAAGTCCAGTTGCTTACGATACAACACTGATGATGTGTCCGCATTATTCTTACTTTTAGAGATTCCTTAAATGTAAATGTTCTTTATTTATACAGCCCTTTACAACAACCCACAGGTGAACCAAAGTGCTTTACAGAATATAACATACAATTAAAACACAGAATAAAAGAATAAAAAAGAATAAAAGAATAAAAGTATTGCCACACTACTGGGTATTAAAAGCCATCCTGAATAAATAAGTTTTAAGTTTTGAGGCCCAGGTCAGAGATAGCACGCATGTCGCAGGGGAGCTTATTCCAGAGCCTGGGTGCAGCAACTGAAAAGGCTCGGTCACCCCAGTGTTTATACTTAGACCTGGGCACTTCCAACAAAAGTTGGTTGGATGACCTCAAAGCCCTGCCATGCTCACAACAGTTAAAATCTCAGATAAACAGGATGGGGCAAGGCCGTTGAGAGCTTTAAAAACAAACATTAAAAGTTTAAAATCAACTCTAAAATGGACAGGAAGCCAATGGAGAGAACAGAGGAGAAAAGGTTCTATCGGACAAATAAGACGTAAACCGCTCAAGTACAGTGCCGCGAAAGCCAACATAGTGATTCAGGCGTGACAGGAGGACTGTATGGTCCACTGTATCAAAGGCTGCTGTGAGATCTAGCAGAACTAAGACAACAGGCACTTGGCATCACCAGACAGTACAATATCACTGTGCACCTTTAGCAAGGCAGACTCAGTGCTATGACGAGACCTGAACCCAGAGCGGAATTTTTCAAAAACAGAGTTGTTTTCCAGAAAGGACTGTAACTTCACAAAAACAACTTATTAGAGAGAAAGGGCACATGAGAAACAGTTCAATGTATGAACACAATAAAATAAAACTGATCCTTTACTGATACTTTACTTTGAAAACTGGCGTCTTCACTTACTTCACAAACAAGCCAAACAAATATTCATCCATAACTGTACATCCAGTGTATGCAATTTGTAAATCAGGGGTGTCAAACATACGGCCCGTGGGCCAGAACTGGCCCGCCAAAGGGTCCAATCCAGCCCACTAAGTGGACTAAGAGGTGCCAGGTTTCAGGAGCAGGTTAAACAATGTGTTGTCCAATCAAAATTCTGTTTCAGATATTTCTCCACCCTGATCAGAACACAGCTCTCTGATATGACAGCTAATACACACTGTGACCATGTCTGAAGATACTGAACACTGTGCAAAATATTGTCAAGCAGCAGCTTCAGTTCAGATAATGATCTGTGCACCAGTGAGTGTGCTTAAGAATAGTAACACACCTCACGCTTCACCTTCATATCTGCACACAGGCAGGACGTCACATGGTGCAAATATGATGCAGCATTAACTGTAACAACTTCTGTCAGATGCATGAACATTAATCACAGCAGAGCAGGTGACACATGACAGATTTAACACACATTTAAACACAGTTACCAACACATCGTCGCATGGCATGCTGGGAAACTCCCCAATTCAGCCCCAGCACGCCACAATATGAATATAAATGTAAGTGATATTGTACATTATTATGAACATCTGTCCAATTTAGCAGTTATGATGAGTCAAAATTACAGCATCAAATTGTTTCATTGAAACTTTGTGGTGTCAGCTTGTAGAGTATATAATAATAATAAGAAGAAGAAGAAGAAGAAGAAGAAGAAGAAACAATTTTGGACTTTTGACCCCTTGAACTCTCTACAGGACCTGTCGAGTCCCCAGACCACACTTCAGGGACCCTCATCAGGGAGTGAGATACTATTTCCATTAAAAATATGAATTTAAAAAAACATACAAACAAAAACAAACAACAAACAATGAGGAGAAGCATATGGGAGCAGTGAGGATCTCTGCAACAGCACAACTCACAGATATAGCCTATTATATTAATATGCAATATAAGACTAAATATTTCTGCAGGACGCACGTGTTGAATCATTTAAGATATTTCACATCCGGTATTTGCAGCACTTTAAACCCAAAACATTCACAATAAGCAGAAAGTTTTCAGGTGAAAATCCACACTGACTGTGTGAAATATAAAATCCGACATTCATGTTTCACTGTGCTGAAGACGCTGCATTAATAATTAATGTAAACCACATCATTTAAGAGACGAAGAGACGTGTTGTCTGCGCTCTGAGCTGACATTTTAATAAAGAAAATAATAATTGGTGACACAGACCTGAAGCTGCTTCTCCTCCGCGCGCTCTGATCCACCGACTGACAGCAGACCGCGAGGCGCGTTCACGACGTCCAGCGGCTCAACACGTACAGCCGCGCGCACACTCACTTAATTCCTCAGAAAGTAAATTATGTCCTCGTGCTGTGATGAAAAATGTCTCAGTTTTATGAAATATAATGCTTTGTTACAAATGAAACTCCTCAGCGATGCGGCTGAAACGAAGCTCAAGTGAAATTACTTTGATGGTTCAATTCATTTTTCATGTTAAACAAATAAAATATATATCCTATATTAAATGCTTCACAAGCTTTTCCTTTGAATAATCTTAATAATGACCATATAGTAATAATACAGTTGAGGTTTGGACTGTTCGTGTGGAGGTGTCACTTTGGGTCATTGTGACAAACATTATTTCACTCTTTTTACAAACCGATCGATTAATTGATTAATGGAAAAAATAATCAATAGATTAATCCATAATGAAAATAATCATTAGTTAATATTTCAAAATGAGCTCCACCCCAACCAACTACAGCAAAATCAGTCAGAATCAGATCATATATGAGTTTTACAGTCACACGGGACATTTTTATCCTTCTACTACTTTCACTATATTTTACTGATTATGCTAACATGCAGATTTTGAGCTGTTATGAACCAGGCGACTCCTCCACAGGGCAGAAAATGTTTGTCTTACATCAGGGGCGTAAATAGAGACAGTGCAGGTGTGGTTGCACTGGGGCCCGCGGGGTGGAGGGGCCTGATTGCCACCTGGAAATACGCCCGTGTTTAAAGGAGAACTTGCATTAAATCAAAAATTGCAAACCCATCTCCATCATGATTTTCTGTTTTTGTAAAGTAGTATGAATCTATAACTAAATAAGATGCTTATTCACCTAAAGTCTACAAAAAAATATATAATTTAACTATAAAAACTATTTAGTTAAATGAATAATTTCCTGTTTTCTTTTGTAGTTTTTGTCATATGCAGATATGTGATGACGATTGCTGGGTAACATGTTTTTGTGTTTTGTTTTTTTTTTTCAAAAATTTTTTTTATAGTTGACAACAAAATACAAAACTAACAAAGGACATAAAAAATGGACAATTAAATTAACAATTAACAATTAAAACATAACATAACGAGAGGCAGACCTTTTTATCCTTTATTGAAACTCTGATTCTTCGATTTACAGCAGCGAGTTAAGGTGCAAAATCTCTCAAGACTGACAAGCTGAGCACATCTGCAAGCGACCTGGTCTCACTCCTAAGTTGCTGAAAACTGCCGCTTAATCAGTGATGTCGCCACGACAGGGGGCAATGCAGTGGGACAACAACAAAAGTTAAGGCAGGAGGGGTGGTGGATGGTCCGACAACCACAGACATTCACCTGGAAGGCTGGTGTTCACTTCCTGTAAGACTATAAAGCCAAACCCTGTTCTTTTCCCTAAACCTTACCCCGTGTTTTTGTTGTTGAAGTTAAAAAACGTCAATTGACGGTGCTGTACCGACGTAGTGCTTTTATTTTGAAAGAGACTGTATGTAAACATTAAATGTCCTGTGAAGATGGAAGAGTATTCTGAAAACAGACAATGCATGTAACAGGCTGAAGCTGACATGGCGTCCAGAAGCAGCACACCCAGGGTACCTTGCACATCATATCTCAATGTGGAGAGTCCAAACGTCAATATGTGACAACGTCAGGGTGAGAATGTGTTGCTGCAAGCGGATATGACATAAAAGCAGCAGTAAAATCTATATATGCCTAGAACTGTGTGTGTGTGTGTGTGTGTGTGTGTGTGTGTGATCAATATCAATAACTAATAACAAGGGCGCAGTAGGACCCATCATGATAGCGTGCACTGGGTCCTGTGCCTTATGCCACTGTTGTACATTTATTTGGGGGTCCGTGGATGCAAATGTCTGCCTGTCCTTCACTTTGCTTCAGACTGAAATATCTCATGAACTAATGGATTGTGATGAAATGTGCTTCATCATTCACGCTCCCCTCAAGGATTAATTGTAATGATCAAATACTTGCAGAACTAATGACATTCTCATCAGCGTCAGCTGGACTCATTAGTAAGGCAAAATGACTTTTTGATAACAAAGCTTGTTTTCTGAAAAAAGAAATTATTAACTCGGGATCTGACACCAAATACAGAATGTTCTCTGGCTGGAAAAGCCTCTGACATGTTTGTTACTATTAACCAACAGTTTGAGTAAGTGTGATAGTAAGTGTGATAGATGAAACCGCTATAGCAGCCACACGCAAAATGACAACAAAGAGACTCAAAACAGGCACAGGAAGATGCAAAACGATTACAAAAAGACACAAAACAACCACAAGGAGACGCAAAACAACCACAAAGAGACACAAAATGACCACAGAGACACAGAACAACAACAAGGTGATGCAAAAAAATCTACGAAGAGGCACAAAACAGCCACAAAGAGACACAAAATGACTACAAGGAGATGCAAAACAACCACAAAGAGATGCAAAACAACCACAGAGACACAGAACAACCACAAAGAGACACAAAACAACCACAGAGACACAGAACAACCACAAGGAGATGCAAAACAACCACAGAGACACAAAACAACCACAAAGAGACACACAGCAACCACAAAGACACAAAACAACCACAAAGAGATACAAAACAACCACAGAGACACAGAACAACCACAAAGAGACACAAAACAACCACAGAGACACAGAACAACCACAAGGCCACACAAAACAACCACAAAGAGACACAAAACAACCACAAAGAGACACAGAACAACCACAAGGAGATGCAAAACAACCACAAGGACACGCAAAACAACCACAGAGACACAGAACAACCACAAAGAGACACAAAACAACCACAGAGACACAGAACAACCACAAAGAGACACAGAACAACCACAAGGCCACACAAAACAACCACAAAGAGACACAAAACAACCACAAAGAGACACAGAACAACCACAAGGAGATGCAAAACAACCACAAGGACACGCAAAACAACCACAAAGAGACACAAAACAACCACAAGAAGACGCAAAACAACAACAAAGAGACACAAAACAACCACAGAGACACAGAACAACCACAAGGAGATGCAAAACAACCACAAAGAGACACAAAACAACCTCAAAGAGACACAAAACAACCACAAGGAGATGCAAAACAACCACAAAGAGACACAAAACAACCACAAAGAGACACAAAACAACCACAAGAAGACGCAAAACAACAACAAAGAGACACAAAACAACCACAGAGACACAGAACAACCACAAGGAGATGCAAAACAACCACAAAGAGACACAAAACAACCTCAAAGAGACACAAAACAACCTCAAAGAGACACAGAACAACCACAAGGACACACAAAACAACCACAAAGAGACACAAAACAACCACAAGGTGATGCAAAAACACAAAAAAGATATCGAGTCTTTGTGTCTTGCTCTTGTGTAGGAGAGGAGCCCAAAGAGGCTCTGTGCATATCTTTGCCCAGGAGCCCATTGCTTCATAATCCATCCATGTATAAAGGATGAATAAAGATGATTTATTCACTTTCTGGCTGCACCAGGCTACACGTGAGGAGTCTGCCTGTCTGGGTGACTGGCTGCCACACTCTGCTGGGACAAAGGAAATGCACTTTGCATGGAAATATATACAGAGGAGTCGTGACAGGCTGAGAACAGACGCTGAGACAGGAGAAGGTCAGAATCTGTCCAAACATACAAACACAGTGACGGAACAACAGGAATGAGTGTGTTTATTTCCTTGAGCAGAAACACGTGGATCTTTTTTGTCCTTGTTCTTAGTTCTTAAACCTCTAATGACCTCTGCTGTCCAGTCGTCGTGTGAATTTGAGAACAACACTTTCAGTATTCAGTGTTAAAGATTCTTCATCTTACAGCCTGCAGATGTTTGGTTCCTGTTCTCACTTCGTCCCTGCATGTTTTCAGCTGCTGTAAAGCAGAGCACTGCAGACAGAGAGCGACAGGCCGGGAAAAGTTTGTGTTACGCTCCTTCAAGATCCATTTTTAAAGCTCCTCCATAATTTATAAACCAGCTGTGACAAAAGAAATATTATAAGTTGGTCCAGCACTTTGTTCCAGACTGAAAATCTCCACAACTATTGGATGGATTGCTTCGAATACTTGGAGTATAAACCCTCGAGATTTTGTTGATCCTCTGACTTTTACTGTAGCGTGAGGTTTACACTGAAGTGACTTAACAAATATTAGCTGGATTGTGATGAAGTTTGTTAATCGTTTATGCTCCGCTCAGGATGAATTGTAAAAACTTTGGTGATCCTCTGGCTTTTTATCAAGCACCATCATCAGGTCAGCATATTAATGTGTCCTATTCTTTGGTTTATGAGCAAATACCTGCAGAGCTTATGGCATTCACATAGCTGGACCTTGTCTTTAGTCCGAATAATACGCTAACCTTTTTCCTTCCTGTGTTGGTCAGGAACGACCATGATCATGTGTTCATCAGTAACTCACCACATGTTACAATCAATTCATAAAGAGAACTTTGTTTCACTCGCATGCCTCCACGGTGAACAAAGAATCCAACAGCTGAGAAAATATTGCATGTATTTAATGTCACAGGCGGCCGCGTTTAACAACAGCAAAACTATATCAAAACATGTTTAAAGACTCTCACACAGCTCTTCCACTATTTTCCAAATCTCATTTATCCAGTCATGCGATCAGTACAGCAAAGACTGTAAAGACAGCATGGTGAAGTTTCACTTTCAGTTCAGTTCCCTGACAGAGCGAGCAGTCTGTCTGTGAAGTACTGAGCGTACGGCTGAATGAATGAGACTTGGATTATGCTGCACGAGGTGTGTGAGAGTGTGTAAACAGATGTTTTGATATGACTTCACTTCAGCAGGGAGTTTCTCGGTTGCTCGGTTTTTGGATTCTTTGTTCACCGTGGAAGCATGAAAGAAAATAAAAGTTTTCATCCCAAACTCAGTGTAACGTGGGGTAAGTATGATATCAAATGATCGTCTGGGGGGTGAAGTATTCCTTTAACTGGTTTCATGTCCATCTGTGGGAACATTTGATGCTTAAATCAGTGAAATTCCTGTCTATGAATGAGAGGATCAGGACCACCTCCAGAGAGTGGTACCTACCAATCTGCTCATCTGGCTCTCTGCAGGAAGCACATGCAGTCAAGGAAAGTTACTACATTTACTTCCTTAAAGCTCCAGTGTGCAGGGTTAAGAGGGATATACCTGCAGAAATATAATATAATAAGCGTGTTTTCTTTAGTGTATAATCACCTGAAAATAAGAATCATTGTGTTTTTGTAACCTTAGAATGAGACGTTTATATCTACACAGGGAGCAGGTCCTCGTCTACAGAGATCGACCATGTTTCTACAGTAGCCCAGAACGGACAAACCAAACACTGGCTCTAGATAGAGACATTTGTATTGTCGCTTTGGCCACCACAGTTACAAGCCCTTCTTCTACAAGCAGTGTCGGAGATACAGTGGTTTAAATCAGCTGCTCTGTTTGTTTCTGAGAGGAAGAGACCTCTGTGGATAACTCAGCTCCTGAACAATGAACACTGAAGGAGCAGGTAGGGTGGCAGTGATATACCAGTTTATATAAGAGTCGTCGGTTATCACACCATGTACATTGCTCAGCTATGATATTGGAAAAGAAATGCAACTACACGTTGAATCTCCCCTTTATTTTAGTTGTTTTCAAAGATGGAGACTTCTTACACAAACTTCCATTAACAAAATGGTTTCAGGTTTCAATTATAGTAATAAAACATTTGTTCAACCAAAAACAATCCTTCTGTGTTCATTCCTCTACGGCTCATTCTGACTGATAAATTCTGTAACACCGTGAAACTGCGATAGACGGTTATCATACCATGAAAATCTCACACCGTTGCAACCCTACGAGGCAGGAGAAGTTTCAGCTGGTTGCCGTCTGCAGTTCAGCGCTAGACACCACTAAATCCAACTAAATCTCACACACTGGACCTTTAAGTAAAAAGTAATAGCCTCAAAATTTGTTTCTGCATCGGCCACTGTAATTAGCAGCTCCTCCAGGACAAGCGGTGTCACAAAATCACTGATCAGCATCGTGAAATGGCTTTATTCAGTGTTTTAACCAGTTTAAATCAGCTGGTCTGTTTGTTCTGGAGAGGAAGAGACCTCTGTGGATAATTCAGCTCCTGAACAATGAACACTGAAGGAATTCTAACCAGGAGAAGTTTCAGCTGGTTGCAACCTGTAATGCTCACTGCTGGACGCCATACACACCAAACCTTTAAGTACAGCTGATGGTGCTTGTACTTTACTTACTTTAGTTAGTAACTCCAGTGTATGTTACTTTATACTTCTGGTACTTTAAGATTATTTTGATGCTAACACATTCACTCACGCCATGAGTGCAGGACTGTTGTAACAGAACTTTTCTGCACTGCAGTATTTCTACCTGTAAGTAAGTGGAGGTTTGGAATACTTCTCTCATCACTGGGAGCTATTCCTACAAACTTTATATTTAATTCTCTTACCAGAAAGTTTCTTCTTAAACTCTGAAATACTGCGGTCACTTCAGACCACTAAAATTATTCAGATGGAAGAAGAGACGGAAACATTCTTTGAGTGAACTGCAGTGACTCAGCCTTTCACAGCCTTTCGCTGTGTGAGTAAACACTGATTTATTATCAAGTGTCATCAGCCAGAAGAAGTTGCTCCACAGATACCTGAATCACCAGGCTGTTTGCTGGGTTTCATACAATGCTTATAATGAGCGCTGCAGCCTTGAGCAGCAGGACTTTAGACACATACATTCACACATTCACTCTCCAGTTACCGTCTACTTGATATGAGATGTTGACTTTTGGGAACACATCCGTCACTTGTTCCCAGGGTCTCTGCTGTGATGGATTCGTCGGTACAAAAACACTCCCGACCACAACAATCGTTTACAGCAGGGCAGTGATACAGCTGAGTAAACCCCAGCTGACCTCAGAGCAGAGCTCAGGTCCTGCTGGCTTTGTTTTCACAGGCACACATCAGAATGGACGAAGGTCTCAGGGACGGCTTCTGCTTTATCTGCGGACAGAGATGCTTCTCCGTGTCACAGAATAGATGGTGGTGTTTTAATTTCTGCAGAACAGTTTGAAACTGTCCCTCTCTGATAAAGTCCGACCTACCTGACAAACATTATTCCCCAGATTTTGTGATCAATATGATTTTGTAAAACTCTGTATGCACAATTCTTCACATAAGATGAAAACGTTACAGCTGTGTCAGCAGCTCTGTGAGGCTTTACCTGTTAAAGCTGTGGTTGGTCACTATATCCATACAGTAGTACACGAGGCAGATAATCTGGGGAAAAAAATATCATGTTCCTCCTCCTCGCAGTGCTTCTAATGGCATTTTCAAGAGCCCACTGCACTTGAATAGAAATAACAACAGCACAGGTTGAGCTAGGTGAAGGCATTTTGTTTTATCGCCAAGGTAAGAGATGTTATGAAGAAGTGCTACTGTATATCCCGATTATGTGCATACTGCATGAAACAGTCAGCACCTCCAAGTCTGAGGTCATGGATGGGAGATTGCCCCCTCTGGGTTGGGAGAGTGTTACTTCTACTTCCCCAAGCAAAGGAGTTCAAGTATCTCGGGGTCTTGTTCATGAGTGAGGGTAGAATGGAGTGTGAGATGGATCAGCGGTTTGGTGCAGCGTCTGTAATGATGAGGGTGCAGTGCCTGACTGTCCTGGTGAAGAGGGAGCTGAGCCAGAAGTTGAACCTTTCGACTTAGGAGGCGATCACACAGAGATGAAACGCTAGAAGTGCGATGCCAGTAAAACAATTGTTTTCCTGTGATACGGCGCGTCTGACCGGCGTTCAAGCGTCTTTTTAGACGCGCATAGACGCTGAAAAGTTAAAATATTTTCAACTTCTTGAGCGTTAGAGGCCAGTAGCTAGCGCGCATTGAATAAGCGCTTCTAGCGTTTCAAGTGTCTTTGAAGTGTCCGTATCTCTAGCGTCTCATTTCTGTGTGATCGCCCCCTTACTGGTCCATCTACGTCCCAACCCTCACCTATGGTCATGAGCTCTGGGTAGTGACTGAAAGAATGAGGTTGTGGATACAAGTGGCCGAAAGTTTCCTCCGAAGGCTTTCTGGGCTCAGCCTTAGAGATAGGGGGAGGAGTCAGACACGTGGAGGGAGCTCAGAGTAGAGCTGCTGCTCATTCGCCTCGGAAGGGGTCAGTTGAGGTGGTTCAACATCTGATCAGGATCCTCTTGGGCGCCTCCTGTTAGAGGTGTTCAGGCAAGTCCCACTGGTAGGAGGCCCCGGGGCAGACCCAGAACACACTTGAGGGATCACATATGTTATCTGGTCTGAGAACGCCTCGGGATCCTCCAGGAGGAGCTGGAAAGTGTTGCTGGGGAGAGGGACGTCTGGGGTGCTTTGCTCGGCCTGCTGCCCCGCGACCCGGCCCTGGATAAGCAGTTGGAAATGGATGGATGGTTGGATAAAACAATATGTTCTTTTTAAGCACAGCTGCAGTATATATTAAAAATAAAGAGAAAAGTATGTGATTCAGAACAGACCTGAAGTTTCAGTATCCACAATAATAATGTACAAATGTAACATGTCTGTGTTTGCAGAAATGAACAATACCAACATTGTTTTTCTGGCAGCTGGGTTGCCCACCTACACCGTAGAGTCCACTGATGTTGTACTCCATGTAAGCAAAAAATTGACCTCGGATATCGATGTATCTACCTTTCAAACTGCATTTGAAACGTCCTCCTCTGTTCCATTTTTGCACGTTGAACTGTGAAGAAAGCGGTCACTGACCTCTCAACATCATGAGACACATGCTCAACACTCAACACAATGTTAGATGAGGACCCTGGGCACATAGAGATGACCCTGTGTGCCCCTTCCCCTAAGTCATAATGCTAAGCTACGCTAACCGTGCCTCTGTAGGCCCACTTAAACCATAGACATGAAAGCAGTATTGATCTTCGATATTGATCTCCAGCTCTCTCAGTGGGCTTCATTTGAAGGAAAACGTTAAATTTAGCGTGCCAACATGCTGTGATTTACATGCAGCACGTCTTGGCTTTGTGAGGCCAAAGAGATCAAATATTTCTTGGTGTGTAGCTGCTGCTGAAATGATGCTTGGTAAGAAAGAATTAAAGCCACAAGTGGGTGGAAACGCTTCAGTTCCATATTTCACTGCAGGCGGTACGGCTCTACAGGCTGTGTGACACCGACAGGCTGGAAAATAATCCGCTGGAACAATACAATTTGAAAATGAAACGTATAAAGACAGATTCAACAAAGAAAATATGTCATGTCCCTTCTTTCATTCTTCAGATGAATGTGTGTGTTGTATAATTAAGCCTGTTGGATGTTAATCAGATGTTTTCGCATGAGGCCGTTAACGCAGCCATTAAAGTGTAACAACCATACTGACGCTGCTGAAGTGTCCTTGAGCAGGACACCACTGACCTTTCTGTTAATGCAGCACAGAGGACAAGAGGAATTTCTTTGTGTGAGATGTAATAGCAGAGCTTGGCCTCTTCCAGTGTCACTGATCCTACATATGTCTGAGCTCATCATGATTTACATTTCAGTCAGCGTCACATACAACAATATTGTGTTGCCATGGCAAAACATAACACATAGAATATCATTGTGAGGACATTAAAGCAGCTGTAAGGAGTTATGAAACTGAATTAAACACTGATTCCTCTAACCTATAGAAGTAAACAAGACTATCAGCAAGTAGATTGGTTATTTGTATATAGTTATTGTTAATGCCTGTCCCGGGTCCTGGATAAATCAGACCAAATGATTTACGGCACGCAGACTGGAGGAGCCTGTTTTTACATTTTCCCAGGCAAAGTTTGGCAGTGAGTCATGACTTTAGGGCCCCTGAGCGTGAGCCCTGCAGGCCCGTTTATTAATCCATCCACGCTCACATTATACAATTAGGTCATCATCCAGGAAAAGTATTTATATTGTGATGCCTGATGACAAAATAATAAATCTTATAAATTCAGTTAATCTAATCTTGTTAAAAACATCTGACTGTAACAGTTCTCAGTTGATAACCTGATATGGACACCTTGTACAGTCTCTGATCCTCCTCTTTAAATATAATTTGATTTCAATCTCCAGGTTCATTTCTGCAGTGAGATAAGATCATTCAGCCATCACACCTCACGCTGTTCGTAGAGCAGCTCTTCCATCACTGTGAGGATATCCACCAGTAAATAGCCCTGTCTGCTCATGTCCCATTAAGACCTGCTGTAATCCACCCGGTAAGAGGAACAGTTCCCAAAGTGCTCCGCGCTCTGCTGATCAATAACTCTTCTCTGGTCGTATATTAGGAGCTGAAAACAGCACTGATATTGCTGTCAGTTGACACGGTGAAATATGACTGTTCAAATCAACGACAGCTAGAGGAAAACATGTGACTGTAGGGTTGCAACAGTATGACATTTTCACTGTGCAGTAACGTCTCAGAAAATATTGTGGTATCACTGAATTATTATCATCGTCAGTCAGACCCTTAAAGGAATGAAAATGAAAGGATTATTTTTGGTTGAATAAATGTTGTACACCGATCAGCCAAAACATTAAAACATCACTGACACGTGAAGTGAATAACATCGATCATTTCATTACAGTGCAATGTTCTGCAGGGAAACCTTTGGTCCTCGCATTCATGTGGAAGCTCCTTTACACACTCCACCCACCTAAAGATCATTACAGACCAAGTACCCCCACTCACTGCAACAGTACCCCCGATGAGGCAGTGCACCATGCCACACCGCCAACACTGCTCAGGGATGGCCCAAGGAACGTGACAAAGAGCTCAAGGCATCGATCTTGCTTTCAAATTCCCCAGATCCCAATCTGATCGAGCATCTGTGGGACAAACCGGAACCCCAGAGGTCCTGTCTCCATGTGTCGACAGATCAGAGCCAAGTCTGATCAACGGTGGAGCCTCTGCCCTGTTGAGGCACTGAGACAGAACCTCTGTGGGTGTCCTGTGTTGTCTGGCACCAAGGCGTTGTCAAGGGATCCTTTTAGTCCTGTGGGTTGCGAGGTAAGGTACCAGCATGCCCAGTGGATGTTTTTTATCGGACTGGGATCTAGGGAATCTGGAGGGCAGGTTGACGGAAGTATCTTTAATGGAAGTATCTGTAAAAACTTCTCTGTCCAGTTGCATTTTTTCAATATCATCAATAAGTAAATGTACACAGTATGTTAACTGTCTATTATATCACGGTATACCTTGAAACCGTTATATCCCTGCAACCCTACTGTGCTTTAGTTAAAAGTAGGGACCATAAAGTGGTGTTAATTTGTGAAGATTATTTTGCTGAACAAAACATGTCAGAACGTTTTGTTTGCCACAGAGCTTATTTTCTGCAGTAATCCAAAATCCAAAAGAAAAATCCCATCAGCTTTTTGACGAGAGAAGCAGGACGAAGCCAACCTCTACGTCAGTCATCAAAAACACACTTCATCCTCGCCGCACTGTCTGACGTCCTAACACATTGTTGGGTTTAGTCTTTTCATGGGATTTGTTGACCATAACAAAAATATAGAATATTGCCAAGCAGCCCTCAGACACTTTCATTATATTACAGTATTATCATTTTATCTTATTATTAATATCACACGTTTAAGAGTTTTTGGTATTCAGCCCGTCAGGAGGAAACTCACACTTAAGGCAACAATTATGAAAAAACCTTTTATTTTACAAAACAAGATGAAGGTCGGAGATTTCTTGCTCGGCCTCGTTAATGAAAAAAAAAAACCTGTCAGATTTACAAAAACCAAAAGAATCTGGAAACACAACGGAAATCCAGGGACCGACCCCCCTCCCACTCAGAGTCTCTCTGTGTCCAGTGATCAAACTACTTCTTGGCGTAGGTGATCTTCATGGCGCAGGTCGCTGTGATTCTGAAGCCCTGCAGTGCGTCTTTAGCAACGCCCGCCTGCGTGTCGCTTTCAAACTCCACAAAGGCGATGTCGTGTTTCCCTGGGACGAGCCGCACCTCTTTGAATCCAGGAAACCTGATCAAGAAGAAAAACAACTGTCAACACGAACACACACGGTCTCTGTGAAGGATGTAAACACAAAGTCCTGACAGTGAACTCACTGGTTGAACAGCATGGAGAGCATCATCTCATTGGTCTCTTCAGGCAGGTTGTTGAGGAACAGGATGTAGTTCGGTGGGTTGTCTGGCACCTGAGAAGACAGCAGAGATCCTGATCAATAACCAGTTAAAGGCACGGACACCCAGTACAACCGCTGAACCCAGCATGATCAGGCCATGATCAGACTGGGTCTGGGTCAGCTGGTGTTAACAGTCTGCAGATAAAATCATACAGTGTGTGACATGTAAAGTCGTTCGGATGAAGATTTAGTACCATGTTTGATATCTGTGACTAACTTTGGCGAAAGCATGCACAGATAACTTTGTCTGGATGGACGACGAGGTGGAGTTGCTACAGTAACAGATCTTCACTTCACTTCAAATCAACAGGGTGAGCAGCACAAACAGAGCTCGGCATTGTTGTTGTGACGGTCGGCGTGCCTAGTGACTGGAACCGTAATGCGCATGTGCGAGAAGTCTCCATTTTCAGAGGAACTGCATATTGCAAGTTTACATGACAACAGAGATGCTGCTGTTTACAAAAAGTTGCACTCTGGAACCTGTTTTCAAAATGTTGCGTTTTCAGGCACCCAAAATGCCGCTGTCGTGTAAACGATCGGCCAAAACGCAACTAAAGTTTACCGTTTTCAGTTGAAATAGTTGTCGTATAAACGGGACCTTAGAGTCACCAATTAACCTGCATGTCTCTGGACTGTGGGAGGGAGCTGGAGCACCTGGAGGAAACCCACACTGACACAGGGAGAACATGCAGACTTCAAACAGAAGGGCTCCCCCAGTCTGGGTTCGAACACCCCACTGTAGACTCACATCAGGAACCGTCTTGCTGTGCTGCTCCACTGTGTTTAAACACTGCAAGCTGCTGGTTTCATCCATGTTTTTTTTTTTCTTTTAGGTACAAGGGGATAAGATGAACTGGCAGGATTTGCGGGTCGTGTACCTCCAGAGCTCCAGTGGTTACTGACCATTGGTTCAGAGTGTTGGTTCATCAGTCTTAAGGTGCGGACACACCAAACTGACATCCAAGAACTAGCGGAAGTTGAGTAGACAACTTCAGAGCTTCAGCCTTTGACGAACGCTGGCTTCAGATCAACATCATCTGAGTCGGTGTGTGAAGACCGGAGGTGTAGACACTCAGGGTGAAATTTTGTAATGTTGGCTAAATGCTCAAAATAATGTTATGATATATATCAAGCCTCAGTTTTCACATCTGGAAGACTTTTTGAGTGAGGTCCTTGTATAGTATTTTTATGAGTGATAGGTGTAAAAATAATGAGAAGAAAAGATGTTGAACAACCAGTTGTTGCTGGTTTGGTGTCAACTAGTCCAAAAATGTTCAGCTATACTTTAACAACATTAAAACATGAACAAAACAAAAACAAGCTGATTACAGTGTGCTCCCGTCAACAGTCTCACCTGTACTGCAGCGGAGTGCACAGGTGCTGCTGAAGCCTGCAACAAAGACAAACAACGTCAATGAACAACATGAACACCACAAATCACTGTGACATTATCTGTCTGCTTTTATTATAACAGAGCGATGTGCTTTCACAACATTTACCAAGAACACGGGGAAAGTATCACACCTCTCAACTTCATAGAATTTATAAGACTCACAAATAAAGACTTAAATAGCTGCTTTTGGATTGACCTCCTGAAACGGATCTCAAAACCCACCTGTTCAAACAGGCGTATGCACTTTAACACTGACTGTACCCTCTGCTTATAACACAGGCATTAAACAAACAGAAGTAAGAAGTTGTATAAAGTATTCAGAGTATGTTTTAGATGGATTAATGGGTCCTTATAGTTTATTAATCACCAACCAGAAGCACATGTCTCATGAGGTGCAGCAGTGACGTTAGGGAGAAGTTACAGTTCTTCTCATCACAAAGTTATTATAGAGCAGCATCAGTCCACAGCTCTGCCTCCTCCTCCAACCAATATCCTGTTGGAAACCTTATTAGAGGTACAGAGAGTGTTTGCTAACAAAGGACGGATCTGTTCTCTCATGTACGCTTCCATCTAATGTCTCCTGATTTATTCTGCAGAGAGGTGACTGATCCCAACCAGGCCGACTCCGACCTGCTGCCTCCCTCCTCTGCTTCTACTTACCAACACATTAACAATCACGCGCCAATAAAAATGCCAAAAATAATAAGACATAAACTGGTTTTAAACCTGTTTTTTTATTACAGCCATCAGTCTTACTGTTAAGTGACAGTAATGTGTAAAGTTTAGAGATCCAAATGTCATCACTGCTCAGCTGAGGAGGAAGCAGTGTCGTCTCGTGGGCAGAGGGCTGGTGGAGTTTTTAAATCTGACTTTAAGTAGCTGTGAGACACTGTTGGTTCATATCATTTTAAAGTTTTAACTAGTTTTAACTGGAATTCAGCGCCATTAATTAAGCTTCATTTTGATGATAAACATACTTATTAACATTTTCAGACATATAAAATTTCATATTTGCAGTGGAAGAAGTGCTCAGATCTTTTACTAAAGTAAAATTAACGATGTGTATATTAGCATCGACATATACTTACAGTACCAAAAGTAAAAGTATTCATGAAGAATGACCCATTTCAGAATCATATATATCATGTTATTGGCTTCATCACTTTAACTGCTAAAAGTGGAGCTCATTTTCATGACTTTATATACTGCTGGGTAGTTTAATCTATAATACCACATCAAAATGTATTTTTTGTTGTATTTTGCATTAATAATCTACATCTGAAAAGTAGCTAAAATTACCAGATAAATGTAGTGAAGTAAAAAGTACAAAGTTTGTTTCTTTAGTGTGGTGAAGTACAAGAATAAAGCTGCATAAAATACTTCACAATTGTACTGTAAAAGTAAAATACTTGACTTACTTTCCACCTCTGCATATTTGTAAGATTATGGGATAATATCTTATATTGAATATTTATTCTCAAACAGAGGGATACAAAAAAAAGAGAAACACATAGAAAGGTTTTGCTGCAATTTTTCAGTGTATAATTTCATCAGTGGTTTATAAGAGAGCCTCTAAATCAGGGTTGGAATTAGCACCAGCCAAGTGCTGGTAAAACATGCAGGTGGATTTGCATTACTCGCCAAAAAAACATAATGGTAATCTACTGAATGGCTGGTAGATTTGAGAATCGACCTGCCATAGAAGCTGGTAGATTCCAAAACTTGATCCAGTGATGTAATTGTTCGTGGGAAAAAGGGACCAGATCTCACCAAGTATCCCTAGTAATTACTGGGATCTCACTTTCTCATATTCAAACCTGCTGTGAGGAGAAAACTGCCT
The DNA here is from genome assembly GCF_041903045.1 of Epinephelus lanceolatus. NCBI lineage: Eukaryota > Metazoa > Chordata > Actinopteri > Perciformes > Serranidae > Epinephelus > Epinephelus lanceolatus. The sequence goes on from NC_135736.1 coordinate 48,277,361, forward strand.
AATCTGTTTAACTGTTATTGAACTTTTACAGTTTCATTAAGCACTGACATGAACAGAAACTAATGGCTGCCTGGAAGGGAGGAAAAATGGATTCTAAGATCTTGCTTTGAAAAATGATCAAGAGTGTGTGCTCTGTACACGAACTGAGAGAATTAATATATGCAATTATACAAAACTGCTGCTGTGATCGTCTGACGGACGTGTTCTCGTCTATTAGAGAACATAAAACCACATTTTACAGTTAAATAAGATGATGAGACAGAGAATGACTAACTGACTGCTGCTTCTCTGCCATTGTGTCCATTATCACTTCTTATACAACAGTTAGTTCCAACCGAGTAATCTGATTGGACAAGAGGCATTCCATGAGTGCTGATATACAGTATATATGCATACATCACTCTGCTTTACAGGTGTTCTGAACTGTTAATTATGTTAACAGTTAGTTAGCCAACATTAGGAGTCGTCATGACAAACTTTGCACCGCAAAATTAACATATCACCACAAATAACATTTGAGTTAAACAATGAATGGTCAGAAAAGGACGAAGGGACAAAGAGAAGCCTGAATACTTCACTGAAAATCTCCAGGTATGCTCATATGACATCAGAAGACGAGGCAACGTACTGATTGAACTGCTAACTCCTCAGCATCACACGTATTCCCTCAAAGTGACCGTCAGACTGATTTCACTGGTCGCAAAATAAATAAATGGATAATACAACTATTACACAACTATTAGCCAGACAGCTAACATTATGCTAGCAAGATTCAAAGTCAATAACACTGCATACAGTTGACACACACTAGTTCAAATTTGACGGTATGTTTAACTGTCCTCTCATCTTCATAGTCTTCATCGCCATGATGTCAATTATCTGACCGAACTGAGAGAAGAGCGCGTAGAGCGAACACTTCATCTCTGAAAGCAAACTATCAGCCATGTCACTGCCCCCAAATCAGCATCAAGACTTTCCTGAATAAACGACACGCCATGTGTAAGGTCACACAAGTAGAGAGTTGAACAGCGAGTGGGATTTGAGATGATTGTATAAGTTCGGAGGTGCAGTGTCGTACCTGCAGGGTGTGTTAGAGAGACACTGAAGGACTGACGTTACTCTCAGTAGGGATGCACCGAATATTCGGTAACCAAATATATTCGTCCGAATATTGCAAAAAAACACACATTCGGTATTCGGTGGAATAAGTTAAAAGCAAGGCCGAATAATAGCGGCGTGTTTTGATAACGCAATCAAACAGCGTGCCTTGACGGACGGATTAAAATGTCGGCAGTGTGGCGATCCATCCGTCACAGCACTCGCATTTGCGACTAAAAATAGTTTTGAGCGAGCAAAATAGGCTTAAATCATTCAGCACACTGTGCGAGCAGCCTACAGATTTCAGCAGAAACGAAAGGCGAATCCCATCGGTTGTGGGTTGAATGGGGGTCACAGACACAGACAGTAACGTTAATGTATTCCTGTCAAATATGGCGGCCATCAGCTTACCGGCGAGGAGAAGTCGGCTCCAATAATGTCCTCTTCTTGGCGTCATGACTGCCCAGAAGTACCTGAACAGCCGAGCCAGCCGAACACAGGTATGTGACGTGTCAGAGGAGAAACGAGCCGTTCACGGTCCACAAACCTCACCGCACTTTAGGGACTGTTCTTTACTTATGAAGGGACTTTTCTTTACTTGTCAGGGGAGGAGGGTGGCTGGTTGATTTTTGTTTTATTTATTTATTTCATTTTGATCCCCCCTATGTTCATCACTTTTTGATGCTGTTTTTGAAGTATGAATAAGTCAATAAGTAATTTATTCCATTGAAATATCATTGATGTATTATAGAAAAGTGATTTATCTTTTTATAAATGACAAAAGGCACATCTGCCTAATTTTTGCTGTGATATTGTAATACTACTCAGAACCATGATATTTTCATTGGTATTGTACAGTGGGATCCAATTTTGGTACCATGACACTAACACTAATCTGGAGGGGGTTCATCCGCAAAAACTAATGAATAACTAAACAATGATATTCGGTATTCGGTACTCGGTATTCGGCCAAGCGTTTAATATTATTCGGCTTCGGCCACAAATTTTCATTTCGGTGCATCCCTAACTCTCAGTGTTGTAAATCAACTGTAAACAGGTTACAGATACTGATACTATCATGTAGCCAGCGCATTCATTTAGAACAGTGAATAGACAGTTTCACCAGAACTACTTAGTAGGAGCCCATTATCAGTTTTAAACTGACATCCTGCAGCCAATCAGAATCAAGAATTCACCCATACCATGGTATAACTTTTTTTAAGCTAAACTTGATGTTGCTGACAGACGCATCACTCACCGCTGCTGGCTTCTTCATTAGGCTAACTGCCGGCTGCTCCTGAGCTTTCTTCTTCTTATCTTTCTTTTTCTCCTTGTCACCGTACGTGCCTTTCACCTTGGCAATGACCTCAGAGTCAGTCTTTGCGTACTGTATCCTCTGAAAAACAACAGCACACAAGTCAATTAAAGCCCAGCCTCATTAAGAGAAGAGGAAGAAATAATGACATCTTATTCATTTCAGCAGCTGCAAGAAGCAATTAACTTTCTTGTGGCGTTTTGTGAAGGTGAGAGCGAGTGTGGACAACATGAGAGAGCTGCGGTGCAGCCAGTGTGCCAATAAAAGTCAACTGCCAATCAGCCTAGTGTCTAGTTGATGAGTGTGACAAAAGAGAAAACACAGGATCATTATTCCTACCATGGGCTTGTTGTAGAAAGGAAAGCCCTGCAGTTGCCTCAGTGCGTTGGTGGCGGCAGCGAGCTCTTTGAAGACGACAAAAGCCTGTCCTCTCATCTTCATGGTCTTCATTGCCACGATGTCAATTATCTGACCGAACTGAGAGAAGAGCGCGTAGAGCGAACGCTTCATCTCTGAAAGATGAAGACAAGAAGCAGAGTTTATCAAACCGCTGAGGTGACGATCACATGAGCAAACTTTTAGACTTGAGTGATGCAGCTCTGGCGATAATGTCAGCCTGTCTGTCCAGAGTCAAACCTCTTAAAACAACATTTAGAGCCCGTATAAAAAAATCAAAAAGGTATTAACATGTGTTTAGGTGATCCGAACACAAGTGGACGTCTGAGACACACTGCTGTTCACACCTGTGTCTCTAGAGTCACAGTAAATACATCCACACTCTCACTAGCTGCTCACTAGTGTCAGTAGAGCTGGAGATATCACAGGATATTTTGTTTGTTTTTTTTCACATCCCAATTCCAATCTCCAAATATTCTTCTAAAATAAACACTTGCATTATTATGCTATTACATTATCGGTACATCAAAGGCATGAAATGATCTTTTATCCCAATTATTTCTGGGACAATGTGCTGCCCACCAAAAGCAGTTACTGTGACAGGCATAAGTATGAGTGCTAACTATTTGGCCTGAAACTGAGGTGAATCTTGTGTTTTAGTCTTTAACATTTATCAGATCTGAACCCAACTGAAGTGACGAGTTGAACAGTGTTCTCCACCACTGTCATTAAAACACAAAATAAGGGAATATCTTTTGAAAGGACGGTGTTCATCCATGTAGAAAATCCATAACAAGGATTCATCACCCATCTGTACAGTTATTACAGGGCTGCCTGCACCTAGTGAATTGTTATTATCTGTCAGTTACTCTTTCATATACATATTTATTAAGCCCAAAGTGACATCTCCATGTTATGTTTTGTCCGACCAAACAGTCCAAAACCCAAACATGCTCAATTCACAACAATATAAGACAGTGAAACACAAAATATCCTCGAATAACACAGGCTGGAACCAGAGGATATTTGTCATCAGGGCTGCTGCGATAAAGCGGTTTCAAGTTATACAGTGATATTAAAATCAATGGTTATCGCACCATGTACATTTGCTTATCTACGATATAAGAAAATCTCAACTTTATTTTATTTATTTTAGAAAAGGAGGACTTTTTACACATACTTGGTATACTTGGTTTCAGGTTTCAAACAAAGTAGCAAAGTGTTTATTTAACCAAAAACAACCCTTCTGTTTTAAGTTCTTTAAAAGGTTATTCTGACACATAATGATAATTATTCTGTAATACCATTACCTATTATACTGGGGGGGGGGGGGGGGGGGGGGGGGGGGGGGCAACTGGAAGGAGAATCTCCCTTTCATTTTAGTTATTTTCAAAGGGGAGAATTCATTAACTAAATGGTTTCAGTTATAGTAATAAAATGTTTGTTCAAGCAAAATGAACCCTTTTCCATTTCTTTAAGGGTCATTTTAACTAGTAATAAAATAAATTTTCTAATACCAGGATACTGTGAAACCAAGATATTTTCTGAGACGGTTTATTGTATAGTGAAAATCTCATACAGTTGCAACCCTAAACATAACAGAGGCTGGAACCAGAGGATATCTGTCATTTAGTTTTATTTCCTCAACACAATGTCTGATCAAATAATCTGCCATCATTACTGTTGAATGTTAATTATAACACCACACTTGAAACCATAGCCAGTGAAACATGAACACTTACCTTCTTTCTTGACTTTATCATTTATATTGTTGATGTAAATTGTGTGGTTTGGCCGGATATCCATGGTGGTGTCTGATCAAACAACAAGAAACCATGTTAAAATCTTCCTTTTGTTAAAATCATTTGTTCATGTTTAGCTACCTGTTAACACTAAGTAAGTATGAAACATGTCCACAAAGTCCGACTTGACGTTATATTAACGCACAAACAACAGAGACGCTGTTAGCGGCTACTATCTGTGGATCTTTTTTATCTGTAAATTTGACTTTTTTACGTTTCAGTGAAGTTAAATGCTCAGAAGTTCATATTAGCATACGTTAGCTTAACGTCGGCTACATTCATGCATTACGTTAGCTTAGCAGCGGTTAGCTAGCGGTCTATGTTACGGTAACTGTGTTTTTAAACGGTGTAACACAATCGTCTATGATATGAACATAATCCATAAGCATTTGTCACCTGTCCCAGCGATGTGGTGAAACTAGAGACAGATAAATATAAAGAGAAAGCTACAAAATACTAAACTTGCCTCCTCTCCACACCGCTCATACACAACAGGAAACTCAAGCTGCTGGCGCCGCTGACACCGGCTGCTGCTTTAACCTGTACCGCCACCAGCAGGTCAGGAGGAGAACTACAGGCTGAACTTCACATGTTTGCATTCAGGTGTTCTGATCAAATATTACCATTGTGCAGTGATAGAGGAAGCACTCAGATCCTTTATCTAAGTACTAATACCGCACTGCCAACATACTTTATTAGAAGTAAAAGTTCTGCATTGGAAATGTCCCTTCAGTCAAAGGATGTAAGTATATTCAGTACAATGTAACCTACACTGTAAACCCCAATTTACTGTTGACCCATAATTCATTCAACTTAAAGGTTTTGAGTACACCACACACAAAATAAATTGCCTGACAGGAATTTGATGTCAATTTAACACAACTTCTTTCTTTGTTGTTGTGTGAGTATGTGATTTTACATTATATGAACATAGAAGCATTGCATATACATATTTTGTAATATTTTGTCCTCTTCGTTGAATTACATGAATGTATTGTGGCGGACTGAGGTTTATTAATTGCTCGAGAGGGCCATGTGGATGAATGCAGGCCAGGGCAAGGACATGTTCCTGATTTCAGCTTCATTTACTATGTCAGCCTAAATGCACACAGGTGGGACGTCACTAACTGTGTATACAGCTTAACTCATGATGCAAAATGTCATCTACTACTACATTACCTGTGACTCATTACAACCATTGTCGAATACAGAAACATTAATCACTGTGTAATGGGTAACATTAGTGAGTTTTCTTTGGCTTATGGCCACAAACACATTGTCTCACAGCATGCTGGGAAACATTAAGTGCACAGTGATAGTGTTGTTTATTGGCCTTAAACTGTCAATGTCAATGTCAATGTCAGCTTTCTTTATATAGCACATTTAAAACAGCCAACGGCCAACCAAAGTGCTTTACAGTTAAAATAAACAAAAACAACAACACACAAAAAACATTTATACAGTGAAATATGACAAAGATAAAAGACCCAGTAGAGGTGACTGTACAACTGCAAAGGCTCGATCTCCTCTAGTTTTTAATAGTGATCAAGGAACATCCAAGACCATCTGATTCGCTGATCTTAGGGCTCTGGTGGGCTGATGCAACTTAATAAGGTATTAATATAGGTAATAGGATAAGTATTCCGGAGCCAGCCCATTCAGAGACTTAAAAACAAATAAAAGAATCATAATGTCGATCCTGTATCTAATCGGAAGCCACTGAAGTGAAGAGAGCACCAGAGTTATATGCTTGCATTTCTTTGTCCCAGTTAGGAGACAAGCTGCTGCATTTTGAACAAGCTGCAGGCGGTTAAGCTCTGACTGCTCAATGCCGACTTACAGGGAGGTGCAATAATCTAAGTGAGAGGTAATAAAAGCATGGATAACTTCTTTGAGGTCTTTCTGGCTTAGCTAAGGTTTAACTTTGGCTAGAAGCCTCAGCTGAAAAAAGCTAGACTTGACCACTGAGCTGACCTGTTAGTCTAGCTTAAAAGCACCATCAGTAATCACACCAAGATTCCTAGCGCGGGATCCCATGTGAGGTTCCAATGGGCCCAGGGAGCTGGCAAGGACCTGAACCAGATCAGGGCGACCGAACAGGACAACCTCTGTTTTGTTTTCATTCAATTTTAAGAAGTTTAAGTCCATCCATGTTTTAATGTCACTCACACAGGTTAGCACGGCCTGAAGGGAATCTTTGGAAGGAACCTTTAACGGCAAATACACCTGCACATCATCAGCAAAGCAGTGAAAGGGAATACCATGCTTCCTAAATATCAACCCCAGGGGTAGCATATAAAGGGAGAACAATAGAGGGCCCAGACCTGACCCCTGGGGGACCCCACAGGTCAGAGGGGCCACTGAGGGGGGAAAACTGCCCCATAAGAACAGAAAAGGATCTGTCAGAGAGGTGCGATTTAAACCAATGAGCCAGAGCCCAAAGTGACACCCTCACAGTTTTTCTTTTGTGCAACCAACAGTCCAAATCTCAACATTATTACTAATACATTACAATAATTAACATAATTAAAGGGAAAAGCAGCAAATCTTGTGAAGCTGGAATCATGAAATGTTTTACATGGTAAAAATACCTCAACTAACTGAAGCTGTCAGATAAATTTGGTCGAGCATAAAGTATAAAGTAGCACAAAAAGAAAAACTCAAGTGAAGTGTCAGTACTCCTTTGTACTTGTGCACGGTACTTGACTAAATGTACCTGGTTACACTTCACCACACTGATGGGTACCCTTAACATGAAGAAAACATGGTGCAGTGCAATATAGGCTACCCTACAAGCCAGTAACCTTTCTGTTTGTTGATGTCCCACAGCATGCAGCACGTCCTGTGTTGTTTTCACCCCTGCACCTCAGACAGTCTGAATCCGCCACCTGATATTCACATTGAACAAGATGCCTTGAACTATTGAATCTATGTCATTTTTGCTTTCATTTTTTTTTTATTCATTTTTCTGTCAATCCAAAGATTGATTGTAAGCTGTACATTTTTACTGCTCAACCATTGCCCCATGTAATCAACTTTTCCCCCATTATAATAACGATAGGGCTGCCATGTGCAACATATGACTGTGTCAATTAATCCTACAATCCTATCTTAATTATCATGTCAGATTTTTAGTTATCAGTATTGGAAATCTTTTAATAATGCACCTGTTGTAATGACATCTCAACCCAAACAACTGTACAAGAACTTTGCTTTAATAAAATACAATCTAAAATATACATACACGTTTTTTGATTCATGAAAGGGAAATATCTGATCACAGTGATGAACTTTTGATGCTTTTGAAGAAAAAAGTGTCGCACACTCTGGCTCCATATGCAGTTTATTTAAATCAACGTTTCGGCCACATGGCCTTCTTTAAGATTTGCTTTTGATGCTTAACACTTTTTAATATTCTGTGCTTCAGACACACTGTGTTTGCTACACAAACGGTATTGAGGTTTAATATACAGATAATAACAAACACCCAGTCATACTCACTTTTTATATGGTATTTTACCATTTATCTTGTCTGACCAACAAACATAAACCCAAAACAAAACGATAAGAAACGGAGAAAAACACTGGAACCAATGTTTTGAGTTTAATCAAGTTATTTTTGTGATAAACAGTAATTTTTTTAAATTATTTTAACTCACTTGATTCATAGATTCATTAACTCATCATTCCACTGCTCTAATAAATATTTACACTGATCAGTGTTTATCATTGATTCTTTTGTATGTTTTTTTAATTTAAAATTAAACGGACGTGGTTTTATCAATGATTAGTCGATTTACAGAAAATCTGTTGGTTTTATTATTTCAAGCAAAAATAAAAAATAAAAATCCCTGTTTTTAGCTTCCTAAATGTGAATATTTGCAGGTTTTCTTCATCTTTTATTAACGTAAATTAAATCTTTAGCTAATCTTTGGGTTTTGGATCAAACAATTTCTAGATAAATAAATAAAAGCAAAAAAAATATACAAACATATATTCTGCACATATTCACTTTGCACAAAGTAACTTTAAACATTTTTTCTGGGTTTTATACATATTTTTCTCCAAACATCAGCAGTGCGTTTTGTCTGCTCTTGGCTTCCGTACAGATGTAATTGTTTTCATCAGCTGATGCCTCTCCGTTACTTCGCTACTTTTTGTCATGTGAAAGCTAACAAGCTAACAGGCTACTTCACAGTGACCATGGATGTGAGCCGGTTCGCACCGGGACGGCGACGCGGTGTCACCGGACAACTATAACATCTGTCCCCTGAAACGACCCTCTGTCCTGCTCACTGTCTGTCTGCCGTGTGCAGTCCCTGTGCAGTCGGCCGGTTATCTTTGCGACTTTTGCCCCCTTTATCCCGCTGTGGCTCATGCTAGCTGGTTAGCCGGTTAGCTAATTAGCTACTGTTATAAAGCGGCGTCGCTCGCTTTGCGGCTAACGTTAACTGACGAGGCGGACTGGACGGACATGTGCAATGGCATCGGTTCGGGTGGCTGTCCGGGTCAGGCCCATGAACAGACGGTGAGTCACAGACAGTTACACGGCTGTTAAACGTCAGAAATGATGTTTAAGCGACTAAAATGTCCGAGTGTCGTTGTATTGTAATGCTGACTGAGGTTAGTTAGCCGCTGGTGGTGTGGGTGCTTAAATCTCACGAATGGACTCAATGATAACATTTGTCACGATGTTGATAAAGTCTCCATTACAGTGAAGTAATGTCATATAAAGTGTTACTGGCCTCAGGCCCTGGGCTTTCAGTTCAGTCAGGTGTGTGTGTGTGTGTGTGTGTGTGTGTGAGAGCGCGAGAGTGCAGGTGGTTTTGTGGTTTTCATGGGTTGTCTGCAGAAACAGCAGGTGTTCATTTAGTGATTTAAACAGAGGCTGACAACATATTCTCACCTGTTTGTCCCTGAGGGGCAGAGCAGGTGCAGCTGGCTGAGTTCACAGCAGTGGAGGAGGAAGTATTCAGATTCTTTATTAGCACTAATACCAATACTAATAACTTTATTTATATGGCACCTTTCAGAAAAACTGTTACAAAGCGCTTCACACATAAAACATTTAAAAGAAGCAACAATCAACAAGCAAAACAACAATTATAAGGCAAAATCACAATCAGGAGTCAACAATTTAAACAAAGGCCATGTGATAAAAGTAAGTTTTGAGGGCTGATTTAAAAGTAAGAAGTGAATTTTCATGTCAGAGTTCCTCAGGTAAGCTGTTCCAAAGGGTTGGAGCTCCCACAGCAAAAGCCCTGTCACCCCTGGTCTTTAGCTTTGAGTGAGGGATAACTAACAGGGCCTTGTCAGACGGCCGCAAGCTACGAGCTGGTGAATAATGTATTAAAAGCTCAGCCAGGTAGCTTGGTGCCAAACCATGCACTGCCTTAAAAGTCAAGAGTAAGATTTTAAAATCAATTCTAAAACGTACAGGTAACCAATGAACGGAAGCTAAAATAGGTGAGATGTGATCATGTTTTCGTGCTCTAGTTAAAAGTCTGGCTGCAGCATTTTGGACACCCTGAAGCCGTTGAATCAAGTTTTGTCCCAGGCAAGTAAACACAGCATTACAATAGTCCAGACAAGACGTTATAAAAGCATGAATAACTATTTGAAGATCATTAAAAGAAAGAAAAGATCTGATTCTAGAGATGTTTCCCAAATTAAAAAAGCATGACTGGGTTAGTCTTTTAACATGGGGCTCCAGAGTGAGGTTCTGATCCAGAATAACTCCAAGGCTCTTAACAGTGGGAATGACACGTTGAGCTAAAGAGCCAAGAGCAGGCAGAACTTGGCTGTGCGAGTGCTCAGGGCTTATAATAAGGACCTCTGTTTTAGACGCGTTAAGCTGGAGAAAATTCACTGCCATCCAGTCCTTAACCGCAGCTAAGCAATTATGCAGGGCAGATAATTTAGCTGATTCTGATGGTTTGCAGGACAAGTACAGCTGAGTATCATCAACGTAACAATGAAATGAAATATCATACTGTCTGATAATGTGGCCAAAGGGAAGCAGATACAGAGAGAATAAAATTGGACCTAGAATGGATTCCTGTGGCACTCCAAACATAGACCGGGCTTGAGATGATGTGAAACCATTGACAGACACAGAACATTTTCTGTCTGAAAAATATGAAGTGCAGTTCCAGAGCTACCAACCAGTTCTCAATCTTTCAATAATGATGCTATGGTCCACCATGTCAAACGCCGCACTAAGATCAAATAGAACCAGAATTGAGGATTCACCAGCGTCTGCCTTCATCAACAAAATGTACTTATAGTAGGGGAGACTGGGGTCAATTGTTACATGTCAAGTTGCACCAGTTAGAAGCGAGACAGAACCATGAAATACTTGTATCCATGGGCAGGTTTGCAGTGTAAATGCTCATTTATGCTAAACGTTAGCCTGGACTGTGACTTGTTTTTCGTTTGGGTGTTTGTTTGACCCTCCCTGACCCTACAAATATTTTTCCTGGTGCCTCCCTGAGTCACTGGTTGAAAATGCATGACCCTCCCTCTGCCATAAATTAGTTATTAGATTTTAAAAGCTTACCCTTTTATGCTTGAAAGTTAAAGGTTGAAGACGAAATCCTGGAGTTGAAAAGGCCTTGGTTTTTCACTGTTGTCGTTTGCGAAAACAGTTTACTTTTGACAATAATTTAAATGAGACACGCCACAGATTATGTGAAACAACGAGGGGAATATGAGCTGGACATTGAGGTAACTGAGGACATGTGGCTGAATGCCTGGCAAACACAGCCCAGCCCCACTAACTCCTGCACCTGGAGAGACTTCTGCTGGAAAAACCTGATTTGTCTTTTCATCACGCCCAAACACAAGTCTAAACAAACTGGCACACAGCTATGCTGTGGGACGGAATGTGGAGAAATCATAGTTGACCATGCCCATATTTGTTTTTGTCCTTCTGTTCAGACGTTCTGGAAGGAAGTAGCAACAATCATTTCAAAAACTTTTAGGGTTTGTACATTCACATCCCTTATCATGGGGATGGATTAAGTAAAGATGATACCTGTCTACTGAAGATCCTGCTTACAGCAAGTAAAAAGGCCATTACAAAATACTGGCTCCAGAAAAAGGACCAACTGTTTGTAGAACAGGGCATGCTTTATAAGAGCACATAAAACATGTTACAGGGACAACAGTACATAAAACATAAAAACAAAGCACACTTTAGACTGTAGTAAACTTTAAGTGTGCTGGTTTTCTTCATCTGCTATGAAAGTTAATTTAATCTTTAAGTTAATCTTTGTGTTTGTTTGACTGTGTTTTACTATTTTGTCACAATTTATAGACAAAGCCATTTATTAGTTATTGAAAAGTCAACAAGACTTTTGAAGAATGCAAATAGTTTTTGGACAAGTCTCCGCTGACGTTTAACACATTTCCTGAACAGTCTCATGTCTGTTATAAAACAGGCTTATAGTGATAGCACACAGTGTTACGTAAGATGTTGTTCAGTTGTTGTTGCTCCGAGATAACAGACACCTTCACGTCACATTAAGCAGAGCTGAGGCTGATTTAAGTTACAGAAGTGTGAAGTTCAAAGAGTTTTAATCTGACAGCACATGAGGTGCTCCTGTTTCTGCTCTGACTGAAACATACACAAACACATGTTGAGCGTGAGAACAAGCCAGGGTGGAGACAGAACATTATACACGACTGAGCAAACATGTCGCCCTGCTGATACAATTAAAGTTCAGTCATGTGGATTTTATTGATCTCAGCCAGGTGTATCTGGAATCATAAGACAATCACGACATCACAAGTTAAACAGCAGAGTCTCGTTCAGACTGTAAGAGGTATGTTTTCAGTTCTAGATTGGAGGCAGGAGATTCTAGTTTATATCATCACGCATATACATCACAGTTCATTCACTTTGCAATTACTGCACACGTCTACCACAAATATGTTTACTTTAATGTATGTTACATTTTATCCTTACATTTTAACTTTTGCACAGTTGTATGATTTTATCTTTATACATATTTAAAGGCTATGTAAAGTTTTGTTCAATCTGGACCCTATTTTCACATGTTCACATGTCTAAGTGACTAATAGGAACAACAATTTTGAAATTGGTTCAGTATTAAGCGACAGCACTGCAGCCAGCAGCAGTCAAACAAACTGCAATGCAACCACTTGTTGCATTTGTGCACCATCAATGTACCTTCACTAAAAGTGTTTGTTTTTTGTCACTGACAGGCTCAAATTGTTATTCTAACTGAAAATATTATGGGAAGGATCCCTGATACGCAATGTGCTTACAGCTCCATGAACGTTATTGATGTTTCACAGGGAGAAGGATTTGACTGCAAAATGCATCATCAAGATGGAGGGGACCAAAACCAGCATCACAAACCTGAAGGTACTTTTTTCCCCCAAAAGAATGAGACAGTGTTCAGGCTGATAAAGATTCAAGCACGTTGTAAGTGAAGCTTTGTCTTTTATATTTTGTGTTTCCCAAAGATCCCTGATGGCATCGCAGGTGATTCCACGAGGGATCGAACCAAAACCTTTACGTACGACTTCTCCTACGACTCCACGGACTGTAAGAACTCCACCTTTGTCTCCCAGGAAAAGGTAAATAAGAGTCAAAGGGCTTGTCTCTGTTTCCATTCTTGTCCTTTTTAAAAACTACTTAAAAACCCATTCAGGCACAAATCAGCTGACGATGTTCAGCTTGTTGAGATTTGGGAGGTGGTCATGTTGGTTCCCCTGTGAGCGGCGGTTATCCAGAACACCCTTTTCTAGACCTGCTGAGACTTTTACGTGTAACATAATCCAAAAAAAAAAAAAAAAAACAAGGCACAAAAGCAGCACGCAGCGTAGCAGCTTTACACTTCTCGACAACAGAGTAAGCATGATGGGAACTTTATCCCAACTGGAAATTAGAAATAGAAAAATTGAAGCGTTTTGAATTCCCTGTAAATTTTAATCATTATATTACTTTTGCCTCACAAGCATGGTTCTTCTGATCCTGGAACACTGACACTCTGCTCCATCCATCTACTTATATACACAGGGTTCCTAAGCAGCATGGAAAAGTATGGAATTTCATTCATTCATTTTTCCATAACCGCTTATCCTGTTGAGGGTCGCAGGGAGCTGGAGCCTATCCCAGCTCACACTCGATGAGAGGCAGGGTTCACCCTGGACAGGTCACCAGACTATCACAGGGCTGACACATAGAGACAGACAACCATTCACACTCACATTCACACCTACGGACAATTTAGAGTCACCAATTAACCTGCATGTCTTTGGACTGTGGGAGGAAGCTGGAGCACCTGGAGGAAACCCACGCTGACACGAACTCCACACAGAAAGGCTCCCCCAGCCTGGGTTTGAACCAGGAACCCTCTAGCTGTGAGGTGACAGTGCTAACCACTGCACCACTATGCTGCCAAGTATGGAATTTGATTTATGTCATTTTCAGGCCTGGATAAGTATTGAAAAGAGAGTGTTTGTGTTTCCAGACCCCATTCTGTTTTCTAAAATATGAAATTCAGACACAAGCAGAGTGTTTTTCATGGCGCTGTCTCAATGCCTGCACGCCACAGACACATTAGTTAAAAGAAAATGCAGCAATACCTTTGAATTGCATTTAGTCATAGCTTCACTAATAACCTAATATTAAGCTTGTCTGAACATTTATGAATTATGCAGCGATGTAGTTGTCAGAAAAGTTAACAGACTTTCTTTCCTGCATGAGGAAACCTTCATGAATGTGTTCATCATCAATTCAGTGGACACAGTGAATAAACAAGGCTGTGCTCACCGTGAAATTAAATTATTTCACCATTTTCAACTCATTTTTGGTTCTTATTTATTTGCAAAAGGACTCCCACACACTGTCTAACTTGCAATATATAGTTTATTTGCGACGTTTCGGTACTAGACATTCATCAAGCAGGTTTGCCTGGTGAAGGTCTAGTACCGAAACGTCGCAAATAAATAATATATTGCAAGTTAGACAGTGTGCGGGAGTCCTTTTTTCCTTTCTTCTCTCTCCAACACACCTGTCTTGTTTAATACATGTGCAAAGTGTTTCCTTTGTTCTTATTTATAAAATAGACTAAAATATGATGGGGGTGCAATAATAATATAATTTATTCAATATGTAATAGAAAAATAGTAGTTCACTCCCTCTTTTGGACCTCTGAAAAATATCTGAGTTGTGCTGTCAGCATGTGTTTTAAAGTCTCCGATGTTATTCTTGAGATAAGATATGACGTGCCAAGATAAGACCTGTAATGACTGTAATAAAGCTGTGTGTAGAAGTGAGAATCAGTCTTGAGTTTCAAATGATTCACCTGGCTCATTTTCCAATCCTGCTTTGCAAATCTCCTCTTGTTCTTTTGTTGGATGATTATCGGTAACAAAGGTTTAGATTAGGGGTCAGAGGTTGGAGGATTGATCGAGCTCTTGTTTTCCGTCAAAGCAGCTTGTTACTGATGGACTCTGTGTGTTTACTCAGGACTCTAACATGTCCTAAGCTCTGATAGATCAAGTTACAGCTCTGCAACATCAATACTGAGACATGTGAGTCTCAAACCTGGAGTGACATGTTTTGCAATCTCAGGCACCAGTAAACACGTCGTCAGAAGCCTTACAGAGGTCTCAGCAGAAATCAAAACTTTATTTTCTTGTTTTATTTGCAGGTTTTTAAAGATCTGGGTTTGGATGTGCTGAAGGCGGCGTTTGAGGGCTACAACGCCTGCGTCTTCGCCTATGGGCAGACCGGCTCTGGGAAGTCCTACACCATGATGGGAAATCCTGTGAGACAAAACTCTGGACATATTAAACACTCACATTCACAGACTCTCTTATCCAGAAAGACTAAAACACAGAGATAAGATTCACACAGTGCAAAATATTGATCTGTCTGCTCAGCTGTAATGAAGTCATCACTGAACGGCTCCAGACCAGTTTGACAGATCAGTGTGGACAGCAGGGCGGCAACTAACGATCATATTCAGTATCAGTTAATCTATTGATTATTTTTCTCAATTAATCGTTAAAGGCAGAACAGGCAGGATTTTTCCTTTGCAGTTGGTAAACACAACATTCAAAGTTGGCCCCTCCTCCCTGTGCTTATGATCTGGCACCTGGTCGCTACGTCCTAATAGAGTCCTGCCCACACACTTTAAGCGCTGTGTAACGGCGGGGGGTTACACGGTGCTGCCCAAAGGTTGACGCCCAGGAACATTTAGAACAAAGCAAAATAAGAAGATGAAGGCAGAGGGCAGGTTTTCTGCAGATACAGACACTGCTCACATTTCTAGTGGGCTGTAAGTGGTGTTGAGAGGGACTACTTTGTGTGAGTCTGTACATTGGTTTTTAGGAAACTCTTGCACATTGGGGCATCCACTAGCTTACCTGGTAGAGCAGGCATCCCTTGTACAAAGGCTGCATCCTTGCTGCAGCTGCTGTGGGCTCGATTCCAACCCACGGCCCTCTGCTGCACGTCATCCCTCCTCCCTCTGACCCCCCCACGCTATATCTGTCCTATCAAACGAAGGCACAAAGCCCCAAAAAATATCTTAAAAAAGAAGAAAATTCTTGCATAGTGTATCTTTTAAATGTTTAAAGTATTTTGATGTTATTCAGTTAAAGGATAAAGCTGCAATTATTTTATATTTTTCTTTCTTTCTTTTTTTTTTTTAAAGATATTTTTTAGGGCATTTTGCAACAGCCTTGTACATGGGGCGTCTGCTCTACCAGTAAGCCACAGACGCTCCGATGTTTTTCTTATTGTCAACAATAACCAAACCATCAAACATTACTCCGTCTCTTAATACTGTCTGACTTCCTGTCTGTGGAAGCTCCAAGCCAACTGGTTCTTAATGAAGACATAAATCTTAAAACACACATTTATAATTTCATCAGTAATTCCTGAAACAGCTGCTCACTGTAGTTTTTAATCAAACAAACAGGAGGAAATAGTGCATTTGCTGGGGACTATTTTTAGGGTCGGATTAATCCACATTTGGCTCTCTAGTGAGTATTTGTGGCAGCAGGACGGCATATGTGAGTCAAAATAAACTACAGAGAGTGTGTGTTCATGGTGATGAAGGAACATGTCAGCCAGTGACACAGTGTGTCTCACTGATGTGTGTTCAACAACAATGGAGCTCTATGTCACAGAGGAAGAGGATGTATCAGGCCGAATCGTCTGATTCAAATAGATTTTCATGTAAAAGACCCAATATTGATTCATATAATCAGAGATTGATCTTTTGATATGCACTGTGATGTTGTAACCCTGTTAATCCTGCTGGCAGTAACCAGGCTCCAGTGCTAAAGTATTAACGACCATCGTATTGAGGAGCTCCAATGTTACTGGTTCTTTCATCTGTAACTGTTGGCTTACTTTTTTACCGGTTGGGTGTAATTTGTCATCATGCTTCTCAGAATTATTTAAAGAATTCCTTGTAAAATTTACAGTATAGGAGCCATTCATGGTGTAAAATGTGTGTAGTCCTGTAGGGGTCACTGTATTGTCATACAGGAGCCGTTGATGGTAATTTTGTGTATTTGAATGGTATATGGACACAGATTTATGGATGTTTGGAAGTGTCATTCAAGACTACGATGTTGATAGATAAATTATGCATCCAAAAAAAGGAAGAAATGGACTCTTTGTTTTCATCAAGAGCAGCGGTCGGCTCGGTCAGACGAGCGCGTCAGTTAATAAATAGCCTGTCTATGCAGCCCCTCAGTGGCTTTAAGTTTAGGCTAAGCCACTATGTACAGTATTAGTTCACTGAGAATCTCTTTCACATACTAGCAAAAATTGGTATTGTAACTGAGATATCCCCCAACCAAATCGATAACGGATTGAATTGAATATGACAGAATCAGGACCTTGTGAATCGGAATTGAATCAATTTAGGACGTCAGTAGTGACAGCCACAGCCACACGGTGCTTGTTAGTAGATACTAAGTGGAGGGGCATGAAGCAGTAAGGCTGGTGTAAAACATAGTCTAAGAGAGTTCTGTGAAACCTACACACCAAAATGAAATGGAAAATATAACACTCGACTCAACGTTTCTTTTGTTTGAAGCCTGTAGTTGTTGTTTCTGTGTGTTTGATGTGTCAGCATCTCACTGAAGTCTATGTTTTTTTGTTTTAGGGAGATGCAGGTCTGATCCCGAGGTTCTGTGAAGGTCTGTTCAGCCGCATCTCTGACGCCACTCGATGGGATGAAGCGTCATTTCGTACAGAAGTCAGGTGAGTCACCGTTACATACTGACAGTGACTCTGCACCAGCGCTCAGTTATCAGACTTTAATAACCTGAAACTGAAACACAGGGGCTGCAGTCTGCAGGAAGCATCTTTGATAGATTACAAATATGACATTTTTGGTACCACAGATATGATCTTGAGCTTGGTTGTATGTGAGACATAAAACTGTTGCTTTATTTTTGCTCACACTTACAGTTAAGGTCAAAATTATTAGCCCCCCTTATGAAATCAAATAAAACCCTTATCCTTCCAATGACATGGGCCATAACCTTAAGTGTTTATAGTTTGTGTGTGTCCGCAAGAACAAAGACAACATCTGCATAAGGTCAAATGAACATTTTTATTGGTTTGCTGAACTGAAACAAGAAAAAAGCAAAAAATGCAATGGTCAAAATTATTAGCCCCCATGTGATTTTGTGCTTTCAAAACAAATTAACTGGGTTTGAAACCACACCTGAGCAGTCAATTAGGTTTGAAAACACACCTGAGCAATCAATTAGCACTGAACCTTATTTAAGTGACTTCAAGAAGCAGAGTTAGTATCACTTGACCACTTGAATGAAAGGGATACTCCAGGGTTGCTCTATAATCTTCGTAAGAAGCAATATCATCATGCCAAAAAGCAAAGAAATCAGTCTGGACCTCAGACAGAAGATAGTGGATCTTCATCTTCAGGGGGAAGGATATACTGCCATTTCCAAGCGTTTCATGGTTTCTAGAACAGCTGTGCGTTGCATCATTGCAAAGCACAAAGAAACAAAGTCTGTTAAAAATAAACCTGGCCGTGGTAGAAAACGCAAGATTTCCAAAACTTTGCAGCAAAAAATAATCAGAGATGTCAACAAGAATCCCCAGACCTCTGCAAAGATGATTGTTGCTGAACTGGCTTCCTCTGGACTTGATGTTTCACGCAAGACTGTTGTGAGGGTTCTTCATCGTGGTGGACTTTGTGGTCATCGTGCAAGAAAAACCCCATTGCTCTCAAAGCGGCACATTAAAGCCCGACTGAATTTTGCCAGAGACAATCTGAAACATAAGGGTGAGTTTTGGAAGTCTGTCTTTTGGTCTGATGAAACCAAACTTGAGCTGTTTGGGCATATGGATGCTGCTTTTGTTTGGCGAAGGAAGGGCGAGGCCTTCAACCCTAAAAATACTGTCCCCACAGTGAAGCACGGTGGTGGCAACATAATGCTGTGGGGCTGTTTTGCTGCTTCAGGGACAGGAAACCTTGTTCGGGTGCATGGGACCATGAAAAAAGAGGATTATGTGGGTATTTTGAAGGCTAACATCAAGACATCTGCAGCCAGTCTAGGGTTAGGTCATCGCTGGGTCTTCCAACAAGACAATGACCCGAAGCATACATCAAAGTTAGTCAAAAACTTTTTGAAAGACACCAAAATCAAGGTTCTGGAGTGGCCCTCTCAGAGCCCTGATCTCAATCCTATTGAGAATCTGTGGAGGGAGCTCAAGGTTCGGGTCCATGCTTGGAGACCAAGCAATTTGCATGATCTTGAAAAATTTGCCAAGGAAGAATGGGCTAAAATCCCTCAGGAGACATGTGCCAACTTAGTTAGAAACTACCAGAAGAGGTTGTTGTCAGTTTTGGATCAGAAAGGCTACACTATTGACTATTAGTTGTCAGAGGGCTAATAATTTTGACCATTGCATTTTTTGCTTTTTTCTTGTTTCAGTTCAGCAAACCAATAAAAATGTTCATTTGACCTTATGCAGATGTTGTCTTTGTTCTTGTGGACACACACAAACTATAAACACTTAAGGTTATGGCCCATGTCATTGGAAGGATAAGGGTTTTATTTGATTTCATAAGGGGGCTAATAATTTTGACCTTAACTGTATGGATCGATTAGAGGAGGATGTGACATAATTTCATTATCTCAGTCCCACTGTTTCAGCTCCTTCAGTAACAGCATCCTTCATCTTCTTGCTCTTCACATGAAGCTGTGACAAAAAACAAGTAGTGGCTTCAGTCAACAGGAGGAAATGTATTTAGGAGAAATGGTTTTTAGGCAGAGTTAGGATAACTCATGTCATGTCTAATGCACTAAGTGGAGTCCATGTTTCCCTCTTTTATGCCTTCAGCTACCTGGAGATCTACAACGAGAGGGTGAGAGACCTGCTGAGGAGGAAATCCACTCAGACCTACAACCTGAGAGTCCGGGAGCACCCAAAAGATGGACCGTATGTAGAAGGTGAGACTGCAGAGTGAACTCCTGGGACAAAACGGTTCAGAGAATTCTCTTGTGGCTGGTTTCAGTTAGCCGCACTGTGTTCCACGTAATTATGCAAGTGACATATCGGTAGGACTTCAGTTGAAAAAAACATTTAGTTTTTCAGTGCCTTGTTTTATGCCTCCTATCTTTTTTTGATAACTGGTATCAGTCCTTGGCAGGTTTGTTCACTAGTTTGCTCTGTGATCTTAAAGGGAAACCTGCTTC
The DNA here is from genome assembly GCF_041903045.1 of Epinephelus lanceolatus. Taxonomy (NCBI): domain Eukaryota; kingdom Metazoa; phylum Chordata; class Actinopteri; order Perciformes; family Serranidae; genus Epinephelus; species Epinephelus lanceolatus. The sequence continues at coordinate 48,297,704 of NC_135736.1, forward strand.
AAGAGGCTGCTCCACATTAACAAGCATGCCATCATCCTCATGCAGTATGGGAGGAAAGATCTTTCTGGAGATGAAAATCATGAAAACCTTTTTTATTTAACTGCATTTATGTTTTGAAAAATGATCTGTTTATGCAACAAATACAACAGATTCATGTTTGGAATTCATCATGACAAATTGAAAGGTTTCAAACTGTGTTGTGCAAAATAATTTTGAACAATGTGTTCTCAAAAATCATTACTTGTATTGACTGTGTAGAAAAAAACAAAAAAATGGCATGTGCATAATAATTTGGAACACAGTGCAAGTTATTTGTATGTGTTTGGTCCAACCATCCATTTTCATCCGCTTATCTGGGGCCACAGCAACACTTTCCAGCTCCTCCTGGGGGACCCCAAGGTGTTCCCAGGCCAGATGAGATATATAATCCCTCCAGTGTGTTCTGGGTCTGCCCCGGGGCCTCCTACCAGTGGGATGTACCCAGAACACTTCTAACAGGAGGCGCCCAGGAGGATCCTGATCAGATGTTGAACCACCTCAACTGACCCCTTTTGAGGCGAAGGAGCAGACACCCCGCAGAGGAAACTCATTTTGGCCGCTTGTATCAGTGATCTCATTCTTTCAGTCACTACCCAGAGCTCATGACCATAGGTGAGGGTTGGGACGTAGATGGACCAGGAAATAAAAAGCTTCACCTTCTGGCTCAGCTCCCTCTTCACCATGAAAGTGCCCCCTTAACATCAGAAGCTGCACCAAACCGCCGATCCATCTCACGCTCCCTTCTACCCTCATCCGCGAACAAGACCCTGAGATACTTGAGGCAGTAACTCTCTCCCAACCCAGAGGGGGCAATCCACCATTTTCAGGCAGAGTACCGTGACCTCAGATTTGAAGGTGCTGACTCTCATCCCGACCACTTCACACTCAGCTGCAGACCGTCCCAGGTCATGCTGGAGGTCACGGTGAGATGAAGCCAACAGAACCACATCATCTGCAACAAGCAGAGATGCAATTCTGAGGTCCCCAAACTGGCCCTCTTCCTCCCCACGGCTGCGCCTCAAGATCCTGTCCATAAAGATCACAAACAGGATCAGTGACAAGGGATAGGTGTTATTTTCCACAGTGATTAAGTTGAGGTTTTTATGAAGCCTGGTTTCAATTCACTTGTATTTTACTCTGTTTGTCAGGTGAAAATCTCATGAATTTTTTGAAGTGGGGTTGTTTGAGATAGTTATCTATAGACACTGAGAAGCAGGATGGAAGCTAAGCAATGTACTGCTGTGGACGGATGCAGCAAATGTATTTTAGCAACCTATAGAAAGCCCCCACCCCCCAAAAAAAAAAAAAAAATTTCCAACAGTTTCAGTGTGCGCTATATTGAAAGTATCGACTTCCTGTAACCTGCCCCCTCTCTCCTGATCTCAGATCTGTCCAAACACCTGGTGCAGAACTACAGCGACGTGGAGGAGCTGATGGAGGCCGGAAACATCAACCGCACCACCGCCAGCACTGGCATGAACGACGTCAGCAGCCGCTCGCACGCCATCTTCACCATCAACTTCACACAGGTCAGAAACTGTTCACTGACTTCAGGACGTAAATCGTTTCTCCACTGAGGGTTTGTTTTGAATGATTCACTAAAAAAAAGCTTATAATAAAAATAATAAAAATATGTTTAATGTTACAGTGAAGCAAGTTTATATGAAATGTGGTCAAAGTTTCAAATAATGAGGTAACTGTGTGTCAAATAATCCGAGAGCAAAAACTTAAGACTTCAGAGTGTTTTGAAAATTCTGTTTCTGATGAAATAAGCTGACGTCTGATCATGACGGATTTCTTTATATGGTCATCTGCTCCAGGCACGCTCCTGTGAGTGTTTACGTCACATACGCTGCTACATGTAGCTACATGCTGATGTCAGGGGAACATGTACTCTTGGTGGTTGATGTTGTTAATTTCTCCCAGATTTTGGATCATATTAACGGTAGAAAGTGCCGCTAATCTCCGTTACAGTCATTCTGCGGCTGCATTAATGATGCAGGGACGCCAAGATACAGATGACCCGGTAATGCTGCGCAATCGGGGCAGACTGGGCTTTTTTTGGGGGGGGGGGGGGCTTACTGTACGTTCACACCAACAGCGACCAGAGCTTCCAAAACAGTGGAAGTCATTAATTTTCAATGAGAGCCCGGCCATTTGGGTGACCTGGCTGTCAGCCGCGCGTCTTGGGCAACCAAAGCGACTGGAGCGGGTCCGGAGGGGAGTTAAAACTTGTTTAACTTTATGGTAATGAGCTCTGATGCGGTTCGGCGACAACCAGTCGAAATGCTCAAGTGCTTTGATGAAGCGGGTCCCAGAGAACAAGCCATGTAACTTTGGTTCCTACAGCACAATGGATATCGAGAAGTTGATTACTTGTATTCGCGCCCACTCAGTCCTTTATAATGTGTCGCTGTTCGGTTACAGAGACCAAAAAAAAAAGAATGAGACTTGGGGCCGCGTTGCAGAGGTAGTTGGTTGGTCTGGTGAGTTTTAAAGTGTGTAATGTTCGTAATAGAGGAGAGAACTGCAGGCTAATGTTGCGACGCACCATGCAAGTATTCCTTGGTTGGTTTCAATGGGATGACATACTGCAAAGCATTTTATCAACACAGATTTGTGCTTTTTGACTGGACAACAGCAAGCAGCAACTACACTGCTTTCAGGCCAGCAGTCGCTTTGCGGCTCCTTTTAAATTCACAAGCACAATCGACCGTTCAGTGATTCACATGATTTTGATAGTCGTGCTTCTTGGACCTCCGCGAGAGACTTTGCCTCTTTGGAAGCTTCTGGTTTGAACGTACAGTTAAAGACAGGCGCCAAAATGGAGTGTCTCAGACAGAGGGTGAAAACAGGCGTACCAGCACAGACGGGACGAGGAAGATGATGTGTTTTTTGGACATTAAAGCTACAGTTGGTAACTTGTATTAAATTGTATTAAATTTCTTTCATATTTGCTAAAACTGTCACCATATTCTTACATCATTAAATGAGACAGATATTTTTTTTTTTTAATTTTAATTTGATTTTGCCTTGTAGCATTTCTAATGGCCTTACCACACCTGAATGAAACCAACGAATCAGAGCAGAGGAGTCTCTAACACAGCTGCCGTTCATGCTGCTCGTGAGCTGTGGTCAAATTAGGCAGCACTGATCAATATGATTCATGGTTCTGTTACTGCATTGTCTATTTCTCACCTCAGATGTTTTCAGAAACATATTTTAGTGGCTGTTTAGCTCTAAAATGAAAAAAATTATGACCTGGCGGCCATGTTGGATTCAGCTAATTGGGAGTGCCAAGCACCGCCCACCAGCTGGACAAACTTTCTTTCATTCTTCTTTCATTTTACAGCTAAACAGCCGCTGAAATTTATTTCTGTTAAAGACTCCTCAGCTCTCATTGGTTGTTGCTGACCAAGCTGTGCTTTGATTCAAGCATATACTGTTGGAGGCAGCAGGAGGAGAGGAGGAGGGACATAATTTGTTTTTACAGATTATTTGCCTGATGTACTTCTTTCAGAATACAGTGACAGTTTCAGCAAATAAGACACAAAGTTATTTTCATAAAAGCTACCAAGTGGATCTTTTAAGCATGTCAACGCATGCTAGTAGATACCAAGTATACGAATATGATGGGTCCTCTTTAATGTCAGTGATTTCAGTTATATGAACTGTGATGCAGAAGAACACAGACTTATTTTCAGGTTGGTGGAAAGAGGACAGAAAATGAGACCAACTGTTCATCCTGCTCTGCAAGATTTACTTTCAACTGGAGTCTCATTTGTTTTGATTGAAAGTTCTGATAATAACTACCTGAGTATTTGTCTGAAATAACCACAATTAAAATGTATATATATATATATTATTTAAATTTAATTTTTAGTAATTTTCACACAGAAAAGCCCCAGATTTTCTTTCAAAAACTAGATACTTGTAGGGTGATTTTCATGCACATTCTGTCACCACATATCTTATGCCTGCTATAAGAAGACACTGATCACTGTAGTTCACAGTAACTAAGCTTCACTGGTGAAAAATGTGGAGGAAATGCAAAAGAGCTGTTGATTCTCTGCCAGAGTCCTTTGTGTAATTGGGAAAGTGCCTAAACTATGTGATGTTTTAGAAGGAAAAAATAAACTTCAGGCACTCATGCGTGGAGCAGGAACATCTGCACTTGAATTAAGTTAAAAAGCTTTCATTCAAAAAACATGGCTGCTCACAACACCGACAAGTTTCAACCCTAAGTTCTTCATCAGGGTGCAAAAAGCCTTTTACTATTTGTTCCTGCTCCACACATGAGTGCCTGAAGGTCTTCTACCTATGTGTGGACCCTTGTCTTCAAGAGTACCTGCGTTTTGTCTTGAGTTTCATATAATGAAGACAGTCTTCGAGCAGACCACTGTCTTGATCTCCAAAGTGTGTATCTGATATTTTATTTAAAGTAATTTTGGGTAAAGCTGTCTGAAATAATTGAAGTAATACATTTGCAGGATTTACCGCTGAAAGTGATGAGCTGTATTTACATTTAGTTTCACACCTTCAGTGTTTACAAATCTCAGACTAACACCACTCGCTCTCTGTCTCTGTCAGGCTAAGTTCGACGCAGAGATGCCCAGTGAGACGGTCAGTAAGATCCACCTGGTCGATCTGGCTGGCAGCGAGCGAGCCGACGCCACCGGAGCGACGGGCGTCCGGCTGAAGGAAGGAGGAAACATCAACAAGTCGCTGGTCACCCTGGGCAACGTCATCTCTGCTCTAGGTCAGACACAGAAGATGATCATCTGCGTTTTCATCCGTGTGTGTTTCAGTGTGTTGCGTGGCTCCTGCTCACTGAAGGATCTGTTTCCTGTTTCTGTTCCAGCTGACATGACGCAGGATGGTGTGAACACGAACCTGAAGAAGAAGTCGGTGTTTGTTCCCTACAGAGACTCGGTGCTGACGTGGCTGCTGAAAGACAGCCTGGGCGGCAACTCCAAGACCATCATGATCGCCAGTGAGACGCAAACATTTTATAACAATCATTAAAAATCTTCCAAGAGAACAGAAGTATTTGATATGATCGTTTCCTGTCGCAGCTATTTCTCCCGCTGATGTGAACTACGGTGAGACGCTCAGCACTCTGCGATACGCCAACCGAGCCAAGAACATCATCAACAAACCAACCATCAACGAGGACAGCAACGTCAGGCTGATCAGAGAGCTGCGGGCTGAAATCGCCCGACTGAAAGCTCTGCTGGTTCAGGGCAACCAGGTAAACAAACACTGACGGATACAAAGAGTCTGGAGGAGGTCTCACTCTGCTGCTCTTATATTCAGTGTGTCACCTGCTACCAGCTTGAACAGTCGCAGTTATTAGATAATAATAAAGACACAGCATGAATGTCACAAAGAATACAACCCAGTCAAAGTGTGTCTGATCTATGTGTTTATGTTTCTGTGTCAGATTGCTCTCCTGGATTCACCCACTGCTCTGAGTATGGAGGAGAAACTGCATCAGAATGAAGCCAGAGTGAGTCTCTTTGTGTTTGTGCTGATTTGTTATTTGTCTCCAAAAATGTTTTCGCAAATTCCTGTGAGACGGCACATCGTAAGCCTCCTACAGACTGAGATGTTAGCAATCATAAGTCTAGTGCAGCTAACACTGTGTGACATGGATCTAATAAACTTGGGTATGACATCAAGTTTGATGTCTGCAGACTGTACGATGACAGCGCCTACTGAATCACAGGTTATGACGTACGATGCAACAGCTTCCCATACTGAGTGATGCTGCAGGGTTATTACTTCTCCAACTGTGAAGCTCAACATAGAGGCTCACATTATTAAATAACCTAAAGTTTTGTGGGCACTAAATATAGCAGTGTGTCTGTGTGTGTGTTTGCTAGCTGCTAGGTGTCTCACCATGCTGCTCAGATATCAGTCTCTTACACAGACGCCGATGACGTCAGCACGCTGGCTGACTCTGTCGTCTGTGGACATTCCCATAGGAAAGTTGTAATAGAACTAGCTCTGGCTCCCAGCGGCAGTGATGTGATTGGATCCAAATCCGTGTATTTCCGTATTTCCTCGACCAACGGCTGATTAGCTTTGCCTTACACCCACCTACACCGGAATTGCTGTTCCCCGAATTGTTGTCCATAGTACAACAGTAAAGGAAGTGTTCAGTGCATCGCAACAAGAGATTAAAATGGATATGATTTCATTTGATTCAGCTCTATTGCAGAGCTGCAGCGTCTCTGTTACATGTAACACACGTGCCGCACCTATGGCAATGCCATCACCTGGTCTGGATATCCCCGCCCATTTCTATTACAAAATGAAAGACGAATTTCCCCAGACTCCCATTCCGAAGTAAGGGAGGCTGGTCACGTGAGACTACTCAGATATAAGCCCAGTGGACTGATGAGGGCTGATGGGGGCGCCATAGTTTACGCAAAAATCCAATTTTGGAAAGGTGAAGTCTCTCACACCCCAAGTCTGGTTGACTTGAAATTGCACACAGTTCAACATGCTCTATGAAAAAGCCCCGAGAACCATTAAAGTGCGCCTGACTTAATTTTCCGCTTTTTGGATCTTTTTGAAAAACGCATTTTCAACATCTCCTCCTAAACCACTGGTCTCATTGCTACCAAACTTTCTGTGGAACATTATTGGACCAAGCTCGTCAAAATTTGCATAAAGCTTGTTGATATGGACTTAACTTCAGAAGGGGACTCTGTGGACCCCAGGAAGAGAAATTGGTGCTTGAATAGAGGCTAACAGGGATCCAAATAAATAAATAAATCAAATCAAATCAAATCAAACTCTATTTGTATAGCACTTTTCATGCATTAAAAATGCACAGAATAGAAACATACAACAAAAATATTACATACATATTGAAAACCCGCTCCTCCCACCGCCACATATAAACACACACACACACACACACACACACACACACACAGTCAATATAGTCAATAACATGGCTGGGCACTGAGGACCCAGGTGAGGAAATGACCACCTATGGGGAGCTCATCCACATTGAGAGGCGTCACAGCCTACAGCCACATGGAACGCCGCCACAGAGACCACCCCAACCCAGATAGACTGGGGTGGACTCCACACATGGTGCAGAGCCCCTTAGTCCTCCTGACCTGAGGGATCTCCAGGACGACGTCCACGGACACACCTCTCAGCGTGGAGGCCCCCCCATGAGGAAACACTGGAGTTAAAAACTAAAAGACTAAAAGGCAATATGATAAGATAAAACAAGATGAGATAAAATAATAATAAATAAATAAATAAATAAATAAATAAATAAATAAATAAATGAAGATTTAGAAACTTAATAATAATAAAATACATAAAGATTTAAAAATAAATCATTTAAAAGCATTAGAAATTAAAATAACATATAATATAAAAATTAAAACAGTAAAAGAAATCAGTTAAAAGCTAAATTAAAAAGGTGAGTCTTGAGCCTCCTTTTAAAAACATCAACAGTCTCTGCTGTCCTGATGCTCTCCGGCAGGCTGTTCCATAAGTGAGGGCCATGATGGTTGAATGCAGCCTCCCCGTGGGTTTTTGTTCTAACTTTTGGAACAGTTAAAAGGCCGGTGCCGGAGGACCTCAGGGTCCGCGAGGGTTGATATGATAGAAGCAGGTCAGATAAATAAGATGGCCCAAGACCGTTAAGACATTTAAAAACTAATTAAAAAACCTTAAAACTGGTGTAATGTGCGCCCGCCCTCTGGTCCTCATCAGCACTCGTGCGGGCTGAGTTTTGGAGTAGCTGCAGATTAGAGATGGTCTAATACATAAAAGGTGCGTGGCCACAGAGCTACCTGAAACACACCGGTTTGGCCATAAATCAGTGACAGTTTGTCCAAACATCCCCAAACTCCTTGATTGTTTATAATTGAGCTGTCGAAGCGTGTCCCCAAAATATATCTGCAATTGCCCGATAGTGGGCAGCAGTGTTGCCAAAGAAGAGCGTGGCGCAGCACAGAACGAGTGTCTGTCTGATCAACATAAAAACTGTTAGTCATCTTAAATGCGGGTGTTGGAAACTCTTAAAGTCTTAAACCTTTGTAGCTTTCAACTTCTGACGGTCCATGCTGGCTTGAAACCCACAATCATTGCTTGTGGCCATGTTTCTTAAGTTGTTCTCTGCACCAGTCTAAATGTTGATTTGATATTTATTTGAGCTGAAAATGTGTCTTTGTATGTGTTGATCTGTGCTGTGCTGAAGATGGCTGTTACCCAGACATTTCTGCTGAGTTTCTGTTGGTTTATTTGTGTTTGCAGGTTCTGGAGTTGACTAAAGAATGGACCAACAAATGGAACGAGACACAGAACATTCTCAAGGTAGGAGCCTTTGGGCCTGTTTCCACGTAGCGTTTTCCTCTCAGTGCCAGCATCTTTTTCAGCTGTTCTCAAAGCATAGCGAGCGTATGCAGCCGCCTACAGGAACAGCACTACGCCCAGCTTCTTTTCCAGAGCACTCTGCCTTTTCTGTGTGAAAGTCTGAGCGCTTTGAGTTGAAAATCACTCAACTTTTCAGAAAGGCACCGGTGATGTCACTGCTGCTTCTTTAGCTGGGCTACTGCCTACCGTAACAACAAAGACAGAAAAGCGTATTTTTTAGGAGCGGATCGGCCGGTAGGAACTGGGTATTTCTGGTGAGTGTTGTGCTTTTATCAGTGTTTGCTTTGTCAGCTTGAAGTTGCCTGTGTGTGTCACAATATGTGTGACGCTATGTTAGCTTCCTAGCTAATGTTGGTGTCAAGATATTGTTGTTGTAGAGACAAAACCACACGCAACACATCATTATAAAAGCAGCGCCAGAACTGTTTTCATGAAGCGCTCCCTAGCGCCCTGCCAGCACTTTTCTGCTGGGGGAAAAAAATGCTATGTAGACACACACCCTCTATCATCTGTGTCTTTCATGCTCAAATCACCAACAACCTCTGCAGATGTGTGCTGAGTGGGAGAACGTAGATGACGGGTTGTGTGCTGCAGTTTTACATTTAAATTTAGCTTTTTAATTTAGTCTTTATTTTTTACCTAAAACTTTTTCCTGGCTTATTATTTTTGTTTTGTTTGATTGTTTTTGTCAGATTTCTCTCACTATGTTTATTATGACCATAATGCACCGTGATTCCACGGCACATTCTTGGTATGTGAAAACCTACTTGTTTCTGCAGGAGGAGACTCTGGCTCTGAGGAAAGAGGGGATCGGTGTGGTGCTGGACTCTGAGCTGCCTCATCTCATCGGCATCGACGATGACCTCCTCAGTACCGGCATCATTCTGTACCATCTAAAGGTCAGAGGTCACCTGAAATACTTCAGCTGGTGGACAGAGACAAATGATTATTTATTACATCCTGTAAAAGGTTTTAGAAACTTGATATATGCATTAAGTGTTGTTTACCTGGTCAACACCGGTATTGTCTCTGCGTACATTAGGATGTAAGAGTTATTTAAGTCTTCAGGTTTTCATCAGAGTTTTTAAAAAAGAGTAAAACATCAGAAAAAAACTTCCTGAAATATTTCCATTAACACTCCACAGGAGAGACAAAGAGTGGAAGCAGGAAAGTACAGATCCTTTCCAAAATGAATTTACCAGCTCAGCGTAAAAAATGTCCTGTAGTGAGTCGTGTCTCTGTATGGATGGACTTCAAAACCTCTTTGTGTTTTCTCCTTCCACCTCAGGAGGGACGGACATACGTGGGCAGAGAGGATGCGTCCACAGAGCAGGACATCAGTGAGTTAATCAAACGTGCCCGTTCTGTAGGAAGTAATTTTAAAAAGCTGCAGGGGAAGAGAAACAGAACACACCAACAGAGTTAACAAACAAGGAGAACGTTTTTATACAGACAATTTCATTTTACTAGAAATGCATCACAGAAGGATGAAAAGGGAATATAAGAAAATACACATTTCTGAATACATCACCACAGAGGTACTTGATATACAAACAACATGTTTGTACATACACATTGTATTAGTCCATAGCCATTGGTAGCTGTGTCACCTTCTACCTATGCCAGTCCTCAATGCCTATGTGCAGTTTCACATAGATTGACCACGTCAGTGAGTAGAAAAACGTGGGACAGACAGAATGACTGACTGACAGAATGACACACTGACAGTTTCCGTGATTATGTACAGCATACCATACCATGACTTAGTCATACCAAACATTAGAAACAACACCAACATTGGTCCACAGGGGGAGCCACAGCGATCGGTCGCATTTTAGCCATTTTGAAGCATTTTTCTGTTGTTATAGCGCCACCCAGTTGCCAATTAGAGTTAAATTTCTCCAGTCACCTTGAGGCGTCCTGTTCTACATATCTACTAAGTTTAGTAAAAATCCATATGGCGGTTAGGCCTAGATAAGAAATGAGCTCTCTAGCGCCCCCATTTTGTTTGATGGGCTCAATAATGGAGGGGTCCCCTCAGATTATGTGTGGTCATATGCCTACAAAGTTGCGTGGTGATGGGTGAAACCCTTGAGATGTTATACACCTTTATGTGATGAGCCACGCCCTCCGCAATATTCATTGCCTTATAGAAGCTCAGTTTTAGTAAGTTTTCCAACTTTTGCCAAGAGGGAACTTTAGATATTGGTCCCTAGATTATGTTCACCCAGTTTCATGCAGATCGCTCAAACTTCCTAGGAAGAGATCCATTTGAAGTGTTTTTCAAAACATTCAAAATGGTGGAAAATCTATATAAGCGGAAGATATGGGTTCTTGAGGCAAATGTGTTCCTCATGAGGAGAGGCATCTCTGTGCAAAGTTTCATGTCTCTACCACATACGGGGCATGAGATATGCCCATTCAAAGTTTGACATTTCAATGGGTTGCTATAGCGCCCCCCTTTGGCCAATTGATGTAATATTGCTTCATTGGCATCCTCCCATGACCCTCTACCACTGTGCCAAATTTCACATGGATTGACCAAGTCAGTGAGGAGAAAAACGTGGAACACACACACACACACACACACACAGAGTTTTCATCATTATATAGTAAGATAATAACCAGTAGTTATCATATAAAAGTCAAACAATGTTCTTCCTTTTCCCCAAAAGAAGTTTGATCTCTTGAGAAACTCATTTAAGACTTTTAGAAAATATTTATGACCCACTTAAAATCTGTTTTTCCTAGAACATGTATCTTTATCTTCCTGTTTAAGTGGAAGCAGACAACGTTTAGATGTTTTCCCTTCTTGTGGTTCCAAGTGGTTAAATGTTGTTGAACCACATCGCTCTTTGCTTTCACTCAAAGCCTAGCAACTACCAACAACACACGACACACTCCACTTTATTTTCCACAGTTACTTTGGCCGTTACACCGTCCACCATTTCTGCTACTTGGCTACAAACTGCAAAGAACTTACACTGGTGCTCTTTGGTAACTGGGGATAGCCACTGATAAGCTACCAGGGAAAACAAGCTCCATCTTCTTCCTCTTTTGGTTACGCAGTGATCGACGTACTTCCTTTGTGCTGTAATTGGAGCCTTCATTTTCCCAGGAGGTCATGCCTGGTGGTTGCTGGTTAAAGCACCAAATGTGTCCATTTCCACTTTAAGAACTTCACTCTCTCTTCTTTTACACAGCAGCTCTATAACTGATTATTATAATTGTGCAGAAGTTGAATTGGCAGTGTGCAGTATCCATGTCTCTCCTGTGTTATTTCTTCCTCCTGCAGTCCTGCACGGTCTGGACCTGGAAAGCGAGCACTGTATGTTTGAGAACCAGAATGGTAAAGTGACTCTGGTGCCGCTCAGTGGAGCTCAGTGTTCAGTTAATGGAGTTCAAGTGACGGAGCCGTCGCAGCTCAACCAAGGTCAGAGCCACAAGACGTCTTAAAAGAAATTTAGAAACGTTTGACTTTTATTCAGTTATTCAGTCATCTAAAGGGGAACCATGAGAACAATTGGTCCAGTGAAACAGGCTGCAATGTAACCATCTGGGGCAGGTGTGTCCTGTCAATTTCTGTCCAGTATGAGTGCTTATTTTGAACACTAACAGGCTGAGATTGTTATTATAAGTGTTTTAAGAGATTACAGAATGGACCCTACAGAGAAATGAAACGTTTCCCGTTAATTTCACTTGTTCTGTTCTGTTTTGTGTCCAAGGAGAAGGAGAAGCCTCGTTCTGAAACCTCACAGACTTTTAACATTGTTGAAATCAGCTTAATATTCAGCCGTGACACTGAAAATCTTTAACTTTAGAGTAAGATGTCCTTTCTGTACCCGGGCACAGCAAACTATTTCTGACACTCCTCACTCGTGTTCTAACAGTTTTCTTCCTGCAGAAAGTCACCTCACATGAGATTCCAGAACGAGACTTCTCCTTCAGCGAGACTTGGACACAAAACATAATGAAACAAGTGCAAGTTACGGGACACTCAGAATAACAGTCTGAGCCTGTCAGTGGGAAAAACAAGCACTTGTGATGGACATAAGTTGACAGGGTGCACCTACACTGCTTACATCGCAGCCTGTTTCGCCACGCTCTCTCTCAATACTGGACCAATTTGTCTCCAGTTGTCACTTACGCACAAAAACATATAAACATAGTGTCCAGGTAGAAAAATAGTTTGCTCTTAATGTCACTTGAAACTGAGGACATGTTTAATCTTCAGAGGTGAAAGAGGAGTCTGTACAGTTTTCAGTTTCTGTTGTTTGTTGTGTGGTCCAGGTGCCGTTATTCTGCTCGGCAGGACGAACATGTTTCGGTTCAACCATCCAAAGGAGGCGGCCAAGCTGAGGGAGAAGCGAAAGGTGAGACTTCATCTCCTGACGGTGTGTCCTGTAGAGAACCTGAAGGTCAGATTGATCCTCTGTGTGATGTTTTGAGTCTTTCTCCCCCTCAGAGTGGCCTGCTCTCCACATTCAGCCTCTCTATGACGGATCTGTCCAAGTCGTGTGAAAACCTGTCCACTGTGATGCTCTACAACCCCGGGTGAGTGTTTGCATACACAGATTACGTCAGCTGCATGTGATTATCAGCTCAGACCCTGCAGTGCATCTCCCCTCTGCATCAAAACCAGGACTTGAGATTCTCCACTTTTCAGAGCTGATGTGCATCTTCTGCTATCGTTAGTTTATCTGCATTCATACAGCACTGACAAAGAGCAAAATTCTTTGGATGAGATTTAATAAAAACAAAATGTGTCTGAAACATTGAGCTTTACATAGTGAATCAAACTGAATGAAAGACATTGTTCACAGATCATAAAAATGCAACCGCAGAGGGATTCTGCAAAAAAAAGGATGATAAACTTAAACTTGAACAAGGTTGCGTTAAACTCTTGAAGTTTTCTGTTTTTCAGCAGAGACCCTGCAGCGCACTGCCATATTTGTTGCACCAATAGAGGCAGGACTTAACGTCTCAGTCTGTTGATATTCTGTATTTTTCTTATTGTCAACACAACCCAGAAAAGACCCAAACCAACAATACATATATCTACCAACTATTACATCATTCTGTGATTATCTGCAGCCTAATTTATCTTCATTTCTGAGCCATAGCACTTCACTGTTGTCCAAAAACACACTGTTGCACTGGGTGACTTGTTCCTTCATCTCCATGAACACAAACTCTGTAGTTGATTTTGACTCAGTCCCACACACACCGTCCTGCTGCCACAAACACTGAGTAGAGCACCAAATGTGGATTAATCCACCGCTGAATATAGTCTCCAACAAAGTCATTAGTTCCCCCTGTTTGTTTGATGAAAACTACAGTGGGCAGATATTTAAGGAAATTTAGACTTTTTTTTTGTGTGTATTTATTATAAAATTAATAAGAAAAAGCAAAAAGAACAGAGATTAAAATAAAATCCACAAAGGAAACCTTAAAGGGATAGTGCACCCAAAAATGAAAATCCAGCCATTATCTACTCACCCATATGCCGAGGGAGGCTCAGGTGAAGTTTTAGAGTCCTCACATCACTTGCAGAGATCCAAGGGGAGAGGAGGTAGCAACACAACTCCACCTAATGGAGGCTGACGGCGCCCCAGATTCAAACGTCCAAAAACACATAATTGAAACCACAAAATATCTCCATACTGCTCGTCCGTAGTGATCCAAGTGTCCTGAAGCCCCGACATAAAAAGTTGTTTGGAAAAACCTCATTTGAACTTTTGAATTTTTAGCCTCATTGTAGCCTGTAGCTCTGACTGCCTCTCACGTGTGTGCTCAGTCAGTAGGTCTTTGTATAATTCTTGATGAGGTCTGTGGAATGTTGCTCCAGTGGTTTAATTCTTGGGGCAAGTGATGCTGGTGCAAGCCCACAGTGTTTGCATGAAGCATATACTTGTGGAAATATCCGAGGAGGGCTTTGAGCTGATAGCCACAGACAGGAAGTCACACAGTATCGAGAGATGGACTAACACTTTGTTGGTTTTTGTCTTTTCATGGGTTTTTTTAACAATAAGAGAAATGCAGAATAATGGCAGCCTTGTGTTGTAAGAATGCAGATTTACTAAAATGTACTGTGGGTCTTTCCTCCACCGCCACCAACAGGCCAAATCCTTAATCACATTTAAACCAATATTTACTGGCCACGTCCCTGCTCCCCAGACGATGACCTGTTTCCATTTTGGACGCTATATGAGTTTCCCTCTAGTGTCAGAGAGATATGTTTGGTTGTTTGTGCAGGACAGAATGTTTCCGCTCTCTGTAAGCAGTATTGTAAGACTATTGATCGCACAGTTTCCTGTCATCTGTACACACTCTATGTCGGTGAATTAATTGTATGAACCCTGTCCTGTCGACAGTCTCTTCACTGAGAAGGGCCCCGTCTTCCTCAGGTAGACTCAGCCGTCCACTTCCTGTCTAACTGTCCTGTTTTTTGACACAAAGACTTGTTGACTTGTCCAGTGTCTCAGCCCGAATCCCTCATTATCTGTTTTTATTTTACATTATTATTTTTGCACTCCACCTTGCTGCTTCTGTCTCCATTTTGACGTCTGAGAGTAGAGAATGCATCGTTGCTTTTCTCACCACGCCTGCCATTTCATGTGAAGCCTGTCTGTACATGTGTTGACTGCTGCTTTCACCTACTGCACTTTACTAGTTGTGGTGTCAGATTTTGATGTGTGTGTGTGTGTGTGTGTGTGTGTGTGTGTGTGTGTGCATGTGTGTTCTTGATGATAGTAGCTGATGAAGGTTTTTGTGTTTACAGGTTGGAGTTTGAGAGACAGCAGCGAGAAGAGCTGGAGAAACTGGAGCTGAAAAGGTACGAGAATTAAATAACTACAGGGAGACGTCTTTTTTTTTTTTTTTAAGCCACAAACACACACATCACACACACTCCCCCGCACATCCATGTGTGTTTACAGCGACACTGTCACTGTTCAATCACATCCAGCCCGATTCGAGCTGGGTGCTTCAGAATAAAAGCACCAGTGGTTTTGCTTTGATTTATTTCATTTTAACAGTACTTTTATTAAAGTGTATTCTAACAGCACTTAATTATGACAGTAAATGGCGGTACATTTTACCAGCCGCCACACCAAAATACTAAAATGCAATTTATAAAAGGTTCTGAAGCCCAAGTAACCATCAAGAAAAGTATTTTTCCACGTTGATGTCAGACAGACTTCGCTGAGGCTGAGGACACACAAATTTCTGCACATAAACATGTCCCACTGTTTTTTCTTTTTGTCGCTGCTGAAGGAGGCTGATCAAGGAGATGGAGGCAAAGCACCAGAGTGAGAAGGCAGAGCTGGAGCGCCTGCAGCAGGAGGTGGAGAGTCAGCGTAAGGAGTCTGAGGAGGTGCAGCAGCGGATCCTCCATCAGGAGGAGAGCCTCCGCCGCCGCAGCCAGGACATTGAGAGTCGCCTGCGAGACTTCCTGGCAGAGAAGCAGCGTTTTGAGGAGGAGAGACGCTCAGAGATACACAGGGAGGACCTCCAGCTGCGGAAGCGGCAGCAGGAGGGTGAAGCAGAGGAGGAGCAGGACGAGGAGCAGCGGCGGCAGCAGGAGGCTGCAGAGCAGACTGAGATCTACCGTGAGCTGGAGAGACTGAAGAGGGAGCGCGAAGAGCAGAAGGTTCGTCTGGAGACTGAGCGGCGGCGGCTGGAGGAGCAGGAGCGGGAGCAGCTGAGTCTGGTGGGGAGGCTGGAGGAGCAGCTGAGAGAGAAACATGAAGCAGCCAACACCCTGCTGACCCGGGAGGACGCCCGCCGCCTGCAGGAGGAATGTCGAGCCCTGGCTGAGATCAGAGAGGCACTTCTCCGCGCCAAAGAGGCTGCAGAGCGGCCTGATGTGGAGGACGCCAGTGAGGAGGCGAGATCTGCCCAGGCACGATACACAAACTTCAAGGAGGCCCAGGTGAAGGAGCTGGGTCAGCTGGAGGAGGGGCTCCAGCAGCAGAGGGAGCGCCTGGAGAAAGAGGTCATTGCTGAGCGCAACACACTGCTGCACCTCGCTCACGGCCTCAAAGACCGACATCAACAGCTGAAAGAGACGCAGGAGAAGGGGGCGCAGGATGCTACAGCTGTCTGCCAGGAGGAGCAGCTGGTCAAACAGGCGGAGCACAGACTGCAGTTTAAGGAGCGTCAGCTGGCCAGCTTGGCCGACAGCCTCCTTCCTGCGCTGGCTGAGGAGAAGCAGAGAGCCGCCGAGATGCTGGAGCGCAGCAGCGGTGGCAGCAACGGGAACTGCGACAGCCCGCCGGGGCTCGACAACACGCTGTTCCAGGTGGAGAAGGAGCTGGAGGACAAAGAGGAGAAACTGAACCTCCACTGGCACAGCGCTCAGCAGCTCCAGCAGCTTCAGGAGACCTACGAGTTCACGGCCAACGTGGCGCGGCAGGAGGAGAAGGTGAGGAGGAAGGAGAAGGAGATCCTGGAGTCAAAGGAGAAGCAGCAGAGGGAGGCGATGGAGCAGGCAGTGGCCCGGCTGGAGAGGAGGCACTCGGCCCTGAGACGCAGCGTCTCCCTGGAGCCCGACACTGAGGAGCAGAGACACAAGAACTCCGTCATCAGGAACCAGAGGACGGGGGCCGACCTGGACCAGCAGAGGTCAGAGCTTTTAATAGAACTTACAAAACATGCAGTGAGTTAATTTAAAGGGACAACTCACCCAAAAATAAAAAATACATTTATTTTTCCTCTCACCTGTAGTGCTAATTATCAGTCTAGATCGTTTTGGTGTGAGCTGCTGAGTGTTGGAGATATCGACCGTAGAGCATACGGCAGGAGCACCATCTGCTAGCTCACCTTGCACCACTGAATGAGCTAATGTTACAGCTCAGCTGAGAAGGACGCCGTTAACGTTTACATCCCCCACTGTCACAAGCACGAGCCTCTTGTACATGAGTAGATGCACGCTTCCTTCTGCACAGTGATACGGTTGGCAGGTGTAGTTTAGTAAAAATAAAATACTTCCTGCTCACAACAAAGTCTGTGGGTTATCTTGAGTAACCAGGTCATGATTTCTGGAAAGAGACATTGCTGCTACGTTTCTGTAATGAACCTTTTTGGCGCACCACAAGCTAAATTCCATTTAGTTACATTATATTTGAGAGAAGGCAGACTAGATCTCTGATCGGGACCAAAAAATCACGCCTGACCCTACATGAACCTGCAGTTTCAGTCCAAGCACACAAACTAAAGAAATGAGAGATAATTTTTCTGAAGATTTGAAGCAAACAGTAAAACTATATCACTGATTTTGTTGCAGTTCTATGTTCTTAAATTAATAATGAAATAATAATATTATATCATTAATGAAATAATAAGGAAATCACAAATTACAACAGCTCATAGTCTTGTTGTTTTTCCTCTGTAGGGTGGAGCGGGAGATCCAGAAGCTGAGACAGAGGATCAGTGAAGGGGAGGACAACAACAGGTCTCACTCCATCAGTAATGACGAGAAAACGAGTCACAACAGCTCTCCGGTCAGCCACATCCAGAGTCTGAACACTCTGCTGCCGCTGTCCGACGACAGGTTCGCCTTTACTCCGTTAACTCTGCAGAGCTGTCCTCTGTTTTGTCACACAAATATTAACTCTTATTCTCACCGTACATTTGGACTGTCACTGATGAAGTGCAGATAGAGGGTTATCTGTCCATCGCCTGTTTGGTATTTTTATTCATTAGTTGTTTTTGCTAACGTTGGTTCTTCATCATTGTCCTTATTTACCAGGATAAATGCATACATTGAAGAGGAAGTCCAGCGAAGGTTACGCAAGATGAATCTTCTCAATGGCAGCAGTAACCTGGATCTGTCTCTGTCCTGTGAATCGCTCAGGGTAAGAAGTGCAGACTTCATTTGTTACTTTAATTAACACGAGAGGTTTTATTTGAGTGCTGCTGATTGTTTTACTTCTCAGCGTCTAAACCAGCTGACATAACAACAGTCATACACTAATACATCTTTACTTTGATTACAGATGATATTTTTAGCTAAAAACCTACACCGTTTGGCACTGTCACTGTTTATATAAATGAAAATAAAAGATTTGACTTTGAATTTAAACCTTTTTTTCAGCACTGAAGGTTATTGCCATTGTTCGACTATCCAGTCTTGATTCATAAAGATTAACAGATTATTGGTTTAAGCTGTGTAAACTGTCATTTACATTTTCAAATTCCTTTTTTCAAATGAAAAATGGTATCAAGCAGAGTCCTGCACGGGTCCCTTTTTGGAAACCTGCACCCGCCCATACCCATAAAGCTCAGTACCAGAACCAACCCGTTACCCGTCATTAAATCTAAGACAAACCGGCACCCGCCCACAACCCATACCCGTGATTAAACACACACAGGCTGCAGTCACTCACTCCATGTAGGCTGCCACCTCATCCTCGGGCTGCAAAGTTTCATGGCTGGAGTCCTCCACGTCAGTGACCAATGTGACCACGGGGTCAGAGGTTACACTTTTGTCACTGACTTTCAAAATAAAAGCAACTGCAGCTTGATAATAGTGATTTAGATGTTAGAATAGTACACATAAACCGCACATCTTTTTACTTTGCTTTATTCTGAAAAATAAAGAATATGTTTGTTCTCAACCGTCGCCCGCCAGTGTGTAGTTCGTCTTTACCCATGCCTGCACCCGTGAATTTATACATTCACATATTTTTACCCGTTACGCAGTTTTTTGTGTGTTACCCATTGGTGCAGGACTCTGGTATCAAGTGTGATATAACTGCCATATTCTTTTTGGAAGGCTGTATGGTCAGATTTAAAGGGTTCATTTAAAAGATGATCACAATAACATATTTCACCTGTCAGTTGGGAAAAACTGTTCAACACAAAAACAAAATAAGAAAGCAAATACTGGGAGAATGGCTGATCCTACTTTTGATTTCGACAGTCGAAATTTTTCAATCAGTTTCTCATTTTAGAATCAAATTGTGACACCCCTAGTTTATAGATATGAATACATGCATATAATGTACATATCCACCCATTCTGTATTATTTCTAAAATATATATTTGGCTCTTAAAGTAAAGAGTGAATAAAGAAATGCAGCAGGTCCAGTGACAGAGTGCAAGTTGAAGCATCTTTCTCTGTAGAACTGATATTTAGCTCTTTAACCCTGCAGGAGGAGGAGGAAACTAGTGACTGTAGCTCTGTTAGATTAACAGATGAGGTAAGACCAGGATCCACCTGCTCTGAATGAGACTTTCCCTGCTCTGTAATCTGCATGACTCTCCCAAATACGGTCCTGGATCGACTCATTCACTCTCCTAACAATCAGTTTGGTTTGCAAACGTCTTTTAATTGGGTTCTTCTCCACATGGGTTTTAATTTATCCTGGTTTTATTTAATTTGTCCCCTTTCTCCTGTCATCGTGAAGTATAATTTACAACTTTGCATCACTGATTTACAAAGGCTGCTTGTGATTTTTACAGATTAAAATCAAATAGAATATTTAATATTTAATAATACTGAGAGTTGATGTGAATTTTTGTTGTTTTCAGGATGATGAAAAGCTGCATAACATTAATCCAAGGAGGCATAAATATGAGGTAAGACAAGGATCCTATTCTGGTTTTGGTATTATTACATTTAATCACTAATCATTTCAAATCTGTAATCCTGCTACACATTTACAATGGCCGTGGTTCTGTGTTACTGCATTACGTAAAAACATGTGCCTGTTTTTGTTCATATGCATGGGAGAAATCTAAAACTGGACAACTCATACAACTTTACACATTCAATACAATTTAAAAAGAAAGGGTGAATGGGTTTCCATTTTAGATCTTCAGGTTTGCCAAACATGCACAGACAGATGCATTTCCTTTCATCATTCCAATCATTAGTATCAGCCGCTTCAGGGTTTTTTATTTTTTTTATTTTACGAGACGACGATTGAAAAGGCAAATTTGAGTCTTGTCATTCTTAAAAATTTGGCAACTCTGTTGTTTTTGGAAGATCATGCCATGAAAAAGGAAGCCCATTCTCCTACTTTGGAATGGTAGCAAATTGATGCATGGAAAAGAAGACGACAAAACCTTTAAAAGATCAAACATGTAATATCCTTCATTTCAAACAACGTGGAATCAAACATGGGTAAACAGCACTTGCAGATGGCTTTTTTCCCCATTCAAATAAGGTGCTTGATGGGTGGAGTTTGAGCTAGAAACTGTGACGACCATCCATCCAGTCACAACGGTTATAATCATAAGACTTATCTGCAAATGTCATTTGCCCATGTTTGATATGAATTTAAGTCTTCAAAAAGAAGTTGAGAGTATTTTTTTTGTACACTTGTTATCCTAATTTGCATGCCAAACCTCTTCACACTGTTAATTTTCAATCACTTACAACTCAACTGCACCTGGTGATGGAGGAGCTGTAATTCTCATTGGGGTGGATTATGGACTTCAGTATAATTCAAAGAGCCCTCACATCCCTCTTGATGCTGTAGTCATGGACTCCTCCCTTGTGCACACAGAAAGACGGCAGGTTGTGGTCTAGCTTCCTGTCTGCCCGGGAACTTGAGGCAAACTCCCCTCCTAACATCCAGGAAAACGTGTTGGAAGAACCAGAGAACGGCCTCTCAAAGCTTTGCAGAGAAGAAAAACTAGAATCCACAGCTGAAGTCTTGAACGAAGAAGGGGAAGGGTCTTACAAATGGTGGCAAGGAGTGAATATCCCTGTAGGAGGACTGGGCCGAGATGCTTGTGAACTTGATCGTCTTGACATTGGACAGCACAAGTTTGGTGTCACCTCGCCAAACACGGAGAGATTTGATGAAAACGAGAATATTACCGAAAAATTAAGAAAAGATTCTGTGTGCTGTGTTCCTGGTGAGCATGATAAACCAATTGAAGACAGAAAAAAGGTAAAAGGATGCTCATATCCTTACTCAGAGGACAAAGTCCAGCACCAAACATGTGACTCAGGCATAGTAGAAGATGCAGGACTTCCCAATGCTCAATCGTCAGTGGTGCAGAACTCTGTCAATGTTGACATCAATTCCAAGCAGGAGTCGAAGGAATCCATTCATGGGCTAATAAAACAAGAGACAGACACAATAGCTGGGAAAGTGGCGGCCAGCAGCAGCTATGTTTTTGGGTATTTTGCTGGAAAGCTGTCTGAAGCGTACAAAGACGCTGGTAGAAGGCTACAAGGCACACGTGACCTCATTCGCAATGTCCGAGTGGATGAAATGAAGGTGGTAGTCTCTCAGTATGTGACCATGATGTCCAAAGAGCTGTCACTGATTCATCGAGCGCAGCGTAAACCAGAGCCAGAACCTTGCATCCTTGCAGACAACAAAGTCAGTTTGGTTGATCAACCCAGGGATTGCGCCCTTAGTCGTCCCCAGAAATTCAGCGTGTCTACAATCCCGGGCGTCTCAGGATGGCCCGAAGGCTCTGTGTCATCTCTCAAAAACACATGTCCTGAAGTGTTTCATCAGAGGCTGGTCCAGCTGCCACCTGCGTTGTCTCAGCTGCAGCCACTTACATCCCAGAAGATGCTAGGAAAGTTGGAATCTCTGGTTCCTCAGATGAAAGTCAACAAACTTTTGAGTATCTTCTGGCTCAAAACTGCCAACTATAAGCAACCAATCCCAAAACCTGGCTGCTTGCTTTTGACAGCAAAGGACATTATAGTGGTGGCAAGTGAAAAGAAATCAGAGGACATCTTAGCTGTTTGTCACCATTTTAATCTCCTGGAAATCAAGGAGGTCCAGATAAGCTTGGCAGGGCAACACATTCGCCTGATTGGCTGGACCGAAGACACCATCTTGGTTGTCTTTACCCACAGCAGAGAGCTTACTCAGGAGTTTTGCAAGGCTTTACTGAAGGTTCTCTCTCCTGAGAAGTTCTCTGAAGGGACTGAAGATCACCCATTACTAACTGATGATCTCATGGTCCTCTCTCTGGATTGGACGTCGCGTGTTCCTGACATCGACCTCGACAATGGCATTCACGTCACCACTAGATTCAAGCGGGTCCTTGCAGACCTGCTCTACATCGTCCACGGGAACATGGATGGTCCAGGCAAACCTTCTCTGGCACACATTTGTCCTCTGCTCTACACCAGCGTCAGGGTCAAGAACCCTACCCGAGTGCATCAAGACGCCATTTTTCAGTTTCTCCTGACGGACACTCACATGGCTCTTCTCCAGGAGGACGGCGTCTTTCACCCGGTGCCGCGGGGCTCCACTCTGGTTCCTGCCAAGCCCCAGTTTCAGGGACTCGATGTCCGAAAGCGTTCAGACATCAGATGCTTGCTTGTGAGGCAGAGTGATAACTACGTAGTGGTTGATATCACGTTCACAACTCACAAACCACAAACTCGAAGGAGGAAGATGGAGTCCAGACGAGGCTCAGCTGACATACCCTCTGTCTCTCATTCCAGTAGCCAGTGCAATTCCTGGAAGTTGTCTTTTGGTTGCACTTCAGAAGCTGTGATCTTGATTAATCATCTTTGTACCTGAGTTACTCACCTAAAAATGGTGTTACCCGGATTCATTCACAAATGCAGTGTCCCTACCAACCTTACCCAAGGAGGAATTTTAAAAAGAAAGAAATGGTCAGCCACCTTATTTGCTTTAAGATGTCCAAAAAGGTGATTCATCATTGAGCCAAAGTAACATGGACACATTCTAAAGTATTTTTAGAATTTCTTTTAAACATTTTATAAACTTTTCAGCCTGTAATTCAAATGTTATTCTGTCATTCAGCCTTTTTGCCACAAAGTTCTAAGATTGTCTTTTGAGATTAAGATGCACAGACCATGCTGGTTTGTATTAGCTGTAATCTCTTGTAAGTTCTGTAGTTTATTTGTAGTCATAATAAATGAATCAGTTGTATTTTTGAAAGTTAAATGTTTTTTGGCTGTGTCTATTTCCTGTTTTTAGTCATGTTGACAATTCTTGATTATTCTTGTTTAACTTTTGATCTTATTTGTTTCAAAGGGAAAATGCTGATGTCACTTAATCGCACCGTTTGGTCTAAAATTTTGCAGCTTGCACTTTAAGAAACATGATTGTGATGTGATGACTTGAAGAAAATGGGAGGATTTGTCGTGCTGTGATTACAGATGAACTGTGATTAGTATGTATCTGATTAATGTGCCTCTAAAAATTGCAATGAGAACGTGTTAATTTTGTAAACAAGTTAATAAAGATTGAACTTTCCATGATTATTATTGCCTGATTATATTTAGTAATCCCAGTAAATCATTTTTGAAATCAAGTTCAAGAAATTGATTTACGACAATTGTTGTAATTTTTTCTCAGTCAACCCTTTACTCTCCACCTCTTCCTTCTTCTCTCTTCCTGTCTTTTTTCCTTCCCCCGATGATTTCCTCTGCAGCACCTGGTCTCTCGCTCTCTTGTGGCGAGCACCGACGGCCTTCAGGATCCCGTCAAAATTTGCATTCCTCGTTACGTTCTCCGCGGGCAGGGGAAGGACGAGCACTTTGAGTTCGAGGTGAAGGTGAGTACGCTCAGCTGGTGTTTATCTTCATCATCACTCACTCGTCTTTCACCATGCATCTCTCTCTGGCCATGTTATTCGACCTTAATTGTTATCTTATGTTTTGTCTTTTTTATTTTAGAATGTAATCCATTTTCACTTTTATTTTGTTGAACATTTCAAAGGTTTCATGCTTGTTGAAGTAAAAGTAGTACGGATTGTCGGTCTGTCCCATTGTCGTCAACACGATATCTCAAGAACGGCTTGAGGGAATTTTTTTCAAATTTTGCATAAATGTCCACTTGGACTCAACAATTAACTGATAAGTTTTTGGTGGTTATTGGACAAAGGTCACTGTGACCTTGCATCCATCTCATTCTTGTGAACATGATATCCAAGAACAGCTTGAGGGAATTTCTTCAAATTTGGTGGTCAAAGGTCAAAGTCATTGTGACCTTGTCGGTTTCATTTTGGTGAATGTGATATCTAAAGAACACTGTGAGGGATTTTCTTCAAATTTGGTACAAATATTCACTTGGATTCAACAATTAAGTGATTGGATTTTGGTCAAAGGTCGAGGTTATTGGTCCACTGGTGTTCATTATGTCTTTAGTTTCTGATAATGACTTTAGTTGTTCTTTTATCTCAGACGTGTTAGGATGTTACATACCTTGACATGTTTCGGCGGAAACTTCCACCTTCCTCAGAAGTGTCACTTGGTGGTTTTGACACGTCTTTATCAGCTGATCTGTCAATCAGCTGATATTAGGGAGGCGTCACGCCACCTACTGTCTGTCTGACGCCTCTCCAGGATTCAAGGTTAAGGAGTCAGGGTTATTGTGACCTTGCATCTGCCTCATTTTCATGAACGCGATATCTCAAGAACACCATGACTGAACTTCTTTAACTTTGACAAAAAAAGTCCTCTTAGACTGAAGAATTAACTTCAAGTCAAAGGTCAAGGTCAGTGTGACCTCACAAAAATATGTTTTTGGCCATAACTCAAGAATTCATATGTTAAAGGGAAATTTTGGTTTATTCCAACCTGTCTCCTATCGTCCTAAATTTGTTTCAAGTGACTAGTGACATAAAAATAATAGTTAGCATGTTAGCTGTTAGCCTAGATACAGCCGGGGCACATAGTAGCGTCAGACCTGTTAAAACGTAAGTGAACGGGCAACCTTCAAGTGCAAAGTTAGTCCACTAAACAAGCTTTTTTTCCACAAAGGCCGCCTCATATTGTTAGGATAAATGTCAGAGAACATATAGAAAACGACATGTAAACGTGTTGTCTTACCTTACCGGTGTGCTGCCATGTTTGTTGTTTACCATTTAGCTCTGCTTTCCAAAGCGCGGCCGAAATATATCTGGCGAGCTCTAGATAAAGCCCAGCTGGATACTACTCCAGGTGGAGGTGTCTCGTCCTCGGTCACATCCAGACCTTGAAAATAAGGCTGCAACCGGTCCCATTCCTTGCAACAGAGGCATTCCTCTTCTGTGGGCACTGGGGCACAGCATTCACAGGTACACCACCAATCTCCAGAGCTACGCAGCCTTGCAGCAGCCATTCCTCCTCTCTCGTCCTCTACCTGTTGCGCCTCTCTCTCTCTCCTCCTCCGTTCTTCAATTTCACGAAGCTCTTCGTCAGTGTATTCTGGCTCAAATAAATAAGGGCGGCCATCAAACTCTGCAAAATCAAATTCCTCCTCCGCAAAGTCGAAGTCTGGCAAAAAGTCAGCCATTATTCTATAAATCTTTCATAAAATAAATGAATGAACTTTTCAGGCTACTGTCCGGTTCTGCCTTCCAGCTGTTGCTGCTTGTTCTTGCGAGATTTCAGGCACGGTATGAGATCGCTGCTTGTTCTCGGCCGATATTTCGGCTGCGCTTTGGAAAGCAGAGCTAGATGGTAAACAAACATGGTAGCACACCGGTAAGGTAAGACAACACGTTTACATGTGGTTTTCTATATGTTCTCTGACATTTATCCTAACGATATGAGGCGGTCTTTGTGGAAAAAAAGCTTGTTTAGTGGACTAACTTTGCACTTGAAGGTTGCCCGTTCACTTACGTTTTAACAGGTCTGACGCTACGGCTGTATCTAGGCTAATGGCTAACATGCTAACTATTATTTTTATGTCACTAGTCACTTGAAACAAATTTAGGACGATAGGAGACAGGTTGGAATAAACCGAAATTTCGCTTTAATAATGACAAAACTTCACACAAATGTCAAACAGGGTAAAATAAAGAAGTGATGACATTTTATATCCAAAAGGTCAAAGGTCCTTCATGTTGTGAATAAAACACTTTTATCGCTACTACTCATCATATCATATCAGCGTCATATCTCAGGAACAGAAGGGGAGACATTTGGTCAGATACTGAATTGGTGACTCTAATCTTGAAACTGTGCTGATTGTATTGATTTCACTGACATGGATGGAGACTGTCAGAGAAACTTGACTGGTGCTGGGAGGCGGTAATTCTTGTTGATCTTTTTGTTGTACATTAGAATTACACAGTATCAGACCTGAGTTTGTACTCTGAGAGCTTGAGTGTAAATGTTTGTCAGACTTTTGATCTCTACATCGAACGTGTCGCTCTCCCTGATCAGATCACTGTGATGGATGAGACGTGGACTGTGTTCAGACGTTACAGTCGCTTCCGGGAAATGCACAAGAGCCTCAAATTCAAGTATCCAGAGGTGAGACAGTTTGATATGCTTTTACAACTGTTCAGTCGGTTGAGACACTTTGCCAGAGACAAGTCTCAGCTGTGAGCTTTGTATGATGTCACTGAAGTGTGTGATGTCCTGGTCTCTGCTTCAGCTGGCAGCTCTCGAGTTCCCTCCCAAGAAACTGTTTGGAAACAGAGACGAGCGAATGGTCGCCGAACGCCGGAATCACTTGGAGGTAAGACAATTAATACGGTGTCAGGAATATAAATGTTAGAAGCTGAGATGTCGCGGTCACTCTGTGTTGTTGTTTTACAGCGTTATCTGAGGAACTTGTTCCGGGTGATGCTGTCGTCCTCCAGCTCTCCTCTCAGAGCAGACGCAGACGGCGGTTTTCATCTCACCAAACACGCCATCTGTGAGTTCTCGCCATTCTTCAAAAAGGGCGTCTTCGAGTACAGCAGCCACGGCACCGGCTAACCTGACAGCAGAATTAGATTTTTGCCAAAACCAAAAGATAAAAAACTGCTCGGTGCCTTTTCTCCAGCGTCTCTGCTCAGGAGAATCTCCTCAGAAGGTCAAAGAAGGAAAAACGTGCAGGTCAGTTTCCTCTCCGCCCTCCCGTCATCCTGCGAGACAAAGACCTGACTGTTCAGCTCTTAGTTTATGTGCAAACTTTATCATGAATGTCAAAGTAGGACATTCAGTGCTCTGTTTAAAGAGTTTAATTTAACTACATTATGGCAATAAAGGTCTATATTGAATATATTTACATGCAGCTTTGGTATTTATGGTAACTTCCTCATGGTAACTGTGCAGCTCTAAAAGCAGAACAAAAACATTGACACTGCCAGGGTTTCAGCTGGAAACCAGTTTATCCTGAAGGTTTAATCTGCTGCTGAAACAATAAGGTCATTCATTAAATAGTCCAGCAAAAAAAAAGAAGTAATCTATCACAGTAAGTGTCAAACGTTTACTTGTTTAGCTTTGCTATTTTTCTCACTTTAATATCACTGTAAACTGAAAATCTTTGGACTGTTGGATAAAACAATATGTTTGAAGAATCCTGGAAATTATGTTGGGCATTTTCATTCATGTCTGAAATTTTTAAAGACTTAACAATAAATTTATTAAGAGAAAAAAAGGGATTTATAATAGCAATGATCATTAATTGTAGTTTAATCACACAATGGACTTTGAACTTTGGTTTCTTCTTCAGTGAGCAGAGCGAGCGAGATTCGGTTCTATGGAGCAGTTTGTGTCAAGGTCACAGTAACCTTGTGTATGACTTTGTGTGCGTCCGGAGATCACCACGAAAGAGGAAACATGCTTGAATTCATCCGTTGTGCGGTTTGAATGGGACACAGAGGGATTTTTAGTACAGCCGAGACGTTGAAGCTTATGTCCAAAAAAATGTGCTGCTCACTGTGACTCCAGCACTGTTTGTAGTTAAAGAGCACGAAAACCTCCGTAACTCTGAGGAAGTGAAACTGAATCACACAAGCTGATCTCACTCACCAGACTGAGTATGTTTACACGCACACTAATCTGCCACTATAATTCTGAATATGAAAAACCAGCACTGAATAACAGCTGCAAAGACACACTAAGACGTTTACTGACAATAAATTGTAGATTTTTAACAAACTGTTGAACTGTTAAAAGTTTCAACTAAGTACACACTGCTGCTAAAGATGGCTGACAAGTCCAAAGGCTCCCTGAGCCCATCTGTAAACGTTTATATAAAGTGTCAAATGAAAGGTTTTCCTTGAAGTAATGCATGTAGTACAAGAACCGAGTTTTTTATGGGTCCAAAAGGGAGTTTAACTTCTCTTAATTCCCAAATGTGGCGTTATCCCAAGGATCGTTACAGTGCCACTGAAATCCAAAATTTGCCATTTGTCTTATTTGTCCAGACTTATTCTCATCTTTACTTTTGTCGTGACCTGAAAGGACATTTTGGGATTTCGGAGAGTGCGTTTATGAGGCTTCATCTACGAAGTGACAGAGTTTGAAAAGATGGAAAGCTAAAACCAGTTTGTTCCCAGTTGGCGCTCCTCTGTCCTCTAATCATTTATTTTACACGTGTTTTTTTTTGCGTTTTAAACAACAGCATGGTCGTTACAGTTAAACGAGATGGAAGTTTGGAGAGACGTTTAACATTTTAAAGGACAACTAGAACCGAAAAGCCACAAACAGGGTTGGAAATAAATGTCCTCCTGCCACTGTAGCTGCTGGACTCCTCAATGTACCA
Source organism: Epinephelus lanceolatus (assembly GCF_041903045.1). Lineage (NCBI taxonomy): Eukaryota > Metazoa > Chordata > Actinopteri > Perciformes > Serranidae > Epinephelus > Epinephelus lanceolatus. The sequence goes on from NC_135736.1 coordinate 48,326,575, forward strand.
GCCACTCGGTAGATTTTTTTTAATTTATTTTTTTGGCTGTTGAGTGAAGCAGATGTAACAGCCACATGCATGCTTTAACAGCGTTTGGCTGGTGTTTGGTGCTGATTTCCAACCCTGGCCACAAACCTGTGAAATCAATGATTAGTGCAGAGAGATGCAGCCTCAGAAGGTGGTGGTGTTTAGTTGTACTCACGACCGTTCTTCTCTCCAAACCAGCACAAATTCAAACATTTAACTCAGCAGTTCCAAGGACGTCTTTCCACTCAGTACTCAGAGACACATAATTCATTCAGAGGGAATATATTTAGTCCCACCGGCAGCTCAACAGTATTTATTTCAGAGCTGATTTTATTTTTATTTTCCAATAAACTGGATCAGCGATTGCATCCTGAAGTCTTCCGGCGCCTCACTGTTGTGTTAGCAGCTGTGTGAACAGGAAACAGGTTTGGATTTAACACTCGTGGAGTTTAATTTTCCTGACTGCTTTTTTCATAAGCCATACTGTGTGTATATAGAGTGTAAATGTTCATGTGTATAGTTTTTCTATATGATACACTTGTATGCAATGTAAACGATTGACATTGAATGTCAGTAAAGTGAATGTACAACAACACTCTGACAGTGTGGTGTTTTTTTTCCAGTTGAACAATTAGAGTTAAAGGACTGGGTCAAAATTTTGAGAAATATATTTATTCTCTTTATTGCAGAGAGTTAGATGAGATGATCGACACCACCCTCGCGTCTGTGTGGTAAATACGAAGCCTCACCCAGGAGACGCTTAGCTTAGCTTAGCTTAGCTTAGCATAGCATAAAGACTGGAAACAGAGGGAAACAGCTAGCCTAGCTCTGTGTGAAGGAAACAAAACCTGCCGACTAGAATGATCTATCTTGTTTCTTTCACCTGTGTACAAACCAGGTTTAAAAATGACGAACTGTGCTCCACTAGTTGCCTCATGCTGACACCAAGACCTCGGGAAGTCACTGCTTTCAGCCGACAAATAAATGTGTTTCCCAAAATGTTAAACTTTTGAACAAAATGAACTTTGTGTTTCTGTTTTCAGACTCAACTGAGGCAGAGGTGCAGAAATCAGAAGACATTTCTGTGGTGTGAAAACTCTCACAGTATCATGTCAGACAGTCACTTACATTAAAGGGGCATTACTCCACTGGAGTTAAAATACTTTGTCATCAAGTATAAAAAGTAATCAAACATGACTAAAGGCTTTGCATAATGAGTTTGCATTTTTCGTACATGTTTTTATGCCTTTGCAGTGGTAGGCGGGGCCAGAGGCATTATGTTTTCAAGCCGTCCGTCTGTCCCATCCTTGTGAAAGCTGAACCTCAAGAATGCCTTGAGAGAAGTTCTTCAAAATAAATTTGGCCATAATTCAATAATTCCTGTTAGTTATGACAACATTTCACATAAATGTCTAAGGGGTCGCACACATGCTGCGTCTTTAATCACCTGGAGAATGCATGGTCAGGTGCTGGCCACTACTCTTGTGCCCTACTACTCTGAAGGTTGCGGCAGCAGGTTGCATCTGAGGTTGCTAAGTGATCATAACCAGCACTGTATCATAACCTATTCACCTGAAATCCTGAGTGCAGAGCTGATCTTCCTCCACACATTGTTTTTTAGTGTGTATTAGGCCCGAAATATCGTCTGTGAGACAGATGTAAAGCTCTGACAGCTCTGCACTAACATGATGAACTCCATATTTATCACAGACTGATATTTAATGATGAAGGGACAGATATCAGTCGGCTGTGATTGGCTGGTCCTCATTGCATAACATGCAGTGTGGACTGCTGCATTCCAGGGTGCAGCCATCAAACCCTAACAAAAAAAAAAAAAAAAAAAGGCGTTTGGGAATGTGTGTGCGTCACTGTGGTGTTTGAGTGCGTCTGCTGCTCGTCTACATTGAAAACAATGAATTTGAGGGTGCAAACAACACAGCATGTGTACGGCTCCTGATAGGATAAAACAAAACAAACAAACCAGGTGATTTAGGATGTTTTCACATATAGTTCTCTTTAAGCGAACCAAACTCAGTCCTCTTAAAGTGCACCAAAAAGTGGACCAACAGAGAAGGGACTCAGTTCTCTCTCTGGTCCACTTCAGCTCTGATGGCTCTCAGTCCTCTCTCTGTTCACACTATGTATAATACATATTGACACAGTTGTGTTTTTACTTTGACGCTGTACTGCAGTGTGGTTATGAAGCCCCTCGCTTTCAGATGAACTTAGAACTGGAGGAAAACCTTAGAGTTAATGTATTCTATATTCCACATCTGGAGATGTGCGGTATCTTCTGTGGACCAAACTACTCCTCGTCCTGCGTCCTTGCAAGTGTTCCAGGCTGACGTGATTCTGTCTGTTTTTTTAAAAGTGTCCCAGGTCAACAGCGTGTGATCTAGAGGGCTGAATACATCGGCAAAGAGCAAAGCAGCGAAGGAGCGCTTTGTGTTCACAGTGCACAGGTTAAGTGAACCACACCGCGGACTTGGTGCAAACCGAACTCAGACCACTTCAAGAGGTGGTCTGAGTTCAGTTCGCTTCAGAGGGGTCTGAGTTCTCTGGAGTGTTCACATATGTGCAAAAATGCTGAGTCACCGCTCTGAGTCCGCTTAGAGGGCTGAAAAGGACTTAATGTGAAAACACCCTTAAAATGGTTCGAACACTGAATAAAGCACTTTCACGTTCAAAAATGAGTGTTTCACTGACGCTGCTTGTTGCAGATGGACTTTGAACTAAAAACTAAACAACTAAAATGTGAATGACCTTGTCTTGGTTTGTCCGTTCTGGGCTACTGTAGAAACATGGCGGTGCAACGTGGATCACTGTAGACGAGGACCTGTGTAGATATAAACATCTCATTCTAAGGTAACAAACTTTTTTTTTTTTCATGTAGTTCCAGTGGAAAACACTTTATTTATTTTGTTCAGTTTCTGCCAACACATCTGCCTAGTCCTACACACTGGACCTTTAGGAAGTTACAACTGTCGTGAGTCAAAACTGATCTGACCAAAATATATTTATTGTTGTTTCACAACATGACATTTGTGATTCAGTGTTTACCTGGTAAACATACCGTCAGCACCAACAGGAAAACATGAATTATCAGCAGCAGGATGGTTTAATAACAAAGACAAAGTTAAAGTAAATATTATATTTGTTTAAATAGAAAATCTGCAGCAGTGAACTGCATAATAATTTTGCTATGTAACGTGTCTTTAGGGAATGATCTGATGAGAGAAAGGCAGAGAGGTCAAGTACTCTGGGTGTGGAGGTATCCAGGTGGAGCAGGTGAGTGAACACCTAACACCTGGAGGGGTTCAGTGTTGGAGGGGGGTCCTGTGCCCCACAGGATCTGCTGTGAGGGCCTGAAGGGGAGGTCGTACTGAGGGACACTGAACGCCTTCAGCTTCTCCTTACAGGTCTGCAGCAGGAGGTCGTACTCCTGCAGGTCACATGTTTACATCATCATTAGCAGAGTGTGAAATTAAACTCTGCAGCAGTGATTACTCTCGGTCAACCTTTTAAAGTTACTGACCTTACAGTCTCCAGCCAAGTCGCTCTGCAAGGCGCTGATGGCGACCTGTTTAGACTCCAATACTTCCTACAAGCAAGAAAAACACATACTATGATTCTATGACATAAAAAGGGCAATGGAGAGATATGTATATGTGTGTGTGTGTGTGTGTGTGAGTGAGGATGTGAACACAAAATGATTGGCTCTATAACCTTTATTCAAACTCTTCCACTGTGCGGGAATGCTGGCATCTTCAGCCGACATTACTGTCTCTGAGTTTTAAAGGTATAGTTCAGACTTTATGAAGTGAGGTTGTATGGGGTACTAAGCCTTAGCCAATATCACCTCCAGTAGATGTCAGTTGGCACACCCAGTTTGGAGAAGCAGGCTGGAGTCAGACATTCACTGCTTTACCTTTCCGTCAGACAGCGCTCTCCAACAGGGAATGGCTTCAGTTTTGCCTCTTTGCTTTCGTCAAAGCCACCAGACTCCATTGACAAAAACAGTTAATTTTAGCTCACTGATCACAGGAGCTGCTGGTCTGCTGCTGCTTCAGTCAGTTAGTTAGTTAGTGTTACTGTGTGACTTTGAATCTGAACTAAATCTTTTAAACATTAAAGTCACACAATGACACGAACCAACCGACAGGTCGAGGCAGCAGCAGACCAGCAGCTCCTGTGTTCAGCGATGTTAAATCACTGTTTTTCTCAATGGTGTCTGGCTTTGAAGAGAGCGATATAAAGGCTTCATTTTCCAGTTGGAAATCACTGACATTAATGTAAAGCTGTGGAAATATTGTAAATGTAGTGTACACATAAACTGACATTGATTTTATTAGGTGAGACTTTTTGTAGCTGGCTAAAATCTTGTTTTGTTGCTGCCCCCTCTACAGCAGTACATTGCTCAGCTCCCATAGACTCCAGCCTGCTCCAAACTGGGGGCATGTTGACTGACATCTGCTGTGTGTAATACACTGTCTATGGATAAGTACCTCACACAACCTCTCTTCAGAAAGTCTGTAAAGTCCCTTTAATAAGACAATAAATTTACAAAAATATTGAATTTAAAATTTGTAGTTTTTTGGAAGTTGTTGCATCTCCATTTGTAATTTTCAACCCACACCTGCTCTCTATTCTGTCAGACAAATGAGCCGCAGTTATTTTTGAATGCACATTTTAACTTGTGCAAAAATAAACTTGAAATGAAACGTGGATATAAAACTGTACCTCAAGTTTGTTTGTGGCGCTGCTGCCTGCAGTTTGGTCGACGTTAGAGGACGCGAGTGCGGTGCAGAGCTGAGCCTCCGTTTTCTCGACTGTTCCCGTCAGCGCTGCCAACTTCTTCTCCAGCAACATCTCCTTCAGGCCGCTCTTCTGCTGCATGTCCAGGATGGCCTCCCTCTGCTTCTTCAGCAGGTCGTCACGCTCTTGCTGAACCTGAAGAAGGCATGCATATGAAGACCTGCTGGGCTGAATGAAGGTAAAAGTTATGGGGATGTGATCGTTTACCTTCTCAAACGCCTGCAGCAGCATCTCGTGCTCCATTGTCAGGTCTCTCAGCTCCTTATCGATGACCTTCAGTCGAGCTCTACTCCTCTGTCAGACACATTATCAGCAGTTTGGAGGAAAATTAGTATGTTTTTTTTTATGGCGTTCATAGTTTCAGTCAGTTATAACATTTTATCTGCTTCACTCTACTTTAAAGTTGTTGAATAAATCATCCAATAAAGTACACTACAGCAGTGTGGCAGGTAAAAGTACACACTGGTATTAATGCTGCAAATTTAGATTAAAATAGCCATCTCTTGGCACAGTGGCACAGTCATAACGATGTTTAGTGTGTCCTGATGCTCTCTGAGTTCTGTGCAGTGAACGCACCGTCTCCTTGTCCTTGGCCTGGTTGTATTCTTCCAGCTGCTGTTGGAGCTCGGGCAGCTTCTCTTCGGCTTCCTGCAGCGACTCTCGCAGATGTTTGTTCTTCTGCTCGGCTGCTGAAAGCTCTTTCTTGACTTGTGCGTGCAACTTCGTCAACTTTGCAAGTTCCATCTACCAAAGAACAAAACGACCACGTGGCACAGAAAAGGAGAGACACGTAAGAGCTTAGTTTACGAGCTGTGGTCAGGACAACCCAGAAATAAATGTGATGGAATAACACAGGTGTTTTTTATGAGTGACGCAAAATTCAGAAACATCTATTTGAACAAAATACAAAATATTTGTGACTTTTTTTATCATAGCTCCAGAGACCTTTTCTGCTTGAGCAAAAGAACTATTTGCAAACTGTGATTATTTGAAGGTGGAGAAAAATGTGTTTAAAACTCTGACTGGCTGAAGAGACGCAGTGGTAAGAAAATGTATTCATGCATAAATCAGCCATTCCTCAGAAGCAAATCATTAATCAAAATGAGAGTTGATTTGTTGTACTAAACTATTTATCCTCTCTGGTTTTGCTCATCTGTTCAGTTTGTGTCTTCTTTCTCTCCGTGGGGAGTTTCGTACCTTCAGAGACTTCTGATCCTCCACTAGTTTGTTTTCATGGAAGGAGAAGTACTCCTCAGCCTTTTTGAAAGCGTTGGTTTGGTCTTCTTTCAGAGTCACAGCCTGACGTTGCAGTCTTTCCCTGAGGTTATCAGCTTCAGCCTCCAGCCTCTTTTTCTCCGTTGACTTCATTGACTGCATTGTCTTGTCGTATTTCGCCTCAATTTCTATTTTAATAGCAACAGAAGGGGAAACGTTTATTACAGTTTATGACTGTAGTTTTTTAAATTCAACTCAGAAATGGAAATTGGGTTTATTAATTCACCCATTACTCTTCTTCCGTAGTCGTTCCTCAGCTCTATTAACTCCACCTGGTGTTTCTGTTGAGAATTAAAAGGCCACAGGTTTGTGATACAGCTGATAAAAATAAGAGACAACTGAATGACAAGAAAAACAAAGTGTAACAGTGGAGCCAGATTCACCAGGTCGAGCTCCGTGATGAGGTTTTCGTTGTGGAGCTTCTTCTCTCTTAAGTCCACCTGCAGGCCGTGCACCTCCCTCCGGAGCTTGAGCTCTGACTGTGTGTGCTGGTTCTGGATCAGCGAGGTTGAGATGACGCGGCCCGTCTTCATCTCGGAGATGGTGTTTTGGTGTTCGAAGAGGACGTGCTTCAGCTTCTGCTTGTACTCCTGGACACCAAACCATCAAACAAGGTGTTACGATGTGAAATTCATTCAATGATCAAATGTGTTTTTACTGTGAAAATGACTCTGACGTTCAGTCTACTCAGTTTGATCAGTGAAATCATGTCATGATAATGTGATCATGTCCTGTTATGTTTTACACACAAGACTACTAGAAAAGCAAATATGGTTTCTTTCTTTGCAACATCGCAGATATATTTTTAAACCCACACTGCCTTTGATTTATCATCAGAATGCAACAGTGCACAAAGTCTCAGACATGTGAAGAATAATTTAAAGAATATTTCTGAGGGTTAAAAAACAGAGTGGACACATAACAGAGAATGTACAGTCTGCAAGTTTTGACAGATGATAGTGTGGCCATATCAGACTGTACAGTACTGAGAAGCAATATTAAACAAAGTAAATATATTTATTAATTTGTATATTTACTTATTTTTTTAATTTTAACAGCTCTTAAATTTTCTTCTGGTTACTTTTGTTTCTCTTATTCTCTAAACTTGTCAGCATATAATCAAAAATACAGTGTAAAAACTGAGAATGTATGAAATATTCCAGTAAAATACAAAGTAAGTGTCTGTATGTGTGCGCGTGCAGCTCACAGTGATCTCCACTCGGTGGCGCTCCTCTGCCTCCTCCCTCTCCCTGTGTCTGTTCCTGATCTTGGCCTTCGTCTCCTCCAGGCTCCTCTTGGAGATTTCCCAGAAGGCCTGGATCTTGTCCCTCTCCAGCTGGAAGTAGCTCCTCTCCTCCCGCTCTCTGTCCAGCTCCTCTCGGAGGCGGACGATGTGCTCCTCCAGCTGCAAGGTCGCACACGTTTGTGTCAGTTTTGTGTGAGCTCAAACACAGGTGATGAGTTTACCTGCACACAGCCGGTGACGGCAGCACCGTGCAGCACATACAGTAGAGCCAGGGCTGCAGGTTGTGTGGTGAATATGCGATAACGTTGTTTAATACCACGATAACGATATTTCTTCCGATTAATAAACAGAGAGTGCACTCAGTTTTCAGCTGCTCTCACTATACTTCTAAAATACAACAAATTCCTTGTTGAATTTAAAAAATTAGGGAAATTATTTCCACCATTGTTTTATTAAACAATTTTAAATGAACACAAAGTTCACCAATAATGACCAGAGTGCAGTTTTCTACTGATACCCTCCTTCAACTAACTCAAAAAATCTTTGGGTTCAATATCAATATGATGTGTTTATTGTGACAGCTGACATCATGATGATTAAAAAATATTTTGTGCAGCCATAGTAAGAGCTTGCTAATCAGTACTCCTGAACTACCTGTTAGTACCCATTCGTTTTTTTGTTTTGTTTTTTTTTGGTTTTTTTTTCATTTACAGGTAAAATCACAGAGTCACATCACAAGATGTCTCAAAGGTCAATAATCAGTATTGTTCAGGCTTTAAAGATCCCATTAGAGGCGGGTGATATGGCCCTAAAATAATATCAGTATATTTTAGGGTATTTTTGTGATAACGATATTTGTGATGATATGACAAGTTAGTAAAAAAATATTTTATTATTAATTTAAGAACATAAAATTGCAACAGAATTAGTGATATAGTTTCACAGTTTGCTTCAAATATTCAGTAAAAACTAAAATGATGTTTCATTTCTTTAGTTTGTGAACAACAACAGTAACTCGGAGTCAGATTCAGATTCTGTTACAATATTAAATGGCCAGTGTGTAAAATGGGTTGAAAACAGTGACATCAGTGGTCAAATTCTAGATTGCAGGGCTCACTCGCTCACCCCTCCCGTCGGGTAAATGACGGTGGCCTCGTAGGGACAAAAAGCCTTGCGCACGACTTTTTCAGGAGTAGGTCTATCTAGCGACGAGGTGAATGTTTATTTAGAAATCTAAACCATGTTACGATATTGTAATGAATCCCTCACGAGCAGGAGACCAGAGTAGCGTTCGGGAAAAAGGCCCGTTTATTTGAGCACTCCAGAAACTCCGGTAACACTCCAGGGAGTAAAAGACTCCGTCCCAAACTCTGACTCTTCTAGCGTAACAGACACACTTCATAACTTTACACACATACTTGTTTACCATACCGAGTGGGGACCCCCCTCCCCTCTCTGCTCCACCAATCTCCAGCCCGCACACTGACTGACAGCGTAGCCTGTAAACAGAGCTCAGCTGTTTATTTAGCCTAGCAATATCTCCAGACTATAGCAGCTGCAATGGACGACTTTGAACGTGATTTTGAAGAGTTTCTTGTAGCGGACACAGACCCAGAGCCATACCTGTTTGAGCCGGAGCATACAGATGAGGAACTCCATGTGTTTGATGCTGAGCGGGTGAGAAGAGAGGCTGAATGCACAGAATGGGATTCAATGCTTCTGCTGCCATCGTTGGGGAGATATATCATCAGGAAGAAAAGCGCCGCAGAGAGTGCATCACAAGGAGTGAAGTTGCGTCTTCTTTTCCTCACAGATGACGGTTCGGGTTCATTCTCTCCTGTTGCGTGGTAAGTGTGGTCCATTCGCAAACTTTATAACTAAAAAAACTTTTCACTACTCTCTATCGACGAACTACTAACACTCTGCTGTTTCTTCCTCCTTCTTCCTTCCTTCTGCTGTCTTCGTTGGTTCATTTATACACGCGAAACGCGTTCTCTGGCTGGCTGGATTGTCCGCTCGGTCTGCCGTACATACATGGCGGCGCAAGATGGCGACCTCTCTAAAGCGATTGTTTTTTTTCCCACCTGGACCTTTATGCTCTGCCATTTCTCCTCTAATCATCACGCTGTAACCTGTGACAGGCTGTTATGATACCAAAACTATCACACAGTCACATATATGGAGTTTGTTGTTGAGCTGCAAGCATCATGTAGGTTTACATCACCAAAGGGTTATGACAAAATCACTTGACGACACAGACTCCTGTGTGTGTGAGAGAGGAGAGGGAGAGACGCTGTGCTGCTGCCAGAGGAGCCGCTGAATGAGTTCCCTCTGAGCGCTAAGAGAAGTAAAACATTCAGGACGCCAAACTTTATTCCACACTACTGAAGCTGCTCCTCTTTTTGGAACCACTGCAGAGTCGGTAATATTATCGTGAACGTGATGATATGGCACACCCCTACATCCCATATTGTAAAAAGTCAGATTCTGAATACAGAGCAGGTGCTGTATAAAACTGTGAATGTATCAAACTGCTCAGTCCACACAGATAGCACACAGTCCCTATTCAGAAACTGCCTTTAAACAAGCCATCAGGATTTCTGGGAAGTTGTGATGTCACAACTACAAGCAACTATATAAGTCCTTTCAAATGTTTGACTGTATTGCTGTATATTTGAATTACAGCAGCTGACAGGAAGTAAACACGGACCCAAGCTGTTGCCTAGCGATGTGATTGCAATTCAGGAGGCTGTAAAGCCCAGCTCAGTCCAAAGACTGGTGATGAGACGAAACCGTTTTAGAACGCGGCAGAGAAAAGTGTCAGTGGTGTGAACTGGGCGGTCTGAGCTCGACTCAAACCAGCTGATGGTTGTTGACTAGAGATGATACATCGTCTCATCCTCAGCAGACTTTAGAACGTTGCAGAACGCCGCAATGCAAGTCGTTGCCTGTTTTAACTCGTCTCATTGCAATCTTCGATCTGAACTGGACTTAAAACTGAATGTTTCAGACAGAGAATGTAAGAAAAATAATGTTCCCTTTTAACATTAAAGCATGTAATCATGAAGTATGAGCCTGATAATGAGCCTAACATGGGACCTTTAATATTAATATTCCATTCCAAGTAAAAGTCCTGCATTTAAAACATCACTAAAGTAAAAATATATCAGCTAAATATTCTTGAATATCAGATTTAAAGTACTTAGTATGCTGGTATATTACTATAAAACATTATATTGTGTTTTCTGATGCCTTATTTTGTAAGCAAGTAACTTAATAAATGATCTATAACCTATATTATATTAATATATATATATATATATATATATATATATATATATATATATATATATATAAGTTTAAGTACCTCAAAGCTGAGCAGAGTAATTGAGTAAATGTACTTGTGCTGGATAACTCGTCTGGGACTAATGGGTCAAAAACTATATTTTCTTCACGTATTAAATTCAATTAAATTTAATTCTCTGTTCTTTAATCACACAGTCAGCCTTCATTTCAAACACACTGTAGTCGAGTACAGAACAGTAACAACAATGTGTCTCAGTCTGGAGTGCTCTGTGTGTGAAGATATTTAACCCTCCAACTGCCTGAACACAGTTTGAAAGTTTGGAGGATAAAGCTAGTTAGCTTTGTTAGCATCGCCCGGCAGCTCTGACCTGATCCTTGGACATCTCATCCGTTGACAGACCGTCCACCACGGCAGGCGACTTCCCCTTCGCAGCCTTTTTGCTTTTAGTCTTGGGAGGCTGGAGAGAAAACACAGCGACATTTAGCCTCACGAGCAAAACACCGCTCTCAGTTAGCTAGCTAGTTAGCTAACTAGCTTTGCTAACAGCCTCCATACGAAGCAGAAGCTAAGCTACCACATGCTAACAGCATCACTGCGATATAACAACAGTTCACTCACCATCGTGAAATATTATCGTGCAGGCTCACAGGTGACGGTAATGACAATAAACACAAGTTTAAGCTGTGAGCTAGCTTAGCCGCAGAGTCGGTCCTCGGCTGCATGTACACAAGAGACGCTGTCATGGCAACGGAGTGTAGCGATGTTTTTTTTTCTTCAAATAAATCTTTATTGAAAGAAGTATTGAATAATTTACAACCCTGCGACCTGTGGTGTCGCCGATAATTGGAGAACATATATACATATATATATATATATATATATATATATATATATATATGTATATATGCATAATAAAAAATAAATAAGCATAGAAATAAATAGATGAATGTAATTTTAAAATAAAACAGCACAGACATAAACAACTTAAATTTATTCTACATTGTTATACAACTACAGTTATCTATTTCTGTGTTATTCATTTATTCCTGTATTTATTTATTCTGTATTTTTGTATTTATTAATTTGTTTCTGTATTTATTAATATACAAAGATAAAATAATGTTGAAAAAATGTGGAATTGCAGAGAATTTGAGAACATATGTATAGAAATAAATGCATGAATAAATACATAAAATAAATAGAAATGTATGGAAATAATTAGATAAATGCACAAATAAAACAAATTAAACTTACAATATAATAAAACAGGACAGAAATAAATAGCCTATCTTAAAGTTATTCTACACTGTTATACAACTTGAGTTGTTCATTTTTTGATTAATTATTCCTTACTGTATTTATTTTTGCATTCATTCATTTCCATATATATATATATATATATATATATATATATATATATATATATATATATATATATTTAATTATTTATTTATTTATTTATTTATTTATCAATATGTAAAGATAAAATATTTTTTAAAATGTGGTATTGCAGAGCAATGAAGAACAAATATATGAATAAATGTATAACACAAAATTAATAATTATGGAAATGAGTAGATACATGTACAAATAAAAGAAATGAACGTTATAATAAAATAAAACATGACATACCAGAATAGAACAGAATAGTACTAAATTGGAGGAATTCAAACATTATGATAATACAAACTGAAATTTTAATATGTAATTAGTTTAAGATAGTTTGTGTGACAGCAAAATTGAGGTTTTTAAATCAGCGGATTAATTATCATGTAGGTAAAGTCTGGTTTGGGTTGACTGTTTAGATGTTGTGGTTGGTTAAAAGAAACAATTGTGTTCCTGTTTTCTACCATATATTGCCTGATGTATTGTTCAGAGATTTAAACCATTTAAGACGAGTCTCTTTATCTCTGTTCTCCCAGTCAGAGGAGGAGCAGAGGCCTCTGCTGCACTGTCAGCTGGAGCTGCAGGAGAACATGGAGGTGAGGGTGAGCTCTCTTTACATCAACAAGGTAATCAGCACCCGGCACAGGAACCTATTATCATACACAATCTCGGAGACAGGGTAATATGTCTCAGGAACTTCTGCAGTATGTTAATATGTTTTGCAATAATTACATCTCAGATTTTGACAAGTAAACATTTGAAGTGAGACACAAACTGCTGTGAACCCTGATCAATATGACTCCAAACATTCTGTTCATTGATCAGACAGACATAATGTGCATTACAGTTTAGTAGCTGTTTTTGTATTTACCAAAAGGAACATTACAAAGTTAAAATGTTCAATTACTGTCACTGTACAACACAGGGTTGAACAACGAAATGCAGTGGTGGAAAGTAACTAAGTACATTTGCTCAGGTATTGCACATAAGTACAGGTTTAAGGTACTTGTACTTTACTGGAGTATTTCAGTTTTCTGCTACTTTATATCTGCTCTCTAATAATACACCTTAGAGAGCAATACTGTACCTTAACTTCACCACATTTATCTGATAACTCGGCTGAGTGAGAGAGAATATTTCAGTTTATTCAAAAAAATATCTTACTCCTGAATAATGTGTACCCCTCACTTCTGAAGGAATGGCTACACCACTGCACATGACTCGAGTCAGCTTCGAGTCACAAATTTGATAACTTTAGACGTGACTTGGACTTAAATACCAATGACCTGTGACTTTTTTTTCCACTTTATTAATTAGTTTCCACATTGAAGAAAACATGTATACAAAAATACAGGGTGAAAGACAGTTTTTTCACCCCCTGGGAGCAAACAGTCACATAAAATATATCCTTTATTTAACCAGGTAAAAGCCTCATTGAGATTAAAAATCTCTTTTTCAGGAGTGACCTGGCCAAGAGGGCATAAAATCCAGTGTGAAATAATAATGTGCCCCCATTTAAAAAACAAAAGGAACAACAGTAATAGACAAAGTGCGTGCCTGCGATTTAAGGTTCTGCAGCAGATGTTGAGAACCAACTTCAACCTTCCAGCTGGTCTAGCAGATATGTAATAAAAGGTTACCATACACTATTAAAACTGTCCTGACCTTATCTTCTCTAGCTTCAAAAATTGTACTGTATCTCTGACCCAAAATGTCAGCCTAATGCGCGAGTCTTTTGTTTACACTCGCGCATTAGGCTAAGGCTAGCTAGCCTACAGTCCATTGCAATGGATTGTTTAGTGATCAAGAAAAAAAGAGTGCAGGTAGAAAATGAAGACCAAGACCCAGTCTCCCAGTGGGACAAAGAAGAAGAGGGAGTTTCGAAAAATGAATCTGAGAGAGGAACTCGTGAGCCAGAACCTGAAGGAGCTCCAGAGCAGTCCATCACTGCTACGTGAAACATTTTTGCCATTGCCCTGTGGTCACTTGTATTAGGCTTAACTATTTTGTTGAATATTCTTTGGCCAAATTCAGTTAAAACCATTTTTATATCGAACATGCTTGTGCTGTGTATCACAGCTGCTTTTACTGAAAAAGCAAGAACCTCCTTATAAAGTAACTGAAGTCATGAAAATCAATTATTTTCTTAGCACCCCCACGTATCGGTCAAGCTCTCCCTTAGCCCCGGGAGAGAAAAAATCCTGGCACCGTGCCTGGTGACAGCATCCAATCAAGTTGCAGAATAGAACCGTGAAGATCTAACGTTAATTATTGAGCACTGGTTTGAAAAAATTATAAAAGATAATTTTATTCACATATTAAACACAAAAAACAATTACAGGAGAAGATGCAACAACTTCCAACTTTGTTTGACATTTAAAGATGCACAGAGAACAGTGAGTTGAGGCTAATATTAACATAGGGAGCTAATGCTTGGCTAATGTTAGCTTAACAGCTAAATGCAAACTTTAAAAAAGCATCAATGATTTTTGTAAATTTAATAATATTGGCATTAAATTTGGTGTAGAGCACATTTTAACTTGTCTGGGACTCAAAACTCAAAGTTCAGGAATTGGGACGTGTCAGTCTTGACTTGGGAGTTGACATATTTGTGACTTGCAAAACAATGACCTGGTCTCACCTCTGGTCAGCACTGACACTGACCACAGTAAACTAATGGGCGTAGCCACTGTGACTGTGACATCACTAATTGGTTTGTGGACTCTCGCTTTGAGGTCTCTGACATGTTGGCCATCTCCATCTTGGATTTCTTGAGCAGGAAGTGACCATATTTGGACGAGAGGGTAGAGGTAACCGTAATGCTAGTTGCTAGCTTGGTTAGCATGGTGCATCATTGTTTTTTACATGTAAAGTTTGACATTTTAACGTTGGTGTCTATGAGAATTGACTCGCTCTTGACGCCAGCCTCATGTGGCCATTAGAGGAACTGCAGTTTTTGGCACTTGGCACATCGGCTTTATTTTTCAGCCCCGCAGGTTGCAGCTTGATGCTGACAGCTCACCAACATTTCCTGCCTGTGCTGGATGTTGGGCGAGGGAATACACACACTCCTCACTGATGCGTCCTTTAGCTGTTAGCTTGTTGACGGTGCTGTACAGATGATTATTGGATGGTGTGGAGGTGCTTGGCGTTTCACTGACACTTGTCCAGTAGTATGGACTTTCAAAATAAGACTCCCTCCCTGGGTGCTCCGGTCCAGCTTCAATCTCCTCGTAAATCACGTCAGTTACAGTTTTGTCCACGTCAGCGTTTCTCTCTGTTCTGTTTTTGGAGCAGAGTTTTAGGGTAAAGATGACCAAAAGCACCAACACAGCACCCAGGACTACACCAACAGGGACTTTCCAAAAGTCTGAGGGTTGTTGGTTCTCTGTGTCTGCAGTGAGTATCTTCTGGTCTGGTCCAAGGCCGAAACCCAGTCCATCGTTTCTCTGTGTGACTGGAGCCTCTCCAGCACTGGGGACGACCATGTTGGGATCTGTTGTCACTTTCAGATATACTTGTGTTCTATTACACAAGTATGTTGTAGTATCAGAGAAGGTGACGTTTGTTATTACCAGGGAGTTATTGTCCAGGGAACTGTAGCGTTGGTCAGTTACTTTCCTGATGCCATTTTCAACAGTGACGAGATTCACCTTTTCGCCGCTGATGTAGCGGCTCCATGTCACATGTCCCTTAACATGACGACAGGGCAACGTAGCCACCGTGTGCTGCGGCACAGTAATTACGGTAATGTCTGTAAAGTAAAGAGGCAGCAATGAGTGAAACAGTTTTTTGGTCAACTTTTCTGTTAATCGTCTTCATGTCCCTCATAGTTCTTTCAGCAGGACCCAAACAGCCAGCACAACTCAGTCATTTATTTTCTCATAGTGGTTTTATATGGAGGACAAGACAGACTAAGTATCAATAAATAAATCTATAAATCTATAAACACATTCAGGAATAAATAAATAAGTAAAGCAATAAAAATAAACAAATACAGGTACAAATGAATAAATACAGATGTATAAAAAATAAATAAATGCATCAATAAATGCATAAATAAAGAAAACATAAATAAAAGTATAAATAGATAAATAAATGTGGAAATTAATAAATGTATTAATAAATAAAAGAAAAAATAGATATAAATAAATGCATCAATAAATACATATTAATTAATATGAAAATAAATATATAAATGCACAAACCTTATTATATAGTAAAAAAGGACAGAAATAAATATCTGAAATTTATTTCTACATTGTTATATAACTACAGTTGTATATTTCTGTATTAATTATTCCTGTATGTATTTATGCATTCATTTATTTACTTAATCATTTACTTATTTCTGTTTTTTTCACCACTCAGTGCATCAGTATATTGCTCTCAATATTGTATAGTCATGAGAAAAGCACATGTGAACGGACTTCTGATATTGTAAGATAGTTACAGCATTCTGCGATGTCAGAGAGAGTCTAAAGAGGAAGTGGATAAATTAATTAAATAAATAAATATTAGAGCCCAGCTGCACCGTTGTGGGTCAATAATGGACTGGACTAAAAAACAAATTCAAATCCAAATGTACAAAGTATTCTCCACTGTCATGAAACACTGCACATGGAAGTTTAAATTATTGAATTTCTTTCTTTTGGGGCCAAAACTATTTAAAATGTAAATAACACAATTAAATTAAAAATCTCTGTTAAAATAGACATTAGAAGGAGATTTGAAGGAGAAAAACATGAACGCAACAGCTGATTCCAAACTTTGTTTTATCCAATGCATGATTATACTATGAGAACCATTTATCTAATGTCCTCTTTAAATTCAGAATCCTATACTTCTCACACTATGGTGCACCTCAAAATGAGTGTTTCACTTCATTGTTTTTTCAGCTCATATAACACTGTACAGAGCTGGCTTGTGGTCGTAGAACAAAATCCCATTTGTCCTCCATAGACTCTGCTTGTTACGATGCCTTTACCTTTTTCCTTTTATGTTTACTTTTATTACTGTTTTGTGATCACTGATTGAATTATTGTTCCAGTGTTGACAGCAAAATTAATTTAGACCAAAGCCAAAACCTGAGGTTTATAAACATGATGTTTATTGAAAAGATGACATACTAGATTTACTTACCAGTATAGCTGTGACAGAGGCATCCAGCGAGGAGGAAGTAGAGATAAAGCAACATCTCTGCAGCCTGTGGACCTTGTTAAGTGACATATGACTGAATTACAGTCTTGTTTTTATTGAAGAGGAAGTTATGACTAACGGGGATGTTAATGAAACTCATGTTACTGGCTGTTTTCCATATCATGGCCAGCAGATCACTACATGTGAGAAAAAGTTTGGGAAAATTAACTGATTAAGATCTTGAAGAGGATAATCATCCCTTAAACACAGCCAAATATCCTGTTATTAGAATATATTAAGACCTTATTTATCAAATAAACACCCAGCTGCACTCAGTGGGCCTTTTTGTCAGTCACCTGCATGTAAAAATAGATAACACACCCTTCCTGCAGGTTCTTCTCTGCAACCCACACTGAAGAGAAACCTGCTGCTGAAATATGTGATCATATTCAGGTCCTATCTGAGTAAGGCAACACTGCACCATTGTTTCTACTCATTTTACCTGAAATTGTGACTTTAAGCCATTAGATGATACTATTACCCTATAAATAGTGCTGGAAGATGTTTCCAAACCCTGAGGTTTATAAACATGATGTTTATTGAAAAGATGACATACTAGATTTACTTACCAGTAGAGCTGTGACAGAGGCATCCAGCGAGGAGGAAGTAGAGATAAAGCAACATCTCTGCAGCCTGTGGACCTTGTTAAGTGACATATGACTGAATTACAGTCTTGTTTTTATTGAAGAGGAAGTTATGACTAACGGGGATGTTAATGAAACTCATGTTACTGGCTGTTTTCCATATCATGGCCAGCAGATCACTACATGTGAGAAAAAGTTTGGGAAAATTAACTGATTAAGATCTTGAAGAGGATAATCATCCCTTAAACACAGCCAAATATCCTGTTATTAGAATATATTAAGACCTTATTTATCAAATAAACACCCAGCTGCACTCAGTGGGCCTTTTTGTCAGTCACCTGCATGTAAAAATAGATAACACACCCTTCCTGCAGGTTCTTCTCTGCAACCCACACTGAAGAGAAACCTGCTGCTGAAATATGTGATCATATTCAGGTCCTATCTGAGTAAGGCAACACTGCACCATTGTTTCTACTCATTTTACCTGAAATTGTGACTTTAAGCCATTAGATGATACTATTACCCTATAAATAGTGCTGGAAGAAGTTTCCAAACCCTGAGGTTTATAAACATGATGTTTATTGAAAAGATGACATACTAGATTTACTTACCAGTAGATCTGTGACAGAGGCATCCAGCGAGGAGGAAGTAGAGATAAAGCAACATCTCTGCAGCCTGTGGACCTTGTTAAGTGACATATGACTGAATTACAGTCTTGTTTTTATTGAAGAGGAAGTTATGACTAACGGGGATGTTAATGAAACTCATGTTACTGGCTGTTTTCCATATCATGGCCAGCAGATCACTACATGTGAGAAAAAGTTTGGGAAAATTAACTGATTAAGATCTTGAAGAGGATAATCATCCCTTAAACACAGCCAAATATCCTGTTATTAGAATATATTAAGACCTTATTTATCAAATAAACACCCAGCTGCACTCAGTGGGCCTTTTTGTCAGTCACCTGCATGTAAAAATAGATAACACACCCTTCCTGCAGGTTCTTCTCTGCAACCCACACTGAAGAGAAACCTGCTGCTGAAATATGTGATCATATTCAGGTCCTATCTGAGTAAGGCAACACTGCACCATTGTTTCTACTCATTTTACCTGAAATTGTGACTTTAAGCCATTAGATGATACTATTACCCTATAAATAGTGCTGGAAGAAGTTTCCAGATACTAAAAGTGCTAATACCACACTGAGAACATAGATACACATACTGATCCGGAGGAGACCCAGAATGACTACAAAGAGACACAAAATGACTAAAGAGAGACTGAAACAATTACGAAGGAGCACAAAATGGCTACAAAGAGCTGTAAAAAAAACTACAAAAAGACTCAAAACAACCACAAAGATACACAAAATGGCTACAAAGTAACATAAACAGCTACAAAGACACAAAATGGCCACAAAGAGATGTAAACAGCTAGAAAGAGACACAAAATGGCTCATAAAGAGATTTGACAATATGACAATAAAGAGACAAACAACTACAAAAAGACACTAAACGTTGATTAAGTCTGTGTGTCTTGCTCCTGTGTAGGAGAGGTGGTCGGGCTTTCTGTACGTCTGTGCCCAGAGTCCAATTGTCTCTGAGCAAAAATAACAGTCTGCATCGTTGTGTTTGTTTTTGAGTCCACTACCATCCATCCAACATGAGTTTCATCTGCCATGTGTGTGTGTGAGTCAACTTACTTTTACATATAAGTCGTTATTTCAGTGGTTTTAAGTTCCTGAAAATGACTTTCCTGAGAAGAAATATGATTACAGTGCTGTTTTCATTGCTCAACTTTATTTCCGACAACAATATTACAACATTTCTTACTTTTAACGAAGCTGTTAAATAAAATATATTATTTACAATCTGCAGAAGGTCAGCTGATGTTCCTATGGCTTGTTTGTGTTGGTCGGCTGGCTGATCTTTGACAAATCCCCAAAAGACACGGTGGCTGAGCCTCGCTTCGCTGGTTTGGCCTGGCAGAGACAAAAAAAAAAACAACAACAATAAAACGATTAGAGTGTTTTTATGTGGCTTCAAGGTTTCTTGTTATTTAGAATATACAGAAAGAGAAGAAACAGACAGAAAAACTCAAACTGTCAATAGGAAATTAAATGAACATAATAATCTGTCCAGTCTGTTTGATGCACAGTTGAACTCTGGGAGATGTAGTGCAGAAACACCACAACACTCAGTACATAGCAGTTACTGCATCCTACCAAAAACTGACCCAGATATACAATGAACCGTGAGGTGCACTGTGCTGCCTATCTGCAGTATCTGGACACCTGCCCATCTTCTCATTTCTCAGTTTGAACATCCTCGATTCCAGAGAGGAGAGGAGAGGAGAGGAGAGGAGAGGAGAGGAGAGGAGAGGAGGAGGGATAAAACAGAGAAATGAGAAGAGTTCCAGGTTGATGTTTCTGAAAAGCACCTGTCTTACCTGAGACTCATGAGGCTTCCAGCCAATCATGTAGAGGATCTCAAAGGTGGCAGGGATGGACCCGTCCTGGTTACCATACATCTCTGAAATATTTTCAGACAAACAGGAAATAATGAAGCAAAACATCACTTTGCTTTTTAGCTTTTGATAAAGTTAGGCCAGTAGTTTCCCTCTGCTTCCAGTCTTTGTGCTAAGCTATAGAAGGCTAACCACAACAAAGATGAACCTGATCATTAAACTATACTGACAGTGGGTTCAAACTAACAAGTACATTTACTCAGGTACTGAGTCATACTTCTAGTCTACTACATCTCAGAGGCAAATGAAATAGAAAATATAATCAGCTAATAAATAATGATGTACTTTTATGGATTAAGGAGGCAGGTTGGTGGATGGGTCACAAAACACAGGACTTTCCCCCAGGAGAATGGTGTTTGGAACCAAAGTCATTTTAAGGTTTGTTGTCACCATGTTTCTTTTCCTAAACTTAACCTCCATAACTTGTTGTTAATTATGTAACTTTAGTACGTAATATCATTCAAATAGCAGCTCAACTGTCATTGTTAGTTTCAGCCCAACGTTGCTGGCGTTTTCCCGTCCAGCATGTTGCAAATGTTGCAAATGTTCTTACGCCCATCTGTGCTACCATGGACGTGTAGGTCGTCAAATGTTAAAATAAGGTGTGGTCAGGCGCATTGTTGACGTATTGACGTATTTTAAGCCAGCAGAAAGCGTTTGCGCCATTGTCCAACTGAAAATCTGGTGTTAAGTGTTAAAGGTGTCATTATGCACATACTAAGAGGTGCTTCCATAAGTGGGTTCACAACGTGCGTTCATTCTGCTTGTTACACACACATGGATGTGTGTATGGGTTGCAGGTGGGTGAAATAATACATAATTACTGATGACAATATTAATGACATTCTGTAAAATGTGAACGTAGCAGAGATCAGAGCAGAGCTGCCGTCAGACTCCACATTTAGAGACTCTGCGTGTTTACTCATGAGGAGCAGCATAACTTCATTGATCATTTCGGAAGTTAAAAGATTAGTTCTGTTTCCTCTGTCAAGTGTATAACTACAGTTTTAGTTTCAATATTTGCTGCAGTGATAGTGTGTAAAATGTGAACGTAGCAGAGATCAGAGCAGAGCTGCTGTCAGACTCCACATTTCGAAATACACTGCACATTTACACAGGAGGAGCAGCGTAACTTCACTGATGATTTAGAGAGGTTAAAAAATAAGTTCCGTGTCATCTGTCAAGTTAATAACTACAGTTTTTAGTTTTGCTGCTTTTAAGTTCCACGATATTTGCTGCAGGGACATTACTGTTCTGACTGCATTACACTCAGCAGGAAACAGCTCTCTTCTCCAAATTGCCAAATATGCCATGTAAACAGCAGTGTACCATTTGCACCTGGCTTTAAAGGGAATGGGAGAGGACATTCTGATTGGTTGAATTCATATCCTGCCCATAGCACACCTACGATTAATTAAAGGAGAAGTCCGGTATTTTGCACCTTGAGCCCCATTTCTGGGTTATTTAGGATGACATAGAGTGGCTAAGACCAAAATAGTGACGACTGCTCATTTTCGGAGGATTTGGCTTTCCCCTGCCTGGCTTAACACTGCTACCTATGGTCATGTGTGAACCTGTCCTAAAACCACCCTAAACATTCGTTTTCAAAGCCATGAAACTCACTGAGTGGTCAGTGGTGTTCGTTGATGTTCTGACATAAAAATTGTAGCAAACTGTGCAGCAACCCCTTTGCCCCTTGTGCCTTTCTTTGCAACCACATTATGCGCTGTTTAACTTGCAACAGTGGAGTTGGACACTTCTTAAATGCACTTCAGACCATGAGCTACAGAGGATTTAAAAAGAGTCCAGAGTATTTTTACACTGCGATGATGCTAACTTTACTTAAGTAAAAGATCTGAGTACTTCCTTCACCACTGAAAACGATAATGTGGTAACAACACAGTAAAGACATCCTCAGCTATCTAAGAAACAGAGTACAGCTTTGTTCCACTGTTCTGGACTCTGCGTTTTAAGAGGAGCAGCTTGTGTCTAAGAAAGAGGAAGTTAAACCAGCAGAGTCCAAACACCAACAGAAATGTGTCTATTTCAGGCTGATGTGTCAGTGTGGATACCGATGAACAAAATACACCAGATCAGGTTTAATAAAGGAAACAGTGGAACGAAATGAGAACCAAGAAAACAGAAGTATCAGAAATACAGCCTGACGTATCAGCTGTTCCACCAAATTAAGTAATAAACTAAGTTTATATGAGCACATATGTGGAACAAGTCAGGCTTTAGTCTATATTTTTCTTATTGCCAAAACAATCCTAAAAAAAGATCAACACCTACAAGATGTCAGTCGCTCTCAGCTCAGAGCTCACTGGTTCCTACTGAAGACACTGATCTTTAAATACACAAATAGCTGCATTAGTAATTTCCTCAAACAGCTGCTCACTGTAGCTTTTATCAAACAAACAAGAGGAAATGGTGCATTTGTTGGGGACTACTTTTAGCGGCGGATTAATCCATATTTGGTGCTCTAGTTAGTATTTGTGCCAGCAGGACGGCATATATGGGATTGAGTCAAAATAGACTACAGCATGTGTGTTGAACTTGTCACCCAGTGACACAGAGAGTGTCTCAAATCACATGCTTCTGTTATTACACCTCAGTGTAGTACACTATGTATGTACACTGCATACTTTGGCATGGTGCACTAATTTCAACAGGGTAGTGTTGTCTCAAAGTGACAGTGGCTTTTTTTTTTTTAACCGCCTCTTCTTTTTCTTCATCCTATTTTTAAACAGCGAGTTGTAAACAGAAGGTGAAGGATTATCACCAACATTTGACCGCTATCTCAGCCCACACATAAACCACACTTAGGCCACAGTGTCGGTGCTGATTAAAATGTGCCGCAAGTTAGCTAGCCAGCGAATGCTAATGTCAGCACTTGCATTATTGTTCGTGGTACCAAATCATTACAGACCCAACAAACATTACTGATGGCTTCTATTTGACAACAGTATTGGTACTTAGTGCAAACACTTGTCTAACTAACAGGCTCCTTTTTGTCCCCAGCTGACATGTCAAAAGTTGAGAAGTTTGAGAAGATGGCGACTGTTGAGGGTGAGAAGTGTCCATCATTCCACACTCACCTTTGGTGTGAGTTTTGACCGTAATGTGCAGTGTGTACACACTTAGCGCATTTGTGCTCTCAAAATATTAAGTGTTAAGGACAGAAATATGTGATGTGAGACACACTGACTGATGGGTTTTTAACAACAGCAGAGGAAGACGATACATCAGGCTGTAGATATATATATCCACTGTTGGTTTGGCTCCTTTAATTTGCTGACAATAAGAAAAACACAGAAAATCATCAGACTTCACCCCCTGAACTTACGCTAAGTTTGGTATTTTTTAACCTGGACCTTATTTTCACATGTTTTTGTATCTAAGTGACTAATGGGATTGAGTATTGAGCTTTTCAGCTGCAGCCGGCATCACAAAACAGGCTGCAGTGTAACCACTATAGGCATGCTCGCACTATCAATTTACATCCACTGAAAGTGTTTGTTTTTGCCACTGACAAGCTCAGATTGTCATTTTAATTGTGTGTGATAACATTATGGGAGGGATCCCTACAGAGATAGAGCTTTATGTTAACGAGTAAGATCCTTTTTGGTAAACAGCTCTGAAATCACCATCTTTAAACCCACCAGACTCCATTTAAACAAACAATAATTTCATTCAAAGTCGACAGAAACAAAATCAGACAATCCAACAATCACCACCTCTGATTTGGTTGAAATTAACCCTTAATTCACCCAGTTAGATGTGACAACATGCTGCCTCTGTACATGCTAAAATTACTGTTTATTTAAATGGTGTCTGGTGGGTTTGGAGATGGTGATTTCAAATTGCTTCTGGTTAAACTAAAAGGATCTTACTCTTTAACATCAAGGTCTATCTCTGTAGGGATCCTTTCATAATGTCAGACACTTTGAATTACAGTCTGAAACTGACAGTGCACAAATGCCCTGAGTGGTTACACTGCAGCCTGTTTTACCACTGCCGTCTGCAGGGCTCTCTCTCCATACTGGACCAATTTAAAAAGCAGTTGTTTCATCAGTCACTTAGACACAGAAACATGGGAAAATAGGGTCCAGGTTGAAAAACACCAGTTACCCTTTCAGCTCATATCAACGTATTTGAAAACAAACTGACCAGATATGCATGAGATTTGCTGCAAAAGAAGTTAATGACCTAATTTTCTGGCTTAGTTAGAAGTGGAGAAGTGGCATTTTCTTTCAGCTGTGAATAAATGCATAAATGTATGAGTGACAATTTTGGTTATCTCATCTTAGAAACTCTCATATATTTCTATAAATATTTCTATGGTGACGGCTGGAGCCTGAGATCTATTTTGATCTCTGTGTTTCCATCATTCAACAGGAAAGTGTGGCAGCTGATCACTTTCTTCTTTAAACTCACCTTTATAAATAGCTGCTGCTGCTAATATGGTGTCTCTGTGCAGCAGCGACCTCCTGTTCCACGCACAGTTACTCTCACCCATACCTACACAATACGGAAATGAATAAAAGTTTGCAAGTCATGTAGAATAAAAGCTGCCACGGTTAGTTTAAAGGCGTGAACACTATGATGTAAGACATGACCAGAGAGATGAAGCAATGTGACAAAAACAACAAAAATCAAACATCATAAGCTCCTTTTTTTACACTAAAAATATTCGGCACACATTTCTAGCTTGTGATATCCAGCGGGATGGAGACTCTGCAGACATTTCACATCTTAACTTCACACACTTTTGAACTGGTTTTATGTGCAGATAAATTAAACTGAGTCATGTATTAAAGAAGGGCAGCTTATACCTTGAAGGTCGGTCATGACTTCAATGATTCCTGGATAGTGAACCTGAACATCATCAATGTCCTGAAACAGAGAGACAGACAGTTGAAAGACGAGTTTTAACATGTAAAAATCATAAAGATTAATGTTTTAAAATTTTAGCCTCTTTATATTTCTATCTTTGATTCTTAAAAATGGTTGTATTTAATGCACAGATTTTTAATTACTCATTATATTGTATATTGCTGTTTATTTTGTTTTAATCTCTGCAGCATCAACAGTAATATAGGTTAAACATTTACTTCTACAGTAACTGAACAGAGTGATGTGTAAGTATTACTTTATACAGATATGTAACTGAAACTAATTATTTGTTTTATTAGGCACTTGCCTGCATTTTATGATGTCATCAATGTGTCAGTGTGAGAAGTTTAGGTTTTGAACATATAAGACAAAATCAACCTGAAGAAACTTCCAGTGAGGTGAGACAGGACTGTGACCGGTCATGTCGTCTGACAGTGTTTGTTTCTTACCACAGTGAGCATGTTGAAGCCGGCCTGGCCCAGCAGGTTGCCCAGGTCGGTGACGGCGGTGTAGGGGGAGACGTGGGGGGAGAATCCTCCTTCTCTCTCGGTCTCGGCGAGCTGCAGGGAGCACCGCAACTCGTAAAGAGTGTCCCCGCCCACCATCGCCCCGATGAACACCCCGTCAGGCTTCAGCACCTGGTGGATCTGAGCAGAGGAGGAGGAGGAAACAGTTACTGTAAGGACACTGCACATTTCCTCCAAAACACTTCACAGGTGAGTTGTTGCTGTCACAAACATTTTCTGAAGGCTCATCACAGTTGATTCAAAAATTATTAACTTCATGACTGAGGAAACTACGACCTCTTGTGGGAGATCATCATAAGGCAGAGACACACAGATATAAAATCATTTATATTCTCTTTTTATTCTCACCTGCTTTAGAGCTCCAGGCAGGTCGTTTATCCAGTGCAGGCTGACAGACCAGAGAACAAAAAGTGAGATTAAATACACAGAAAAATCTGACAGTTAACATCCCTGCCTGTGAAAACATGGATGCTTTACACACATTCCCATCAACACATAAGATCTATACAGTCGGCACAGTTCATGCAGAACATTATAATGTCACAGTGAAGCTGACCTTTGACCTTTTGGATATAAAATGCCATCACTTCATTATTTTATGCTGTTAGACATTTGTGTTACGTTTTGTCATAATTAGGATATGAACTGTTAAGTTATGGCCAATAACATATTTTGTGAGGTCACAGTGACCTTGACCGTCGACCTTCAGCCACAAAATTCTAATCAGTTTACTCTTCAGTCGAGGGAGACGTTTGTGTAAAATTTAAAGGCATTCCCTTACGGTTTTCTTGAAATATCGCAGTCACCAAAATGAGACAGATGCAAGGTCACATTGACCTTGACCTTTGACCACCAAAATCCAATCAGTTCATCGTTGAGTCCAAATTAACACATGTGCCAAATCTGAAGGAATTCCCTCACGGTATTCTTGAGATACAGCACTCACAAGAATGACACAGATGAGGTCACATCGACTTTGACCTTTCATTCATTCATTCATTTCCTGTACCCACTTATCCTGTTAGGGGTCACAGGGGGCTGGAGCCTATCCCAGCTGACACTGGGTGAGAGGCAGGGTTCACCCTGGACAGGTCACCAGACTATCACAGGGCTGACACATAGAGACAGACAACCATTCACACTCACATTCACACCTTGGGACAATTTAGAGTTATCAATTAACCTGCATGTCTTTGGACTGTGGGAGGAAGCTGGAGCACCTGGAGGAAACCCACGCTGACACGAGGAGAACATGCAAACTACACACAGAAGGGCTCCCCTAGCCTGTGGTTCGATCCCCCCACCCCGGATTCGAACCAGGAACTCCCTTGCTGTGAGGCAACAGTGCTAACCACTGCACAACTTTGCCACCACTTAGACCTTGACCTTTGACCACCAAAATCTAACCAGTTCAATGTTTGTGCCAAATTTGAAGAAATTTCCCTCAAGCTCTTCTTGAATACTGCGTTCTCCAGAATGAGATGGATGCAAGGTCACAGTGACCTTGGCCTTCAACCTATGACCACCAAATCTAATCACTTCATCCTCAAGTCAAAGTCAATGTTTGTGCCAAATTTGAATAGAATAGAACAGAATAGAAAGCCTTTATAGTCATTGCACAGGAACAAAAGGATGCTACGTATACAACAGAAGTGCGGGGGCTACTTCTACGGTGCAGACAAGTACAGATAACTGCGAACAACATTTATGCAACAAGATTGTTGCGTTACAGACACCAAGACAATAAATAACACGCAATGTAAAATAAGTAGAAATTCCTTCAAGGTGTTCTTGAGATATCGTGTTTACAAGAATGAAACAGATGGACGGACAACCTGAAAACATAATGCCTACAGCCACGGCTGTCGCTGGTGTGGAGGCATAAAAAACAAAACAGAAAGAAATGAATCTAAATCTTTGGTTCTCTGTGGGTCTGGCCAGCAGACTTCATCCACATCACACATTGTCCATCTGTCTCGAGCTTGACAGCACATAGCAGCAAATATTAATAGTGTAGCAATGTTTACAGTTTTGCTGTAAGTGTGTTATTAAATCACAAACTGAGCGTAAAATAGAGAATGTGCATTCGCTTGGGCCCACTTGATAAATGAAGAATCACAAACACTGTAATCACCTCAAGCTGCTCATCACCAGGTCGAAGGTGTTTTCTTTAAACGGCAGAAACTCCTCGTCAGCGAGAACGTGATGAGTCGGGATCTCACTCTGTCTCCTCTGTTTCTGACGATCAGAGACATAAAATGAATTCATATTAGCACCATGTATCAGTAAGTACAGCATCCATTCCTATTTACTGTGATCGTTTTCACCAGGGTTCATTCATCTTTTAACAAAAAACATTGCCATGAGAGTGACTGGGATGTTTCTATGATCGCATAACTGCTCTACAGATGGGGGCTTTGAGGAAAGTCTTCTAGACATTTCCATCTCTGGATAACATCATGTTACCCACAGAGAACCTGCAGATGTGCCACACATGAGTGATAGTTTTTAGGATTTGTTTCAACACTCACCAGAGTTTCTTCTGAGATGTCTGTCAGGAATAATCGCTCCACAACATCCTGAAACGCCCACAGGCAAAAAACACAAAGTCAGTTGAGGCTAAATGTGAATAATTTAACTATTTAATTCGATTAATGAGAGTTTCTCACTGAGAACAGTAAGTTTCTCTATCGTATCGACACCCACTCCATTCCATATTCCACATGTACCAGCTGGAGAGATAGTCTCTTCACTCAGAGAAGAGATTTTCCTGGTGCGATAACTGCCTTTAGAAAATATCATGGTTTCATGGTATCATGATATTACATGATTATTATCATCAATTACAATGAGCTTTAAACGGACTGAAATCAAAGCAGGTCTTTTTGGTTGAACAAACACTTTAAACACAACAGGCTGGTGCTTAACCAATATCAGTGTGCTGCTAATTAAGATCTGAATCTGAGGATATTACGTGTTCCATGGTCATGATTGTTGGGTGTGTTTTCATTGGTATGTGCTGTTTGTGTAATTGTTTGTCTAATTTGTGTGTGACCTTGAACAGAGCTGTGTGAGGACGCTAAAGCCCCATTTCCACCAAACCCTTCCAGTGCAGCACCTGTGGAACCAGCAGTAAGCCTTCAGACATGGTACCTAGACCCTCGGTCTTTTCAGACAGTCCTCTTAAATGTGGGCGGGGTTGTTGTCACTCACTGCTCCGTCCAGCACTCGCTGTATTTCCTCATCAGCGGTGACACAGATGGAAGTCTGCACCTGGTTTATCGTCCACAGAACGAGGCTGCACGCCCACATTTTCACAACAAAATAGAACAGGCTGCAGTGAGAGTCTCTCTCCATGGGATATTTAAAAATAGCAGCTTTGTGCATTTAGTCCTTCTCAGGCAAGCTCAGGGGTTTAGTGTTGCTGTAGCCCACAGGAAGTGAGGATTAGAATATATGACCTTCACATAATCCGCTCCAAATTAATCTATATTTTTTAAAGTCATTACTAAAAGTGTGTGTCATATAAAAACTAAAGTGATGGTCAAAGTTGTCACAGTGAAATTTAAGGTGTGCTGATGGATTCACGTCATCAACTCATGCATTGAGTAACATTACAAGTTAACGTTCCACCTTAAAAGTTGCCGGCAGTCGGCCCAGTGAATGAAGTTATTTTTTTCTCTTTCATTTTATAGTTGTAGTTTACTGATGTATGAACAGAGGTTACATAAAACCAGAGTGACCTTCCTCTACTGACCAATCAGACTGCAGGGTTTCTAGCTCCACCTTTTAGTACCAGATCTGTGTGCTAGGTACCCCAACAGAGGGGGGACCAAACATGGGGACGCTAAGGAACGCTTCTGTTGGTACCATCCACAACAAAAGAAAAAAAATCGACACTTGGCACTGTGTCATGATATGATATTGCCACACAAAAATATTGTGATACTATGCTGTATCGATTTTTTCCCCCCACTCCTAGTAGTTAAGCAAATGTACACACTGTGATAGCTGTGTGTTTTAATACGATTTCACAGTTCAGACTGTACCTTGCTTAAATGCTCTGCAATGTGACTTTTTCCACCACCGATGTCCAGAGCCAGAGGAAACGTCCTGGGAGGACAGGAAGAGGAAACAACACTTGAGAAGAAGGACAAGAAAGAAAACCTGCGTAAGAAACCAGCTGTGTCGTCCTAAACTCACCTCACAATGTCATAAACCCGATCTGCCACTCGACTGCCGACCTGTAATAATAATAAGAAAATGTAGTAAAAGTACTACAATTAAAAAAATGTCTCCTGTGACTATAATTAGATGATAATGACTCTTGTGTTGACATCCTGCGACCCTGCGTCCTCATATGAGGACATTACATTTTGTGTTTGCTGCACTTTATACCTCATTCTGCTTAAATTAGACCTGCTGACCTTCACAATGTTTGTTTGTTTGTTTGTTTAACCTCAACATAATATACTAAAACATTGCAATTATTAACGTTATTCACAGGAAAAGTTTGTGGAACTGGAACCATGACATGTTTTACGGTAAAAAATGACTTCAATCATCACAATAGTTTCATATTAGGGACTGTTCATTAGTTATGAGGGGGGCGGGGTTGGTGCAAAAAGGAAGCATGTCAAATGTTTTTGGCTTTAGGTAGGGGCTTAAAAATGGTTGTATTTTTTTTCTCAGATTTTTAAAGAAAACGAGCATTTAAAAAAAATCACCAAAATTACACTATTTGTCACCACCAAAAACTGTAAAAATAAAATAAAAAATAAAAAAAATATCATAGGATTCTCAAGTTTCCAGCAGTCCTCTGACATTTTTTTTTTACATTTAAAAAAAATAAATAAAATACACGACCAAATTTGATCTTAAAATTCTGATGTCATCAAAATCACTTTATTCTACATCTTATTTAAAATTTGCCCAAAAATAAACGGTTTACACGGACTGACCAGTAAGCACGACAAGAGCGAACAACCAAGGCTTTTTTCAGTTCTAGGATTTTGTCTTCAACATTTAACTATCAAACATCAAAGGGTAAGTTTTCAGTTTTAATAGGGAGGGTCGTGGCTTTTCAGCCAGTCAAGGAAAAATATTTGCAGCTTCGAGGAGGGTCAGAAAAACAGAGTCACACAGCAGCCCCCCCCCCCCCCCCCCCCGCTGACAAGTAAAGAACAGTCCCTTAGTTTTGATGAACAGACTAGGTTTCAGCTGGAATTTATAACAAAACAAACATAACAAAGCATCATATTTTTAAAACTCTTTATATGATTTGTGTCTAAAAATCTACATTTGTTCAGTAACTAGAGCTGTCAGATAAATGTAGAGGGGCAGAGGCGGAGTGGTAAAGACTCATATTTGACCTTCTGTTCAGTACTTGAGCTAAAGTTTTCTATCTCTATGACAGGTTTGTACCTCGTCCCTCAGGTAGTCAAACTGATGTCCGTCCTGCAGTGATGCAGCCCAGTTCTTCTGCCTCCTCTTCATCTCCCTGTTGAACACGTTCATGGTGCCTCTGCCCAGCACAGACAGCCCTCTGCGGGGCTCAGCCCTCGGCCGGGCCGCCAGCCTGCAGCAGGGGGACATGATCCGGCTCCAGCTGGCTGAGGAGGCTGCAGGACCGCAGCCGGCTGTCTGCAGGACTCTCCGACACACTCCGCTGCTCATGGTGGAGCCTTCAGGGTCTCAATGAGCTGAGAGTTACAGTAGAGACTCTCTGAACATCACAGCATTGTACAACAGCTGAGCTGAGCTGAGCTGAGCTGAGCTGACTGCTTCCTGTCCTCCACTGTGTGACCTCAGCGAGGAGGAGGAGGGAAAATGTGGAACTGGATTCTACTGGGCTCGCTGGAAACACTGGAACTGGATCACTATTAAAATAGCCCTGTTAATACTAGAGTTTCTATATCTTATTAATATATGATTATTTCTCCAATTATATGATTTATTATCAATTCCATAAAACGTCAGAAAATTGTGAAATACCTCTGTGATGCCTTCACACGTCTTGTTTTGTCCAACCATCACTCCAAAACCTAAAAATGTTCTATTTACAATTAAGTTAAACAGGAAGCATAAAATGTTCCTATATTTGCTCAACACGTGCTAAATTTGCTAATTAATTGATGGTGATTAGTTTTCTGTCAGGCAACTAATTACTGAATAACAAAACAAGTTACAAGTTAGAAACACAAACTGTTATATCTGACATAATTACAAAGTAACTAGATATGAGTGTAATTATATAAAACTGGTGCCATCTGACCAAAAATATTATTATTATTATTACTATTATCATTATTATAAGTAGTAGTAGTAGTAGTTGCTGGTGTTGTTGTTATTATTGATTTTGTTTGTCAGACCACCTATCTCTCAATACTTTCCACAGAGTGGGGAAGCACATCTTTCAAACACTGACAATGACCTATTTATATATAAAACATTAAAAAAATCACTATAGAATTAGCTATTGACATTTAATTTATAATAAATCTGCTGAGCTTAATTAGAAAGATGAGTTGATTGTGATTGTTTAAAGTTTACAAATGTCATCATTTTGCTTTTAAAACTATGGTCTAATTTATGAGTATTATTGTTAAAATAATAAATAAAAAATATAATATTATGTATAATATATATTATTATCAGTTCTATTATTATTAATGATGATACTAATACTACTGATACTAATACTACTACTACTACTACTAATAATAATAATAACAATGTGTTTATTATTATTATTATTACAAAAATCGCGTTTTTTTTAATTGACTTTGCTTTTTTGATCTAAAAATACTAAATAATATCAACGGTATAAGGATTTAAATGCATCAACAAATTATTTTCAACAACTTTTAACAATCTGAACTAAATATATTACGAATACTTATAGTTTTGATCGATAAAAACAAAGAAAAACATATTTAGTTAGGGAGACAGTTTTCTGAGCTTCATGTACTCTCGGTGCGCGTTTTCCCTCAATTGTCCCTTTTCGCCTGCCTTACCAAGAAAGGGGCGGGAAGATAGAAAGGTCACGGAAGAAGTGCATGCTGGGTAAACACGTGTAGAAGAAGACTAGAGCGGTATCGGTACGTTTTTATGACATTTGTTAATTTTAAACGTTGTTTTAAAGTGATTTATTATATATTTTGATATGTTCACGGTCAGTGTTGTGTTTAATGTTGTCAGCGGTCTGCTTTCCCGCCGTTCGTGTCCGTCTTCACTGTTCGGACATTTTGTTTACATGTTGATCGCGGTGCGGAGTTTACTGAAACTGAACCACAGCGGAGGGTTTCTGACACAAGACAGTTAATTTACAGACGTTTATCACAGTATGTTTAAAATAACATGGTTAAAACTGTTGAGCAGTTGTTTTCTCAGTTTTTCTGTCGGTCATTAAACGCTCACTCTGTGGTGATTCTGAGTTTCAGTCTGAGTGTAGACACTCAGCTGCAGCTAATGAGGGGTTTCATCATTATTTAACTGTGAATTGTAAATAAGTAGGCTACATTTATTCACTCAAGTGTACTGTACTTGAGTATTTCCAATGCTCCTCCATTTTATACTTCTACTCTATCAAGTGAAAACTCAAGTAATGAACATATTAATGCATCACTAATGATAACCCAGTATATGCATAATTAGTTCTTACTTTTTGTGCTCTAAGCAGAGGTGTAAGTACAGACAGTGCAGGCAGTGTGATTGCATTGGGGCCCTTGGGGTGGAGGGGCCCATAGAGAGAGCAGGCCCTTGCAAGTGATTCAGATTGCCACCTTGGAAATATACCTGTGTTCAAAGAGGAATGATAAAAGAAGAATGTTACTGAATTAAAAATTAAACCATTTGCTATATGTCCTCGAAAAGCAAACCCATGTACACCATGGTTTCCTATTTTATTTTTATTTTCTTTAAATAGACAGTATCTAAAAGAAAATTATATATTTTTTCTGCACAAGTAAAATGATAAATTAACTTAAAAACTATTCAATTAAATGATCGATTTCTCACTTTATTTATTTATTTTGTCAGATATGCAGTGATGATTGATGGGTAATGTAACGTGGGTGATGTTGATGTTGTCCAGTGTCAAGTCTCTAATTGTGTCCAGACAATATGCAGAGTAGCCTGTACTAGGGCCGTCATAATAGTGTGCACTGGGACCCGTCATAACTTCCTTATGTAATGGCTTTAAGTATATTTTGATGCTGATACTTTTGGATTTAAGAGTATTTGTCTGTGCTGCCTTTGTTTCAGTAAAAGATAACTTCTTCCACTAACCAGTTTACATTTTTTTCAAGTGATCTTTTTAGTTGTAAAATGTACAAAACAGCTTGAAGTGTTTTGATCTCATAATGTGAAACTGATTAATTATATTCGAACAAAAGCTTAAAAACTCGGTTTAGAATTTTATTTTATTGAAACTATCAAAACAGAAAGTTTTTGTTGGTTTTACATGGTGAGTAACCTAAACTATTAATCGACCATCACAGTAATCACCAGTGCATTTTCAGCCTAATTAGCTACTCATGTCA
The DNA here is from genome assembly GCF_041903045.1 of Epinephelus lanceolatus. Lineage (NCBI taxonomy): Eukaryota > Metazoa > Chordata > Actinopteri > Perciformes > Serranidae > Epinephelus > Epinephelus lanceolatus. Next base: position 48,360,897 of record NC_135736.1, read on the forward strand.
GAACTAGTCAAAGCCTAGATAACCATATTTTTTTCTTCAGTACGTAAAATCATTGTATAAAAATATGTTGTCAGGTTGTCCAAAATGTGACTGATTTATGATGGAAAATCAAACAACATCTGTTGTTTTCTGCCAAATTCTCGCTTCATAAATCACCCTGGATTAAATCTGTGCAGGTCCCACCCAGCACTTGCACATCAGTAAGATAATCAGAGAGGCTGGCTCAGTGATTGGCCTTATTCCAGACTCACCTGAGGTCACTGTAGCAAAGAGAACAAGGGCCAAACTAAAAACAGTTATGGACGATGAAGGTCATCCTTTACACTGTGTTTTTAACAGACTCAGAAGCTCATTTTGTGAGTGAGCCAGGACTCAGGACACTTAGTGTTCCTCTCAATGACTCAGAGGGTCTTTTGTTCCAGCAGCTGTCAATTTTTTTTTAATAGATGTGCTCCCAGTTGTTGAATATGTCTCAAATGGCTTTTTATTGTGTCATTTATTGGTTGTATCTTGCATTTGTAATTGTTGTGTACTGTGTGTACATCGTTGTCTTTATGAATTGAGTTGCTTCTGGTGGCAAATGATTCTCGTTGAGGATTAATAAATCTTTTAGAAGTTTGTTTTTCACTAAAGAAGACGTTAGGTGAAAAATAGATGTAGCTACTATCTCTGGTGCCGTAAAAAAAAAAAACTTCTTTCCTACTAAAATAAAAGGTAAAGTGCATCCAGTATGTTTTAGAGCCATTTTAAGAGTTTTACATTTGAATGATTATCAGTATAATCTTGACATAGAATTTTAATATAATCCAGTGCTTAACCAAAACAATACTTTTTCAACAACTTACTGAAGAAATGTGAACATTTTTTGGTCTTCTACATATGATAAAGGCCGCTAAACTCCTCAAATATTAAATGTTATATAAACACTAGCTTGTCTATTTGTGGAGCAGGTCATGTTCAGTGGCTTTATCAGGAAACACTGAGACTGAAGCAGACAGGATATGTGCCTGAAAACCAAAACTAGGAGCCAGGAAGAATTGCAGATTCTTCTAGGAAGTATCGAAAAAGTCTATGATTACGTCACTCTGCATCATTTTTTAGTTTGTGCATGTGAATGTGAACAACTTAGTGGAATAAAGACGCACGTTCACATGGTATGAGAAAGAAACTTAAAACTTGTTGTACATGTTACCCAACGTATACTCTGTTTTTATTTGTCAGGTGACACGTCGAGTTTGCCACCATGTCGTCCAAAAAGAAACAGGATGGCGATGAGCGCTTCCTCCGGGTGCAGAAAGACCCCAGATTCTGGGAAATGCCCGATAAAGAGCGCAAAATCAAGATCGACAAGCGCTTCCAGTCCATGTTTCACGACAAGCGCTTCAAGGTGAAGTACACGGTGGACAAACGAGGCCGCCCCATCAACCAAACCTCCACAGAGGACCTGAAGCGCTTCTACAAAGTCTCTGACTCAGAGGACGAAGAGGATGAGGAGAATGTGAAGAGCAAGAAGGTGGCAGAGGGCAAGAAGAAGAAGAAAAAAGTGAAGGAGAGGCTGTTGAAGGCTGATGAAGAGGCGAAGAGAGGAAAAGCAGCACAGGGCAGAGACGGACAGCAGCCTGAACGAGGTGTCAGAGTCATTGAAGAAGGTGAGAAGATGTTTCTCAGCCTCATGTTCACTGATGCCTGTTTGTTACTGCAAATTTATTTTTAAGGGACAGACCGCAAATAGTGGTAACTTCCAGTTTTACCATGAGTTTCTCATGGTAATGCATGAGTCACAAAACGGTGTCTGTTTTGATAAGTACAATGTCTCAGTGTAATCGGAGGCCTGTAATACAAAGCAGGATTTGAAGTTAGCGAGGTAACTTCAGGGTTAACTCTGGGTTTTCAGTACTACGAAGCTGGTTCTCTTTTTACTGGGATAAATCACCATGGTAACTGATGCTGACAGTTAACTTTAGAGTTGGGGATCACAGCCCGTCAACAGCCCAACCTCTGACCCATCAGGTCACTGAAGGAAAGTGTCCTAACATGGACAAAAGTCTGGAGTGACATGTGACATATTCAGAGTACAATTTTATGTCCTATCATAAAAAGTTCTTCATTCATGGTTCTGATGTCACTTGTAATTTATACCCCCGCCACTTTCACATGAAGGTGCTCGTGACTGGGTAGTAAAACCCAGAGCTGACTGAACTGGTTGATAACCAGGCTGGGTATGTTGAACTTGCTTCATACTAGTACAGCACTCTGGAGAGGAAATGAGCTCATGTTGCAGATTTGGTAAAAGAGACCCCTGGTTTCTGTGACTCAGACAGACTTACTGAATTTATCTACATTCAGGTTGAATTTTTTTTGTTAACCAGGCAGCTGCAGTAAATTTTTTGTTGTCCTAGTACCTGTATGGTGCACTGATCATACATTTGTAGCCACGTCCTCAGAGCCTCAGATTTTACTGCAGCTTTGTATTTTTTCCTCAGATGATGAAGATGAAGAGAAGCAGCAAACTGCAGAGGAGGATGATCTTGACCTGGGAGACAGTGTCACAGACAGCAGTGAGGAGGAGGATGATGGTGATGAAGACAACGGTGATGATGCAGAAGATGAGAGTGACGTGGCGAGTGGATCAGAGGTGGAGGATGAGTCCGGTCTGGATTCGGAGGAGGACAGTGACAGCGGGCCAGATCTGGCCAGAGGGAAGGGAAACATCGAGACCAGCTCAGATGAAGATGACGATGACGATGTGGACGCCATCCTGAGGCGAGAGGAAGAGGAGATTGAACACGACTGGGGGGAGCTGGCCAAAGATGCTCCACGTAGTGAAGAGGTGAGGTGGAGTCTGGTGTGAAGGAGGAAGGTCTGCAGACCTGACCAGGAAACATGAACACTTACAACATGCTTTAACTGTTTGTGTGTCAGGTTTCTGCCCGACTGGCCGTCTGCAACATGGACTGGGACCGGATTAAAGCCAGAGACCTGCTGGCTCTGTTCAAGTCCTTCGTACCTAAAGGAGGAGCTGTGCTGTCTGTCAAGGTAAAGCCAGTCGTCTACTGTGCATCAGTTTTGGCTTTTTTTTTTTTTGTATTTCTGTTCTATACTGCGTGTTATATAAGTTTATAATACGTGTTTCTCACAGGACAGCCTCGCTACAAACATATGATGATCTTATAGAATATGATGCACTGCTGTAATTAAACTACCCAACAGTATATGGAGAGTTTAAAAAAAATGAGCACAACTTTAAACATCTACAGCAGGAAAATTAATCCAAGAACATCAGTGTATTTTCACAGTGTGGTATTGGTACTTTTACTTCAGTTAAGAATCTGATTACTTCTTCCATTACTGGTTTTCAGTGGTAGAAAACACCATCTCAAAGTCAGCATAACAAAACAACATAGAAAACAAATCATCTTTTCAGATTTGTGTGTGTTAGTTTGGACACAGTGTAAATTGGGGCACATGCAGTGGGTCAGCTTTTACTCTGGTGAATGTTGTCTTTATGAGAGATTAACAGCAGTGCATGCTGGGTATTGTCCAGATCTACCCGTCAGAGTTTGGGAAGGAGAGGCTGAAGGCGGAGGAGACTCAGGGGCCACTGGAGCTGAGAGCTCTGCCCGATGACTCGGAGGACGACACAGAGGAGGACAAGTAATACGCGACATGTCTTTTTCACTTAGAGCAGTGGTGGAATAAATACTTTTATCTTGTACTTAGTTGAAAATAGCCACAAAACCCTGTAAAAATACTGTTACATGTACCAGTCTGCTTGAGTTCAGTTCAGTTTGGTACACAGTAGAGCGGTTATTTTTCGTTTACATTGAGAAAAGTAGTAGAGGGTACCAAGAAAATTGTCCCCATTTTTCGTCGTCCCTCTGTTGGTGTACTAAAGCACACAGATCCACTACTGAAGGTGAAGCAGTAGAGAACCGTCACTCTTGCTTGAACTACAGTGGATTGTAACGGCTGTTCCTACGGTGGCAAGTTTACACACACTATAAACTTTAACTATGAAATTACAGGAAGTTTATTTAATTTGATTCACTGTGCTGTTCAAAGGCTACTGCCGGCAGCTACTTGTAACTTTTAAGGTGGAATGTTTTCATGAGCATGTTACTCAATGTATGAGCTGACATTGTGAATCAATCAACACACTTTAAATATCAAAATGATAACTTTGACCATTCGTTTTTTTAAATTGCCTCTCTTGTATCACACACGCTTCAGTAAGAACTGGGTCTTCAAGTGTTTAAAAAAATGTATATGAATTCAACTGGATTAAGTGAACTGCGTATATTCCATTTCATTACTTGGAGGAAAAAAGTGGCAGAGCGTCGTTCTCGTGCGCTCAGGCACCACTACACCCCTGCTCTGCATGTGTTCCATCGCATCACCAGTGAAGAGGAAACACAGTGAGAGCTGGACAGAGCAGTGACACAGCTGTTACCATTGTATAACAACCCCTCGCACATAATGACAGCACTGTCTGCGGTCGAAACCCAAAACAGAAATTCAGTTTATGTTCATGTTGTGTGCAGCTTTAAGGGCACTGTACCAAAAGTGTTATGTGGAAACGCGGCTGCTGAGATGTGGTTGCATAGAATTATAAAGAAGCATAAAACAAAAATACTCAAAGCTCACATACTTGAAAAATTGACCTTAAGCACCGTACTTGATTATGTTCTTACATTCCACCGCTGCAGAGATCACTGCTCTGCTTCTACAAATTAAAGTTTTTATTGAGAAACCGACCTGTTGGACTGAAACAACAGCATGTGTGTCTCAGAAATTACAGAGAGAAGTTGCGTGACTACCAGTTCAAGCGGCTAAAGTATTTCTACGCTGTGGTGGAGTGTGACTCGGTCGACACCGCTGCCAAAATCTACCAGGAGTGCGACGGCTACGAGTATGAGAGCAGCTGCTCCATCCTGGACCTCCGGTGAGAGAAGAGAGAATACAAATCTCACTGATCTGAAACTAATCTAAATAAGCAGTGATTTAAAACTGCTGTTGATGCTTTTTTTTTAACAGGTTTGTTCCAGATGAAGTCAAGTTTGGCGAGGAGCCCAAAGACGTGGCCACAGATGTGAACCTCTCAGCTTACACGCCCAAACTGTTCACCTCGTCTGCCAACGCTACGTCAAAGGTAACAAGGCTGATAGTGACTTTGAAAAATACTGTCAGTATTTAAAAGAATAAGTCAAATGAAAGGTAACAACAGAATGATTTGTTATTATTATATTTACTCCTACGAGAAAATCTGCTTTCTCATGGAATATTTATCTTCAAATTTTCAATTCAATTTCAATTTAGTATCAATAAACGTCAAGTAGAGCTGCCCCTTCAGAAAGGTGTTGTAATCGTTTCTTCGAGTATACGTGATCTTTTCAAGTGGAATGCAGCTGTTCATTTCCAAAAACCACCTGGCTATGGGAAGATTGGAATCAGACTTTCACGTCACCGCTGTGCACTTCCTGGTTATGCTCAAAGCTATTTCCAAAAACCTCTTTTGGAAGTTCCATAAAGAAGCATTAATGGTTGCAAAATTCCCCAGTAGGCAAATTTGTGGGTCCGATGGAAAAGCAAACCCTACAAGTTTTGTCATGCCTTCAATGCGGTTAGGTCTAGATAAGAAATGAGCTCTCTAGCACCCCCATTTTGTTTGATGGGCTCAATAATGGAGGGGTCCCCTCAGATTATGTGTGGTCATATGCCTACAAAGTTGCGTGGTGATGGGTGAAACCCTTGAGATGTTATACACCTTTATGTGATGAGCCACGCCCTCCGCAATATTCATTGCCTTATAGAAGCTCAGTTTTAGTAAGTTTTCCAACTTTTGCCAAGAGGGAACTTTAGATATTGGTCCCTAGATTATGTTCACCCAGTTTCATGCAGATCGCTCAAACTTCCTAGGAAGAGATCCATTTGAAGTGTTTTTCAAAAAATTCAAAATGGTGGAAAATCTATATAAGCGGAAGTTATGGGTTCTTGGGGCAAATGTGTTCCTCATGAGGAGAGGCATCTCTGTGCAAAGTTTCATGTCTCTACGACATACGGGGCATGAGATATGCCCATTCAAAGTTTGACATGTCAATGGGTTGCTATAGCGCCCCCCTTTGGCCAATTGATGTAATATTGCTTCATTGGCATCCTCCCATGACCCTCTACCACTGTGCCAAATTTCACATGGATTGACCAAGTCAGTGAGGAGAAAAACCTGGAACACACACACACACACACACACACACACACACACAGACACAGTTTTCATCATTATATAGTAAATCTGAAATCAAACCCATAGTTGTTGAAAAAACAGATTTTCCAATAAAGACAAACAGGACGTTGGGACTGATGTGTGTATGTGTGTGTGTGTGTGTGTGTGTGTCTTTGTTTAATCCACTTAGGTGCAGCTGACGTGGGATGAGACAGACAACGACCGCGTGACCGCCCTGAACAGGAAGTTCAACAAGGACGAGCTGCTGGCCATGGACTTCAACGCCTACCTGGCCTCCTCCAGCGAAGAAGAAGACGAGAGTGAAGGAGGAGGATTTGAGTTTGGAGAGCAGGAGAGCAGAGACGATGACACAACAGCAGATGGTGAGACAGTGAATAGAGACACATTCATGTGGTTGCAGCAGCTTCATTGTTTTATTCTTTGATGAGTCGTGATCTTTTTCTTGTTCTTGTAGCTAAACAGACAGAAGTAGTGGAGGTGAAGAAACCACAAGAGGAGGAGGTGAAGAAGAAAAAGAAGAAGAAAAGCGAGGAGCAGATCTCCAAGTACAGAGAGCTGCTGAAAGGCATCCAGGACAAAGAGAAGAAGCTGCAGGAGGACAAAGGCATGGAGATGGAGATCACCTGGGTGCCAGGTAAGAGGAGACCTTTTCATCTGCAGTGTGTGAACCAGGTCTATTTAAGCGGTGTTGAGTAGCGTGGAAGTTAAAATAAGTCTTAATTAGATCAGATATGGGTGACATTTTAATTGCTAGATGAGTCGAAGGCAACAAGGTCCCCCAGGGTTCATTTTTACTCTTCAGTTAAGCTTAAAAACTTATCCTCGTTATAGAATCTCAGTCTCTCCAGATGTAATGTGTTCGCCCACTTCGCCCACTAACTTGCCTGGTAGAGCAGGTGCCCCATGCACAAAGGCTGTGTCCGTGCCACAGCAGCACAGGTTCAATTCCAACCCACGGCCCTTTGCTGCACGTCATTCCCCCTCTCTTGCTCCCTGTCATGTTACATCTGTCCTATCAAATAAAGGCAAAAAGCCCCAAGAAATATCATTTTAAAAACAACATTTCACCCCAAATAAACAGAATAAATGTGTTGATAAGTTCTAATTTAATTTTGCTAAATAAATAACCTTTATTTTTTCCAGCCTTTCTGCAGAACAAAGCATCCATTTTATGGTTTGCATTTAAAAAGTCCTGAACTCCCCAGTTAGCAGCAGTTACGGGCTGTAGTTAGTTTATTAAATGTGTGTTTGGTCTGCCTGCAGGGCTGAGGGAGACGACGGAGCAGCTGGTGAAGAAGAAGTTGGAGGGCAAAGACAACCTGACGCCCTGGGAGGAGTTCCTGCAGAAGAAGAAAGACAGAAAGAAGCAGAAGAAATCTCAAAGAAACAAGGTGAGCAGGACACATCAGCCGCACCAGAGACAGCGACAGGTGTATCTGGACTCTGAACTGTGTTCACCACTCAGTAAATACTGATCAAACAACATAATCTACTTCAGAAGCTTTTATTGAGCAGATGTTTTCAGTTCAGTCTCCCCCTCTGTAGTCTTATTAATTAGTTTTATATCTTCTCTTGTATCAGGGCGAGGATGACGAAGACCTCAGTGATGACGAGCTTCCTCCAGACGTGGATCTCAATGACCCCTTCTTCGCAGAGGAGCTCGCTGCTACAGGTGATCATTATTGTCACTGAATCAGTCAGTCAGCCTGTCATAGCAGGAGTTTGCAGGACAAGCTTGTGACTATTTTGATAATCAGTGAATCATTTCAGTCAATTTTCAAGGAAAAAGGTAAAATTTTACTGTTTCCAGCTTCTTAAATGTGAAAATTTGCTCCTTTTATTTGTCATTTACGATCGGAAATTAAGAGCTTTGGGGTTTTGGACTGTTGGACAGAAGGTTGAAGAGTTGGGCTGTGATAATTTTTCACACTTTTTTGACATTTCATAGACTAAATGATTAAATGATTAACCGTGATAATATTTGGTACATTAATCAGTAATGAAAATATTTGCGAGTTGCAGCCCTGGTGTGTCTTGAAGTGAGATGCTCGTACAGAGTAGTGTTTCATAATGTATTTTAGCATCAAGTTTTATGGGTGACATGGGGTGATTCATTTATATACAAACCCAAATTTTAATGGTCAGATATTCCTTTAATTTAATATGTCAGGGTTTGTTGATTTGTTTTGTACAAAAGGTTTTTTTATTTGTAGTGGTTGGTTCTGTAGACTCAACTCAACATTAAATTAAATGTATAGACAGTGTACTGTAGTTGTTTTGTCATATTAATCTCAAAATGGGACCAAACCCTGCATGTATGTAGCTTTGAGCATGGTAATTAATTCCTCACCTTTTATTTTCTTACTTAAAAATCTTTGACAGTTGGTACGGTAAGCAGGCCTTGTGAGTTTGGATTTTGTTTGGCAGCATGTAGACGCTCCGGAAGGTTCAGTGTGTTTTCTGATGTGTCTGCAGACATGAAGAAGAAACAGAAGGGGAAGAAGAAGAAGAAGCAACAGGAGGAAGAGGAGCGGACAGCTGAGGAGGATGAGGAGCTGGAGAAACAAAAGGTCAGATCAGTCCCAGCAGCTCCACATGTGGTCATCACATCTGTTGCCATGGAAACCTGTGGATCAGGGCCCGATCACACAGAAAGCACTTTAGCAGCTGGAGGCGGCTTTTTGTGACAGTTTTTAATGAGAGTGAAGCTTTTTGCTTTCTGTGCTTTAGTCCTCCTAAGTAAAACTTTACTCCATGAGTAAAAAAAATAATTCAATTCAGAGTGGAAAAGTGCCCCACATCATCTCCACTTTGTTCTCCATTGTCCAGTCAGACGATCTGAGAGGCGGGCCTTCTGTGGTGGTCATGACAACAAGTTTACAGTTGTTAAACAATGGGGAAGATGGGCCTCGTATTTAGGAACCTGCAAAACGCTTTCTGTGTGATCGTGGCGTCAGAGCGCCAGCCACATGATAAACATGTAACCCTGTGTTTGTGTGCGCAGGCGGAGATGGCTCTGCTCATGGAAGACGACGCCGACGAGGCCAAACACAAACACTTTAACTACGACAAGATCGTAGAGCAGCAGAACCTGAGCAAGAAGAAGAGGAAGAAGCTGCTGAAGAAGGGCGAGGAGCCGCTGGAGGGCGACGACTTCCAGGTCTGTTTAATGATACGATGTTTTGTCATGTTTGGGTTTGGACAGCTGGACCAGTGCTCCAAAAGTTTACTTAAAAAATAAATAAATAAAAAAAATCAGGGATCAGTTAACTCAAAATTATTGTATTCTCTTACCTGTTGTGACAATTAGTGCATTAATCAGCCATGACGATATTTTTGGTTTTGTCTGTCCCGCTTTTCAGATGTGTGTTAGATATCAGCTGATACCCCTGTGCAATGGATGTCAATGGGGTACTTTAACCAGCCCACATTTAGGTTTCATAAGCAGTATATAAATATTTAATAAATGGTTTATAACACAGTATAATGCAGTTTTAAACAGATTTAAATCTTAGTTAAGCGCCTGTGTCCACAGTCTTTTCTTCTGAGCAGCCTCTTTCACTTGTTCCTAATGAGGAGAGAGCGTATGTGACCACATGCAGAGACACGTAGAGACTAAATCAAGGCCACAGAGAACCTCTTAACAAATACCACAGCAAGAGCTGAGTGATGTTTTGACAGAAATCAGAGGGGAGACAAAAGGTTTAATGCCAACTAGGATTGCACATACAAGGAGCCCCCTGCTGCGTTGTCTGATGTTGCCGTGCTTCAGCCAAAAAGTTGCACATGAACACACCGCGAACACTACATCTGACGATCGAACGTTCTGTGCCTGCGTGAGAGAAAGTAACTCTCCACACCCGCAGACGGTGGTCGTCTGTATTTCATTCAAAAAGGGAAACGGGAAGACTAGGCTATAGATTATTTTATTATATGAAATTTATATTGGTATATTGGTACTAGAATAATAAAATAATTTTCTTTTTCAGTTCACTGAATACATTTTGAAGAAAGAAACTTAATCTTTAAAACTTTCTCCTATTTGATAAAACAGATGCTGGAAAATTTTTCCTTGAACATAATTAACAGTTGAATAGGGTAGGTCAATAAATTTCTCATCACAATAATATCGTATTGTGACAAAAGTGTAATGATGATATCATATCATGGGGTCTCTGGTGATTCTCACCCAATATTTACCGTGTGCCAGTGAACAATAACTCAACCCATCAGGAAATGTTTCTGCTGAAGAGAAAAATAATCTGACTTTATGAAACAAGTTTGTTTTGGTCTCACTCCTTCTTGACTTTAGCTCTTTGTTTACTTTCCTCACTTTCATTCCTCTTCTCGTGCACTGAGCTGAACTGACAGACTGATTTCATTCACCACCGGGCTCCGCCATCAGCAATTCAACGTGCTGAATTGGCCGAAAAAAAGCCGACAGAGGCTGACGAGGGGCAACAATGCAGAACACCGCACCGACTAGGGCGCCAGTCATTCACCGACGGCCCAGTTTGGCTTGGTGTGTCTTTAAGATCAGGCTTTAAAATGCTAAGTCATGGAGTTCATGAATCTTTTTATTTCTGGCCATGTGTCGTAAAATCTCAGTCTATTTTTGCCTCTCACATTAATGTAACGCACATCAGGGTAGTGGAACAAAACTCACATTCAGTTCTGAGCCATGACGCTCAGAGCAGATGATCCACAGTCTGCTAGCGAGCTGTCCTTGTATCCTGGACAACAAGAGGAGGCGTAGGTTTAACAAAAACTGATTATTTAACCAACAGTTTGTAACATAGCTGAAACCAATTCAAGGCAATGCATCTGAGGCGTGGTGTATTTTATGCAAAAACTTTTTCATACTTGGCCTGATGGGAATCAAGATGGTGGAATCTCATATGCAGAGTGAGAAAGACAAAATTGCTAAGACAACTCGCAAACAAGCGCCGGGTATTTTACATTTTAACTTTTTACTAGACCTGAAAAAATGTTTTATGTCACAATAAACATTGATGTTTTTTCTTTTTTCTTATTTAATCATTTTTTGGTTATTGTAAAATTGGTTGTAAATTTTGGAGTGGCATTAAAAAAAGTCTTAAATCTTACTTGCACTAATCTGCAGAAATCATGATAAAATAGATCAAATACACAAGTATGGTGATTTCAATGTGTCCACATTGGTGTTATTATTTATATACTAACCCTCTGCTGTCTGTCTGTGTGTGCAGGTGGATGTTAAAGACCCTCGCTTCCAGGCCATGTTCACCTCCCACCTGTTCAACCTGGACCCGTCACACCCCAACTACAAGAAGACTAAAGCCACGCAGAGCATCCTGGCTGAGAAGCAGCGCAGACGAGCTGAGGAGCAGCGCCGCATGGAGGACATGCTCAGTGCTCAGAGGGACACGCCCACACAGAAGGAGCCCGCCGCAGTGGCTGGAAAGAAGCGGGAAAATGACTCTGACGCTGCAACAGTTGAGGACGCTTCAAAGAAATCGATGGACCCCGGTTTGTCTCTGCTCATCAAGTCCATTAAAAGCAAAACGGAGCAGTTTCAGGCTCGGAAGAAACAGAAGTTCATGTAAGTTTGACTTTCTGCAAACGTTTTTACAAGAAAACGGACTGAGACTCTGGATCCTCCTAAAATCACAGTCAACACTTTATCAGGTGAGTTTTACCTGATGACAAAGGATCTACTGTTTGTTTTTCATGTGTTTGTACAGCAAAAATACCATGAGATGAGAAATCATGTACATTTTTAGTAAAAACAAAATCCTGCTGCATCACATCCTGTTGAAACGTTTTATTTTTACACATAGAAAATCAGTTATGTAAAGACATTATTCACAATTCAGTTTTACAAATGTCTACAGTTATTCAAAAGTTAATGTAGATCATAACAGTGATAAATTGGGCCTTTTTATGTGCCGCGTTTGAGCGATTTTAAAAAAAAATTGGGCCATTCACCAGTGTTTTCGTACTTTATTGAATTTGCTCTTTGGTAAGAATCAGGTTCTCAAGTGGTGCAGAGCTGTCACACGAGTCATGTACAGATAATCTGCACGTCACTATCGGGGAAAGATTTATTTTTATATATTTTTTAGCGGCATATTTCGGCACATTGAATTCTCTCCGACGGCTGCCTTCGGGGTCTGTATGCACGTCTCAGTTCAGTATCATCCTCTCCAGTTCAACAACTCCAACAGAATGAGACATCCTCTCTCTAGCAGGTCGCGTCACATTAAATATAGAAGTCGTATTATTCCAACTTATCTTTTATTATTATTATTACATTAATAATGAGCTTTTAAATTTAATAAACAAAGTTTCAGTATTCAAATCAATTAGCTATGACTGTTATTACAGTGAGTTAGATACATAATCATAATCTGCAAATGTATGCTGAATCTGTCTGCAACGGGACAAGATTTTGGTATCAGGTGCATGCTGGCTTTCATCTGATGAGTATTGAAAGATCACCTTTGAGCAGGATTTCATAGCAAAATTACATTTTGTTTTACATTTACAGTACTAAAAAACAAGGAAGTGTTGGTTCCGGTATAGGTTCAAATTTTAACAGTACCCAACCTTAAATAGTCCATGTGGTAGGGCTGGGTACTGTTCACATTTGAACCAAACACTAACTTTGGCCAGTACTTTACTTTCTCTGTAATAGCACAAATGTAATTTCCAATGGGAAGGATTCTGCTCCACTGTTTTGAGTAACCGCCATCAGCTCCAGTCGGGACGTGGCTCACTGTCTCACCCAGAAGCACCTTGAGGTACTGAAACTTGATTAACGCGAATCAGTGCTCGTAACGTAATTCGGTTGGTACTCTTAAAAGTACAGAGTTAGCTACCTGACCCTACCGTGAGAACAACAAGAGGCGGAAAGTATGGCAGAAATGCAGTCCTTGAACCCGTCAGCAATTGTTTGACGACAACTCAGCAAGTTTGTTCCTAATTTATCTGCATTCATATGCAAATAACGGTTTACAGAGCATCATGAATCTGTATGTGGCCTCTCAACTTGCCAATTGGACTGTAAACAAAGACGAGCACACAGAGGAGGAAGCCTTGGATGTATAAAGAGATCTAGATACAGCGTTTAAGGCGGGGCCCCGTTCAATCCTATGAAAGTTTCTCAGTAGTGCATGAAGGCAAAAAATCTTTCATACTGTGGGGCCCACGGAGCAAGCGACCTAGAGATTTGCGGTGGCCGAGCGTCGCAGAGCTGCTAACGTCCGCCGTGCAGTGCTTTGCTAAATTGAATGGAGATACAATGATTTAATCGTGAGGCTCTTATAGATTTTCCAAATGTCCCCACATCCTCATAGTGAAACAAGTCTTTTTTTCAGGGGCTGTGCTCTCAAAAATTATATCTATTGATTTACAAAACGTCAGGTTAAGTCTATGGGAAAAGTCTTTTCGGCCCAATGGCATCAATAGCATAAAGCCCGGCGCACTTCCTGGGGGCCTGGTTGCACCCAGAGACTTATCGTTATCACGCTGATAGCTGATTGGTTCAATGACTGACATTTAGGTTAATTAAAGAATCGCATCTGACTCTAAATCTGCAGATGTTCAGTTCTATAGGACTCAGTATCTTGATCCAGACATCCTGAACATTTCCTTTCTTTTTTTGTCGTCTGCAGCAGTAAAATGTACATTTTCAAATTGTTCCTGAAATATTCTGAGTCACAAAGCTCTCCCTGAAGACAAGTACTGACTGCTAAATAGATCTCTGACAGCTGGCTTGAAGTTTGCTGTGAGAAATTCCTGACTCTTTGTTCACATTTCGGTAACAGTTTTGTGGATAAAGCTCACAGAGCAGCATGGTTATGTGAACATTTCTCAGCCGTAGATGATGCTAATGATGTCTCACAAACGCACAGCGCCTCATGAAGAGGTGTTATTAATCAGGACTACATTCATTTACAGACTAAATGGCTGTTTGGGATTGGTCCTTAGATTTGACAGAAAGTACTGTGGTCACAACATCCTTAGAAACCTACAGTAAAACTTTAGTATCGTTACACACATGAACTCCTGATTAATGCTGCTAAAAAACAAAAGGCTTTTTTATATCTAAGTGGGGGTAGAGGAGCTGTGAACTACGGTGGCCTTTAAGTTCATGCTGCTACAGTGCAAATAATTTTCCATATGGCAGCAGGACTGCATGAAATATTTGTACCTTGCTTACAGAAAACAGTAACTGTCGTCTGCAGTCCTTCATCCCACAGCTCACCTCTCCTCCTGCCCATATTTACCTGTTTCACTTAAAGAATTAAAGCAGCATAAATCAGTGTTTTGATGAGCAACATAAAATCAAAGGCACTTAATCAGCTGCTGTTTGAAATATTTCTTCTATGCAAGTATTAACAGCTAAAGTGCAGCAGCATTCGCCCAGTGACAGATTGATTTAAAGGTTGAGTCTAATCTCTGGAGCCCCTTTCAGACCTAAACCTTTCACACTGCTGAGTTGATTTATCTGTTGAGTCACAGCTGTTTGAGCTTCATGCTGACTCTGTTTAAGTATTAGGACCAGTGTGTACTAATATGAACATAGTAATGCTTTCACAACATGCTGCCTCTGGCATTAGGTGAGAAACCTGTGTATGAGGTGACATGTTTACAGCAGCGTGACGCTAAAGGACGGGTTTATTACATTATCTACATGGCCCAGGTGTGATCAGTTACACTGCCAGTAATCATACACACGATAATGTTTTTACACAGCATGGCCACCGATAACAAAAGACCAGAACTTGATACTTTTATGAGCTCATTAATTAAAAGTGGTTTGAATTTGGTCTGGTGCTGAAAGGAAGAGCTGCCGACTCTTTGTGCCTTCCAGTGAGATAACAAGCTTAAAAAACAGGTTAACAGATTTTAAAGTCTGTCTTAAAGCAGCAGTCAGGTAAACATATGAACACCGGAGCAGCTTTTCCTTGCTGTAATCTGTCCTCCTGTTCATACTGGACATTAATTGATCTCTTTATTTCAGTGTAAGTAAAAAGGGACAAAATCGACAGTCCTCTTTCTCTGCAAAAAATGTATTCCAAAGTTTATCTGACACTTCAGGAGTCTGAATTAGACACTTAGACAAGTCTGTTTAGTATGAATTTTAATTCTGTTTTTTAACTACACAGAGAAAACGTCATACTTAACCTGTAAAGACATATTTGAAACTGCATGAGGAAGGGATCTGTTAGTGTCCAAGAGAAATGGGAGGAATATTTACAACAAGCAAAACCTGTTCCAGTGTTCCTGTGTGCACCTGACTTATTTTAAAATAATGTGAGGCTGTCCTTTAAGCTTGTTGTCTCATTGGCTGTAGTATCACCATACAATATTTTATGGATTCTTTAGAAGATACGATGTTTGCTAAATCTGCCACGATACGATTTTGATTCGGGCCTGCAATAGATATGAGATGATTGGTCAGAGAAGACGCTGCACAGAGTCCACATAGTGTCTTTTTTTTCCAGCAGAAAAGCACTGCAGTGCTGGGAGGACTTTATCCAAGCGCCTCATAAACAAACACTACTGCTGATTGTTTAAATGATGCGCTGCATGTGGGTTTTGTTTCTATGACAACAATATCTTGACACTAACATTAGCCAGTTAGCTAAAATAACGCTACACTAACAGAGGGTTGACTACACGGTCAACTTCAAGCTTACGAAGCCGATGGTGATAACAGCACAACCCTCACCAGCGACATGTAGTGTATGCCGCCGATCTGCTCCCACAAAATGACCTTTTCTATCTGTGTTGCGACAGTTAGAGATTTTCAACTTAAAGCGCTCGGAGCGGCTGCAAAAAAATGCGGAGGGCTCTGGAAAAAGACGCTGGGTGCGACGCCTTTTCTCCAGGCAGCTGCATACGCTTGCTCTTCACTGAGCACAATTGAAAAAGGACACTGGTGCGAAGACAAAAAACCCTTTAACCTACTTTAAATTGACTCCACTAAGACATAACGCATTGCTTTACAGATTTAACAAAAGTATAAAATTTGGCTCGCTAATAACTGTCAAAGTTCAGCTTTACATAAATTAGCCTAGCAGCTAGCAGAGTTTTCCTCTACTGACAGCCTAATGAATTCCATGTATTATTTCTACTTCTTACTCACTGTTGGTTTAAGTCACTGCATCCTGCGGCAGAACAGCGCGGTTTAATTCCAGCCTGTATGAGTATTTTAATCACATGGCAGCACTGTGTGCATATAGCATGATCTTCTGTTGACCCTCTTTTCTCCAAAATCCCCCAATGATTTATTCCTGAGAGGAAAGTAAATATCCTCATTGTCTTTGTCATGGCTGCTTGTCATTATCTGCCTGGCGTCATGTGTTAGTGACACAAACGCGCCTTTGGAATTTCACAATAAGGCATATCTTTGAGATGGTGATGTGGATCGGTGTTTTCACTTTACACTGGATCTTTTCACCCTTCTTGGACAGTAAAGAGAGACACCAGCTCTTGGTTTCCGAATCTGACCAAAGCAGCTCTGGTAGCCTGCAGACAACTGGTCTTTTGTAGTCGGTGGCCATACTGTGTAAATATCATGATCTTGTGTAAATGTAACTGATCACACCTGAGCTGTGCAGACGGTCTGAAGAAGGCAGATTACCGGTCATGTCTGAAAGGGGCTTTGAATCACAGCGACAGTCTTGAGTTGGCTCCTACGGTCCGGGGTATTCAAACACAGCAGCTGCTCCCATTCCAGTCCCGATGCACATGGACACGACGCCGTACGCCCTGCAGACAGGAAAACATGAGAGGAACAGTAAGACCAGTCACCTGATCACACTTTAAACTAGTCTCAAGTAGGGATGGGAATTGATAGGATTTTATTTATCAATGCCATTATTGATGCTGCTTATCGATCCGATACTTTATCGATTCCTCCTGTGAATTTTCTGTGTAGAAAAAGTAGACCTTACAGGTTTTCGGTGTCAACAACACAAATTTTATTGAGATACGGTGCTGCATAAATTGCACGTCATGCTGTAAGAGTTCTTTTTGGTGAAGTGAAGCCGCGCTTTTGACCGCTTCTGTCTCTGCGCCATTACGTCTTCTTTGTTGTTGAATGTGCTGCTGACTGACGAGTGCGACATCGACATTTAGATTTGGCGTAATGAAAAGAATCGTTAAGCATAAAGGCTAATGAGGTTAATGAATTGAACCAGTTGAAACCGGTTCTTAACAGGAACCGGTTCTCGATTCCCATCCCTAGTCTCAAGTGTTGGTAACAAATGATAATTATTGAAGCATCATTTGAGACGAACCTTCGGCCTCTGCGTTTGAGCTCGTTGAGGAGCGTCACCACCTGTCGAGCTCCGGTGCAGCCCAGAGGGTGACCCAGAGCGATGGCTCCTCCGTTAGGATTCACCTTCTCCAGCGGGATCCCCAGTTTCTCCACACAGTACACGGCCTGAGCAGCAGTAAAGGATCAGTTCAAAACACACACACACACACAAATAAAAACTCACACTTAGACCAAGTGTTTTCTTTTTCCCACTGCAGAGACTTTTCCCTCCATCTTAAATCTCTCTTCAAACAGACCACAGACATCATGATGGTCTGTTTCTTTATTTTCAGTGGAAAATTCTCCAACAAAAACTGTCCAGAGTAACAAGGACACTGATGCTAAAGAGACCTACTGATGTGCAAAAAAACCCCATTGGGATGGAGGCAGAAATCTCAGATCTCAAAGAAAAAGATTCAACCTCTGAGCAGGAAGTAGAGCTGCCCCTTGTTTTGTTGTGTTTTCTACAACTAAGCGACCAATGAAATCTTGCCAACTAATGTTTAGTTTACTATCAGGGGGCAGCCCTCGCAGGACGACAGTATGTTTTTGTCAGTGAAAGAAAAATGAAGCACATGTAGTGAGAAAATAAAGTGACATCTCCTCAACATGCAGAAACCAACCATCCACGACAGCTGGAAAAAAACGCTCCATCAACATCTGGCTCTGAACTCACCTGACTGGCAAAGGCCTCGTTGATTTCAAACACGTCGATATCAGCCACAGTGAGTCCTGCAGAGGGAAACAGGTTTGAGTTAGAGGAAGCCTTTTAGCCAAAAGATCATTTAAGTTTTACTGTAGTAGCTGTTGAGGTATTTTACTGCTGCACACTGACGTCCCTGCAGCCACACTGGCTGCACAGACATGCTCACATACTTGCCTGTGTACTTTGTACTCAGAGGATTAATTAGAAAATTCCCTGGTGGTCAAACCAACAATACAACATGTACTGTAAGAACTTGACGTGGTGACACTTGAGGAAGCAGTGGTGGAAGAAATATTCAGATTTTGTATTCAAAGATACACTGTGCAAGATGTGAGATTGAACCCACTCTCAGTGTGTGGTGGGGTTTTTATCTGCAGACTTTGCGCTCTGCTTGGATCTCTACTTTTCTTATTTTGCTGTGTTTGGGACGTTCCACGGCACAGTGCGCAGGTGAGCTCTGGACTTTATAAAAAAGGTAACAACCAGGTAGTAGAAACAGGCACCCAAGAGGAAGCAACAAGAATCTGACACACTGGCCCTTTAAGTTAAAGTTATAGCCTCAAAATTTACTTTTACGTACCAAAAGAAAAATCCCTCATTATCTAATATCAGAATAAGATATGTTATTGGATTATAATTACTGATGAGTTTATGTGTCGATCACATTAATGTTGCAGCTGGTAAAGGCAGAGCTTATTTTAACTTTTATTTGTTGGTGATATTCTGTATAAAAAATATGAATCTGAGAAGTAATTACATTTGTCAATTGTAGTGAAGTAAAAAGCACAATATTTCCCTCTGAGATGAACAAGTATGAAGTAGCAGAAAATATAAAGGGCTCAAGTCAAGTACAGTGGGCGTGTCTTATTCTACAGGTGTGGAAGAGAGCGTGCAGTGATCTGATTAACAGCTAATCAGTGCTTGATTTTGGATTAACAAACATCTGTAATAACAGAACAAAAGTTTGCAGGTAATCAGTGCCATCCAACATCTTGATACTACCGTTTTACGACACCCTCCGTCGACCTCGAAGGGAAACGGTTCAAGAACCAGAGCTACTTTGGTGCAGAAGGTGCTAATGAGGAGGTTCATGTTCACACATCTTACCCGCCTGCTGCAGAGCTGCAGGGATGGCGAATGCTGGTCCAATCCCCATCAGATCTGGAGGAACACCCACCACTGCGCTGGCCCTCAGGACTCCCAGGACGGGCAGACCCAGAGCCTCGACCACAGACCTGCGACCAAGCAGCACGGCTGCTGCTCCGTCACTCACCTGGCTGGAGTTACCTGAGACAGAACACGTGTTTGTGTCAGTCAGTACGTTAACGTGCACAGTGCAGTGGAGCTACAGTTCCAGCTGGACTAGGACATTTAACTGGACTACTGTCTTTGTCCCAGTATACAAGCACGGGAGAGGAATCCATTTATTGATACAAGTATGTGCGACTCCTCTATGATAGGGCTGCAACTAACAATTATTTTCACTGTCGACTAATCTGTCAATTATTTCTTCGATTAGTCGACTAATCGTTTTATCAAAAAAAATGTGTTAAATTGTTGAAAAATGTCGGTCTGTCTCTCCCAAAGAGAGTCAGACTAACATGTTTATGTGTATTTTAAAAGTCTGGTTTTAGTCGCACTAACACAATAAATTTATTTTCTTTGAGTGACAGCTGAGAGAGGAACGAGTTCACCTGTTAGTGACATGACTGACCTGCTGTGGTGCTGCCGTCAGGTTTGAAGGCCGGCCGGAGTTTTTGCAGTCCTGCCAGAGTCGTTCCCGCTCTGATCCCATCATCCTTAGTGACCGTCACCTCACGCTCCTTCCCCTCGTCGTCCACAAACCTGGTGGTGACGGGAACGATCTCCTGGTCAAACACTCCTGTGCTCTGAGCCCGGGCCGCTCTGTGTGAAGGACGTCACACAACAACACATTAATACATTTGTTTAATTAAAGAAAATGTTCATTTCAAGATGCACAATATGCAGAGTGACACAGCACATACAGCAGACTGTCTGTGCTGTCAATCATGAGCAAACCATTTAAGAGAAGAATTAATAAAACTCCTTAATCTGTGCCAAACACTAACTGCTTGTTTTTTCCCATCATTTCTTTCCATCAATATTTATTGACAGGTTTTTGAGACATTTTTAACGACTATGAGACGAGCAAACTGGAAACCACTTCTTTCGCAGAGGTGTTAAGATAATTAATGTGTTAATTAATTAATAAATGCCTTCATGTCATCACACGCTGCAGTTATTAAAAACCTCTCAGAACGTTTAGCTGTTACATGTGTTTTAGGAAAATGTTTTTTTTTTCTCAAATGTACAAATTTATGAAGCAAAATGCATCAAAACCAAATATTTTACACGCCTACAGCAGGAGACTGTTGTGAGCACACAGATACGCAGACGGAGACACAACAACATAAAACACTTTGACTCACTTCTGCTGAGAACTGAGAGCGAAGGCGTCCTGCTTTTCTCTGGAGACGCCAAATTTCTCTGCCACGTTCTCTGAGGTGATGCTGCACAAACAAGGAACATAAACATGGACGGTTATTTCAGACGGATCAGATGCTGGTGTTGGTTTATTATATCTAATATTATAATTTTGGGTTGCCATAACAAGTGTCAGAATAATACATTTTGTAGTCTCAGTGGTAAAATTTGGAATTATGTCAAATATATTTTAGGGCTGTGTAAGTGTGGGAGTTCCATAACAAATTTCAAGATTAGGTCATATGGCACAAATTTAGGATTGTGAAAAATACATTTCTGGAGTGCTGTGACAAATTTTGGGATTCTAACAATGTTTAAGAGAAAATAACTGAGATTAACCCCAAATAGGGCTGTAAAACAAAAAAGGGATCTTGACTAGTACATTGTGGAAAAGCAAACAACGTTTGATAAAAACAATTACTGAATATGATCGCGGCACATTTTTGGGCGGGATAGCAAATGTTAGAATAACAAAGTTTGTGGTTTCAGTGGTAAATCTTAGATATGAAAACATCTTAGGGCTCTGGAGCTGTAGCTTTGGGAATTCTCTAAAAAATTATTAAAATTATTTTCAAAATTATACATTTTAAAAAGTTGGTTATGTGTGGCAAGAAGACACATTTGGGGGAAATAGGTTTTGTGGCATTCGGATGTTTTTGGATTATATTATAAAATATTTTGGGCCATATCACAAAATTTAAAATTACAGCCATTTGGAGGTTGAACAAAAATTGTGATTATAAAAAAACTCCCCAACAAAATATAACAAATTGTGCAAAATACAACAAATTTAGGGATTATCATCAATTTTAGGATTTGATTATACAAATTAAATTTTAGAGATCAATCAAACACAGTTTGACACATTGAAATAAGTTTTAAAATATAATCTGAAAACATCCAAATGCCACAAAACTTATTTCCTCAAAATTTGTCTTCTTACCAGCTGTAACCCACATTTTTTTTTTAAATTTATTATATCTTAAAACGTGTTACATAATTCCCAAAATTATAGAGCCCTAAAATGTATTTATAATGTCTCAAAATGTGTTGTTTGTGACCTCAGATACTCCCACAATTGGCACATTGTTCCCAAAATGGATTTTAGGATACCAAAATTAGTCGTAGCAACCTCATATTCTGTGACAATCACCACTGTGTCTCTCAAACTGTATTTTTTAAAATTCCAAATCTCTGTTACAGATCTCTAAAATTTTAATTTGTATAAATCATAAAAAAATTGAACACACATTAAAACACATTTCAACATTATTTGTATCCCTAACCCTGCTATAAGACACTAATCTGTTACACCAGTCCTGAAATGATTTTGTTATAACCCTTAATTTTATTTAACAGCCCTAGAATGTGTCTTTATACTTAGGGGTGCCCTAACTTTTGGAATTATAATCACAAAATTTGCTGTTAATCTCAAACTTGTTTTATCTTAAACTTGATGATAATCTATAAATTTGTTGCATCACTCTGAAAGCATGTTTTCTATAATAACAAATTTTGATTAATCTGAAAATGGCTGTAATTTTAAATTTCGTGATATGGCCCTAAAATGTTTTAAAATATAATCTAAAAACATCCAAATGCCACAAAACATTTTAGGATATTTTGGGATAATAAAAATACATTTTAAGGATGTAAAACAAAATAGGGGATTATACCTATATATATATATAATTTTTTTTTTTTTAATTAATTTTAGGGCTCTATAGCAAATATTTGGAATTTTAAACAGAACAGTTTGAGAGTGTTGTAACACATTGGGGATTGTCACTAAATTTTAGGTTGCTATTATTAATTGTGGTTTCATAAAATACAATTTTGGAACAATATGACAGATTTTTAGTGATCTGGGGTCAAACAACAAATTTTGGGATTATGGAAGCACATTTTAGGGCTGTAAAACAAATTATGGCATTATAACAAAATCTTTTTCATGTTGGTGCAACAAACTTGGGGATTCTAGCAAGTCTGAGATAAAAACTATTAGAAATTACAATTTTTTGTGATAAATGTTGTAATGATATTAATTTGAGGGCTCCATAACAAAACTTTGGAATTAAAAAAAAAAAAAAGTTTGAGAGCATTATAACACATCGGGGTTTGTCACAAAGTTTAAGGTTGCTAAAACTAATTCTAGTAGCATAAAATCCATATTTGGAACAATGTGACAGATTTTGGGGGATTTAGAGGCACAAACAAACTGTGGGATTAAACCCCCTTAATTTAAATCCAGTGAGGCTCAGTCCTCGTCTTTGAGTTCTGACACAGTGTCGTGCAGTAGGTGGTCTCACCCCATCGGGATGAGGCAGTCTCGGGCCTTGTCGTTGTCCGTCAGCCTGGAGCTCAAATCTCCAGGGTCTCCCATCCCACGCAGAGACATGCTCTCCACTCTGACACACACACACACACACACACACACACACACACACACACACACACACTTTACACTCTGTGAGAAACATTATTTTATTTGAACTGCATCACTTATTGTTGGGATGCTGAATAAACTCACCCACATGCGAGGCCCAGGTCAATGG
Source organism: Epinephelus lanceolatus (assembly GCF_041903045.1). Classification (NCBI taxonomy): domain Eukaryota; kingdom Metazoa; phylum Chordata; class Actinopteri; order Perciformes; family Serranidae; genus Epinephelus; species Epinephelus lanceolatus. The sequence goes on from NC_135736.1 coordinate 48,384,215, forward strand.
ATCTGCTCCTGATGGCTCCTGCACAAACAGAGTTGAGATCAGAGTGAACACACGGTACGTTAACATGTGATGAAGAGAGGAGTGAAGAGTTTGTACCTGCTATGTTAAACACAGCCTGCAGCCCGGAGGAGCACTGTCTGTTGACGGTGTAGACGGGCACCGTCTCTGGAAACCCACTGAAATGAAGACAGAGCAGTGAGACGTGCTGTGACTGAGTGAAGGAGGATGACCGTGTGAATCAGTGATGAAGAGTCTGACCTGAGGAAGTGAGCCACTCTGGCCATCACAGCACCGGCACCGGGCTGCAGCACGTTACCTGCAGACAGCAACACACAGCAGCGTGATTAAAATCTGTGTCAGGATGAAGAAACACTTCACAGTTACTTCAGGAATCTTACTGTGTGTTCTGTTTCTACTTCATTGATATTTGCATCATGAATTTGTTTCACAGCCAGTGGTGGAAGAATTGGTGGTTGTTGATGACTACAGTGTAAACATGCTGTTACAAGTAGAGCCTGACTGATACAGTGTTTGGCCTGTTGAATCTATCACAGATCAGTGTTGTTGTAAATGTCCTCTGAAGTGAAAACTGATCTTTTAACAGAACGTAATAAAGAAAAGTTGCTTGGTATAATTCAGAATTATTAAATAAAGTTTACTGTCTCAGTGCACTCATGTCCTAACAGACAGCTGCTGTAAATGATTGACATTGACAGATCAAATACTAAATGAGCAGCTTCACTTCATGAACATGACACGACGGGTCAAAGAACGACGGGTAGAACAAAAGTCACGTCTCACCGACACAAACGTCTCCCAGTTTGTCGGCTGACAGTCCAACATCTGTCAGCACAGCTGTCATGACTGCACTCAGCAGCTCGTCAGGCGTGGTGTCCTGCAGACACAAGGAAGGGTTAAATCACATCTGATCTCCCTGCAGCTCTCAGTCTGCAGCACCGAGCAGGGAGCACTCACAAGTACAACTATGTAAAAATACTCTTTACTATTAACATCCTGCGCGCTCTTAGTTCCAGCCCACTAATCATCCACTTCAAGCACACAGTCGTGTCACAGTTCTTTATTAAGAAATGTTCACATTTCAGCGTCTAGTCTGGTTTTTAAAGTGATTTAATTGCAGGTAAACAACAAAAATTAACCGTGTTACTCATTAAACAAAAGATAAACAAATGTGTGTATTCCAACTGAGGAAAAAGTTCGGACACCCTGACCCTCTAACAGCTAGTGATACCCACTTTGGCTGAAATAACTTCAGTGAGACGCTTCCTGTAGCCCTCTACCAGTCCCTGACATCGGCCTGAGGGAAGTCTGCCCCACTGCTCAACGCAGAATCCTCTCAGCTGTGAGATGTTTCCTGCCTGTGCAGCCCGTTTCAAGCCCCCCCACAGCATCTCAGTGAGATTAAGATCTGGGCTTTGGCTCAGTTCTCAGTCCTTGATGGATTAACTGGTATGTTCTGGCTCATTGCTCACATGTTGCAGAGTCCAGCTCTGCTTCAGCTCTAATATTTTTTTTTTAACAGATGGCCTCACATGTTCCTCAAGCACTCTCTGATACACGGTAGAGTTCATGGTGGATTCTATGATGGTGAGCTGACCCGGTCCTGCTGCAGCAAAGCATCCTCAAACCATGACACGTCCTCCATGTTTCACAGCTGGTGTGAGGTTCCTGTCCTGGAGTGCTGTGTTTGGTTCACGCCAAACATGCCTTCTGTTATGGTGTCCAGATAATTCAATCTTAGACTCATCTGTCTCTCATCATGTCTTTTGCAGATGATGTGGTTCTGTTGGCTCCATCACACCGTGACCTCCAGCATGACCTGGGGAGGTTTGAAGCCGAGTGTGAAGCAGTCGGGATGATAGTCAGCATCTCCAAGTCTGAGGCCATGGTTCTCTGTCAGAAACCAGTGGATTGCCCCCTCTGGGTCGGGGGAGAGTTACTGCCTCAAGCGAGGGGGTTCAAGTATCTCAGAGTCTGGTTCACGAGTGAGGGTAGAATGGAGCGTGAGAGGGATCGACGGGTCGGTGCGGCGTCTGCAGTGATGGGGTGCTGCGTTGTGGTGAAGAGGGAGCTGAGCCAGAAAGCAAAGCTTTCGATTTCCTGGTCCATCTACGTCCCAACCCTCACCTATGGTCATGAGCTCTGGGTAGTGACTGAAAGAATGAGATCACTGATGCAAGCGGCTGAAATGAGTTTCCTCTGTAGGGTGTCTGTGCTCAGCCTTAGAGATTCCCACTGGTAGGAGGCCCCGGGGCAGACCCAGAACACACTGGAGGGATTATATACCTCATCTGGCCTGGGAACACCTTGGGGTCCTCCAGGAGGAGCTGGAAAGTGTTGCTGGGGAGAGGGACGTCTGGAGTGCTTTGCTCAGCCTGCTGCCCCTGCGACCTGGCCCTGGATAAGCAGGTGAAAATGGATGGATGGATGGACTCATCTGTCAAAGACATTATCCCAGAAGCTCTGGTCTCTGTCTACGTTTCTCTGTCAAACTTGAGTCTGGCCTTCATGTTCCTCTCAGAGAGCAGAGGTTTCCTCTTTGCACACCTGCCATGAAAGTTAAACTTGTGCAGTCTCTGACTGTAGAGCCATGCACTGTCACATCAACAGTAGCAAGAGCCTGCTGAAGGTCCCATGATGACACTTCAGGGTTTTTGGACACTTCAGTTAGCACCTTGCGTTCTTCTCTCGGGGTGAACTTGATTGGACGTCCACACCTGTTCGTGTTGGCAGCTTGTTTGGCACTTGTAGACTATTTTCCGGACAGCAGAACGACTGATTTCAAATTCTTTTGAGATCTTTTTAAATCCCTCACCAGACTTATAAGCTGCTACGATCTTCTCTCTGACGGCCTCAGACAGCTCTTTCAATCTCACCATGGTGTTCACTCACTTCAAAAGTCAGCAGCACAGCAAACTAACTGTCTGAGGTTTAAATAGGACACGCCTCCTGTAACATGCTCAGTAACCGTGTTCTTATCATGTGTACCTGATGTGACACTACTGTGTGTTATTTTACCTTTTTAAAATTACATTTTAGTCTTTTCTTCAGTTTTAATTATTAATTACTTAAATCTCTCAGTATTGTTAAAATTGATATAAATATCCATATGTCTAAATATAGTTAAAACACACACACACACACACACACACACAGGCTTTAATAGGGTGTACTAATTTTTTTCACATGTCATTGTCAGCTACATGTTTATAAAGTATCAGCAGTAACAGTACACAGGTATCCTCAGCATCATGTAGTCAAAGTACAAAAGTATCACCTGAGCATCAATCAATCATTAAATACATAAATAAGTGAATTGGTAAATAAATGCCTAAATAAATACAGGAATAAATAACAATATAATTACATGAATAAATAAATACATAAATGGCTAAATATGTGAATGAATGAGTTAATAAAGAAATGCTTAAATAAATAAATTAGTAAATAAATAGATAAATAAGTAAATGAATGAATTCATTAATAAATGCCTGAAGAAATACAGGAATAAATAAATATGTAAATCAATAAATGTCGTATGAATAAACAAATCTAAGTGTACAACAATGTAGAAATAAATTTGAGATATTTATGTCCTGCTAATTATCAATGTTCATTTATTCATTTGTGCATGTAAATATTTATTTTGAATTTTTTAATCTAGTTATTCTTTTATTTATTTATAATGTATTTGTTTAGTTACGTATTCCAAGTTATTCATTTATATCTGTATTTATTTATTCGTTCCCGCAGTTATTTATTACTTTATTTATTCCTGTATTAATTCATAAATATCTTATCTGAATTTTTAATTCTTAAACTGCTGATAATATTTACACACTTTAAGGTTTTAAACTGAGTGAATGAGTGCTGTCACAGTGTGGCATCAGTACTGTAACTAAAGTATCTGAGTACTTGTTCAGTGCAGGTGATGACTGTGTCACTGTATCACCTTCATCATGACATCATCACATTTCCAGCAGGTAAACGGACACAGTTACCTTAAAGGCTCCTCTCTTAGCTTTGCCCACAGCGCTCCTCCGTCCGTGAACAACCAGCACGTCCTCCGGGCCGCTGCTGCCCGCTGAGCCGCACTCCGTCCGCCACACATCCCGGCTGAGCCCGGAGGAGCCGGAGGGACACAGGTGGCCCGAAATGATTTGTAATCTGTTCATAACGACGACAAAACACCAAAGTTACACAGCTGCAGGCGGCCTGTTTGATTTGTACTCTGCCCTCAGCTGTCAGGCTGCGTCACTTCCGTGTTGTTATAGTCAGGACGGAAAGCGCGGAGGGACAAACTACAGCGAGTTGAACGGCTCATCCACGTTCTTCTTCTTCTCCAGTTTGATCGCGTTAATAAAACTATTTTATTTTATTATTTAACTAGGCTACATTTTTTCTCATTCCTATTTATGTTATATTATCTTAAAATGTATTTATTATTATTGTATTTATACCATTATTTAATTAGTATTTTACATAATTTATTTTATTTTCTATTTTTCTATTATTTTTTTTTTTTTAAATTAATTTTGTTCTTGTTCATGGCATCCATCTGTGTAACATTACCGCCACCTACTGGATGTTGTCAGTTTTGCAGTGTATATATTAACAGTATCCACCCCACACATGGATGATAATGTCTGTATTAGTTTTTGTTTTAGGTTATTTTCTTTGATTGGCTATGTTTCATAGTGTTGTTCCATACATGATGTTAAAATGATAATCTGTCAATGTTATCAAATTATATAAATTCACTTATGCCACTTTTACAACAGTGATATTTAATTTATAAAAATCACGCATGCTTTTAAAATGTGCATTTATTTGTTATAGTCTGTTAAAAAGCAGTGCTGACATTGCACATTCATAGTGCTGTATGTTCCTGCCCTGTTTTACTGTATCATGTAAATGCTGTAAAGTAGTAAATAAAGTACTCTGATCTAATATTACACAACATCTCAAGATACTTTTTTTATTTGTGGGATTTGGGAAGAGTATCAAGTATTTTCAAGTCAAAAGACTCAAGTCCAGGTGAAGTCAGGAGTCACTGGTGTTAAAATCAAAGTTGATGTCCTCACCTCTGGTTAAATTCCACCACTACATGTTTCTGCTCAATATCACAGCTGCTCTTTTTATTTCTATCTTGCATGTATGCCATTTTTTTCAAAGGAATGTCTCCTTTAACCGCTCATATAATCAGTCATCTCTAAAAAAAAATATGAGTAATGACTCAGAATTAGATTTTCTGCAGGTGGAGAAGAAACTAAAACTTTTAACCCTGACCTTTGTTGCTCAATCACACAGAACTCAGACAAATCGACTGAACCTTTTATTTCCAAATTACTCACAACACATTCATAAGGCCACCAACTCACTGCACATTCTGGTTGGAATCAGATAACAGGAAACAAAGACATCCAAAAATATGTTTCTTCAATATAGAATCATATAAAACAGTTTTTTGTTCTCCTCCATTTTCAGAGAGTAGACGGAGGAGGAGAAGAAGAAGAAGTGCGTCAGGAAATGACCATGAGAGTATTTACACACGACTGCAACATTAAAGCAACACTAAATCAGGATGTAGCACGAACATGATGTCAGGTTTTTCAAAATAAAAGCACAGGAGTTGCTGACTGTATCTGTTACAGCGATGTCTGAGAAATGTTAAAATGCAACACAAGAAAAGTTACAGTTACTGTTACTGTTAAAATCCTTCCAGACAGCCTGGCAGACTGTGGGGTGGGCAGGTAGAGTTTCAGGAGGATTGTGGATGAAATGCCCCTTTAAGTCACCACATGTCACCAGAGAGGAAGACGACAGCACAGAGCACCAGAGGAAGGTTACAGTTTGTCTAAAGTAGTGTCTAAAAACAGACAGGAGTGTGATCAGCTGTCAGATAACAAATATAAAAATGTATTATTCAGCTTTAAATACCAAAAACAACACAGGTCAGAACACACACGCGTTTGTAAGTTCTTCAGTTCTTCAGTAACAGCAGGAATGTTCCTTAAAATGAAACCAAAGTTCAAACATCATGGGAGGAAATTATCAGCTGACCAAGCAACATTTAAACATTTTACTGTCTCTGTGGTTCTTTCATCTGAAAACTGATCTCTTTAAGGCGAGAAACTGAAAACTTGTTTTTACTGAGGACGTGACGGCAGCTCGTGAATGAACCGTGAAACAGTGTGTTTCATATTTTACTTATTATACATCTGTTTGTACGTGTTGCACATTAAAGGACCAGTGTGTACGATTTACGGGGATTTAGTGGCGTCTAGCGGAGAGAACTGCAGATTGTAACCAGCTGAAACTTCTCATGCTTAGAATTCCATTTGTGTTTATTGTTGAGAAGGTTTTTACCAGGAGCTGAATTATCCACAGAGGTCTCTTCCTCTCCGAGAAAACAGACCAGCTGATTTAAACCGCTATAAACACTGAATAAAGAAGCTTCATGCCAAAAAAAGTTTGTTTTTTTTCTTTCCCCGATGCTGCTCGTCATGGAGGGGCTGGTAAGTACGGTGGCTGACAGGAGATCCCACATTTAAGAGTCACTGAGTTTAGTTGTAATAAAATGTGCTCTGCAACAGGCTTGTCTTTGTCAGATTAATACTTTTAAAGGGTAAGTTTGGCATGGTGGGGCTGTGTGAGGTACTGATCCACAGTGCATGTCTGTCAGCTCTCCTCCAGTTTGGAGAAGCACACAGGAAGTTAATCAATATCCTGCTGTGGGCGTGGTCAGCAGCAAAATGTATTTTAGCCACATAAAAGTATCAGTATCAGTTTAAGTAAATGCTATATTTGGAATATTTTCCTCTCTCTACCTCACTGTCAGACAGTCCTTTTAGATGCTGAACTGAAACTGTTATCTATGCTCTGCTCAGTCACCAGACTACTGACAGAAATAGTCATTTTACCTCGCTGAACGCAGGAGCTGCTGGTCAACCGCTGCCTTGGTGAGTTGGTTTGTGTTACTGTGTGACTTGGTGAATCCACACTAACTCTTAAACACACCAAAGTCCAGTACAATGAGTACACACAGCTTTTATCTTAAAGAGTGAGTGACTAAATGCACAGCTACAAGACACACACCGGCTCCATGACGTGGCCAAATGCAAGTACAACACTGAATGTATTAAACTGTGTGGACCTACAACAAATGACGAAGGAGAAATCTGGACCAGTTGGGAACCACTGATGTAACCACTCGAGGCAGCGTGAGACCAGCAGCTCCTGTGTTCAGCGAGGTAAAATTAATGTTTTGATTAAGGCTTTTGAAGGAAGTGTAGCTAACAGCTTCAGTTCCACATCAGAAGGGCCATCTGACAGTAACGTAAAGTGCTGAAAATATAAATAAAAATAAATCCAGCATACACTTAAACTGATCTATGATATGTTTCGCTGCTGCCCCCCTCCACAGCAGTATGTAACTTCCTGCCTGCTTCTCCAAACTGGGGGCGCACTAACTAGGCCTACATGGTAACTATGTTTGGTGAATGACATATAGTCCCAGAAACAATTGTGATAAGACTATATTATTGTTATTTTAAGAGCATTTTATGCCGCTGATGTAACGACAATAAAACAGCACAACAACACGTCACTCTTTCAAAGAGCAAAGAATTCTTGGTTATATTCAGATGCTGGAATGTGGAAAGGAAATTAAGATATCCTGAATAAAACACAACGGGCAGCATCACAGGATATATGGACGTGACCTTGATCATTTTTCTGACCTTGACAGATCGGTAACATTATCATCATGACAGGCACAGTGTCGACCATAATCTGCTGCAGGTAATACCCTGACTATAGGTAAGTACCTCACACAGCCCTGCTTAAAAAATACAAACTATCCCTTTAATGTGTCCGTTTAAGAACCGCCTCCATAACCAATCAGCTCTCTTAACACACAGAGCTGCACCACACCCAATCTGGAAATCCATCGGTAAAAAAAAAAAATAAATAAAATTTTTTTCTTCCTTTACCTCTGGAGGCACAGCCCGGAGCTTTCGACTAACAGAAGCGCAGGAGCCTCGGCGATCGCTCACGCCCTTCACTTCCGGCGGTGCCCCCAGGGAATAGCCGTGTTGTTTACAAATACTTCGGGTAGAAAACCAGCAGAGTTTAGCTATATATCACATTTTTCACGTCACTATATCACCGTGTAGACTAATCTGATGTTTGTAAAGTCTATAAACACAACGACTGAACAAACGTTACTATTTCTGTGTGCACGTTTTGTAATTAATAACATGGTTATCGTAGATTAGCTGGGCTAACCGTTAGCTGTTAACGTTAGCCGTTAGCGTTGTCTATAACCATAGACTGTATAAAAATAAGGTAATAACTCAATAAACGGTCCGTGAATAAAATATTTTTTGCAGCGAATATCTTATAACATGATTGAGCTAGCAAAGCAGTTTTGTGTTGCTATGTGTGGTATTTATTCAGTTATGGGAAATCACAATGTCTAGAAAGCATCAGGTGCTGCAGCTGACAGGGTCAGTTAGCACAGCTAACATCAGGACGTCATCTGTTAAAAGCCTCCCGTTGTCGGATACGACATGAAACTACTGCAGTTAGCTCAATCATGTTGTAACTAAGACATCCGCTGGAAAAAATATTTTTTTCACGTTGACGAGACGGCGTTTTGGGTGGAGCGGTCGCTGTGGACGCGGAGCTTGCTGTTTCTGTAGGTACACATTTGCTGGGGACACCTGCACGTCTCGGCCATGCCCCCTCCATTGTGATTGGCTAAAGCGCAGCATCATTCAAACTCGAAGCCCCACCCTCCCCCCCTCTCTAGTCGTCTTTCACACAGGACTGCCGACAGATTCTGCAATGTAAATGCAGAATCTGTCTTGAGAGATTACGCCACACCTAGCTGAGGTTTGGGAGGTGTGTGTGTTGGTTCCTCTGTGACCTACAATAAGTCCGTGTGGGGGAAATAACAAAATATTCTCAGTGTATATCTCCGTACACCGTCTGAGATTTCACTGCAATTATTACAGTAAATAAAGGTAAAGGTAAAGTTCCACTGATTGTCACACACCTGAATGTGTGAAATTTGTTCTCCGCATTTGACCCATCCCCTGAGGGAGCGGTGAGCAGCAGCGGTGCCGCGCTCGGGAATCATGTGGTGATCTAACCCCCCAATTCCAACCCCTGATGCTGAGTGCCAAGCAGGGAGGCAATGGGTCCCATTTTTATAGTCTTTGGTATGACCCGGCCAGGGATCGAACCCACGACCTCCCAGTCTCAGGGCGGACACTCTACCACAAGGCCACTGCGCACGATACTGGATTTTTTGCCAATATACGATATTTAACAACTTATTCGGCCGATAACCGATATCGATATATCCACTTTTCCCCCCACCTGATTTTAGTGGTCAAGTCTCTTGTGTAGTGGAATTAACATCATACATGTATACTCTTATCATGACGGCCCACCAGCAGATGGAGACATGAAATAGAAACCTTTTTATGTATGTGATATTCATTCATTGTACAAAATAAGAAAAAGCATGTTGCCTGATTCTGATGAGGTCATTTTAAAGTGACGTGCTGACATTATCCTGCATCCCTAAACTTTCCTTCTACATCTCTGGGTGTGTTGGGACATTATGGACAAGCTGTATAATGATGACTGATATCAGCACTGCTTTATGCCAATATTGGATTTTTATCTAATATCTGCAGCACTGTGATGAAGTACTTTGATTTATCAGGTATTTGATTCATCGACAGTCCTGTGTGGGTATTTCATTCATTAACTGTTTCCCAATGTATTTTCCATAAGAAGTGTTTCATTATTTATCATAATATAAAACTATAAACTATGCACCTATATCTCTCACCCCTAATGGTAACCAATGACTCCCAGGTTCGTTCATAATTCCTGCTTTACGAAGAGAAAGTGAGACAGCGATGAGCACAACTCAACGACTGTGAAACAAACACAACAATAACGTAGGTGTGAAGGAATGTGAGGATTCAGACTTCTTCAAATCGTCGCGTCTCAAAGGCTCAGCAGTAAATTCAGGAGTCCGTCCCTCCTCAAACAGCTTCCTGAGAACTCGTCTCCACACTTTTAAAGTTAAAGTCTAAATGGCAGTGAAGCAGGAATCTCTGCAGCGGCGTCCTTCTCAGGCGTAGAAGATCAGTTCAGGGATCTGGCCTCCCTGCACTCCGGTGCCGTTGGTGCTGTCCGAGGAGCACTGGAACTGGAAGGTCACTTTACCACACTGCACCTCTGTCATGCCCTCCTGGCCGAAGTAGCTGAGCTCGTTGCCGTCCAGCACCACGCTGGCGGTGTAGAACGTATCAGGCTCGATCTGCACCGGGTAGTCAAACGACACCGGGAAGGTGTTGCTGGAGCCGTCTGAGAAGTACTTGATGATCCTCTGAGCCATCGGCACGCCCTGGCGTTTCAGCTCGATCTTGGCGCTGTACTCAGCTGAACCGCAGCTGGAGCCGTACAAGCCGAAGCCAGCGATGAAGACACGTTTGTCCACGGCGAACTGGATGCTGTCACAGCGGCCTCGATACCGCCACTGGTTGCTCCTGTAGGCGCAGGACTGGAAGCGGTGGCAGCGCTGTGGCGCCAGGCCTTTACGAGGTTTGGTGCAGAACAACAGTTCAGGCTTCTTGGCGGCGGTGTACCACAGGAAGATGTCATTGGTCTCGTTGAGCGTGAGAACACCAGACTGTGCTGCTCCGTTGGCAAAGTCCTCCAGCATCATGGTGGGGATGCGGATCAGGTAGATGGCTTTCCCCAGCACCAGACGCTTGTTCTCAATAGTTGGCGTCAGGTCTTGTCTTTGACACTCGGCCTCTGCCCAGTTCAGCGCCGCCTCGAACACCACCATCTCTTTGGCGTTGAGCGTCTCCCGCCGCAGGATGCTCTCCAGCGTCTGGGCATCGATGTCACAAAAGCCTTCAGAGCGTAGCGCAAGCTCGGCCTGAGCGTCGATCACCTCCCAGCAGCGCTGCGTCAGGTCCGGCTCCTCGAACAGGCAGCTCTGGGACAGCAGCACGCAGGCGTTCTTGGCGCTCAGGCTGGTCTCCAGGAAGTTGACACAGGCCCGGGCCAGGTGAGGCACGATGTACTTTTTGGCGGCGTAGAGGGTGGCGAGCACTGTGTCAGCACACAGGTCAATCTCATCACAATAGATATACCTGGGAAGGTAGAGGGCAACATTAGTGCATTATTTTCACTTGTTTTATGGTGAAATAAAATTAAATCTAACCACATTATGTTCCTATTTGTTATATATGAAGACGTTAATGAGTAATTGTTTTGTGTGTCTGGTGTTTCTATGGAGACAAAGCTAAATGCCCACAGTCCAATCACAGTCTATGAACACGGAATGACTTCTGACATACTTCAACATGGCCAGGAACGAAGGAGGTTCGACGTCAGGGATCCGGATCTCGTCCTGATCCTCCGCCAGTTCTCCATAAAACATGGCGTGGAACACGGAGCTGCCGACGGCCAGGACGTACTGACAGAGCAGAGGAACAACGTGGACGACATGAGAGACAAAATCTTCACTTACAATAGATCTGACTCCCTCAGCTGAGCCTCTTTCATCTGACTTCCTGATGTAGCCTTCATGCAAAGACCACATTTCAGTCTGATATTTGATCCTTGGCCTGATTTTTATGACTGAACTAATTTATTTTTAACATTTTTTTTTATTACAAGATGATAGTCAAGATGTCATCTAGTCATATAAGGTGTAAAAATAGTTTCTTCAACATGCAAATCTTCATACTACTGCTGGTTTTTCTGCAAGTTCTGTCTTGTTCCTGTCTCCAGTTTGCAGCTTCTTTGGTTTCAGTCAAACAAAAATAAAGAAAAATCCTTCTTTGATTAAACTGTGATCTCCAGTGTTGGAGGGGCAACAAGGCGTCACTTCATCTGACAAGTTATGAACCACAAGGCTCCACACGCTTTTAATAGCGTGCGAGGGGTTTTACCTTGTGTCCTGGTACTCGCTGTGTCCCGCCAGGCGGCCCGACCACAAAGTGAACATCTGCCATCATCTCATTGTTGAACATGACTGAATTCCTGCAAGGACACCAAATTTATAAACATTTCTTATTACAATACGTAAAAACTCACACCAGAAAATCTAGCACATGAAGTTAAAGGTATTGTTTAATCATAGAAACAAATTCGACATGTTTAAAGCCTCCTCACTGAGGATCCTCTGGTCCTGCAAACACCCAGTGACAGCCATTGTTTTAAAGGTAAAGTACACTAAATCAAGTCCTTGTGCGTGTTCACATGCTTAGCCAATAAAGCTGATCTGAATAAAGCAGATTCTGAGTGTAATTTAGGAGCTTCACACATGGAAAATGAGAATAAAGTAGCCTTAGCAATGCTTTTAGATTTGGAAATGGGTTCATGGGTTAATCAGGGACTCTGATGTGTCACACACTTAAAATTCATGTGCAAACGGCAGCAGATAGGTTCCCTGTGAAAGTTTCTTTAAAAATCAAATTAAATTAAATCACATTATTTGGCTAGAGTTTGCCTCTTTATTGGGAAATGTGTACACACACACAACACACTAATTCAGCCAATTAAAAAAATGAATTCATAACTTTTTGTACAGGCCCAGTTGAATATTGTGATAAAAACACGTGGTTATCATAACATCCCACTGCACACCTGGATTGGCATCACGACACCATCTGAGACACACTGCTGTACAGTAGTAGTATGGGTAATGGAACGCACAGTTGGTTTCTATGCACCACATATCTGTAACAAACTCCCAAAAAACTACAGGTCTGCTGCAACTCTCAGTTCTTTTAAATCACCATTGAAGACTTGACTAAAAATGTAATAATTATTTATTTCTTACACTGCACTGTAACTTTTACTCTTGTATTTTATTCTCCAGGTCTTTGGTGGCATTCTTAATTGCTTTTAAATGTCCCTTTATACTGTGTTTCTTCTGCACTTTGTCTCAATGCCTTTAGTGTTTTATGTAAAGCACATTTGCCTTGTTGCTGAGATGTGCTGTATAAATAAACTCGCCTTGCCTCTGAATACTTCATATGATTACTGGTGTTTCCATGGTTGCTCTGTTTCGATCACAGTGCGGTTTTGTACACAGAAATTAATTGGGATACATGCAGAGCCAGTGTCTGTACAGGGCCAGTGTCTGTACAGGCCTGGACCAGGCTAACTCTCACTCTGTATTGAGGCAGACAATGTGTAACTGGGAACATGCTCTCTCCTCTCCTCATCAGCTGTCAGCCTCCTCTTGGCTCAGACAGCTCACCCCTCTCTGCAGCAGTGCTGCCTCAGACTGACCTCTCCCGGATGGTCGGGTACAGGCCCTGCCAGTTGCAGCAGCCCTGTGCGGCGGTGGCGGTGTTATTGTTGGTCAGGTTCTGCTGCTGGTACTGGTGGATGGACGAGGTGGTGCTGCTCGCTGAGGCGGAGGGGACCAGCTTCTTGGTGGGAAACAGCTCTGCAGCCATTATCTTCCAGTCACACAGCAGGCCGGCTCATGGCAGCTCCCGGGCCGGGACTGAACTGCTGCTGTCGGACCGGCAGAGTCTGGAGAGCACCGCCGAGAAATGTACTTTATATTCAGACACTGACACAGCAAATAACTTTATACAAAGTCTGGATTCTACGCTCTTTTAGAGCTAAGTTAACGTTAGCCATGCTAGCTACACACCCGAGTCATCTTCACCAGCTGGTTTACGTAAAGTTACTTTAATAACACCTGACAGCATAAAGGAAACAGTCAAATGAATTTAGTGTGAAATAAAAAGTTATCTAGTCACCGTCAAAACCCCGGAGGTTTCTTTTTAGCCCTAACTTTAGCATGTTTATGCTAGTTAGTTAGCTGACTAACTAAAAGCTCGTTTTTCGAGGTAATTTCTCGGTCAGCGTTAAAATGTTCGGTGAATAACTCAGTCTCCACTTACTTCAGTGTTATTCAGAAGTATTAATATTCATATTTTCTCCTCACATGAAGCAGTTTTTGAGAAGTTTAACAGAACTGGGCGCTCAGCTTTGTTTACAGTAGCTAGCTAGCTTCTTCTGCTAATGTTTACAGCAGAGCAGCTCATCAAAGGCGCCGCGCTGCCACCTGGAGGCCGGAAGTGACAATGACGGATTGTTGTTGTTCTTCTTTGGGTCGAATGGCGGTTGGCAAACCAGCTTTCAGATGCAATACTGCCACCTACTGGACTGGAGTGTGGAGCAGTAGATGGGCTGGAAACAAACCCAAAAATAAAATAAAATAAAATAAAATAAAATAAAATAAAATAAAATAAAATAAAATAAAATAATTCTCTCTATTATTTCTGAATAGATTCCCCGATGTAATCCTGTGCTTTTCCTCAGTTAGTACTGTTATTAACCCTAACCCTTCTTTCTTCTTCATACCTGTTGTGATCTATTAGTACAGGGGTAGGCAACCTGTGGCTCCGGAGTCACATGTGGCTCTTTAGCCCCTGTCCAGTGGCTCCTTGAGCCTTTGAGAAAAGAATTCTATGGAAATTCATTCTATGAATCCAAATGTTGCTGAACCTCGGCAGCAGTGGCTGGTTAGCTATGGATGCCAAATCCAAAAAAGTAAATTGAATAAAATACAATGTAGTAGTGCATGGACAGATTTGTTTGCTCTCATTGCCAGCTCTGCAAAATTTAAGTACCAAATAATCATAAATAGTGCCCTGCACAGTGTCCACCTTGTGGTAAAACATATTAACAAATGCTTATTTAGACCATAAGTATACACTAATTTAGACTTAATAGGCTATTTACCTTGATTATAAGGCTCAAACATGTTTTGCGGCTCCACACAGATTTTTTCAAATTATTCTTGGTCAAAAATGGCTCTTTTAATGGCAAAGGTTGCAGACCCCTGTATTAGTAGATTACTGACATTAATCATTACTCATTACTGACATTTTTGTCACAGTGTGTACACGTTTCAGTGGGATGCTTCCCTATTCTATGGAGGTTGTCATTTAATCCTGTATCCTTGGACAGGTAGTTACAATGTCTTTTAGTTTATTGAACATTTATAAAACACATAAGAACATGCAACATCTCATAGAAATTGTGGTTAAGAAAATAAAGACAAGATATATTTAATTTCCACCTTCTCCTGAGGTAAAATCTTGAATGAGATTTATAAAATGAATAAATTCCTAAGATTGAGATTAAATTTTGATGCAAATAATTGTACATTTTGTGACAAGGAAACTGAAAGTTTGGAACATGTGTTATTCTATTGTGAACCAGTTCAGTCCCTCTGGAGGTATATGTGGTGTCTGCTACAGTCCAGTGTATTGTATTTTTTTTGTAAATCAACGTGAAGCATCCATGTTGGTGTGTAAATAAACAAAAGCGTCACCATCATGATATACAACATATTCCTTTATTGTTGTTACTGATAAAATCTGTCACTCTCCCATTTTGAAAAAAAAAGAACAACAATGAAAAAAGTGAAACAACACCTGTATGTACTTTATGTACAGCCAGATTAGCATCTATAATCTCTCTGTAATAGGTTCACTGTACACATTAAAGGACAACAATCATTTACAGGCAAACCGAACAGGGTTTTATTCAGTTTGAAGGTTCAGCTCTGCCTTTGGCCACTGAAGACAACAAAATATAGAAACGTGAAGAGTTCAGCTGCCTACATCACTACCGGCTAGTGTTCCTGCTGATGTAGTGTGAGTGACCATAATCGGCTCCTATGGTTTTATAATCAAAGTGTAAGATGGTAAATGTACAGAAGCCTATTGACGCCATGCCAGGAAAAAAAACTGATCAGTGTCAGGTAATAACATGAGAAGTGTCTTCTTATAACAGGATGTTTTTCCACGTTTTTACAAGATGTTCTAACAAGAAAAGTTTGACGTTATAACAAGATTAATAAGTATAATGCTATGACATGTTTCTTTCTTTATAAGAAAAGTTTGTTATAACATGAAAATAAATCATAAAAACGTGAAAAATATCGTTATAACAAGAAACTTATTGTAAAAAAAAATAAACTTTTCGTGTATAACAAGAAACTTCTCATGTTATTACCCGACACTGATAGTTTTCTTTCCTGGCCTGGCAGTCCTATGCCTCTGTATAAATGAGATTAAATTATTGGCAAACACACTGATTCTATTGCTCTGAAAGTAAAATAAAGTAGACAGATATGAACGGAGTCTGGTGTCAGTTGATTTGGGATTATCTGAGGATGATAATAAGCCAAAATATGCAGAAACTAGAAATACCGTCCCACGCAGTCTCCATCCATGTCAGTGAAAACATGGATGCTTCACACACAGAAGATCTATACAATCAGCACAGTTTCAAGATTAGAGTCACCAATTCAGTATCTGACCAAATGTCTCCCCTTCTGTTCCTGAGATATGACGTTAAAACATGATGATGTCACAGTCAAGCTGACCTTTGACCTTTTGACCTTCATTATTTGATCCTGTTAGACATTTGTGTCAAGTTCTGTCATAATTAGCGTATGAATTCTTGAGTTATGGCCAAAAACGTTTTGTGAGGTCACAGTGACCTTTGGCCACAAAATTTTAATCAGGCTATTCTTCAGTCCGAGTGGACGTTTGTGTCAAATTTAAGGAAATTCCCTTAAGGTGCTCTTGAGATATCAGGTTTACGACAATGAGACAGATGCAAGGTCACAGTGACTTTGAACTTTGACCACTGAAATCTAATTGGTTCACTGTTGAACCATGTGAACGTTTCAGAAATGCCCTCAGGCCTTCTGAAGATTTCGTGCTCACGAGGATGGGACGGACGGACAAGCTGAAAACATAATGCCTCCAGCACGGCGATCACCAGAGGCATACAAAACAAAAACTTTATTTTGTTTAGGCTGGACTTTCATGCCACAAACTGTCTTCTGCAATCCACGCTGGATGTGTCGGATAAACCTTTCTTGTTTTCTTCTGGATTTGATGTGAAAACTTTGGATACAGATAAGTGCAAGAATTACAGTTGACATAATGGCAAAGTCTCGGCCATGTTGTTGAGCCCGGTCTCACTCCAAAGTCGTCGAAATCTGGCACTTGGGCAGTGACCTGCGGTGTCAGAAACCAACGTAAAAAGGCGTCCTTTAACATCAGAAGTTATCTAGTCACCGTCAAAACCCTGGAGGTTTCTTTTTAGCCCTAACTTTAGCATGTTTATGCTAGTTAGTTAGCTGACTAACTAAAAGCTCGTTTTTCGAGGTAATTTCTCGGTCAGCGTTAAAATGTTCGGTGAATAACTCAGTCTCCACTTACTTCAGTGTTATTCAGAAGTATTAATATTCATATTTTCTCCTCACATGAAGCAGTTTTTGAGAAGTTTAACAGAACTGGGCGCTCAGCTTTGTTTACAGTAGCTAGCTAGCTTCTTCTGCTAATGTTTACAGCAGAGTCAGCTCATCAAAGGTGCCGCGCTGCCACCTGGAGGCCATCAGCATGATACAAGTCTGGTTGCCTTTATCGTTTAACAGCGCCCGGCCCATCAGTTTACAGTGTTGTACCAATGTAGTGCTTTTATTTTGAAAGAGACTGTTTTGTTTGTTTGTGTTTGAGACTGTGTGTTTAAATTTCATGTAACAGGCTGAAGTTGACACGGCGTCCCAGAACGTCAAAAACAAACACACCCAGGGTACCTTGGACGTCGTATGTGGACGTGGAAAGTCCACGACAAAAACATCGATGTGTGACGAGGTCGGTGTGAGAATGTGTTGTATCCTCACACGGATGTGAAAAGACTTTTAAAAGTAAACAGCTGACTCCAAACTGACATTTCTGTGACTGAGCTCAGACTGAGACGAAGCACCAAAACAACCAGACTCCGTTCACTTTCTGCATAACTTTAAAGGTAAGCTGAAAATCAAACTGCAGACTTACCGTCACATAAATAACTGTTTGATCTTTTGGCTCAACTCGATAAATGATCCGCTGACTCTCACTTTCAAATTTCCCTTAAATTACACCACGTTTATAAATAGATCTGCTTTAATACTTAAAAACTGTACACATATCTGCTTACCCTTTTTACACCGTTTCAATTTAAAGAAAAGCAACACGGAGTTTCCCTCCACCCCACGAACACAGCTGCATGTTTGAGATGATAATTTGGTAGAAAGCGAAAACAAAGTGTTATGTAGTGCTGAGAGGTCAAGTCATGTACATGTACTTCTTACAACACCAGCAGAAACCCCAAAGGAATAAACTTCACTTTTCAAGTAAAACAGAGAATACATCTTTAAAAAAAATATCTACCTGTATCTTACAAGTCTGTCACCAAACACAAAGAGTCGTTTAAAAAACTAGTTAATCGCTCCAAATAATAATAATTACACAAAATACAATATTTTCAGGCAGTCAGCATATAAAGCAGTTACAAATCTGGGGTTTAGGAACTAAACAGCTGTTACTTAAAGTGTTGCACTATCGTTATTTCACAACAAAACGAGCTAATTAGCATTAGCAACAACAACTGTCAGGTTTAGTAGGAAGCATCTCGTCGTCTTGGTTCAATCTTTTGGCTTGAATTTGGCGTTTTCATAGTCATTAATAAATATGATCCAAGTAAAACAAATAAATGAGGAAAGCGTCACTGCAGGGTTTTTTTTTTCCTCGCTGCAGTTCGTCACGATTTTTCAACCATAAATACACCATAAAAAGCAGCAGGTTTTCAAACGCAGCCTCGCCACCACAAAGCTGATCAAAACTACGCAAACAGAAGAGATTCAATCCAAAATATCTCACATCCACGTGAGGGGAAATAAAACTTTAAACCGGACAAGAATTCAAACCTGAAATATTTGTTATTATTTCAGATGCATTAGTTTTTTCCTCCAGATGTTTTCAGGATTTCACTTTGGAGAGAAGTTCTGTATTTGATCTACAACTATCAAAGTGTCACATGACAGCAGGTGTGTTTACAGGTGGAGGCTCGGTACAGTATATTACAGTTATCATTAACGACGTGTCACTGTCGCTGCCGTCCAAACACACTGAAGAGTTTCATTTCAAAATGACACGTCTTCGTTTTAGTGTTCATGTTCAGTCAGTATGGATTTAAAGGAATACTTCACCCCACAAGTGACAATTTGTTGATCAGTTACTCGCCCATGTTACGTTACATTCATGAAGAAAACTTTGTTTTTCTCACGTCGTCATGGTGAAATGAAAAATTCATAATGAATTTAAATGACTCAGTCCGTAGAGGCTTGACTTGGGAACCGGAGGGTCGCTGGCACAAGTCCCTATGAGCCACATTTCCACCAAACCCTTTCAGTGCAGCACCTGTGGAACCAGCAGTAAGCCTTCAGACATGGTACCTAGACCCTCGGTGTGTTCAGACAGTCCTCTTAAATGTGGGCGGGGTTGTTGTCACTCACTGCTCCGTCCAGCACTCGCTGTATTTCCTCATCAGCGGTGATACAGATGGAAGTCTGCACCTGGTTTATCGTCCACAGAACGAGGCTGCACGCCCACATTTTCACAACAAAATAGAACAGGCTGCAGTGAGAGTCTCTCTCCATGGGATATTTAAAAATAGCAGCTTTGTGCATTTAGTCCTTCTCAGGCAAGCTCAGGGGTTTAGTGTTGCTGTAGCCCACAGGAAGTGAGGATTAGAATATATGACCTTCACATAATCCGCTCCAAATTAATATATATTTTTAAACTCTTGAAGATTCACTCATTACTAAAAGTGTCCATCATCCAAGAGCGACAATAAAAACGAATGGAACGCTCATATTGAAATTTAAAGTGTGCTGATGGATTCATGTCAAAAAAACTAAATCAAAACATCCGTTCTCAAACTCACACAACTCGCACAGTATAATCCAAAGCTCCTTTTACACTGCTTGTTCAGGCGGGAACATGGCGCTGTCATGGCGCCTCACCATGCTGTATATAAGGTACAATCACGGAATGGGGAGACAGAGTTGTCTCGGAGGTAATAACAGCGCTGAACCAGTACTGTGTAAAAGGGACAGCTGGCAGGATAGGTGTGACGTTCTGATGACGTGTTATGCGTCATCACCGCAAGAGATATAAAAAGCAGCTAGTAGCATTTAGCAGCAGGTCCAGGAGCTCCTTACCCTTTGAGCAGAGGACGAGATCAGCCACCATATAACAGGGACCGTAAATGATTATTGACATTTTGCACCATTGTTATTGTTTATGAAGTGCTGCTGACTCATATGTTATATGTCACACTGGAGGCCGATGCTGTTGTGTTAATGTCACGCCTGTCACACCTCTTTTGATTCTGCAATGCCAGCATGCTGTCTCAAATCAAACACTCTACTGAACCCGCTGTTGTTTTATTCTGTGTTACAATGCAAAGCCAGACTCCATTGAATAAAACAGTAGTTTTACCTCGCTGAACACTGAAGCTGCTCAGGCCCCGCTGCCTCCACCAGTTAGTCTGTTTGTGTTATTGTGCAACTTTAGTGTTTTAAAGGGTTCGTTTGGATTCAGCAAAGTCACACAGTAACACAAATAAACTAACTGATCGAGTCAGTGGCAGAGCAGCCACTCCCACGTTCAGTGAGGTAAAATTACTCTTTTTGTTAATGGAGTCTGGTGGCTCTCAAGAGAGCATGGATAAATTATATTTTCAGTTCATTTCTCTGCCGGAAACTGTATGAATAACGGGCGTAGCTTCTGTGACATCACCCATTGGTTTGGGCTCCTGTTTTGAACCCTCGAGTTCGGCATTTCAGCTGTTGCCATCTTGGTTTTCGGAGCCAGAAGTGACCATATTTGGATGAGAGGCTGGAGCTGTGGATAAGTGCAGGGTGGATCTGACTCAAGAAGAACCAGCTCATAATTATGTGTAACTTTGGGGGTTAATGACATGTAAACAGGTGAGTTATATAAAATTCAGTCCCTTACAGTTGTCGTGAATGTTGAAATTAGCTGCAGAGACTGAAACTATTTTTTTAAACATGTAAACATGTTGTAGAGACATTTTAACATGGAGGTCTATGAGGTCCTCAAGTGGACATTAGAGGAACTGCAGTTTTTGGCACTTTTGGCTTCATTTTCAGCCTCCTGGGACGCTGCTTGGTTGGAAATAGCTGTTTGTTTGGGAAGTACTGAGCATACGACTGGCTGAGAGAGACTTGAATTGCACTACATTAGTTATGTGAGAGTTTTCTTCGACCCCACGTTTTTGTATTTTTCGTTCACCGTGGAGGCATGCGTGAAAAACAGTTTTCTTCATGAATTCAACATGACACGGGGCGAGTAACTGATGAACAAATAGTCATTCGGGGGCAGAAGTATTCTTTTAAACGTAGATATTAAACTCTAGGACATGTTCGTGCACGTTCTGTGCTCAGGTGGGAATGTGGAGAACACGAATGAACCTGTGCTGATTTTTTTTAAAAAGGTGCAGCAGCAGCAGCACAGTGTCAAATTACTCAGACTGAAAGTTTGAATAACAGCCAATTCCCTTTTTTCAGCCTCTAGCTGGTTCCTGCAGCTCTGCTACTCTCAAAGTCTCCCATGACATCTAATAAATCTGTTTGATAACATTTCTCACTGCTGCTGCTGCCAAATTTCATCGATGTACAACCACAACGCAGATTATTCTTCTCTAAGCCACACCACAGCTCACTGTGCAGAAATAAAACTCCAGTTAATTCTCTGAATCACGTCTGCACTCAGCCAAAGACTGTTTGTTAGGGAAGGACCTCCACTCTGTGACACACCTGCTCTATCAGAGCGCAGTGAGCGTTACTGTTGCTCCAAATATATGAGCAGAGCTACACATGTTGACACATGTTTCATGTGTCAGAAACCATCTGATTTTGAAATGAAACCCTCCAGATGTTTGTGATCTGACCTGCTGACAGAGTCTCTGAGTCCACCCGACACAAGTGTCACTAATCTGGGTCATGACCTTTGACCTCTTACCTCCTGGCGTGGGCGTTTACAGGATGAAACTCGACCACTCTCCAAAATCCGACCGATTAAACTTCTTCAGGCCGCAGGCAACGACTTAAACAGGAAATAATGAAAATCACACCAAATCAATTTAAGAAGCAAAAATCCACAGAGTCCTGCGCAGAGTGTGATGTCATCATGAGGTGAAATGAGAGCGCTCACATGAGTTCTGATCATAAATGAGTCGACTCAGTCTCCACGTGTGTGATGAGCTTGTGACACATTCGGATCTGACTTGTTAAAATTGGGTCGTCTTATTTTGAAAGTGAAAAAGTTGATCTTCTGATGCACAAAATCATTTTCCCTCAAAACCTAAAAGAATTTATGTTGTGAAGAAAAAAGGCACATTATCATGAACAATATTTCAAAGCAACACCGACACGCAGGCTGTTTTTACTGGAGTGTTTGGGGTCAGTGACGGTGGAGAGTTTTTATGTTAAAAGAAAAAAGATTCCAGCTTTGCTAAAATGTACCGAGAGTTCCTGTATGGATTTTTTGCCACTTCCTGTTTCATTCATCGTCTCATCCAGAGGTTTGTTTGTTTCGGGACCCGGGCCAGCCTAAGTCCGAAGGGGGGTGGGGGGGGCGAATATTTGACAGATCTTAAAGGAGCAGTCCGGCTATTGTCACCTTCAGTTTTCTGCTTCCTCATCCAAACTCAACAGTGGAGACCAACTCCACCCTCCTCCATCTCTGTGACGCTCCACCCGTCCTCTGAGCTCCACACTCAGCTGGTGTCAGGTCATACGAACACCTTGGCGAGCGCGTCAGCCCCGGCGCTGCCGATGTAGCACTTGGTAGGGTGGAATGCCACGTCGTGGATCGACTCCTCAAACTTCTTGCGGTGAGCGGTGAACTCCTGGATGCACGTCTTGCTCTCCATGTTCCACAAACGGATCGAGCAGTCGTGACCTGGAAGGAAGAGAGAGAGAGAGGATGATGAGGGTGGAGGAATGTGTCCGTCAGCGTCAGGGGCGTGTCCAGGGAGGGGCTTGATTGGCCAACTCATTATCCTGAAATACTGCCTCATTGTCACTGCACGGATTGGCTCAATTCAACTCACTTTTGGTACCACGTTCTTTCCTCTATTCTATTTTCCACAGCAGATAGTACCCCCTCAGTGTAGGTGGGATTTTTAGCTGATCGCCATAGTGATGCTGCCATGACATCGTTTTTAAAGGGATAGTGCAAACAAAAATGAAAATTCAGCCATTATCTACTCACCCATATGCCGACGGAGGCCCTGGTGAAGTTTTAGAGTCCTCACATCCCTTGCGGAGATCGGCGGGGGGAGCGGCTAGCACACCTAATGGCAGATGGCGCCCCAGACTAACGTCCAAGAACACAAAATTGAATCCACAAAGTATCTCCATACTGCTCATCCGTAGTGATCCAAGTGTGCTGCAGCCCCGACATAAAAAGTTGTTTCGAAAAATGTCATATGAACTCTGTTTTTAGCCTCACTGTAGCCTGTAGCTCTGACTGCTTCTCTGTGCTCCACGCTCACGTGTGTGCACCTGCGCGAGACCAGCGAAAGCATGATCTTTGCTCACCCATGTTAACATCACGTGACACGTGCACCGCAGGGAGAGACAACAGTAACCACAGAGCTAAAAGATAATTTGCTCTACGGTCTTTTAGCAAAGGACAGCCAACATGTCTGAAGACTTTGAAATTGAGGAGGAACAGCATTTCTTTGTTGAGCCGTATTTGTTTGAGCCCGAGTATACGGACGGAACTCAGGCTACTGGACGAAGCAGCCGCCGCAGCTCATGAGCCTGACCCTCAGCCAGCCGCAGAATACCGGAGTCGAGCACTGGAAACCTGGTGGTGTAGTTGTTTCAAATGCAAAGCAATGCCAACGGGTGAGGAAAGTCTTTGCTGCTCAGACTGGGAATTGGCGATGCCTGCACTTGAGAATCTGGACATCAGTACTGACGAGACTGCTGCTCTTCAGAGACCGTGCATCACTGATCACCCTGAGCGCGCACACGTGAGCGCGGAGCACAGAGAAGCAGTCAGAGCTACAGGCTACAGTGAGGCTAAAAACAGAGTCGATATGACGTTTTTCCAAACAACTTTTTATGTCGCGGCTGCAGCACACTTGGATCACTACGGATGAGCAGTATGGAGATACTTTGTGGATTCAATTTTGTGTTCCTGGACGTTAGTCTGGGGCGCCGTCTGCCATTAGGTGTGCTAGCCGCTCCCCCCGCCGATCTCCGCAAGGGATGTGAGGACTCTAAAACTTCACCAGGGCCTCCGTCAGCATTTGGGTGAGTAGATAATGACTGAGTTTTCATTTTTGGGTGCACCAAACAGTCAGTGGTCTGCAGTGTTTTGACTCCATCCCTCGTATCCACTCAGCTTGCTTGGAACATTGACCAAGGTGGTACCAAAAAACGTACCAGGTACTGTGTGCAACTATTGAGAATGGACAACCAAAAAATAGCGAGTCAAACTGAATAGAGCCGAGCCGTGGAAATTCGACATAAGATCTGCTGTCAGCCCGTTCAGCAGCAGCACCTTTAGTTGGTATTTTGTTGTGCTGTTTGTGTTTCATCCACTCAGGCTCACTTTTTAAAGTTTTGTTGGTACTTTACACTATGACTGTGTTTTCTAATGGCTCCCATGCCGGGAAAGAAACAACATCAAGGGTTTAATTTCATACACTATGCTGCTAATGTCATGTACATGCTGAGACGTCCATGTGGCCTATCAATTATATCAATAAGCATGTCTGAGCACCGCAGTACTATCTACTTTAGTACTTGGTGTGTGGACTTATTCGTTTTGTACTTTGCCAGACGTGTCTTTGGTCCAGGACCCGCTCCATCAGACGCCACATGTGCGTGTCTCTTGTACCGTTTTTGAATAATTGTATTTCCCAGCATTCTGAACTTGTCCATGACTAATGACTTAGAAATATATGAGACTGGTGAATCAATTAGAATATATATAAATATTACATTCTTAAATTTGTCAGACAGCGTGTGGCTGAATACTCACTTCCAGACATGAGGTACAGTCCGTTTGGATCCACAGCGAGACTGGTGACAGAGTCCAGGTGAGCGACCATCGAGTGGATCAGTTTACCTTCAATTCAAAACACAAGGAAAAAAAAGAAGAGACTTTGATCCACTTTAATCAGAACGCACGGTAAAGCAATAAAGTAAGCCCTACTGTAAAAAACACAGAGCATATATGTCCCCATTTCCCGGTACGTACAACTGACAGTCAGTTCCTCCATCTTTAACAGCATTGTTTCGTTTTAATAAATTTCATTTAAGCAAAACACATTTTTTAACAGCATTGTTTCGTTGTTTCTTAATTCAACAAATTAATTTAATTTAAGTAAAACATGTTTTGTACAACATTCGTCTGTCTTTAATAATACTGTCTGGTTTGGTTTTTTAATTAATTAATTTTATTTAAATAAAACATTTTTTACAACATTCATCCATCTTTAACAACATGTTTTAATCTTTTTTTTATTTAATTAATTTAATTTAAGCACACTACATGTTTACAACATCCATTCATCTTGTTTTTTTAATTCAGTTATTTTATTTAATTTAAATAAAACACACTTCATCCATATTTAACAATACTGTTTTTGCAGTATTTTTATTTTATTTATTTACTTTTTATAGTTTTTATTTAAAACATTTAATTTAAAAAACTTTTTTTTACAGCATTCCTCCAACTTAACATTGTTTAGTTGTTTGTTATTTTATTTTAATAATTTAAGTAAAACACGTGTGTAAACTTTCGTCCATTTTTAACATTTTTTGATGTCTTTAAATTTAATCAATTAATTTAAGTACAGCACATGTTTCTTCTATCTTTATCAACATTGTTTAGTTGTTTTTTAATTTAAATAATTAATTTCCTGTCATGTTAAAGGTTGTCTGTTTATTTCACTGATGGAGTTTCACGAGTTTCAGAAAAAAGAAGCTTAAATCTCACAACCAGGAATCATGAAATATGACTTACAATCCAACACAGCGTGAATAACATCATATTTAGATGAATATTTTTCAGCTGAACCACAGTCTCAGTCTCTTACTGTGGTAATATACGCTGATTTCGTATGTTGCTTCCATAAAGTAGTTTGACCCATGAGAGATGGATTAAAAGATGAACCGAAGCATCTAAAAAATCCTGAATTTTTAGTCCCTGGTGTGGGTCAATCTCCAAAAACTCTGGAGCCTACATTTCCCATAATGCCACTCAGCAGCATCTTTCATTAGAGCCTCCCTGCCTGATGAACATCCACGTTTATCTAAAAAAAAAAAAAAAAAAAAACACAAAACAAAAAAACTTCACCTCCGATTTGTGAATATGTTTTCCTTTTAGGAGTGTATAGTCTGCAAGACCGAGCCAAGATAACCCTGATGACATCACTATGACATCATCAGGGTTATTTTCTCAGGCTTGACAGACCAGGAGCTGAGCCACCAGGGGACACCACACGACTGCTAACAGGCTGAGAGGAATTGTTCATGACAAAGTCAACAGAATGTGACATGTAAAACTGGTGGTGCGTTCCTTTAAATGAGACTCCTCCTCCTCCTCCTCCTCCTCCTCCTCCTCCTCAGCAGCAGGTGGTGTTAGGGTGTTACCTGTGTTATTATCGAAGAACTGGATGTGCCGGTCCTCCTGAGCTGTGATGGTGATTGGCAGCGTGGGATGACTCAGCACTTTGTTGATCTTGCAGGGAGCTTCTGTGAGTGGGCGGACGTGAGAAGGACAACATTAGCATTTAATACCGACAATCTGAGAGCATTTGTGGGAGATGGTTCCCTCCAACAGCAAACTCAGAGACTTGAAGCATCAAGGGAACACGCTGCAGGAGAGAGAGGGTTCTCTCTCCTCTGCTGAAGTACAGCTCTCTTTATTGAGTTAAGATTCATTTGACAGAGAAACAGCAGACAGGAAGTCAGAAAGTAGAAGACTTTTCATGAGATTTTTTGACAGCAAGAAAAGTAAAGAATAATGGCAGCCTGATCCTTTAACGTGGACGACAGGAGTGTGAGGAAAGAGACTGAACGTTGCACTAAATACAGGATGTATTGTCAGCTGGTGCTTGTGTAACGCTGTGGTCTTGTTTTCAGCCTCAGATGGAGCTGCAGTGATCACATGAACAGGCACTAAATTCTCCCTCCATGAGTGACCCTGTTTGGACTCGTGTGATTGGTTGGCTGATTTACCTGGCGGCCCGGCGGACTCCAGCTTCAGGACGAGCTGCTGCGTCTCCATGTTGAAGAGTCCGATGTGGCCAGTGGTGAAAGATGTCACCATGTGAGCCGGCTCGCTGCTCACCAGGTCCACCGAGGTCGGCACTCCCAGCTCTGACACACACACACACACACACACACACACACACAGCAGAGGTTAACTGTGTGTGTACCAGGGCTGCCCCCTAATGGTCGCCCAAGCGTTAGTCGACCACAGAGGTCATTAGTTGGCAAACTATCAGGAGCTGCACCTTGTCAGAATAAATCCAAACCTATGTGACTGGAGCATGTGTGACTTTACTTTGAAAGGACAGACACAGGAAGTGTCCACGCTCAGCAGTCAGACAGGAGTCAGGTTAATCTCCAGGGCAGGTACCTGCGGTTATTCCACAGGCTGGTTAATAACATGTCGGGCAGGAAATCCAAAGTGTGGGATCATTTTGAGAAGGTGAAGGACGAACCCAAGGTGATATGTAAACTCATCTTCATTGGTCGACTACAAACATGACGTATCATCTGAAACATGGAAGTAGCTACATGCCCATTAGCCCACAGCGTCATTAACAGGTGTCTCGAAGGAAATGCAAATTTGAGTCAGCATGTTAGCACACATACATGACGGAACAAATAAAGGTATCAAGTTTCTCACCTCCTCTCTCGTTAAAGACAGCGAGAGATGGCGAGGTGTCGGCGGCGTTCCACAGCCGGACTGTCCCATCAGCCGAGCAGGAGAGGAGGCGCTGGTGGGCCGAGCTGTAGACCAGACCCCACACTGAGTCTGTGTGACCTAACAGCGCCCCCCGCAGGACAGAGGGTTCTGACAGAGAGAAGGGTCACGTGTCAAAAACACATTTACTGCAGCAGCTGTCGTGCTACTTAATTACTGCTGGAACGTACCATATGAGTCGTAGGGGTCGATGTTGGGGTTGGGGGTGTTCCAGCTCTGGATGGTGCCGTCCACGCCGCCACTGAAGCACTGCTCACCACTGGAGCTCATGGTGACGCACAGCACAGCGCCGCTACACGGAGGGAGGGAGGGAGGCAACAAATAAACCGTTTAACTTTCTGTGAAGCATCATGACCTTAAATACCCAAACATGTAAATATTAACAACACACATGTTCTTATTAAAGCTTTAAAATGAGACGTTTAAGGTTTTGATGGGATAAAGATGATGTCAAAATTATGACTTGACTTTTAGGCCTCCCTCTGCAGCACTGATGACAGATGTGATGGTCCTCTTCTTAGCCAGCCCCACTGTCCTCAGTTTGGTGATGACTCTGCAGAGTGACCGGCCTTCAACATCGCACCTCATTAGGCTCACAGCAGGTGTTCAAAGCCTGCCTCCTGCTCTGCTCTGTCGGCTCCTGCTACTTGGCGCTCCTCCCAGGGTATAGTTCATTCTATCATGAGTGCTTGTTTGGTGCATTCAGAAAAACCTGACCGTGTGTGGACGCAGGGTTGTTGAGGCGATGTGTTCTGGAAACCGCAGCTGCCTGCCAAGATCAACTCTCCGTTGCCAGTCAGCTGCTGAGGCGAGGAGGTCAGCTGCTGATCTTGGCTGTGGGGTGTTTTTCTCTCCAGCTTTAACAAAGGTGATGCTCCTCTTTGGGCAGTGGTGTTTCCTGATAGTTATAGCTGAGGCTACTGTCTCTGCAACTGCTTTCAGGACTCGATCATACCAACTAGTGGTTTGATGCTCATTTATGCTCTGAATGTCACAAACAGAAAGCTCTTTCTCTCTAGGGATCCTTTACATAATGCTGTTGACACTTAAAACACAGTCTGAGCCTGTCAGTGGCAAAAACAAACACTTTTAGTGGATGTACACTGACGGTGCACAAATGCCCTCAGTGGTTACACTGCAGCCTGTCTCACTGTTGGCGTCTGCAGCGCCCTCCGTCAGAACGGGACCAATTTCAGAACTTAGTCACTTAGACATTAGAAGCTCTGGATCCAAGCTAAAAATACAGAAGTTACCCTTTAAGACAGGGAGACAGAATTCTGTCTTCTTTGTACCTTTTTTCCAATCATTTATTTACCTTTTATTTTACTGAATATAACCAAAATCAATCTTAAACCTGAGAGTATACATACATTTTTGTGCTGAGTTCAACCTCTGGCTTGTAAATTGAGCTGTTTTTCTCTAAGTAAGATATCAGGATAAGTGTAAAACAAGAAGTGTAATAGGGAGGATGATATTAATTTGCTTGTAGGATCAAAGACAAAGTGTGTAAAGTAAAATTCGGCCAGTACTTTGAGCCTTTTCAGACAGGTAAACAGGATCTCACCTGTGAGCTCTGAATGTGTAGATGGGCTCCACGTCTAAAGCAGCACATCTGAAAGATTAAAACCCAGAACAGAGTTTGTATCAACAGAAAATTAAAACACATTAAAACTCTAAAATATGATCAAATATGTGAGTAAAACAGAAGCAAAGGCCTGCCTCTAATAAAGCCTGTTACAGATCACTGCAGGTTAAGTAAATGTACAGTATATGAATGAATGAATGAATTATATTTTATATATATGTTCTAAAGTCTTACTTCTTGGCGGGCGCCGTCTTCTGGAGGTTCCACAGTTTGAGGGTGTGATCTTCGGAGGCGGTGACCAGGACGGGCTCCACCGGGTGGAAGGCCAGACTCCGCACCGAGTCAAAGTGGCTCCGCAGGGTGAACTTTGGGTTCCAGGTCTTCCTCAGAGCGTCTTTGTTGTTGGTGATCTGAGGAAGGAGGGACGAGTCTCACTTACAATCCATGTGAAGATGATACTTGACTCTTTAAAGCAGCATGACACAGCTCTGGATACTGATGGGTCAGCTGTAGGTGTCAACAAACTGTGTGCCAACACAACTGGACTGATTTTATACCAAAGAGTGTAAGAACATCTCTGGGGTAGTTTTCTCTGAAAGGACACCTCACATGTCGTTGTTTGGGACTTAGTTTGGATTTTAGCTGTAGGCTGTAATTTATTCATCTTATCCATCTGTCTGTGGAGACAAAGACTGTGGTCAGAGTTTAAAGGCCCAATCCTAATATACCCCTCAGCCCTCGCCCCTCGGGGTGGGGTGTCCTGGTTCTTGCTGGGATAGATGGATAGAGCAGAATGGAGGTTTTTCAGAGGCACACTCCAACAGTGTTATGAAAAATCATTGGCCAGATGGCTGCATGCCATATGTAACCTACAAATGTATTTTCTTTGTTCATAAAGATTTAAAAATTACAACTACCATTGTCTCAAAGTATTATTGTCCTTTACTTTATAACTAGAATCACCACCCTGTGGCTGTATGACTCCGCCCACCAGTCCACCCTGTGGTTGTATGACTCCGCCCACCAGTCCACCCTGTGGTTGTATGACTCCGCCCACCAGTCCACCCTGTGGTTGTATGACTCCGCCCACCAGTCCACCCTGTGGTTGTGTGACTCCGCCCACCAGTCCAGTGTCTCTGACAGTCTCCATCCATGTCAGTGAGAACATGGATGCTTCACACACAGAAGATCTATACAATCAGCACAGTTTCAAGATTAGAGTCACCAATTCAGTATCTGACCAAATGTCTCCCCTTCTGTTCCTGAGATATGACGTTAAAACATGATGATGTCACAGTCAAGCTGACCTTTGACCTTTTGACCTTCATTATTTTATCCTGTTAGACATTTGTGCCAAGTTTTGTCAGAATTAGCGTATGAGTTATTGAGTTTTGGCCATTAACATGTTTTCTGAGGTCACACTGACTTTCGCTTTGCCCTTTGATCTATGACCACCAAAATCTGATCAGTTCATCATTGAATCCAAGTAGATGTTTGTGCCAAATTTAAAAAATCCCTCAAGCTGTTCTTGAGATGTTGTGTTCATGAGAATAACATGGATGCAAGGTCACAGGGACCTTGACCTTTCTTTGACCCTTGACCACCAAAATCTAGTCCAAATGAATATTTGTGCCAAATTTGAAGAAATTCCTTCAGTGCGTTCTTGAGGAATCGCATTCACAAGAATGTGACAGGCAAGGTCACAGTAACCTTGACCCCTGACCACCAAAATCCTATCAGTTCATTTTTGAGTCCAAGTGAAAGTTTGTGCCAAATTTTAAGAAATTCGTTGTGTATATACATACGGACAACCTGAAAACATAATGCCTCTGGCCACGGCTATTGCCGGTGCGGAGGCATAAAATAAAACAGCTGAAACTGAATTTCATTTTTTATCCCTCTGTAAAGGAGGAGGCCTGAAGGGTGGAGCTGACAGAGGGTGGAGTTCAGTGGAGTTCGGTCAGAAACACTCTGGCTGCTGAAGAGTTTTCAGTGTTTCCTGCCTCTGATCCACCGTAAGCTGTCAGACTGTGTTCGTTTTACTCACGTCATACGCCAGGGTTTCAGCCTCGTTGGCGACCGTCAGTCCTGCCAGTTCTCCCAGTCCCAGCTCGTTAGAAACCGCCTCGTCCACTCTGCCCAGTATAAACGACTTCCCAGACGATGGCAGGAAGGTCATTGCCTCTACGGAGACAAAACAGATGGCTGGGTTCAGAAAAACATGACTGAGTGTGAGTGAGCATATTGTACAGTTCTCAAATATGAGTGACTGAGAAAAAGGGCAGGTTACCTTCTTCTGGGCGTCCCAATTCGTGCTCATTGAGTCTGGGTACAGCGGGGCGGGAGGGGGGTGTCACGGGAGGCTGCAGGGAGGGAATCTCCTCAGCATCCCGCAGGTTAGCCAGCATGTCCTGGAGCTTAGACCGGTTTGGTCCTGGAGAAGGAGGGTGAGGAGGAGAAAAGAGAACATGGGAGACAGAAATCAGAGGAGGAAACAAAAAAATGGTGTCAAGAAAAGGCGGCGGAACGATGTAAAGAAAAGGAGTTGAGGAGAGAAAGATGAAAAATGCACATTAGCAAAGTGAAGGCAAAATAAGTCTCGAGAGTTCAAACTGTCACAAAAAGGGAATGAAATCAGCATGAAGGATGAGAACAAAGCAGAAGATGATGCAGCAGCAGCTCTGCAGAGGATCCGACAGAGAAGATGAAGCAAATAAAAGCAGAGAAACAAAGTGACGATATACACAGGAATGAGAAGAATCTGCTCGAGAAGTGACACAGGTGAAATGTGGCAGCTGCTGTTTGGTGAACTGCAGAATTCATCATCACAAAGACATGAAGAAACAAACAGGGATATGAAGAGATGCACTGATATCGTTACTGGATATTATCATGATGCATCAACATCAGAAAACTGCACAACTGTGACATCATGTCAACAGCATAATCCATTTAAAGTGCAGACGATTACTGTTGTTTGTACACACACAAGGATGACTGATGGATTGGAACGCTAACGGTTCAATAATGGATCAGAGTAAAGGATGAGGTGTGTGTCTGATAACGGGAACATAAATGTGATGGTTGGAAGTCAGTGCATTCCTTTGAGAGTGTCGGGAAAAGTGCAGGAAATCTACATGAAGGTAGAAAATATAAAGAGGATAATGAAAAACAACAGATAAAACAAAAGCGACAGACGACACAGAGACACAGACGTCCACACTGGATTCAGTCAAACACTAAACCTCTGAGAAACAGAGAGGGAGAGACATTGAGACAAGCTGTGTGTCTCAAATCACATACTTCCAGTAGTACACTATGCACTGCTTGTGTGGTGCGCTTATTTCACCAGGGTGGTGTTGTCTTAAATCACACACTGCCGTTTTGCACTTACAGGAAGTGACGACAGCTTTTTTGTTTTTAACCGCCTCTTCCACGTCTTTGTCTTCTTTTAAATCGGCGAATTGCAAACTAACTAAAAAATTCGACTCGTCCTTGCATGTTCTGTTCTTGTTGATGTGTTCACAGACGTCTCTTTTAAATTGTATGCACTGTTTTTTGTTGTATTTTTGGTAGCCTTGTGTAACATCTTGGCCAAGAGACTACAGATTAAAAATAGGCTCTTGGCTACTTGTGGCATTTTTATACCGAGTGTATTTGTTAACCTGCACTGCCCCCTCTCAAATAAAATAAACTGAAACTGAAGGTGAAGCATTACCGCCGACATTTGACCGCTATCTCCGCCTACACATAAACCAAACTTACTCTAGAATGTCAGTGCTGATTAAAATGTGCCAAGCTAACGTTAGCACTCGCATTATTGACTGCAGTACTAAATCATTACAGACCCAACAAACATTACTGACGGCTTCTCTTTGACAATAGTAGTGGTACTTAGTGCAAAAAACATGCACAGCTAACATCTGTAAAACGTGGCAGTGATCACTGTGACGTAGCTTCCACTACGTCATAAAGATGGTGACTGCCAGTACTACATTGCACTTTCCCGTACTGTGAAGTGTGAACGCAGAATGTTAAGTGTTTAGTCTGAAGTATGTGATTTGAAACACAACCAAAGGGTGGGAGGGTGAGATTGGAGGCTGATTTTTAGCTCAAGTCGAAAGGTGATGAGGGTGAGATTACAGGGTTATATGGTTGGTAAGGCAGAATACACACATCAGCTGAAACACTGAAAGATCATCTTGTTACAATAAAATGTTCTGCTGGAAACCTTTGGACCTGGAATTCATGTGGATGCCACTTGACATTCTCCACCCACCCAACACCATTACAGTACATCTCCTCATGGCAACAGCACTCCCCAATGGCAGTGACCTGAGGAACATGACAAAGAGCACAAGGCGCCGACCTGGCTTCTTTGGCTCCCAGATCCAAATCTGATGGCGCATTTGTGGGACAAGGCTGTATCCCAAAGGTCCTGAGTCCACACCTTGATAGGTCAGAGGCTGCACAGCGGAGTGGACTTGGTTCTGGCATTGATACAAGATCTCTGGGGGTATCCGGTGGTGTGTGGCACTGGGGGCAGACCCCCGATTTTTTGGCATTCAGGGCGGAGGAGGCAAATTTCCGTTTCCAACTTCCGTTTATATATAAGTAAATATGCTGAACCATTGTGATGGATTCAGAGTTTGCAGTCACGGCAATTATGTTCCACCTCGTTAGTTCACCGCACGGACCGTTTAACCTGGCAACAACTGCAGCCGGCTCAAACGTGATTGATCAATATCACGCGGACTACAAACAGCCTAGCACCGGAAACCAGGGCTCTTCTGCTCTTCTTCTGGAGGCAAGATCTCCGGGGTTTGCCTGCAGACTCTATACTCACTGAACGTAGACTCTGTATATAGAGACTACCGGGGTGTTGACTACTGATCCTTCGAATCCTGTGGGACGTAAGATGGGTTACTGGCACGTACCACAGATGCTCCATCAGATTGGGATTTAGGGAATTTGGAGGCCAGGTTGACGCCTTGAGCTCTGTGACACGTTACTCTGGCCATTCTTGAGCAGTTTTGCAGAGAGACGTGACACATTGTCCTGCTGGAGGGGCCACTGCCATCAAGCCATCAACTTGCTTTGTAACAGTGTTTAGGTGGGTGCAGCGTGTCAAGTGGCATCCACATGAATTCCAGGACCACAGGTTTCCCTTTAGAACACTGAACTGTAACAAGATGATCAGTATTATTCACTTCACCTGTCAGTGGTTCAATGTTTCGGCTGATGGGTGTATATGAGTTGGTCTATTAAAACTGAGGTCCTGCAGCTGCCTGAGTCTCCGTCAGGCAGAAAACATGCTACTCTCTCCTTCTGCACCGGGTCGGGCACAGTTAAAGATGGACTAAATGCGGGCGAGCAGGAGGTGAGAGCGAAAATGATCACAGATGCCTGATGTGTCTGTGGACGCTCTGCAGCTTCTGCCTGATCTGACAACTGACAAAATATGCAGAGGATGTTTGACAAAGCATCATTTCACAGCCGAGGATGCAGCTGACTGATAACAACAGGGCGGTTACTTTGGATATGTGACAGATGATTAGCGGAAAATCTGTTATCTTTGTGTCACTTTAAATTAAAGTAACAACTAGTGGGAGTTTACTGAGCGAGAGCTTTGCACATCTTAAAGGGACATTATGTAAAACAGGGCAGCTGGGATAGGCTCCACCCCCCTGTGACCTTGAATAGTAGGGCTGGGTGTCGCCACTGAAATCCTGAATCGATTCGATTTCGATTTGATTGGATATTTGGGATGTTTCAGTTACTGCTTAAACGTGAAAGAGATTCTCAGAGAGATAATACTGTACATTTTACAAGGAATTATCAGAACAGCAACAACAGTAATATTAGAACAGCATATTAAAGCTACTGAACAGGATAAGCAGTTACGGATAATGAATGAATGAATAATTACAGGTAATGGGTCGGTTCTGGTACTGCGCTTTGTGGGTGCGGGCAGATATGCAAAACTGGACCTGTGCAGGCCTCTGCTGTAGCATGTAAATGTATTGATTTTCTTTAACCAGACTATTGCAATAACAGCAAATACGCCAGATATAACTCATCGATTTTTGCTGCTACACAACACCAACAGATCGTTGAGTGTCAGTCAGTAAAAAGCCATTAACTGGCTGCACAACCCTGTAAGCAACAATGTGACTTTAACTTAAAGTACTTTAAGTAGCTGTAATGTGATTAAATGTTGTCTGACTTTTTAAGATACTGATCAACTTTCACATAATTGCTGATGAAAATATTAGCACAGTGAAGCCCTGAGAGACTGAGAGGAGAGGAAACATAAAAACAAAGAGAGTCAGAGGAACAGAAACCAAACGAGGATGAGGAGAGAGGATG
Source organism: Epinephelus lanceolatus (assembly GCF_041903045.1). Classification (NCBI taxonomy): domain Eukaryota; kingdom Metazoa; phylum Chordata; class Actinopteri; order Perciformes; family Serranidae; genus Epinephelus; species Epinephelus lanceolatus. The sequence continues at coordinate 48,420,146 of NC_135736.1, forward strand.
AACTGCAGGCCTGCTACAGGACTTACTCTTTACCCCCTTCTTGCCCTTGCGTTCCTTCCTGTACTGCTCCTTGAGCTGGGCTATCAGTCCCTGGTCCACGTCCCAGGCCAGTTCACCCAGAGGAGACTGCTCTTCCTTCTCTACAGGCCAGCAGGAGGAGGAGGAGGAGGAGGAGGAGGAGGAAGGTGGGGTAGAAACCTGTTGTAAGTGTCTGGATGCACTAGAGTACATAACCAACTTTACTCTGACAAACCTACTGAGGCAGACGGGATGAGGAGGGAGGAGGAAGGATCTTTTACAACCTGTTTCTGGGTCTTTTGTAGTTTTGGCCATAAATTCTTTCAGATATGATAACTTGGAGTTGCAGAGACTCCACTTCACTCATCTTTACACACAAGCAACCTAAACCACTGCTTGTGGAAAATGCAAGTAGATAAAGTAATATTGCTTTAAATAAAGTCACTTTCTTCCCACGAGGTGGACAAGAAGTTCAGTCTAATTGCTGTGTTAAAGGACAGTCCAGCCCCAAATCAAAAACTCATATTTTTCCTGCACACCAAGCCAACAGTCGCCCGTCAGTTAAGGCTGGGCTGTTGGTGAGCACCTGTTACCCTGGCTTTTGCCGTGTGTGTTCATCACTGGATTGTGTTATTAATGTGCTAACGGGCTAACTAGCATCAAGACGGTCTTCTGGTTTCCTTATTTATATGATGATTACAGACTACCGCCATCTGCTGGTATTACGAGTTATTTCCTCTCACGCAAGTGCAGAACATGCGTGCTGGTTAGCTTTTGGCTGTAGTCTTTGCGATGTGTTCATGTGCAACTTTTCGGTCGACACACAGGCGGCATGAAGTGGCCAAACAGTTGGCTTTCATTGCTGCTAGTTCTTTCATGTTGGTTTGGTGTGTCTGGACCTAGGGACTCCAAAGAACTAGCGGCAAAGAACAGCAACTGTTGCGTCACCTCACGTCGCCTGTGCCCCAGCCAAAAAGTTGCACATGAACCGCAAAGACTACAGCTGACAACGAACCAGCACGTATGTTCTGCGCCTGCGTGAGAGGAAATAACTCCACACCAGCAGGCGGCGGTGGGTAGGAAGTGTGCATCTACTCATGTATGAAAGGCTGGCACGCGTGACAGTGTGAGATATAAACATTAATGGCATCCTCCTTAGCTGAGCTGTAACGTTAGATAGCTTAGTGGTGCTAGGTGAGTTAGCAGTAGATGCACACTTTCTTCTGGTTGGTAGAATGAAAATAGTTCCTACATGAAACTGCTCACAACAAGGTCTGTGGATTATCTTTGGCAACTGGGTCATGATTTCTGGAAAGAGACTTTGAGTTTTTCAACTGTATTTTTTGGCGCTTTCAACCCCACATGTCAAGTGCCTTCTAGTTCCATCTCTGCAGCGGATTATTCCAACAATCGGCAACTCGACAAACTATCCAAACCAGGGATACTCAACGTGCCTTGCTTGGGGGCCACTTCTGCAAAGTGACAGGAGGCCTGGGCAGCAGCCCTATATATGTACACCGGGTGTTTCTAGGATTTTAGGACATTAAGGGCTTAGCTAGCACCTCTGTCATGGAAGTGGGAACCCTCTACTGGCACTTTTTTGATAAACAAGCTCTGTTTTAAAGCGTTTTTATGCACCCTGGCACCTTATGTATACTACAAATACAAGATAGACTGATAAATAGCATTACAGGTAAGAGGAAAAATATATGTTTATGTTTTAGGGGTGTACCGTCCCTTTAAGTACGGAACTGGAGTCAGGACATTGTTAGCCTAGCTTAGCGTAAAGACTAGAAACAGGCGGAAACAGCCAACCTGACTCAATCTTACGTCCCACAAGTCCAAAGCGAGCTTTAGAGGAGTCGATACGTGTATTTTTTTATACTTTGGACAGAGACAGGCTAGCTGGTTCCCCCTGCTGCCAGTCTTTGTGCTAAGCTAGGCTAACAACATCCTGGCTCCAGTAAAAACTTCAACGCTTTTTTTTCAAAGTAAACTAAGGCCAAATCTACAAAAGACACAATAAAAAGAATTAAATGCCTGTAATTTTCATCCTTTCTCAATAATTAAAAACCCTGGAGTGTGTGTACGACACAATCACCACTGTATTAGTGTGTGCTACTGATAAAAACCATGTAATGAAGAATATGAAACACTGTCAATGACACTTCGAGTTCTTCATGTTAAATTTTAGACTGAGCTGAGGAAACAAGAGGAACACCAACACAACATGCTAAAAGTTTCTCAAAATGTCAAACAAACAAATATGAAACATAAAGAAGGTGCAGGAAATTCGTGCTGGTGAAAGTGAAAAAACACAAATGAACACAAGACGAAACAAGATGAGACACAAGAAACAAACAAATGAAAACTAACAGCTGGAATCCAAATGGATCTCTGATGGTTGTCTGCAGTTCTGGAACTGAAACATTAATGCAGCAGAGCAACATGTTCTCTTCAAGATGCTATAAAACATTAAACTCAAACAGTGAAGCAAACAGCATTTCACCAAAATGATCATGTCTCTCATGGGGGATGATCCTGAGAGAGACAAACATTTTAAAGTCTCAGCAGCAACGTTAGAGCCCTAAAATCCACTGAGTTCCAAAAGTCAGCTTCTGTACTGAAGTTAAAGAAGCGACTCCACAACAAAGACACATGATGTCATTAATCTGAAGTCTCTGAAAGCAGCTCAGCCAATAATCATCCACCTGCAGAGCTGCAGCAGGTTCAGACATGTTGATGGTTAAAGGTTAACTGGTGATAAACAGAGGGAAAATATTCATTCTCTGGAACAAGAAGAAATAAAGCAGCATATAATATCCACTGGAGCTGAGTGTGACACACGGATGCTTTATTCTCAAGTATTTTGTTTTTGCTACGTGGTGGTTAAAGTGTTAAGGCCCATCAGAGAACCAGCGGCGACAACGATGGCCCCCTGTTGCATCGCCTGATGTCGCCATGTCTCGGCAAAAAAAGTTGCACGTGAACACATCACAAAGACTACAGCTGAGGGTCAATCAGCACGTACGTTTTGCACCTGTGTGAGAGGAAATGACTCTTCACACCAGCAGATGGTGATTGTTTGTAATCGTCTTTCAAAAAGAAAAGCCAGAAGACTGTCTTGACGCTAGTTAGCCAGTTAGCAGTCTCAGTCCCTTGTGATTGAAGCTCTTTGTTTACTTTCCTCACTTCCATTTCTCTTCACGTGCTGAGCTGAACTGCCAATCAGAGTATTTCTTTCACCGACAGGCTTCACCACCAATTCAACATGCTAAATTGGCATTGGCAAATTGACATGCTAAGTTTCCATCCTCACGGTGTGCCGGTGTCAGACGGTGGGTCGCTGCTGCTGTTGCTGGCTGTATGTGCTTATGCCGCGCCCACATACACATTCTCATTGACTGATGAATTGGCGCTGGTTATTTATATTATTGTGGCGTATTGATTATGAATACAGTCCATGTGATGCTGGTTTTGTTTCATCACTGTAGCCAGTATCTCACTATCACTATCCTCATTCAGATTTTAAGAAGCTACAAATTATATTCAGCCACAAAATAAGTCTGAAAAGCTGCAAATCAGAACAGAAGCACAGAGAGTTGTTGACTAGAGATGATACGCCGTCTCATGGTGGTCACTTCCTGTCAACGTTACAGATCAGAAGCACAGAGAGTTGTTGACTAGAGATGATACGCCGTCTCATGGTGGTCACTTCCTGTCAACGTTACAGATCAGAAGCACAGAGAGTTGTTGACTAGAGACGATATACCATCTCATCCAGTGACACTTGAGTGAACCAGCAGGTTTTAGAACGTTGCAGAATGGCAGGTGTAGAACTAGTCTGACAAGGACTGAACAGCTCTCCCTTCTGGAGAATCAAAAAGTAGAAGTTCTCGTCTCTGTGTTCGCAAGTGTTATGAATATAAAAATTAGAGATACAGATTTGCAGCTGTCACTTGAGTGAAAGGATTTGCCTTCAACTCCTCCTGACAGCTGAGCTGGTGCTGAAAATAAACTGGGTGTGCAGATGGTCTGAGGGCTCATGAGGAGATCCAAAGATAAGAAACGTGCAGAAATCACTGCTCCATAATGACTGAGCCGAGACAAACAATGGGCCTCATCATCCGTCCTGGTAGCCTGGGGCGAGTGATGTGTCGGGTCGTGGAGGTGGCGTGGGTTCAACAAGAAAAGCCTTCAGAAACCATAAATGTGTTTCATAACGCAGCCGAACATAGAGAGACTGTTTTTAACCGTGTGTTCAGCTGGTTTATCCTCACTGTCTGTGACTCTTAACAGCAGCACGGCAGATGATTGTTTCACAGCTCAGAATAAAAAGATAGAGAAATATCCACAAAGAGTTTTCCTCTCGGGGCTTTAACACCTTGTGTGTGTGGTGAGACCTGCTGCACTGAGTCAGCACTCCTTTACAACTATCTGGACTGTGAAGTGTTGAATCACAAACTGCGTGGGGATGCTTTTTGTCATCGGCCGAATGACACTGGATGCGTTGCTAAGAAACGGTAGAAAAAGGGGGATTTTGTGTAAACTGCGGGGGCCGCCGGGTCGCCAGCTGGGAACTTCATTTTGTAAGGAGAGTTTTATATATATTGACAGGAAATGCGTCGGTGCAGCAGCAGCCTTGTGCTGCCACTCACGAACACATTTAAAATAAGATGTTTTAATTCTGCGTGAAGCAGTCAGACTGACCCTGCAGATGAATGGCAGCATATTCACCTTGATTTATACGTCAATACAAAGTTTCTCTGCTGAGAAGATTTCAGGTTTGTATTGGTGGTTTTTTACTTTTTCTATCTGCTGCAGACTCTTGACTTTATACTTTTTATTGGTTCACTGAAGTAGAAGACATGAGTGTGAATTTAATACAAAAAATAGTCAAATTCAGATTATTTTGACTGTTGTCATATTTAAAAGTGCAATGTCTAATGCCTGGCAACATGCTTTAAACTATTAAGAGGCAGCTTTTCCCTCCAGCCAACTACGGCTGGACAAGAACATGCAAACTGACCAAACTGCTCAAACTATGAAAATTGGTCAGAATCACACAGCTTCTTTACGTGAGGCGGTGTTAGCAAGAAAACAGCCACATTAAAACCATAAATCAAAACTATCTAGGATGTTTTTCAGTACGGTTTGTGGTGTCATTAGTTGAATCATCTGTGCTTCATGTGTCTTCTTGATTGTCTTTGCCTTAAATCAAAGATTTTGGGTTTTGGACCTCGCACTATTTGGCTGTGGACGTATTTTAGCTTTGACCAACACATGGTGCACGATAACAATTAACATCACAGACCTGAGTGGGCGACGAGCAGTAAGCCTGAGAGCTAGTTTAGCCTTGCTAGCTTAGCTTGGCTGTATACCGGCCTAAAGTAAAGTACCGTGGATTTCAGACCTTGTATTGTCTGAACTGGGACCCATTCTTGGTCATGCTTGAACAGTGAGCACTGACTTTGACCAAATGGGGCTGGTGAGCCTGCTGGCTAGCTTGGCCTGGTTGGCTTGGCTGCACCTGGCTGTGTTGACACAGGTAGCAGCTGTGAGCTTTGTTTTGCTTTCTGCAGACGCTGTTTAGTCGAACACATTGCACTGAGCGAGCAGAAAGGGACCAAAGCAGGCTTTTAGAAAACTACGGGAAAAGAGGTATCTCAAATACAGATGTCAACAGTTAACCATTGATTTACTAACCACCGTCCAGAGGAGACTGGAGGGTGGACAGTGGGCGCCATGTTTCCACCTGATAATGTGACCAGCTGTCTGTCAGCAAAACCAACAGAAACTAAAATAAAAGGCAAAATATTTACAACAAAAAACATTATAATTTCACCACCTGTAAATGGAAATGCAGCCCAAAACCTCAATGAGTCAACAGAGTGCTGCACTAAAAGGAAAGGTCTCTTGTATTTCACATCGTTTTGCGTTGTTGTTTTTCCCCTTAAAAATTAACTGGTTAGTTTCCAGTTGATGGGTCTTAGGCTATCAAAAGAAAAATTAACCGTAAGTGACATCCCTAATCTCCAAGCAACAAAAACTACAACTGAACTTTATCTCGTCTTCCTCTCATGTTGGCTGTAGATAATGTTCTTTTTTGGAATATTTAAAACTTAAATTCTGCCCATATCTCACACATTGCACCTTTAAATGTCTTCTGGATTTAATTTCCAGCTAATCAGTGAAATCTGCAGGTGTTTGGTGTAAAATCCTGAGCGCATGATTAAAAGCCCGTCACCTGAATGTTTTTAATGTCCCCTCGTCTTACCCCACTCTCCGCTGTCCTCCCCGCTCCTGGACTCCGGAGATCCGTCCAACTCGTCTGGACTCGCCAAGAAATCAAAACCCTTCAGAGCCTCCTCCGTGTCGGGGTCGTCGCTGAGGTCAGAGGTCGTGGACGAAGGGGTAGACGACTGTTTCTTCCTCACCATCTGTTAAAAGTTACAAAAATGAGGAAGACCATTGAAAATCTGTCTCTTGTTGTTGACAACATCAGACAGGAAATGAAATCACAGGTTACCACTGTCCGTCTTCAGAATGAGAGCTGCAGGTAGAAGAATATTATTTTAACAACTGCACGTAGGAGGTCAACTCTGGGCTGCGACTTTGTTTGCTTTACATATTAAGAGCTGTGATTTGTGTTTACGTTTCACTGTGAGGTTTAACAGAATGAGTTTGTCAAAGGACTTAGTGTGTTAATGTCTTACTGTAGCCAGGTCTAAGATGGTCTTATCCCGTCCTTCACTGTCCTCCTCCTCGTCCTCGTCGCTGAATTCTGCTGCAGCGCTCTCAATGAACTTGAAGGCCTCCAACACGGTGGCTGAGTCGGACATGTCCGGTTTACTGGAAGGAGAGATTAAAGAGAGAAGGTGAGTGTAGAGGTCAAAGCAGCGAGAAAATAAAAACATCTAAAATAAATACGGTCTCATCTCATACCTGACCATGCCGCTGTCCTTCAGGGAGGACGGTTCGGTGCCGTTGACCATCGGTTCGACTTTCTTCTCTGAGGGTTTCTCTCCTGAGTCTCCGGTCAGACCGAGCAGCGCTCTCACTCTCTGAGACTTCACATCCAGGATGGTGTCTGTGTATCCGACCTCCTGCAGGTATCTGAGGGTGGAGACAGAGACAGAGACAAGAGACAGGTCAGAGGAGGCTCAGGAGTCAATGTGAAGAAAAGGAGACAATCCAAGGTTTAATCATCTCATGATAAGCCAGTCAACATCAGCCGCCCAGGAGGTGCCCCGGGCTTTGAAGCCAATTTTCATTGCGGCCAAACAGTGGTACTTCAATTTCCGGGGTCCGGCTCATGATGCCACTGGGCCCACGAAGACTTACACTGGAAGAGAGACCAAGTCTGTAAATCAGTGGATGAATATTTTTGAGCATCACAACCCCCTTGAAATGACTTGTTTCACTATCAGGATTTGATCCATTTGGTTTTTTCTAACGTAGCTGCATGATTAAATCATTTTATCCCCATTCAAGATAGCGGTGCACTAAACTGGAAGTAGACAGCCGGGCCGGTGGAGGTCTCTAATGCGCCCGCTCCATGGGACCAATGATGCAGAAGCAGTGCTGATCATCTGCGTAATCTCACACCACAGAAACAGAGCTTTTTTGGCTTCATGTGCCACTGAGCATCTTTCATAGGAATCAACAGAGCCCCACCTCCGATGCTATCCGGGGGTCTCCTTTATAAATATTGTGCATGGACAAAACGAGGCCTGAAAGAGGCGTACGCCACTCCCCACGCATCAAAACTATAAATGAACACATGTGGAGTTATGTACTTAACAAAAAAAGGTGAAATAACTGAAAACATGTTTTATATTCTAGTTTCTTCAAAATAGCCACCCTTTGCTCTGATTACTGCTTTGCACACTCTTGGCATTCTCTCCATGAGCTTCAAGAGGTAGTCACCTGAAATGGTTTTCCAACAGTCTTGAAGGAGTTCCCAGAGGTGTTTAGCACTTGTTGGCCCCTTTGCCTTCACTCTGCGGTCCAGCTCACCCCAAACCATCTCGATTGGGTTCAGGTCCAGTGACTGTGGAGGCCAGGTCATCTGCCGCAGCACTCCATCACTCTCCTTCTTGGTCAAATAGCCCTTACACAGCCTGGAGGTGTGTTTGGGGTCATTGTCCTGTTGAAAAATAAATGATCGTCCAACTAAACGCAAACCGGATGGGATGGCATGTCGCTGCAGGATGCTGTGGTAGCCATGCTGGTTCAGTGTGCCTTCAATTTTGAATAAATCCCCAACAGTGTCACCAGCAAAACACCCCCACACCATCACACCTCCTCCTCCATGCTTCACAGTGGGAACCAGGCATGTGGAATCCATCCGTTCACCTTTTCTGCGTCTCACAAAGACACGGTGGTTGGAACCAAAGATCTCAAATTTGGACTCATCAGACCAAAGCACAGATTTCCACTGGTCTAATGTCCATTCCTTGTGTTTCTTGGCCCAAACAAATCTCTTCTGCTTGTTGCCTCTCCTTAGCAGTGGTTTCCTAGCAGCTATTTGACCATGAAGGCCTGATTGGCGCAGTCTCCTCTTAACAGTTGTTCTAGAGATGGGTCTGCTGCTAGAACTCTGTGTGGCATTCATCTGGTCTCTGATCTGAGCTGCTGTTAACTTGCCATTTCTGAGGCTGGTGACTCGGATGAACTTATCCTCAGAAGCAGAGGTGACTCTTGGTCTTCCTTTCCTGGGTCGGTCCTCATGTGTGCCAGTTTGGTTGTAGCGCTTGATGGTTTTTGCGACTCCACTTGGGGACACATTTAAAGTTTTTGCAATTTTCCGGACTGACTGACCTTCATTTCTTAAAGTAATGATGGCCACTGGTTTTTCTTTAGTTAGCTGATTGGTTCTTGCCATAATATGAATTTTAACAGTTGTCCAATAGGGCTGTCGGCTGTGTATTAACCTGACTTCTGCACAACACAACTGATGGTCCCAACCCCATTGATAAAGCAAGAAATTCCACTAATTAACCCTGATAAGGCACACCTGTGAAGTGGAAAACCATTTCAGGTGACTACCTCTTGAAGCTCATGGAGAGAATGCCAAGAGTGTGCAAAGCAGTAATCAGAGCAAAGGGTGGCTATTTTGAAGAAACTAGAATATAAAACATGTTTTCAGTTATTTCACCTTTTTTTGTTAAGTACATAACTCCACATGTGTTCATTCATAGTTTTGATGCCTTCAGTGAGAATCTACAATGTAAATAGTCATGAAAATAAAGAAAACGCATTGAATGAGAAGGTGTGTCCAAACTTTTGGCCTGTACTGTACATTTTTAGTTTTTCTTGCCCAAGGATACTTTGACATGCAGACTGGAGGAGCTGGGGATTGAACTGACAATCTTCTGATCAATGGATGACGTGCTCGACCTCTGAGCATATCTTTCCAACTTTACCATGCTGACTGAGGCAGGAAGTCACTATCCCCACTTCCAGGTCTTCATCAGATTACCAATTCATAGTGGAAGAGGAAGAATTTTTACCTGAATAGGATGTTTCTTTCAAACGTGTTCATACATTAATCCCAGCTATGATATATAAATTTTTTAAATATGAAACTTTTAGGTTATTTCTGAATCATGTACTGTTATTAAGCCTCCTGGACAACTAGAGTTTTCAGTTGTATATAAATCTAGTCTTTAAATTTTACTGGCTTAATTTAATATTCATAAATGGAAATCTATGGATAAAAGGCCATTTCATCGTAGTCACAGACTGACTCAGCTCCTTTTACATAAATCCAAAGAATGTACAAATTATAATAATAGCTCTCTCCTTACTAGGTATACTCTACATTTATTATATATCAGAAGAAACTTGTACATATTTGTCTGAGTCAATGACTGAGGGAAAAAATTTAAACTTTTATGTTTCTGTTTCTGAGATTTTAAACAAAAATCCAGCTGTTTTCTTTCCTCCCTGCAGAGTGACATCCCCACTGATGGATGCAGATTCATCTCATCTGTCCAAACTAAATTCTGATGCAGGCATGACTTACATCACAAAAATGTGGAGGATCTCCACAAAGGAAGTGACAAATATGTAACGAGTAGCAAAAAAAATAAGTGACAAAAAAATGCAAATATCCCAGCAGGCTGATCCAGATGTCAGATGTTGGTATTAATAGTGAACAGCGTTCCATCGGTCTTCTCTGAGTTCAGCAGAGACCTCCGTATAAACGTCCCTGTGTGGCCTGAGTGTCGCTCTTCATTCTGTTTTTCAGTGTCTTCCTGCAGCGTTGGTGCCTTGCTGTACCCACTGAGCTACACAACACCACAATTATATCAATGGAGCAGCATCTTTAAAGGGCAGTGCCACCAAGTTTAGGACCTTATACACACTTTCTGTCCTTCCTGTGGTCTGGTAAAGTTCAGTCAATGTTTGACAAAATAAACACAGAGAAACAAAACTGAGGAAATCTAAAGTATTTGGAATAAAACTGACAAGAAAATTCGGATTTTGCTCAACTGACAATAAGTGAGGTGCTGGTTTCTTTGACCTGTAACGCCACAATCACTCACCTTTATATCTGTTAGAAATGGATATAATAAAAAGACATGTTAAAATGTGCACCGAGTCAGTGAGTCAAGCTTTTTCTGGCTGATTTTAAGCTTTAGTTAAGACTTCCTTTATTTCAAATACTCACAAAATACTTGAGCAAAGAAGTAAAGTTTACCCCTTATCTTACGGTATCCAATCAGAATTGAGCAACAGACCTAAAAGACGCAACTCAGAAGAAGTTCAAACTAGTCTTTGTACTGTACCTTCACCCCGGGACGCCAAGAGAAGCAGGAGCCTGAGAGCAGCGTTTTATGGAGAAGTTTTATCCTCAGTGGACGGAGGTTTAATTCTGAATAACGACTAGTGTGTTTGTTCACAGAGACACAGAGAGAGAGGAAGGTCGGCCTCCCTCGCTCTGTACCAGCCTCTCCGATCGCAGGAGGCCTCGACTCATCCACACAATCCTCCATTCACTGTCACCACACAGCCACTGCTGACACACACACACACACACACACACACACACACACAGTCAAAAGAAAGAAGCAAAAAACACCAACCACAATCACAAACAGAAGCTCGCAGTTTTCTATTTCTTAACAAAAGTGTCACCTGGTTACATGTTTATATTTGTTGTGTCACATGTCGCCACTGTCCGATTTTTCAGCATCGCTGCGTTTCAACTCTCCAGAAAAAAAAACAAACAGCTGCTTTATTGAATTTTTATCCTCAGATTGTCACATCCCGACTCCTGTATTTTGACTTCCTGGTGGGACTGTAAGCAACTGAAGTTTTTAAAAAATCTTGACCTTCAGCCTTAAAAAAAGGTCTCCGTTATAATGACCTTGGTGTGGACAACTGGCTAAATAAATATCAGTTTAAAAAAATATCTGTATACCAGTACGTGCAGACAGGGTCTTTTGACTTGTGTGAAAAAGTGGCCTTCTTTCCCAGAAGCATCTTTAGAACAAGATGATGTAAAATCCATCTTAAAAATGTTTTTAACCGTTTCACAGCCCAAATGACCATTTGTATATCAGTCACTCACGGAGTGTTACATTGAATTTGGGAACTTTTTTTTGCAGCGGTGGCACGGTGGTGCAGTGGTCAGCATGTCACCTCACGGCAAGAGGATTCCTGGTTTGATCCCAGGGTAGGGGAGCCCCTCTGTGCGGAGTTTGCATGTTCTCCCTGTGTGGGTTTTCCCCGGGCACTGTGGCTTCCTCCCACAGTCCAAAGACATCCGCGTTTAGACGACAACGTTTTGATAACAATCGCCGTGCACACGGATCCGCAAAAATGACCAAAAATGCTGCAGTATACATGCCAGGCCAGTAGTTGGCGGTGCAACGCTCACGCTTCCTTCTACAGAGCAGCGATGTATAAACAAACAAAATGGCAACCGCACGAACGTTTGTCTGGACGGACGACGAGGTGGAGTTGCAACAGTAAATCTACACTATGATGGGGAAGCGTTGATAAATCCAACAGGGTGAGCAGCACAAACAGAGCTCGGGAGGCCGCCATTGTTGTTGTAATGGTCGACTTTCTCGCACATGCCTAGTGACTGGAAGCGTAATGCGCATGTGCGGAAAGTCTCCGTTTTCAGAGGAACTGCATATTGCAAGTTTCCATGACAACGGAGACGGTGCCGTTTCCAAAAAATTGCACTCTGGAACCTGTTTTCAAAACGTTGCGTTTTCAGGCACCCAAAACGATCGACCAAAACGCAACTAAAGTTTACCGTTTGGGGTTGAAATCGTTGTCATATAAACGGGACCTAAATTGTCCGTAGGTGTGAGTGTGAGTGTGAATGGTTGTCTGTCTCTGTGTGTCAGCCCTGTGACAGTCTGGTGACCTGTCACAGGTGAACCCTGCCTCTCACCCAGTGTCAGCTGGGATAGGCTCCACCCCCCTGTGACCCAACAGGATAAGCGGTTACAGAAAATTAATGAATGAATGAATGAACGAGGAACTAAACTTCAAACCAAGCGGCAACCTCCAAGGCTGAAAAATGAAGCAAACATCCAACTGCAGTTCCTCTAATGGCCACTTGAGGCTGGCTCCAAGAGCGAGTCGATCCCCTGAGACCCCCAGTGTTAAAATGTCCAACTTTAAAGCAGAAGTTAACATGTTTACAGCCTGGTACAAAAAAACAGTTTTGGCCTCTGTAGCTAATTTCAACATTCATGACAGCTGTACGGGGCTGAATTTTTATATGCCTCACCTGTTTCCATTTTATTAAGGCCTAAAGTTACGCATATTTAAGGTTGGGCATCTCTGAGTGACAGGCTGTCTGCTGACATCGTCCTCGGCCTCTCAGTCAGATCAGAGATATTGGATAAAGCGAGATACCCCACTCAGCTCACTTCCTGATTCAGTGACGTCAGCGCCACGCCCCTGTAGGAGACTTGCGGCAGCTCTGAATGTATTGTCGTCAATGAGGAATGAACGTGATCACAATTTATGGTCAGTTCTTTTGCCCTGTAGTCACAAAAGTAAATATTGGGTTCGTTTTCCACAAGCCACACATCTTCCCAACATCCTGACACTAAAGCTGCATTTTTCATCCGCACAGATCAAGAGAAAGTTAACTTTGTTTGAGCCCTGTCCGTCTCAGAAAACAAGTTCTCGCGAGATCTTGTGATCTTGATAAACAGGCGGTAAAATCACAGTTAGCTTACAAACAGTTATTTACCGCTAGTAATAAATAAAAAATGCCCAAGCTTTGTGCAGCAATAGGCTGCAATAATAGGAAGAATGTATTTTCATTCCACCTGCTTCTCGATCCGCATACACAGACATCCACAGCGCCTCTGTTCAACACGAGGTGGTGGGGGGGTTGAGGGAGAACAGGCTCTGACTGGAGGGAGAGCTAACCACGCCCACTTAGGAGACAGGAAGAGTAACCGTTTTCTTAACATTGGATAAGCCTACGGTGGGGTATCTCCTTTATCCAATATCTCTGGTCAGATCCACCCCTCGCCCTTCCACAGCGCCACCCTCTCACCCAAATATGGTCACTTCTGGCTCAAAACAAAAAAAAGATGGCGGCGGTCTTACTGCCAAAGTTGAGCCTTCAAAACAGGAGTCCACAAACCACAGGGTGATGTCACAGAAGCTACGTTAATTACCTTTACAGTTTATGCTTCAAATGCCAGATTCCATTGACTGATACGTGTAATAAATTCTGCCACTTGGCCTGTCTATTTATTATCATTATAACTTGCTTTTATTTTTTATTGTTTACAATAAATCACTCAGGTGCAATATCTATACTTCCATCAGTCAATAATGTAGAATCTCTTTATTATATTTTGCTTTGTTTTGATGCTTTGTGTCTTTATACTATTTGCTTATATACTGCGCTTTCTTTTTGTACAGTTTACTTATTTTACGGACTTATATACTGCTTTGTCACATAGATGTTACAGGATTCCTCAATGAACATGGAAGCCGCTGATCTACTTCTGCCTTTTTTGGTATAGTTTCACTTTGGTGAATTCGTACTAACCCTTTAAAACACCAAAGTATTGAGGCTGAAAACAGTTTAAAAAGAAAAAGAAATGCTTGGATTTCAGAGGGTTAATCTGACTTCCACACAGGAACATGGGTTATAAAGGGCTGCAACTGTTAGCTGCACATTGAGCTTCATTTTCACACTGAACAGTTCCAAGTATGAAGCATTTCTTTGTGTCATTTACAACTCACACTTTGTGATGTATTTTTAATAAACAACACGGCTTACAGACACTATTCAGTATTCAGCATCAGCTTCAGCTCCACAGACAGCAGATGTTAAGAGGCTCTTAACTGCTGCTTTGGGAAACGTGTTAAGAAATTAAAGAGCGTTTGTAGACACACTTGTAGAAAACACTCTTAACTTGTAAGATTGATCACTGTTGAGAGATGAGGACTGAAAGGATCACATCTGTAGTTTTAGATGTTTTATTAGAAGAAATGAAACAAACTGAAACCAATCTGGAAGGAGTGAAACTGATCCAATAACTGATGGATGATTTACAGAATGGTCAGCAGGAATATAAACACGTGATTTGTTTAACCTGAAGCTGAAACATGAAAAATTCTGGTAAAATCAGGCACGTGCACAGATAGACCCCAGGTGGCGCTCAAGTACCTGCCCTTTTGGCCTCTGACGAATTAAATGCCCTGTTTTGCAAGACATTTTTTTCTAATTTTATATTTTAGTTTTTAAAATTTTGGACCACGGTACCACTTCTCATTTAGAAGCGTGTTTTAATTCTGCAAGGCCGCAAGAGCCCGTGCTGCTCCCTCTTCAACTTCCCTTGTTGTCACAGCCAAGTTAAAGCATGCGAAGCTGCCTTCATGGACATTCAGGTAATGATAGAGTTTGCCTTGAGCTTCCGTATCGTTTGTAACTGCTGTGAGATTAAACCACCATTAAAACGTCTCAGTATAGTCAGACTAATAGAGGCAATAATAACCCACCATTAAGTTTAAAAACAAGTTAGCTAGTCTGGTGTAAAATCACAATGTCTCCCTCCAAGTCTCTGGCAGTTTCCACTTCACCCGCTGCCCGGTGTGAGTGGAGACAGAAGTCGAATTGCTTTCCCACTCCCACTTAAAAAAACAACGTTATTTTGAAATAAGGTTTAAGTTTCAAATTACACTGCTTTATGGGTTTGGTGCTGCACATGCTGTGCACAAAGAGTGCAGAGAAGGAGAGAAGGAGTGTGGAGCTGCAACCCTGGTTATAGTTAAAACGCTTTCTGCCTCAACCAGACAAAACTTTAGGAGAACCTTGTGTTCATTTTGACAGCTGTTTTAGATTTAGTCTGAGTCTTAAAATGAAAATATTTGTTAGTTTTAGTCACATTTTAGCCATTTTTATCCTTCTAGTTTTAGTTGATGGAAATTCACAACATTTAATAGTCAACTTTAAGTCATTACATTTTCTATATCTGTTTTTATTTTCAAACTAACCCAGTGAGGCTGATTCATGGATCATAAATCAGACTCAAGGTGACAGGTTGTATAAAATAATGTGTGTGTCATGTCTCCAGCAGTGTGTGACAGGTTTAAGGGCTGATCTACGAGCACACACTTACTGATCATCATCTGAAAAGCTCAACATCTCTCTATTTATGCTCTCAATAAATAACTAATGTGAGCCAACTAGGATTTGTCCCCAGGTTCATTGTAAACTCTGACTTATCCATGTGACTGTTAAGAAGCAGAAACATAACTTGTTTCTTCATGTGCAACATGTTAGTCTGGAGGTTTAAACTGGTGTCCTCTCACAGAGTTGGTGATTCAAACTAAACTTTCATCTCTGTCAGAGAAAACTGATCTGAGTTCAGACTGTTTACTTACAGCACAGCTACACTCACAGATAACTGAGCCTCCTACCTGCCTGTCAAACACCATCAACCCACAAACCTTCTCCAGTCCGGACTGAGTGGAGTCCTGCGGGGTGAAGCTGTGAAGGCTGCGAGCGGAGCTAGCTGCTAACAGCCACCGCTGCAAGTAACAAACTCCACAAATCCATTCAGCAGCTCCACCATCCACAGTCAGACACACACGGCTGATTATTTACTGCTGAATTACAGCTCACAACTCGCACCAACCCAAACATCCTGGTGCAGACTATTTACTGGAGTTTACCAGCCTGATGCTCATCAGGCATCTGAAGATAATCACAAGCACGGCCATTATTGACTTTCAGTGTCTGATAGTCCACCACCAACATTTTCATCTGATCTCATCAATGAAAATCAATCATTGTAGTTTTTATTATCAAGATCTATTTTAGCTCATCGTTGTCTTTTTTTTTGTCCTGGAAAAAAGGTCGTTGACAGAAAACCTTCTTCATAGTTTTCATCAACAAAATGTACACTGGAAGATCCCTGAAATTCACCTTAATGCATAAGTAAGAATAATAACATTAATAATAATAACATTATGAAAGGTATTATTTTGTCACCTATCAGCACTTTTACTTTTGATATTTTAAATAAATTTTGCTGCTGATACTTCTGTTCTTTTACTGAAGTAAAATTAGGAATGCAGGACCTTTCTTTGTGTTCTTATAGCGTAGTATTAGTACTTTTACTTAAGTAAAGGATCTCAGTACTTCTTCCACCACTGTCAGCTCCAACTGGTCACAGTGGATTAGTCTGTTTGATTCCCATTAAAAGTGTTAATCTCCATTAAGAAGATTGACTCTGCCGCTTTCTGCTTTTTGTTCTGAGACACACACACACAGTCAGCTGTCCCATGACACTCTGAGAGTCTAAATGAGTGTGTGTGTTCATGTGTGTGTAAACTCACTGTCTGAGCAGCTGGCGTCCTTGTTTCCAGCTGAGCTGATGGCTGCTGTTCGGAGGACTGGGAGCCTCGCTGTCATTCCCCTCATCTGTGTGTGAGACAGAGAGAATTAGCAACATGTTTCTATCCATTCATTCATCCAGACTTCGTTCTCCCCAGACACATCATCCAGCTCCTCCTGGGGATCCTGACATGTCCCCAGATGGGCTGTATAATCCCCCAGAGAGAGTTTCTGGTCTGAAACAAACTCTTCTCTTCATTAGATGAGTCCAGAATACATCCACAGGGAGGCGTCCAAGAGGCATCCTGATGCTGATCCACCTTAACTGGCTTCTCGCAACACAAAACTCACGTGAGGAGAGGACAGAGGCTGATCTTTGGCCGAAAGGTTCTTCATTCTTTGTGTGTGAAATCCTTAAAGCGTTAAGCGAAATCAAAAGTTTGAACATCTAATCCATCTGCTGATGAAAACCATGTGATACAGTTCAAAGTTCCAGAATAAACCAGTAAGTGGACCTTGAGTTGAAATTGTTTTGGTGGACGTACAGTCATAAATAGCCAATCTTTGTTCTGTGGGATAATCCACAGTTCACACTACACGACTTCTAACACCGTCAGATTGCTGCAATGTTCACACAACACAACTTGCAGTTTTGTAATCGTAAGGGCCGAGACACACCTAACTGACTTCAGAGAACTAGCAGCAACGAAAGCCAACTGCTGCATCACCTTACATCGCCTGTGTCTCGGCCAAAAGTTGCACATGAACACAACAGCCGACGTCCAACCAGCACATAGGTTCTGCACCTGCGTGAGAGGAAATAACTCCACACCAGCAGACAGCGCTAATCTGTATGCGCCATTCAAAAAGGGAAATCAGAAGATCATCTTGATGCCAGTTAGCACAATAACAACACAATTCAGTGTTGAAGGAACAGAGCATATTTACCGTACACCAGTGAACAAACACAAACCATCAGGAAATGTTTCTGCTAAAAAAACCCAATCTGACCTTATGTAACAAGTTTGTTTCGTTCTCACTCCCTCTGGACTTTAGCTCTTTGTTTACTTTCCTCACTTTTGTTTCTCTTCTTGTGCACTGGGCTGAACAGCCAATCAGAGTAATTTTGTTCACCGACAGGCTGTGCCGTCTCCAATGCTGATTCAACATGCTGATTTGGCCAAAACAAAAATAAAAAAGCCGACAGGGGCCAATGAGGGGCAACGGTGTGGGACGCACTGCAAATATTAGGGTGACAGACGCTCACTGACAGCCCAACATTGACCAACAGCTTGGTGATGATTGGTCAGGGAACAACATCAGGTCTGTAATATCTCTTGGTCGAGTCACAGCAAGCATTTCCGACTCTATGATCTCATAATCCGACACAGTGATCATTTAAGGAGGCTTTCACATCAGGGACTCCAGCCTGGATCCAAGTTTACTCGACCCTGAAGTCCAGTTTGTTTGACTGATGTGAACACTGTGTACCGTACTCAGACACGGTTTGTGGATCCATATCTGGGTCTACTTGCAAAGGTGGTCTTGAGAACAGGTCATGTGTACTCAGGTGTGAAAACCTACTGTTCTAAAACACGGAAGTGGACTGCTATTTAAATGTGAATAGCAGTCGGTGAGCAGACTTTCAAAGGTATTTCTCAGCACTGCTGTTCCCCTATGAAATCTGCATATGCCCGCAGCTCGTGTCGATCTCATCCTTTGAACTGCACAGCCACGAGTGATAAAGTGGGGAGGAAGGCAAGAGGGTCGTTCTCCACATTGTCTTCAAAGAAAAAACAATAGTGGGCATGATGGGAGGATTGACTCCATTGTGTGGGCTTGGGATCTTGTGATTGGTGCTGTTTTCTTAACCGTGGCGACAACATAAACGAATGTCACATAGATGATGTACTTGGTACTCGGGTATGAAACATAATTTTTACACCACATTACTTATGTGAAAGGCCCTGAACAGCAGCCGGGTTCGACCACGAACAATCACCACTCAGAAGGCAGCATTTCAATTTTTAAAACATTTCAGCAGATCATCAACAGAGAGAACACAGACGGTTTGTCTTACCTGAATCATAACTCGGAGGTTTGATTTCTCCCTGGTTCAGTTCTGTTCCATATTTCAGCTTATGGTATTTTGCCCTGAAGGTGACACACACACACACACACACACACACAATAAATTTCCTGTTAAATGATGTCTTTTTATTTTTCTTAAAATGCTCAGTGAACAACAATAACATTCACTGTGTGCATACAAGTATGATTCCGTAAACCATCAACAGTGATGCATAAACTAGAATTACCACCCTGTGGTTGTATGACTCCACCCACCAGCCCAGTGTCTCTGACAGTCTCCATCCATGTCAGTGAAAACATGGATGCTTCACACACAGAAGATCTATATAATCAGCACAGTTTCAAGATTAGAGTCACCAATTCAGAATCTGACCAAATGTCTCCCCTTCTGTTCCTGAGATATGACGTTAAAACATGATGATGTCACAGTCAAGCTGACCTTTGACCTTTTGACCTTCATTATTTTATCCTGTCAGACATTTGTGTGTTGTCAGAATTAGCGTATGAATTCTTGAGTAATGGCCAAAAACATGTTTTGTGAGGTCATAGTGACCACAAAATTCTTATCAGTTTATTCTTCAGTCCAGGTGAACGTTTGTGCCAAATTTGAAGAAATTCCATTGTGGTGTTCTTGAGATATCATGTTCACAAGAATGAGACAGGTGAGGTCACACAGACCTTGACCTTTGACCACCACAAACTAGTCAGTTCATTGTTGAGTCCAAGTGAAAATGTGTGCCATATTTGAAGAAATTCCCTCGAGCTGTTCTTGAGATATTGTGTTCACAAGAATGAGATGGATGCAAGGTCACAGTGACCTTGACCTTTGACCCTTAAAACACCAACATCTAATCAGTTGATCCTCAAGTCCAAGTGAATGTTTGTGCAAAACTTGAAGAAATTCCCTCGTGGTGTTCTTGAGATATTGCGCTCAGGAGAATGAGACAGACAAGGTCACAGTGACCTTGACCTTTGACCCTTGACCATAAACAACAAATCACTTTCTCACTGAGTCCAAGTTGACATTTGTGCCAATTTTGAAGACATTCCCTTGAGGTGTTCTTGAGTTATTACATTCGCAAGCATGGGATGTACATATGGACAACATGAAAACATAATGCCTCGGACCCTGATATCACCAATGTGGAGGCAAAAAAAAAAACACCAGAATGGTCCTTTAAGGAGCTGCTTACACTGAACCAATAGAGCTGAAGTGTCCCATCACATCCTAAATTAAGTTTCTCAACCTTTAAATTGGTTTAAATGTGGTAATATAATATGTTCAAGCCCTGATATTTCAGTGACTGCTAAAGTTTTTCCAGGACCCCCCAACGCTTCAGTAAACAGCATCCAGACCTGCCAATCAAACATTCAGACAACCAAAGTGTGTGAAAATCTGTCGCCAGATTATGAGATTTATCACTAATAATTCCATAAGAGGATAAGATGCTCTTTGAGGTGGAGGGATCAATTTAACACTGATTATATTCATCAATCGGAGTCACTTTGATTCCATTGAATTCCTCATCACACTGCAGATTGCAACTGATGGTTGTCAGCAACTCTGCACATTTCTCTTATTGTCAACTGAACTATGAACTGATTCTAATAAGTTGGAATTAAAAGGCAACGGTGTGAGAATCAGGTTAAATAAATCTAATTCTCTGACTGCATTTTACAGAATGAAACATTAAAATTGAGAATTGTCTCCAAGCTTAAAAACAAGAAGCAAGATTTTATTTTTGGTTCAAGTGTTTAAGGGACAGTTCACCCCAAAATCAAAAACATATTTTTTCTCCTACCTGTCATTCTGTTTATCAGTCTACATAGTTTTGTTGTGAGTTGCAGTGTTGGAGTTACCGGACGTAGAGATGTCTGCCTTCTCTCCAATACAATGGAAACAGATGGCACTTGGCTTGTGGTGCTCAATGCACCAAGAAGTAAATTTGAAGAACAATAATGTCTCTTCCCAGAAATCATGACCCAGTTACTCAAGACAATCCAAAGAATTGTGAGCAGTTTCATTTAGGAACTACTTTCTTCCTACCTAACTACACCCGCCAGCCATATCACTGCTCCAGAATTTGTGGTTATATGCCACCGCGCACCAGTCAAGTTGCACTTAGAGTTTACATCCATGTCTGTAAAAACATAGATGCTTCACGGGTGAAATGATCCATCGATCTTGATCCATATATTGATTTAATGATCATTAATCAATATCATCATCTTTAGGTCAACCTTGCGTCTTTATTTTCAAATTCTGTGTCAATGTCAAACAGCAGCAGGCAGATGACAAGCAGCTGAAAGGAACACGATGAGAATAACTTTATTTTCTCTGGAATAAATTAGCAGCATGGAACATAATCGATTATGGAGAAAATACAGGTCAACAGACAGAGCACATGCCGAATGTAAACAATGATGTTACAAGATTAAACACGACGTAACAGATAGCCCTGACGTTTTGGGAAACAGATGATGGTTTGGGTTAAAATGAAAAGATTTCTTCCATAAAGGGTTACCTTATCCCATGTGCTGTTTTATCTGTGTTAGCGGAGTCAGTTTAAAGTAAGCGTTACTGCTCTTATTATTTATGAGTTGGTTTTATCTTTTATAGCCAAAAGTAAAAAAGAGGTGGGAGCTTCTTATGTAACTGATTGCGTTAAATGGGCCCTCTCATATCTATTGCAGGCCCCTAAATCACATTGAATCGAAAATGTATCGTCGCAGACTTTGTACTATCAACAAATAACAAATCATTGTCCAGAAAATCAATATAATATTATTTCATGATGAAACTGGTGATTTACACAACCAGCACAGTTTCAAGATTAGAGTCACCAATTCAGTATCTGACCAAATGTCTCCCCTTCTGTTCCTGAGATATGACGTTAAAACATGATGATGTCACAGTCAAGCTGATCTTTGAACAGTTAGTATAAGTAAAAAACATTTTGACCTTTGACTGTCGACCACAAAATTCGAATCAGTTTATTCTTCAGTCCAAGTGAACGTTTGTGCCAAATTTGAAGAAATTCCATTGTGGTGTTCTTGAGATATCGGGCTCTAGTTTCCCGGCGCAGCGCAAGCGGTACAGGGTGGCGAACCCCACGCAGAGCTACTTTCGAGCAGCGCAACCCGAGGCGCGCTCAGTTTGGTAGTTTGGCAGACCGAGGTGTGCTGAGATGGGTGTGGCGGTGCAGCAGGGGGAGGTGTCGACAGATCCAGCTTGGCGCAGTGACAGTTTCATGCCAAAAGGCTTCGCCGAAGGTGTGCTAAAAGCTCGCCATCTGAAACCAGGTCTACTGTCAGCGCAGGGGGAGCGCAGCCGGTGTAAGCCGAAGTTTGGCTGACCGGCGGACAGTGCGCACACGTCACCAAAACCTCACAGGCAGGTTTCCAGAATATCAGGCACATTAACAATGCAATAAATAGCCACAAAACCACTATTCAATGCAACTATCTGCAATCAGCACATAAATGTATCTCTATATCAACTGTCCCGTCACATCTGATGTCAGATCAAAGGAGAACGGCACCGTTTGGCACGTTTGGCACGCGTAATGGAAACCCAACCTGATTTGATTAACACAGCTGCAAACTAATGAGTTCTCATCCCTCTCAGCCAACCACAAACAGCCACATCATCAGATAGGGAGTATATATATTCAGCATCTGTCATCTTAGAAAAGTCAAAATAAAAGAGACAGAGTGAGACTGCGAGAGAGAAAGAGAGAGCGTGCGCACGAGAGAAACGCAACATTGATTTATAATTGTGGTGACCTCCTCCCAGGCTACCTTTGCATCATCAGCCTGTGGAGGTCTGCTCGCAGTTCCGTATATTCGGACACTGCGAGCTTGGACCTCCCGGACCAAAACATAAGTTTCCTCCTGGGAGGAGTTTGGCTGTGTGACGCTGCTGCTTTCTTCTGCCATGGCGAATTCAGTAAACTCTCATTACACCTTCGCGCGGCGCATTTAAGGGCGAGGAGAGGGGCTCGTTTGATTGGTGTGATGTGGGTAAAACCCACTCCACGCCTGCTCTCCTCCCTCTCTCCGACTTGTGCCGGTAGGAGGGACGGAGGTGGGAAAGAGGATTAGCTGCGCCAGGCGCACGGTGTGCCAAACTTACAAAATCCGCCAGGCCACACCCAGTTGGCTGCGCCAACTGGGCGAAACTAGAGCCCATCATGTTCACGAGAATGAGACAGGTGAAATGTCACAATAACCTTGACTTTTGACCGACATAATCTGACTCTTGATCAACAAATTTTAATCAGTTCATCCTTGAGTCCAAGTGGATGTTTGTGTCAAATTTGAGGGATTGCGACATAGCGTTTGCAAAAATGCGACAGACAAGATCACAGTGACCTTGACCTTTGACCACTAAAATCTCAACAGTTCATTGTTGTCTCCAAGTGGATGTTTAAAGAAGTTCCCTCAAGGGGTTCTTGAGATACTGCATTCTCAAGAACAGGACAGACGGATGTTCGGACGGACAACCTGAAAACATGATGCCTCTTGCCATGGCTATCACCGTCGCAGCGGCATAAAAACTCAACAGCAATGTCTCTTTCCAGAAATCATGACCCAGCAATTTGAGATAATCCACAGACTTTGTTCTACCAAACCCACCGACCGTATCACTGTGCAAAGGAAGTATGCATCTACTCATGGCTAAGACGCACATGCTCATGACAGCGTGTGATGTACACATTAATGGTGTCCTCTGAGCTGTAACGTTAGCTTGCTACATGAGCTAGCAGTAGATGTACTTTCCCTCTGTGCAGGGTTGGCGGGTGTAGTTAGGTTGAAAGAGAATAGTTCCTACATGCAACGTTGAGTTTTTATTAAATTTTCAATTGTATTTTTGGTGCTTTGAGCACAAGTCGAGTGACATCTAGTTCCATTATACTGGAGAGAGGGCAGACATCTCTACGCCCGATATCTCCAACACTCAACAACTCAGACCAAAACTATCCAGACTGATAGACAGCTCTACAAGTGAGATTTGTAGTTTTAATTTTTGGATGAACTGTCCCTTTAAGGTTAGATGTACTCACCTCTCCTGTTTGAGAGCGTACTCCAGCATCTTGATCCGCCTCACCAGGTCTTTCTTCAGGTTCTCCTGACCTCGCCTCTCCCCCTGCAAGAAGGCGATCTGAGCCTGCAGAGAACAGAGGGAACACTGAATGATGATGGACGGCAGGGAGAGCAGTGGAAGCCACATCTGAACTTTATTCTCTGACATCTTTTATCCCTCCAGTCATTAAGATTGGATCCCTGCTGTGTGTTTTCCATTAAACTCCAAAGTGCAGTTAATTGCATGAGGCAAAAAAACAGCAACACACAAAAGAAGCCGGGACTAACAGACAGCGTGGATGAGATTAAACAGAACCTCAGGGGGTCCATAAAAACACCTAATCTCCATTAAACATGATGATGATGATGATAATGATGATGATGATGAGAAACCAAAACAAAATCACTGAATCAACAAAGTCTGAATCATTTTTCTGTTGTCGTCTCTGTCGCTGTAATTATTTGCCTTGATGATCCTCTGTGCTTTACTTTCTCTGATCTTCGTCTCCGCTCTGTGACGATCTGACTCCCCCGCAAAGATCATTAAAGTTTTATCAAGTCTAATTCTGATTTCGTTTATCTCCACTTTGGTGCTCAGCTGCACCGCGGTCCCACAGAGGTTTGAGCAGCAGCAGCGGTGGTTTAGTGGATTTAGAAAATGGTGTGTGATTTCTCTGAGGGGAAGTGGTGTGAAGGACCATGAAGGCTAAAATAACTCCCCACAATCACAAAGCCCTCAACAACACGGTCTTCATCTGCAATGTCACGATGTCCATTTCAATGTGTGGAGCATACAGATGGAAAATAAAAACAAGAAGGATGGACAGGATGGATCTGTCTCAGCGGTGGACTACAGAAGTGTATGCTAATACCACACTGTAACTTGAAAAGTGCACTCAGTAAAGGGCAGATCTCAGGGCAGAGGAAATGTCCCTCCTGGCTCCCTTACAGTCTAGATTGCAGCGCAGATAAAACTGTTTTTGTATTTTCCATCTTGTATCATGCCTAACTTTAGTGGATCATAACACATCGAGCACAAAGACTGTATAAAAAAGATGGACGAAATGACAACTTCCCAAATGTGAAGCCCAAACATCTCGATCGCCCTCTGATGGCGGATGGAACATGGGCCAGACCGAAAACCCAAAAGCATATGCCAAATAATTTTTTGGGAGAGAGTTACTGCCCCAAGCTAAGGAGGTCAAGTACCACGGGGTGTTGTTTATGAGTGAGGGTAGAATGGAGCATGAGATGGATCAGCGGTTTGGTGCGGCGTCTGCAGTGATGCAGGCGCTGTGTCAGACCGTTATTGTGAAGAAGGAGCTGAGCCAGAAGGCAAAGCTTTAGATTTACTGGTCCATCTACGTCCCAACCCTCACCCATGGTCATGAGCTCTGGGTAGTGACTGAAAGAATGAGATCACAGATACAAGCAGTCGGAATGAGTTTCCTCTGTAGGGTGTCTGGGCTCAGCCTTAGAGATAGGGGGAGGAGTCAGACATCTGGAGGGAGCTCGGAGTAGAGCCGCTGCTCTTTTTACGTTGGAAAGGGGCAGTTGAGATGGTTCAACATACATACTTTGCTTGGCCTGCTGCCTCCACGACTCGGCCTTGAATCAGCGGTTAAAAATGGATGAATGGATGGAAATAAATCTGTTATTTTAGGAAGTCCTTACAATGCTGCTGTCTGTTTAAGTGTTCATTTTCTCATGAGTTTGGTTTTAATTATTTATTTGATACTATAAAAAGGCAGTTTGTCAACATGATTGACAGCTGTGTGTGCCAATCAGCGTGCTCGCAATCTGTGGCCCTGCCTGCTACTGGTTGGACCAGTGCAGGGGCGGGAAATCAACACTGCGGGGATCACTACTGCTCAGGGGCCTCATTTATAAAGCTTGCTTACGCACAAAACGGGGCTTGAAAGTGGCGTACGCCACTTACCACGCAAAGGTTGTGATTTATAAAAATAAACTTGGCAGGAGAATGTGCGCACCTGTAAGCAAACTCTGAGTCATGCGTGCGAACATTTTGGAGACATTTTGGCGATGCAGACGGCGAGGTGGAGAAGTGGAGTCAGATTTTTATTGATGTCTCACACAAATTTAATGTCACGCTATATCCACCTTAGATCCACGTTATCATTGAAATTAAATCCAGCAGCCTTATTTTGTGCTTGGAGTGAGGGATAATTGTTTCATAAAAACGTTGTAAAATCCAACTCAAATCCTGAATTGAAATTCTTTCTAAATACGTATTTAATCTGCACTGCCTCTAACGTCTCATTGTCCACTCTGTGAGCGCAGGAGGGGGAGAGGACGGTGTGACTGCATGGAATATATTTATTTATTTAGCTAAATATTTCCAGTGCATTTATCATGTCTCGAAATACAGCCATTAAGCACAACCGTTACACTCATTTCATCAGCCCTACTTAGACATGTGCTGTTCATGACAAAACCGGCATGAAGAAACGTGTTCGCCTATTACACTTTCATCTTTGAATTGTATTTCAAATTACACGTTGTATTTTGGGACAGGGATACCACTGGTTCATGCTGTAATTCAGGCCGGGTGTCTGATCAGACTAATTGCCATAAACATATAAATACTGCGGTGACCCTCATGCGTAATTGCGCAAGATGGCACTGGCACATCCTCCTTTTTGCCTCCACCTTTAATAAATGTGATTCTTTATGTCGCACATCAATGTCAAACTTCCTCAAATTTAAAAGCAACACATTAACTACATGTTGGTAAAGGAGTAAAAATATTTGGTCTACCTTTAGATCAGACCACTTTTTTTTTTTGTTCTGTCACTGTCGGTGCAGTCCCACAGACACAGCTGATGGCATCAGCAGCGTTGATGTGTTGCCACTTTTCTCGCTTTCTTTTATTAGTGATCCCGCTGCTGTGGCCACCAAATAAAATCTTTCTTCGGTCCTCCACCTCCCGTTAAAGGGTCTCGAGCTCAGTCTCGGAGAAATTCCGTTTTTTGGTTTGTTTCTCACACCTGTCGCTTTGACTCACAACGAGAGAACACTCGCATGCCGGCTTATTTATATGCAGATCGCATTCATGAGGTGATTTGCATGACCATTTATGGTTGAACTAGGGCGTGTAGAGGGCGGAATATGAGGTGGATCTGGGTGCGCACAACTCCAGGAGGTCTGTGATTTATAAAGAGAACATTGCGTGCAAGTGTGCGTGTGCACGGTTTTATAAATCAGATTATTTTTTGGCGCATGCCATTTTCAGCTTTTGGGCGCACGTCAACTTTTAGTATGAATCCTACGCACTCTTTTATAAATGAGGCCCCAGGTCTGGCTTCACATGATGTCACCGGTGCAAGATGGCAGGGACCATATCCGGGATATTTTGTCTTCACTTTTGTACAGTGGGAGGAAGTTGAGACGCGTTGTTTATCTTTAAATACAGTTTACGATCGGGTGTGGAATTAATCTGCAGATGCTACAGTTCCAAATGAGACCAAACCTTTCCATGGATGTCAGTTTTTGCACCACGATGGAGTGAAATATGTCCTGCAGCAGACAGTAACACTTGTTTTTAGCCGAGCTGATTTCTGGAAAGCTCGCAACCCCTACCGGCCGGTTAAGAGCAGTCTGCAGTAAATGATAGCATAAAACGGGTACTTTATTTTTATCAATGCTCACTGTAACTATTTTAATTGAACATATATTTAAGTCGATGTTTCACGTTTATGTTTCACCTTCTGTTCTACATCTGCATGTATCTGAAAACGTGTCTCTGTTTCTCTCTGTTTTCCTCTCTGTTAAATTTATTTCTCATGCATGAATGTAAATGTTTACATATCTTGCGTACTGTAATTGCATTGTAAATTTCATATCTCTAAATAAACAAATCTTTACAAACAAAGAGGAGATTTGTCTTCTCTCAGGTCAGCAGGTATCTGAGGCTCCCAAAGCCTCCTGGGAAATGGGACAGGAACTGAAAGGAAACTTGTGACCAACTAACACGTCGTGTCTCTGCGTCTGATCTGTCTTAACGTCTCCTCTCAGACATGGCTGGACGTGAGGCAGCGACTCAGTGAGCAGCGTGGGAACAGACGACATGTGACCGACCTGGAGTCAAGGTCAAATAATGAGGGAGGAGGAGGTGAGCGCAGCAGAAACCCACAGCTGTAAACTTTGTGTCTAAGCATCTAAATGTTGGTTCAGTTCATACCGAGTCTTAATTTAGACACATGTAAAGGAAAAGTTTTCTGGTCTAAAACAATGAAATGACAGTTTGAAAATAAATAATAATAATAATAATAACAGCCTTCGTCCTTGACTGTTGTGAGCTGCAGGCTCTGTGTGCAGAGACCCAGCTGTTTCCCAGCAGGATCCATGACATCAGCGCTTACATCACCCCCCACCCCCCCCCACCCCCACCCCCCAACCCCTCTGCACCCCTGAGGTTCAACCCTCCTTTGCTTTACTGCTTCTCCTCCTCCTGCTCACACTGACAGTTGTTTGTGTGTACAGTCGCTACAAAAACCAGGTCAGCTGTTATATTTAATATGAGAGTTCACAACAAACAGTTCCAGCTGGCAAGAAAGCTGTGACGCTGCCATGCAGGACTGTTTACCTCTCTGTAATCTCTGTAAACAGATATCTGCACATGAATGCAGTGTCTGATGGCGACGGGACAAGACTCAGGTATCGGAAGTGTTCTGGTTTTAGTCTGTAGTCCGAGAGGTATCGATCAATCACATGTGAGCGTCACCTAAACAGACACACCTGAAACACTGAAATGTCGTCTCAGAACCCATCAGCTGTGATCTGATGATGATTTAGATTTATAATGTTTTTTGTAAGTCATATGCAGATACCAGTTTATAGAGATTGGCTGAAATGACCGGCACACGGAAGAGGCTTTATTGTAGTCAGATTGATAGCCGCTGGTTTCCAAGATTGACCCCTCATCCATATTATAATCAGCAGAGTTTCAAGATTAGAGTCACCAATTCAGTATCTGACCAAATGTCTCCCCTTCTGTTCCTGAGATATGACGTTAAAACATGATGATGTCACAGTCAAGCTGACCTTTGACCTTTTGGATATAAAATGTCATCACTTCATTATTTTATCCTGTCAGACATTGGTGTGAAATTTGCTTATCATCAGTGAATTAATTCTCAACTTATGGTCAAAAACATGTTTTGTGAGGTCACACTGACCTTGACTTTTGACCACCACATTCTGGTCAGTTAATCTTTGAGTCCAACTCAATATTTGTGTCAAATTTGAAAAAAATCCCACATTTACAAGAATGACCTTGACTTTTGTCCACTAAATTCTAATCAATTGATCCTTGACTAAAAGCAGATGCAAAATTGGAAGAAATTCCCTCAAGGTGTTCTCGAGATATTGAATTCTCAAGAATGAGACAGATGCAAGGTCACTGTGGCCTTGACCCATGACCACTTAAGTCTAATAAGTTCATCTTCATGTCCAAGTGAACGTTTGTGCCAAATTTGCAAAAATTTCCTCCAGGCATTCTTGAGATATCATGTTCACAAGAATGAGACAGACGAGGTCACAGTGACAATGACCTTTGACCACCAAAATCTGATCAATTCACCATTGAGTCCAAGTGGATGTTTGTGCCAAATTAAAAGAAGTATCCTCAAGGCATTCTTGAGATATAACACAAGAATGGGACAGACTGACGGACAACCTAATAATTTTTGTACTGTATTTAACTGAATATAGGTCACGGAGGATTATTGCATTTTGTATTTACACTTTAAACAGCGTCCCACCTTTTTCGGAAATTGGGTTGCAAATTTGATTTTTGGCCCTTTTCCTCAGAAAATGCTGCACCAACTTTAAAACAACAAAATGAAACAATTAATCAGACATCAAGAGACTTGCTGATTCATTTTCTGTTGACTGATGAATTGATTCATCTGCAAATTGTTTCATCTCTAGTTTGAGTGCTCATAATATTCCAGAAAATGGAGGAGCAGATACTGAATACATTCATCTGTGATCGATTGTGTTGATCTGACAGATCGGACGCCGCAGGCTGCTGCTCTGACACTTCCAGGCCGCTCTACACACTGACTGACTGGACTGCGTGTTTGCAAACTAAACCCCCTGTAAACACACACACACACACACACACACACTGAGGAGGAAGTAGGACACTCAGCCCTTCATTCATGTCAAACACACATTATAAGTGGGTCGCTCCACACTCGAGGCGACTGCATGTGAAGTTCACTGAGATGATGACGGTGAACGAGACGAGCTCTCTGTTTGGAAACAGTTTATGTTCTCGGAGGAAAAGCTTGATCACGCGAAGCTGAACATAACGACAATTCCGTCTGATTCCAGAGTCACAGAGATCAAACCTCTCTGCACACATACAAACACAAATATCCCGTGACCGCACTGCATTCTGGTCTTTTCTTGCTCCTGTTTTTGTCTCTGTGACTCTGTGATGGATTTCTGGATGTATGACTGTTTGAAAATCAATGCCTTTTGATGACATCATCAACGGCTGAACAACTGCTGTTGTGTTCAAGAACAATCTGACACCTGATATATAGTGAACTGTAGTTTAAGGAAGGAAATGATCCAAATCTTACAACATATTTCAAGACGTTTCTTATGGTTTGTGTGTGATTTTTAACAATGTAGCTCATAAATGCTGGAAACTGGTTAATGACGGGGATGTTCCTGGCGACTAAACAAAAATTTTAATTAGGACTAATCGACGAGTCTAAAAAAGGAAAACACTCAGAAAAAAGTCAAAATTTACTATTTGGTAATAGTATCTGAAACATTGTCCCAAAAAATACTGTGTGCATTCAGAGCCCTTTGAAGCCTTTAATCACAATCTGCAACAACCATGTTGGATTTTAAATGCTGCTGAAGTACGAGACACTTTGGGGCGGAGCTAAGCCCATGGAAGCCGGTGACATGAAGCTAAAAACTGACGCTCGATGCACTACAGATAAAAGCTGAGTTGACCTCAACTGTTTTCAGCTCCTGAATGACACCTGAAGCGTCAACCAATCATATGTTGTTTCTAGCTGCAGCAGTGTTATTCAGCTGAGTTACCTGACATTGTGCTGGCTTTATGTGTATGGTTGCACATGGGGATGCCATGGGGCGGCAAAATGTGACGTTAAAGGAAATGACCACTTTAGAATGAAAATACAGACAGTACTTACTGACCCTCATGCCAACAAGAAGTCCAGTGTAGTTTTGTAATCCACAAAACTTGTTCAGGGTATCGGAGGATAACGGCTAGCCGGATTTTTCCATACACTTGAAGTGCACGGAACCCACTTCCAAAATCATTTTGAAAATGTAATAAAACTCTGCTAATGCACTGCAAAAACGTCAGAACAGCTCGTCCGTCGTAATCCAAGTGCCCTGAAGCCGCGGCATGCAAAATTGACTTGAAAAGACGTAATTAACTCCACTTTTAAAACGACCGCACAGAGTACATTTAGAGCAGCTAAACAAAAGTTGTAGTTTTTGTTTCTGTGGCTCAACGCAGACGTTTTTAAACTTCATGGTGGCTTTAAAGCAGGTGGAGGAGTTTGGGCCGGCTCAGTTTTAGAAAGAAGAACCATCTGTCAGAGGAGTCTTCACTCTAAATGCAGGACAAAGTGGGTAACCCACTTGATAAAAATTCCCATCAGCCTTTTCTTTTCTTTTTTCGGAACAAACCGGTGCTCCACATCAGATCACAGACGGAGCAGAAATGCAAATGTGCTGCTTTGATTCATAAAAGCTGCACAGAGAGGAGGAAGGTCCTTAAAGTGATAGTTAAGGTTTTTGGACATGAAGTTGTGTGAAACGCTGACCATCTGTAGCTCTGATGTGACGGTGTCACTACTCTCAACGAGCCTCCTGCTCTGAGAAATCGCCCGTAGCTTACCGGAGAAAAAGTAGTTCCGAAGATGTACGGGGGACACGTAACCAAGACGTAATTAACTCCACTTTTATAGCATATAGCGACTCGAGAACGCTCAGAGACGCTCTTGTTCTCGAGTCTCACAAGTTGCCATGTAAACACAGCACGCCTGCAGGCTAACTGATCACGGTGAGAAATTATGCTATCAAAGTGGAGTAAATTACGTCTTTTCAAGTCATGGAAAAATCCAGCTAGCCGTTATCCTCCGATACCCCGAACGAGTTTTGTGCATTAAAAAACTACACTGGACTTCTTGTCGGCATGAGGGTGAGTAAGTACTGTCTGTGTTTTCATTCTAAAGTGGCCATTTCCTTTAAAATGGGACTCAGACATTCATCAAAATAAAAGATATTTATTTGACCAAATACAAGCTTTAGATGCCGTTGGGAGTCGAGGTGCTTTGTGGCAGGTAGCAGACACACACAAGCCCAGGACAACGTAACTACGTTAATGAGCGCTTGAGCAAACGCTGACTTGGCGAAAATGTAGCTGGTCACAGTTTTGCGTTGTTGCTCGTTGTGTGATCCCAGCACGAGACTATTTTAGGCCCTGATCGAAAGCATTTTAGCAGCAGCAAGCAGCTTTTTGTAATAGTCTCTAATATAAATAAAGCTTTTTGCTCACTGTTTTTGCGTTGCTATGCGCCAGCAGTTGGCCAGCAGGGAAAAAATGTTACATTGGACACTGTCATCTCTGAATTAAACACACAAATCCCATTTCTGTTCCTTCCTGGCAGCAGTGACAGGGAACTAATACACGAGACAAAAACTCACTCAATCACTACAAACTGTCAGATTCTTAAACCTCCATCACTTGAAACTTCTCCTCTCTGAAGGATTTATGATCTCTGCCTGCTGACACATCCATCTGAAGCTAGACGTGCTTACAAAACAAAATAATGGTAAATTTAAACCAGAAAAGGGGCTGCAGTCGAAGTTCACTGAGTTTTAGTCGTGTTACTACCTCGTCTGAGTCCCTCGTCTGTTGCCATGGCATCCGAGGATGACGGTGAACTCGGTGGGATGGGTGACGTTTAACGAGCTCATGTGTAGGAAGGCATCTGCAGCACGTCGGGGGCGTCTTAACTTATAATTATAGATTTTACTGAAACATCTGAATGTCATGTTTTAGCAGCAGCCGGTGAAAAGCTTCACAGAGAGCAGAGCTGGATGTGGAGGCAGAGGAAACAGGCCGACAGCAGAGGTCACACCGTCACAAAAGTAGAGACTCTGCACGATTGCAAGACTTTCCATAGATTTTCTATGAAAGCACTTTGTTGTCCTCACACTGCTCTTCTCCTCTGGTTCAGTCATGTAGTTTTTCACTCCGGTTTCCACTCCAGTTGGGCCGAAAATCAGCTGATGTAGTGAATATGTTAATCAGGTTGGAAAGTACATTGTGCTGTACACTAATTCCCTCATGTTCTCTGCCTGGAGTATTCGCATCGAAATCCCAGGATGTGAAACACCATCAGAGAGGGAACTCTGGAGTAAAACAACGTATTATCTCACAATCAAATGTGACTGTTAAAACAACTATTATTACACCAAAAAGAAAGCCACATCCTGAGACTTGTGATTCAGCACCCAAATGAAAGCAGCAAACGAACATGTTTCTGCTTCTCTATTACACAAACCTGCACTATAAAACAAGAGATGTACATATTTTCATTGGCAGGAAGAAAACTAAATCAGGTCAGTAAAAAGCAGACAAGTGTTCCTGTCAGTTTGTGCAGGTTAGTCAGGGATGAGGGATGATAAAACCCTGTTGTCACCTGGTGTCAGTAACGTGTGTCCATTGTCTCTGCTTCTACTTTTGTTTGCACTGCTCTCTGCCTGCTTTGTAGGGGTCGGGTAAAAAACCGATACAGAACAGTGCTGCGATATTCTTCTGTGGCGATATCGTATCATTAGACAGATGCCAATTTTTATAATTATTAAAGCGACACTCATCTTTCTGGAAATTTTATGCTCTTCTTTGTTTAAATTAAAATGCTATTAATAAGCTGATGGCACACTAAAATGTAAGTGAATTCCACCAGAGATAAAAATGATATCATAATTATATACATAACATATATACATATACATAATTATACCACTCTCATATGGTTCTCAGAAAACTCCGCCCACTGAAAGAGACCAGAAAGAGAGCACACATCAGTTTTAAAGTCTCTGCATTGGCTTCCTCTGTGTGCTTCAGAATTGATTTTAAAATCCTTTTATTGGATTATAAAGCTCTTAATAGTCTTAGTCCTACCTGTTTATCAGCTTTGCTTTTATGGTATGAACTCTCTAGAGCCCTCAGGTCTTCTGGTAGTGGCCTTTTAATCATCCCCAAAGTTAGAACAAAAACTCACGGTGAGGCATCATTTCATAACTAACTAGCCTGCCTGAAGACCTGAGGGCTGCAGAGAGTGTTGATATTTTTAAAAGCAAACTCAAGACCTACATTTTTAGCCTGGCTTTTAATTAAAATGTATTTTATTTTATGATTATTATTATCATTATTATATTATTTTAATGTATTACTTTTATTTTATTTATTTTTTATTTTGTATTTATGATTATTGTGTATTTATTCATTTATTTGTATTAATCTGTCTTCTTAGCTGGCGTATTCTTCTATTACGTCACTTATTCATTTATTAACTTATTTGCTGACGGATCTAAAATTGTTTTCTATTTTAAGTTTTTTTGTTTTTAAGATATTTTTTGGGCATTTTTAGCCTTTATTTGACAGGACAGACAAGCGTGAAAGGGGAGAGAGAGAGAGGGAGTGACATGCAGCAAGGGCCACAGGCTGGAGTCGAACCCGGGCCGCTGCGGCAACAGCCTTGTACATGGGGCGCCTGCTCTACCATTAAGCCACCGACGCCCCCTATTTTAATTTTTTTTCCTGCCTCGAGTGTTTCCCCACTCATGATAGCGTTTCCTCAGCCTGTTATAATTTAAGTACTTACAATTACAGTCTTTATATGTGTGTGTGTGTGTGTGTGTGTGTGTTTATTGTGTGAAGCACTTTGTGTTGCATTATTTTTGTATGAAAAGTGCCATATAAATAAAGTTTGATTGATTGACTGGCCGAGCGTCCTGTCGGTCTTCCCCACATGGAGGCTTCTGACTGACGTAACCGCTCGCATAACAAATAAATAAATAATAAATAAATTGTTTCTTCAGTCCACTGGACTCATGTTGCTGCAATAAAAATGAGTAAAGTGAGATGAGCAGACTGAAAACTTTACTAGATAAAACAGACGTTGACAAAGACTTCCTTTGGGGACATCATAAGAAGTTGAAAAAAGGAAACAAATCACAATTTATCATAATATATTTTTATCACAATACTCAGCATATCACATCACGTTTAAAATCATAATAATATGTTGTCGTGACTTAAATATTGTTGATAATATTGTACCATGGGGCCTCTGCTGATTCCCACTCCTACTGCTTTTTCTATCGGGCTATCTAAAGCAAAATAACCGAAACTGACATTACTGACCTAACTTTATATACAGATCTGTTGACCATCTTTGCTCCAGTGCAGATTTTCTGCCTCCAGGGTCTTACAAAGTCGGTGGTTACCATAAAACCCAGATTTGAAATCCCGTCAGAAACCTGAGGAGGAGCTTCATATAATGTGCTTGATTTTCATTAATGCCAAACACCCATTTCTTCCGCTGTTTGCTCAAAACACTCAAAAACTAAGAATCACTTTCTGTGCAGCAGAAACAACGACCACACAGAGTAGGTTAAAAGCAGCTAAACAAAAGTTGTAGTTTTTGTTTCAGTGGCTCAATGCAGACGTTTTTAAACTTCATGGTGGCTTTAAAGCAGGTGGAGGAGTTTGGGCCGGCTCAGTTTTAGAAAGAAGAACCATCTGTCAGAGGAGTCTTCACTCTAAATGCAGGACAAAGTGGGTAACCCACTTGATAAAAATTCCCATCAGCCTTTTCTTTTCTTTTTTCGGAACAAACCGGTGCTCCACATCAGATCACAGACGGAGCAGAAATGCAAATGTGCTGCTTTGATTCATAAAAGCTGCACAGAGAGGAGGAAGGTCCTTAACTTCTGATAAGGAGCTTTATGTTCAGAACTCCAGTTAAAGTGAAATAAATCTACTGCTGTGATCTCTGTGAAGCTAAATCATACAGTTGCAAACATTGTTGTTGTAAAAATATTAAATTTAGCAGCTTTAAGGAAAGTATACCATTAAAACCTATGTTTTCAGACTGAGCAGAAAATCAGTGTTTCACTTTGTGCTGTTTAATGTTCTAAAACATTTGGTGGATTTGAAGACAGCGACTCTGAGGTTAATCTACAGAAAGTGAACATTTCATCCTGATAATCATGTTTGCTCTGCGCTCTCCCTCACTGAGCTGCCGTCTGCTCACAGAGTGGATGTGTCGGACTACAGAGTCTTACTTTGTCTTCTTTAAGACAACAGGGATTACAGGAAGATTAAATTGTGTCAGCCTTCAGTTGCCCTCAATACAGGAAACACCACACAGAGAGCAGGACAACACAGCAGCTCTGAGCTACGACACAGCAGCTCTGAGCTACGACACAGCTCTCACTGTACAGTCAGAATACATCAGCCTCTCACAGTCTCACAGCTTCAAATAAAATTAGATAATGGTACCTTGAGTTTGGTGCCTCTTCTTCAACTTTCCTCTCTATGCAATAACAAAAATCTAATTTCTTAACAAGCTGCAGAGGTGATGTAGCTTGGCTTGTCCAGACCCAATTTGCCAAACGCGAATGGGTCTGGACACAGAGTGTACATTTCCTCTATTCCCAAAGGGCGGTATCAACGGCTGTCACTCAAAGTGCCCCTTCATGCAACTGGAAAGACGGAAAACCAAGCAGAGTAAACGAAATGTGTGACGTAGGCTAGCACAACGCCACTGTGATGAGCTGTGATGATGTCTAGGAAAGAGTGTTGCCGTCTTTGCAGATTTCCTCCTCACTGTGGAGAGTTGCATGGCTGTGATTCCCAGCTTGGTCACTTCCCTGACCTGCTCCTCCATGAGAGCAACTAGCGGAGAAACAACAACAGCCACTGGGTTTTCACTGAGTCCCATCTCTTTCCCTATCAACGGAGCCAGTTGGTGAATTAAACTTTTACCAAACCCTGTAGGAAGGACGGCAAACACATCACAACAGGTCACATCCATGTCTGTGAAAACATGCTTCACACACAGAGGCAGCACAGAGCGGCTAACATCCGACACCGAGCTGTTAAACGGTCCCTCCAGTCTCACATTGAAACAGCTCAAGCTTGCTTACGCACAAAACGGGGCTTGAAAGTGGCGTACGCCACTTTCCACGCAAAGGTTGTGATTTATAAAAATAAACTTGGCAGGAGAATGTGCGCACCTGTAAGCAAACTCTGAGTCATGCGTGCGAACATTTTGGAGACACTGGGAAGTGGCGACGCAGACGGCGAGGTGGAGAAGTGGAGTCAGATTTTTATTGATGTCTCATACAAATTTAATGTCACGCTATATCCACCTTAGATCCACGTTATCATTGAAATTAAATCCAGCAGCCTTATTTTGCGCTTGGAGTGAGGGATAATTGTTTCATAAAAACTCTGTAAAATCCAACTCAAATCCTGAATTGAAATTCTTTCTAAATACGTATTTAATCTGCACTGCCTCTAACGTCTCATTGTCCACTCTGTGAGCGCAGGAGGGGGAAAGGACGGCGCGACTGCATGGAATATATTTATTTATTTAGCTAAATATTTCCAGTGCATTTATCATGTCTCGAAATACAGCCATTAAGCACAACCGTTACACTCATTTCATCAGCCCTACTTAGACATGTGCTGTTCATGACAAAACCGGCATGAAGAAACGTGTTCGCCTATTACACTTTCATCTTTGAATTGTATTTCAAATTACACGTTGTATTTTGGGACAGGGATACCACTGGTTCATGCTGTAATTCAGGCCGGGTGTCTGATCAGACTAATTGCCATAAACATATAAATACTGCGGTGACCCTCATGCGTAATTGTGCAAGATGGCACTGGCACATCCTCCTTTTTGCCTCCACCTTTAATAAATGTGATTCTTTATGTTGCACATCAATGTCAAACTTCCTCAAATTTAAAAGCAACACATTAACTACATGTTGGTAAAGGAGTAGAAATATTTGGTCTACCTTTAGATCAGACAGTCCCACAGACACAGCTGACAGCATCAGCAGCGCTGATGTGTTGCCACTTTATTTCACTTTCTTTTATTAGTGATCCCGCTGCTGTGGCCACCAAATAAAATCTTTCTTCAGTCCTCCACCTCCCGTTAAAGGGTCTCGAGCTCAGTCTCGGAGAAATTCCGTTTTTTGGTTTGTTTCTCACACCTGTCGCTGTGACTCACAACGAGAGAACACTCGCATGCCGGCTTATTTATATGCAGATCGCATTCATGAGGTGATTTGCATGACCATTTATGGTTGAACTAGGGCGTGTAGAGGGCGGAATATGAGGCGGATCTGGGTGTGCACAACTCCAGGAGGTCTGTGATTTATGAAGACAACACTGCGTGCAAGTGTGCGTGCGCGCGGTTTTATAAATCAGATTATTTTTTGGCGCATGCCATTTTCAGCTTTTGGGCACACGTCAACTTTTAGTATGAATCCTACGCACTCTTTTATAAATGAGGCCCCAGGTCTGTAGTTAAACCCTTTATTAACTGTGCAGGGATGCTAGTTGAGTGATGCTAACAGTTAGCCCTGTTGTCCCGCAGCAGTTGTCTAATGATAAACCGATAGAAAGAGAGTGAGACAGCAGGGCTCAAGACGCTGCATGCAGCTCTACAACCACATGAGATTTTACCTGTTTAAATAGTTGAATTTGCTGTAAAGTTGTGGTGATTGTACAGAATTGCAAGTTTTTACAGGGGTTGGGTGAATCTGTGTTAGCTGTTGGTAACACAACATCCAGGAGGGATTGAAAGGAGGACTTCCAACCATGCATGAGAGCTTCATTTTCTCAGAAGCACAAGGGATAGACCAATCGATTCGTTCGTGAGGCTCAGTTTAACAGATGCCTTCACTGATGCCTTTTGTTGAGGACACAGTTTCCAGATTATGGATGAGCACAGGCCACAGCTTCTCTACACACTAGTGGGATAGATTACTAAAACTGATTTTGTTTCTCCATAAAAATCAATATCCACTACTGTACGTTCCCACACACCACAGCCCCCCCGAGGAGCTGCTGCACTCGACTTCTTCACCTCTGAAAGATACTGTAAGAAACAAGCAACACCTCCGTCCTGCTGGACAGGCAGCGTGGGAGGACACACAGCCGAGCGGCTCATCACAAACAACAAATCAACTCTACCTAAGGTGATCTCTGAATCAAGACTGAAACTATTTCAGTGGCGTTTCTCAGGATCAGGGCTGCAACTAATGATTATTTTCATTGTCGACTAATCTGTCGATTATTTCTTCGATTAGTCGACTAATCATTTTATCGAAAAATGTGCTAAAATGTTGAAAAATGTTGGTCTGTCTCTCTCAAACCCCAAAATTACATCATCTAATGTCTTGTTTCGTACTCACACCAAAG
The DNA here is from genome assembly GCF_041903045.1 of Epinephelus lanceolatus. NCBI lineage: Eukaryota > Metazoa > Chordata > Actinopteri > Perciformes > Serranidae > Epinephelus > Epinephelus lanceolatus. Next base: position 48,459,721 of record NC_135736.1, read on the forward strand.
GGCTTCAGTTCACTGTCACGGGAGAGTGTGTAAAGCTGCCAATATCTGAACGTAAGAAGCTGCAATAAGAGTATTTTGGGTACTTTTATAGTACTTTTCTATGAAAAATGACTCAAACCGATTAGTCGACTACTAAAATAGTCACCGATTATTTTAATAGTCGATTAGTCATCGATTAGTCGACTAATCGTGGCAGCCCTACTCAGGATATTCCCTCAAGGCGTTCTTCAGATATTGTGTTCATAAGAATAGGACGCACATACCTACAGTACAGGCCAAAAGTTTGGACACACCTTCTCATTCAATGCGTTTTCTTTATTTTTATGACTATTTACATTGTAGATTCTCACTGAAGGCATCAAAACTATGAATGAACACATGTGGAGTTATGTACTTAACAAAAAAAGGTGAAATAACTGAAAACATGTTTTACATTCTAGTTTCTTCAAAATAGCCACCCTTTGCTCTGATTACTGCTTTGCACACTCTTGGCATTCTCTCCATGAGCTTCAAGAGGTAGTCACCTGAAATGGTTTTCCAACAGTCTTGAAGGAGTTCCCAGAGGTGTTTAGCACTTGTTGGCCCCTTTGCCTTCACTCTGCGGTCCAGCTCACCCCAAACCATCTCGATTGGGTTCAGGTCCGGTGACTGTGGAGGCCAGGTCATCTGCCGCAGCACTCCATCACTCTCCTTCTTGGTCAAATAGCCCTTACACAGCCTGGAGGTGTGTTTGGGGTCATTGTCCTGTTGAAAAATAAATGATCGTCCAACTAAACGCAAACCGGATGGGATGGCATGTCGCTGCAGGATGCTGTGGTCGACATGCTGGTTCAGTGTGCCTTCAATTTTGAATAAATCCCCAACAGTGTCACCAGCAAAACACCCCCACACCATCACACCTCCTCCTCCATGCTTCACAGTGGGAACCAGGCATGTGGAATCCATCCGTTCACCTTTTCTGCGTCTCACAAAGACACGGTGGTTGGAACCAAAGATCTCAAATTTGGACTCATCAGACCAAAGCACAGATTTCCACTGGTCTAATGTCCATTCCTTGTGTTTCTTGGCCCAAACAAATCTCTTCTGCTTGTTGCCTCTCCTTAGCAGTGGTTTCCTAGCAGCTATTTGACCATGAAGGCCTGATTGGCGCAGTCTCCTCTTAACAGTTGTTCTAGAGATGGGTCTGCTGCTAGAACTCTGTGTGGCATTCATCTGGTCTCTGATCTGAGCTGCTGTTAACTTGCCATTTCTGAGGCTGGTGACTCGGATGAACTTATCCTCAGAAGCAGAGGTGACTCTTGGTCTTCCTTTCCTGGGTCGGTCCTCATGTGTGCCAGTTTGGTTGTAGCGCTTGATGGTTTTTGCGACTCCACTTGGGGACACATTTAAAGTTTTTGCAATTTTCCGGACTGACTGACCTTCATTTCTTAAAGTAATGATGGCCACTGGTTTTTCTTTAGTTAGCTGATTGGTTCTTGCCATAATATGAATTTTAACAGTTGTCCAATAGGGCTGTCGGCTGTGTATTAACCTGACTTCTGCACAACACAACTGATGGTCCCAACCCCATTGATAAAGCAAGAAATTCCACTAATTAACCCTGATAAGGCACACCTGTGAAGTGGAAACCATTTCAGGTGACTACCTCTTGAAGCTCATGGAGAGAATGCCAAGAGTGTGCAAAGCAGTAATCAGAGCAAAGGGTGGCTATTTTGAAGAAACTAGAATATAAAACATGTTTTCAGTTATTTCACCTTTTTTTGTTAAGTACATAACTCCACATGTGTTCATTCATAGTTTTGATGCCTTCAGTGAGAATCTACAATGTAAATAGTCATGAAAATAAAGAAAACGCATTGAATGAGAAGGTGTGTCCAAACTTTTGGCCTGTACTGTACATCCATATGTTCCTATATACGGTAGGACAATCTGAAAACATAATGCCTCCTGCCGCAGCTATCACCACTGCGGAGGCATAACAAAACTATCAGACTTATACCGAAGAGACAAGAGAGGAACGTGACCTGATGGTGATGGAGGTCACTGGTGAGTTCAGCTTTTTTGATTAAAAAAACTGCTGTCTTCTCTCTGAAGTGCAACAACAGAGCATTAAGTTGATGGATTAGCTGTTTCCTGCAAGTTGACTTTCATGGAAATGAATGGAAACAAAAAGCTCCCTGGAAGGAACGAAATCAATCTAAAGTCTGACAGTATGATTTGGAAATCGGCAGGCAGTGATGAGCTGCAGTAAAATAAGCTAAAACATGTACAAACAAACCTCCACTTCATGCCGAGCAGAAAGGTCACACAGTTGTCACCCGAGTCTCTGTAAACCCATTTAACCACCGTCCATATTCATAAAACCCCTAACCCCAAAAACCCCATCATTTGCCCGACAACTGTGTATGACCCCTCACTGACGTCGCATTAACGTTGCAGCAATATTTTGGGACACAAAGAAGAGTCCTGTGGGAGGGGGATTTCCCGCTGCTTAAATCTGGAGCAGTGAGGGGATTATTCTTCCAGGGAGCCGGAGAGGAGGAGATGAAGAGACGGAGAGATGAGAGGGTGGAGGGGAGGATAAGCTGCTGAGAGAGAGGGGGGGGCGGAGGGGTGGTGGTGTTGCTGGGTGAAGGGGTGGGGGTCTGTCTGTCTGATAAACTCTGTCTGAGTCTACAGAGAGCTGGATCTTCACTCTCAGGGAGAAGCCGTCAACGCAAACACGAGGTCAGGAAGGAGCCGCCAGTGGTCAAAAAGCGACTGAAGCAGCGTGAGATCAGAATTCTTCATCACTGACATTCATCCATCTGTGCTCGGCCGGTTAAAAGTAAATGTCAGACTCTAAAACATGGTGTGCTGTATATCCAGCATACTCTGCACCATGGCAACAAAACTTCCCTCAATCGAAACAGATGCTGGGTCACCATAGCAACCAGGTAAAGTGGAGGTTTCTGGCACAACTTGGGCTGTTTGAAAGGTGCACAGAGACGGGGAGCAGTCTTAAAAGGGTCAGGGGAAGAAAGCTTTAAAGCCAACACACGGCTGTGAGCACAACTCAGCTGGAGATTTGTACGTCTCTCTACTCGCGCTAACAAATCACTTACGCCTTTCATTCATCTGATGCTCTGGTCAGTTGGGGTGTGTTCGTAAATACAAACAAGCAGAAGAGCCTGACTGATAAACATACAGTACAGTGGTGCTGGTGTGTACCTAACAATTACACAGGGAGGTGTTTCTGTTATTAGCCTCACTGATATAAATGGATGGACGAGCTGCTTTATAAGACACACAATTCATCACACAATTTAAACACAGAAAGGCATGAAGCGAATATTTAAAGGAAACATAAGGCCATACAAAAGACACGTAAAGAGGATTTAAAAAAGAAATTAGAATTACCATGCCTCCGTGAACCGGTCAAGATGCACTCATGCCGGGTTCACACTACACGACATTTTAGTCTGCTCCAACACTTATTGTCAGATCAGGCAGCTGTGGGGTCATTAAATCGTGCCGTGACTTGGCCGACAGACATGACAGACTACATGTTGGTCCACCACCAATCACCCCTGGTCATCTTTCACAATGTGTGTGATGACATCAGATTATTCTTTTATTATCTATTCTCTATTTTTATCATAATAAGTATTATTTCAGTCACTAAGGCTGTTTATGTTCGGCCGAAATGTTACTGTAGTAACGTAAAAGTGCCACCAGATGGGCAGAGCTACATTTGAAGTACTGCACGCAAAGTTCTGCAAATGTTTCACAATAAAAGCCTTTTTAGAAAATGGAGGGACCGGAATTATAAGGGGCTTTTAATTTTTAATGGGCACAGGAAGTGTTGAGATTGAAAGCTGTTGATGTACAGTTTCCATGGCAGCAGATCGCTCTGTGTTCCTATTGGTCCAAGTGACGGCTGTGACGGGAGAAGTCGTGAACTACAAAAAGAAAATCAAACATTCTAGACTTTCTGTCGGGACGTCCAGAGGCGTTCCAGACGTGGCGTCGGTTGTCGTCTACTATGACACACAACACTCTTTGTTGTTCATGGTTCGAGCAGTTCTGGAGAAAAGAGGGGCGCAACTAGATGACGTAAGAGCACCAGTGAAACCTCAAATGAAGAAAAATGGATATATAATAACAGAGAGAACACTGTGCGATGGAAATAGAGTTTCAGAATTAGTATTACAGCGGTGTGCTCTTATAAGAATTCTGCTAACCATCCTATGTGTATATATTTGCTGTTTATATGCACCCTGAGGCGATGAAGAGAGCTCACAGTGACCTATGCAATGACAGTGCATCATGACTGTACATCATTAATTGAATTTATTGAATATGAATTTTCTTCCTCATTTCATTTAGAGCAACTTCACTGCGGCCTCAGCTGGTGCGATCTTTATTTTCACCATTTCTTTCATGTCTTGTCATCTCCTCCCAACACCACTCACAACCTCCACATAATCAATTAACACTTCTCTAGCAGAAGCCAGTATTCCTCTGTTTGTTCGCAGCACCATCACTGACAACTCCTCAGCGGCCTTGGGGAACACAACAAATCTGACTGTGTTTGTTGTGTTAGTGAGCTCTAATCTGTCCCTGTTATAATGAGCAGTGTTATGACTTTAATGCAAGTAAAATAACCTGGTTAAGGTGACAGTAGAAATGACTGCAGTATGGCCTTCATGAATGCATGATACCACACCAAATTACATCACAAGAGTCTCACCGTTATGTGTGCATGGCTACATGGACTGACTGACTGGTTGTTTGGTTGAAAGATTGATTAATGAAAGTGGATTTCTTTGTTCTGCATCTCTGTGGTTTACTACGCAGCTGTGACAGAACACAGAACCTCCAGAGAAACATCCGGATTGTCACGGGGGATAATCGTGTCTAGAAGGAAGACGAAAACAAAGCTTCCTTTATATAATCCGCCCTCTGCTCGTTCAAGTAACGAGCTCATATTCCCCACAACCTCCTTTCTCTTCTGCAAAGGAGTCTTGGCACATCCGAGCTGCTGCTGGCATCACCACAACGTCGCCAAACTTCACGGCTCTTGGTTTTACAATGGAGGTGAAGCGACAGATGGAAGGAGGGGAGGCGTAAATGAGACAGAGGATGATGGGAGGAAGTCGTTTGATATGAAGCCCTGAGGAGCAGAGATCAAGCAAGAGACAGAGATGGGGAAGGCGAAGGGGGGAAGGGGAAGCGTTGGGATGAACAGGAATAGCGGCGTGACGAAGCCCCTTGCCCACTTACGTCTTTCCCTCAGGGAGCGTCGACGACACGCGCGCTCCTCTGAAGCCCACAAGACTTTAATTAGAACAACATAAAGCCTTCAAGAGTGGAGCAGAGGAGGAGGAGGAAGCAGAACAATGAAAGTCCTCACAAACCATCCAGTCTGTCTCAGCTCACTCATCACAGAATGTCTGCAGAGAGTTCTCGTCATGTCTTGCAGGGTAAAAAAAGAAAACAGCAATGCAGGTTTATTTAAACATGCTGATGTGTATCCGTAACCACCAGTTTAACTGTCGTGTTACCAAACAAGGTACAAATTAGTTTCTTAGTGAAATAAAACTTTTATCTTCTCTCTTGTCACCAATAAGAGTAGCGCTAATTTGGCAAGTGCGGTATGTATTTTGTCATACCGTAAATACCTTCCAGGAAATTCACTAGGGCACACGGTATTTGACTATATTAGTGTGCTACTGTGTTTTGACAGTATTGAAAATTATACTCTCGGGATCTCTAAATACCGTGGTATACCATAATACCATGATACTGCCCAAGCCTAGCATTCGTCCACCATAATCCACCAGGTGATCGTCATCACATTCAGTCCTCTAACCCCTCCCAGCCTCCTAAAATGCTCGTCAGATGTGTTAACAGCAACATAGAAGTGGTCTGCTGAGCAGACACTCAGCAAGGTAACAGACATTATCACCATCTAAGCATCAAATTAGTCCGAGCTGTCAGTGACGGAATGATCAGAAACAGACCTGTATTTCTGGTATTTTTCAAGAGTTTTACTCTCGTTGGACAAAAGAGAATGAAGCCTCGACTGAAACCTTTCCCGAATAACTTGTAACTCGACCTGAACTTAATGCAAACAACTTTTGACTTGATTTCTGGACTTTTAAATACTTTGACACTTGACTTTGGCTTGCTGGAGGGCGGAGCCCTCAATTTACCTGTCTATCTATATTTCAACCGTCACCTATAGTCATGAGCTTTGGGTTGTGACAGAAAGAATGAGAGTGTAGATGCAAGTGGCCGAAACGAGTTTCCTCCATAGGGTGGCTGGGCTCAGCCTCACGTTTTTCCACCAATATTAGTGCAGGTCTGCAGGTTTTTCTGGAAAATCTGCTACAAACAGCCGATAGACTCCAATCACATTGCGAGTAGACCAAAGCCACGTACACAGTTCTGCAGCAGGTGAGTATGCCTTTCTGTTGTTGTTTTTTTTGTCACGTTCAATGTCACGAACAGGTCGACAACAGTTTAGTAAACAGTACAAAGTCATGGAGGCCTGCGAAAATGTTACAGTGGTTACTTCATTTTTTTTTATCTCTTACTTATTCAGTCTCTCTCTCAAACTCACTGCTGACTAATTTAGAACGCTGTTCGAACGCTGCTCAGACGGAGATGGATGGTATTCTGTGGCGACCTGTCGTTGCATTGTGCGTATAAGGTGGCTAAAACTAGGTGTCCTATTTCCATCACTGCCGGTTGAAGCTGGAGCCAATAAATACCTGAGTATTTCATTGTGCTTCTGTCTGTCCTGGAAGAAGGATCCCTCCTCAGTTGCTCTTCCTGAGGTTTCTAGTGCCAACTCTAAATTCGCGAGTTTTTGCAGGTCCATGAAAGCAACGCAGGTGGAACTCTACTTTTTTCCCTCAGCAGCAGTTTGTGGAATTTTAAGTCACGGGGTGGATAATTGATTAGTCGATTCGATAGAGCTGATCAGATCAGATCGATAGATGAGAGGAGCACCTGTTTGTGAGTGAAAGCAAAACTTCACTTTAAACCACGCGCAATGAACGAATAAGTTTCACTTTCACTGTGACTGTGGGTTCTGCTGCTCCATCTGCTCCCAGGGTACACTCTGCAGTGCGACAATCAGGAGCAATCAATAATTAGGCGGTGTATATATTCTGACAGCGCTCCTAAGGAACAGTCCAGCTCCAAAAAATAGAAAGTCAAAACGTGGTGGCAGATGTTTTAATTGTGGCGGGCCGCCACAAATAAATGAACGTGTGGGAAGCCCTGTCAGAGATATAGTAAGGAGCCCAGATATCTGGAGGGAGCTCAGAGTAGAGCCAGTGCCTATTCACATTGAAAAGAGCCAGCTACGATTGTTTGGGTGTCTGATCAAGATGCCTCCTGGGTGCCTCTGCTTCAAGGTTTTCCAGGCACATCCAACTGGTAGGAAGCCCCGGGGTAGACCCAGAACTTGGTGGAGGGATTATATATCTAATCTGGCCTAGTAACACCTTGGGATCCCTCAGAAGGAGCCGGAAAGTGTTGCTGGGGAGAGGGACGTCTGGAGCACTTTGCTCAGCCTGCTGCTCGTGCAACACAGCCCCGAATAAATGGATGAAAGTGAGTGGATGGACTTGTGCTTGCCATCACAGAATTGAGACTTAGACATATCCCACAAGACTTAACATCAGCTGTGCCAATATGCCAGAGTGAGCGTAGCATCACCTTAAAGCCCTTAATATCCACCAGAGAATGCTAAGTGTGACTCTGTGAGACTAATATACACAGGCTGAAGCTTCAACCTCCTCAGGGACTGCAGGAAATTGGCTGTTTTGGCCATATTGGAGGTCGACACTGAGCCACAGTAAGAGGCAGTGATTTATCAGCATCACACTGCAGAGAAAAACACAAGAAAGTGCCCTCATATCAGCTCCCCAGAGAAAGAAGGGAGAGAAATGAAGACTATTATCGTACAATATAACACCAATCACCCCACAGGGACCATTTGTGTTTTATCTCATCTTGCTGTGCTGTGACTGATTTGCTCCGTACGCTTGGACATGTTAGAGGAGGGAGAAAATAAACTGCACTCACATAAATATTTAAGGTGCAGAGTATGAATGAAAATCGAGAATCAAGGCAGCAAAATGGTTTTCTGTAAGAGTAAGTAACAGTGAGAGCAACTCGCTGCCAAGACAGCCTGATTATGTTGCTTCAGTGGGATTGAGGAGTAAATTGCCTTGTTTGCTTTGCGCTCCCCTCGGCTGTTGCTACTGGCGGTGTTATCCACTGCCTCGAGACTCTGATCAGACTCCTTTCAGCTGCCAGAGCTTTCCCGTCTGTGCCGAAGAGGTTTTGGATCGGCTTTTTAAAGTGTTAGTTGAGCGATGATCCGCAGCATCTTGAGCAAAGCTGTTATGGGCTTCACCATTTTTCTCACAGCCTATGTGTAAAGATGTGTTTATATATTTATAGATATTCTTTCTGGGTCTCCCATAAAATTCATGTAGTGACTGTGGATCTGGTGTAGCAAGCAGCATCTGTTCATCTGCACCACGAAAATAAACGGGCTGACCTCTAATAGTCGACCAAATGCTAGTCGACCAGAAAGGTCATTAGTCTGCACGATTTCATTTGTCGCGTAGACGCAGAAAAAAAAAAACACACTGAAACTCTATCAGGAGCTGCATCTTGTCAAAATAAATCCAAACCTATATGACTGGACCATGGGTGACTTTAATGTGAAAGGACAGACACAGGAAGTGTCCACGCTCAGCAGTCAGACAGGAGTCAGGTTAATTTCCAGGGCTGGTACCTGCGGTTATTCCACAGGCTAGTTAATAACATGTCGGGCAGGAAATCCAAAGTGTGGGATCATTTTGAGAAGGTGAAGGACGAACCCAAGGTGATATGTAAACTCATTTTCATTGGTCGACTACAAACATGACGTATCATCTGAAACATGGAAGCAGCTACATGCCCATTAGCCCACAGCGTCATTAACAGGCGGCTCGCTCAGTGTGTGACGTGCACTTGGAGATAAAATATAGGCCTATATTAATGAAGGTTCATTAGTACGGTTTGTATTTCTCTGTAATGTAGCACAGTGTTAACAATGTTACTGATACTATTCTTTCTCACACCTTCAACTCAAACCACCAAAATATATCATTTAATCATTACATTCATATCAGAAACATGCAGGAGACTAGTCCACTGATGGACCCTGATGAGGACTGCTGGTCCACTGATGGACCCTGATGAGGACTGTTGGGCGACTAGGAACAGTCTTAGTCGTTAGCAGCCCTAGAAAATATTGAAATTCAAATACAGTTTTTGGCCAACAGCAGTTCTTTGGAGGTATAATGCTTCTTTCATGACTGAAAAATCAGTTGATTATTTTTCTGATTAATCTTTTGGGTAATAAAATATTTAAATCAGCAAAGCCCATGGTTAACTCTTCAAATGTCTCGCCTATCTAACAGCTCAAAACCACAAAGTCTATAATGAAACAGAGAAAAGCAGCTTTAAACCCAGAGGCTCCCTCAGAGGAGATGGTTTGAATGTTTCTCCTTGACTTTGAGGCAGAAACCTGCGACTGTGGAAAGACTGTTATTATCCAATATTATTACCATCATTATCTCTTCTGATAAGCACCCTCATTAAGTGGATCTAATTTCAGCACTCCAGTGTGTATGCACATTATCCACTGAGTCTGAGGCAGGCTGGGAGTCCTGCTCAGTCACACACACACACACACACACACACACACGGCATCTATCAGACCAGAGGAATTCACTGTGTGTTTGTGTTTCAGCACTCACCCCAGATACCACCTACGCTTGACACTTTTAAACTCCACTTGCTGTGTGTGTGTGTGTGTGTGTGTGTGTGTGTGTGTGTCTGTAACAGAGAGCCTGCCAATCCTCACACTCACTGCTGAAAGTATGTGTGTGTTTGTGTGTCAGTGTGTGTGGGTGTATTGTGTACTGTGTCGTGTGTGTGTGTGTGCAGAGCAGGCAGGAGAGCCCAGGAATTTTCTCTTCACACTGATACGACTGTGTGTCTGTGTGTGTGTGTGTGTGTGTGTGTGTGTGTGTGTGAGAGCTGTCGACACTTCCTGGTAATTCTCAGCCTCCCACTTTTGCCTCTGACTCCGAGCTATCAACTCTCGAAGGTCAAAGGTCACTAAAGCCAATAGATGACGATTAACATTCCTGATGTTACAATGTCGACCGGCTCAGGATTTTTCCTGGATCACCATGGACGTACATCACCGACCACGAATGCATTAGACAGGTCACCATATCTCAGACACACTCATCGTGCGGTCTGAAATGCATCTCGGTTCAAATGTGTTCAACTTGACTCAACAAGCGATTTAATGGGAGCCATTTTCAGTTAGTCTGATGTTAAACCAACAGTTTGAACCTTTGTTCCTGCCTGGTTCCAGACCTCTCCATCACCACCCACATCTCTGATCTGTTCAGTGATTTAAATAGGTCTAGTGTTATGCTCACTGACAGCAGTTTCCCTGGTTAGATAAATAATATACCAATCAGATCCTGGAGACTGGCTAAAGGAGGGATGCATCATCTTCCCAGCAAGATACATCCATGGAAAATTGTGACAGGAAACCTGCGACAAGCATGGGTGATATCAAAAGAGACAGTTTGTTCTCTTGTCAACTTACAGAAAATAAAAATTCAAGTTAGCTGCTCCCGGTGAACGTTACTGCCTCTTTTTAGGGCGAAACTAAATATCCTCCCTCAACCAGAGACAAGGTCAGTTCATGTGAAATGCATAAAATGACAATATCGCAGAAATCAAGAATAAATTGTCATGCCATTTTTTTAAGCCACTGCGTTTTGCTTCTCTCGCCCTCTCCTCTGGCTCTCTGCCTCTTACAGACACAAATAGAAGAATAAAAATCAGGAACATGATGCATCACACGTACTCCCCCTCCCATCCAGAGCACCTTCTCCGAGGTGACATTTTGAGGCGGTGAGAGGTGTGTTTCTGTATCTGCAGGGCTCCAGACCGAGACTATCTCGCCACATTTTGTGACCATGGAGCACCACTGTGACTTGCAGATATTATTAATACAAGGACTGGAGAGCTGTTAGTTTGTTTCCTGCTCATGGTGAATAAATCATCACATTTAATAGCGTGGCATTACCAGTTTAATTCAATAAAATTAACAATAGCGTGAGAAGGCGAGGACGTGTGTTATTGTATCTGCAGAGCTCCAGACTGCGACTATTTAGTCGCATTTGCAACCATGGAGCACAAGTGGGACTTGCAAATATTATTTATACATGGACTGGAGGGCTGTTAGTTTCCAGAGCTCCAAACCAGCATTATTTCATCACATTTACAACCATGGAGCACCACTTTGACTTACAAATATAATATATGGACTGGAGGGCTGTTAGTTTGTTTCCAGCTCACAGTGAATAATTCACCACATTTAGCAACGTCACGTTAACAGTTTAACTCAATAAGATTGAAAGTGTGAGCAGGCAAGGGTGTGTGTTTTTCTATCTGCAGGGCTCCAGACCGCAAACATTTAGTCACATCTGCAACCATGAAGCACCACTGCAACTTACAAATATTTTTATTATATGGACTGGAGAGCTGTTAGTTTGTTTCCAGCTCACAATAAATAAATCATCACATTTTACAGCATTGCATTCACAATTTAACTCAATAAGATTAACGATTGCACGAGCAGGCGAGGGCATGTGTTTGTTTGTTTTTGAATAAACCCTCACATTTAACAGCGCCACTGTAATGGTTTAACATCTAACTGTTGACCTGAAGCTTCAAGTTCACAGCAAAAACATCAACACATCCACAGAATAAAAGCACCAGTGGTTCAGTTTTGATTTACTTCATTATAACATTTTCTAATTTAACTTTATTAGAGAACAGTCACTACTTAAATTAACTTTATTGTAACTGTAGTTTATTTAGTAGTTTAGTAGTCTACAGTAGTTTAAAGGAGATTTCAAAATGTCAAGATATGTGTGTATCCTGATACAACCTAAAAATATTGCAATATTATTCATTGATATTCATTGATATTTGATAAATTTTACATAAAAGAACCATGAATTTCTCACAGAACATGTCCCTCCTACTAACTGGCAGTACGGATGAAGAATCCAGTCAGTTTCAGACTGATTTGACCCTTGTGTGCCGCCCTCGGGTCAAAACTGGAGGACTTCCGCTCTCTTTGACCTGCATCAGTGCTGTGGATCCACAGTGGGTTTGATCTGTTCAGAGCAGGTCAAACTGGAATCAGGTCAGCAGTCTGACTGAATCAGTCATCAGAGCTTCACAGCAGTTTGGAGAGTCTGGTCATGGCTGCTGTGCATCCATGATGCCCTGCAAGATTTCCCACTGACTTACACTAAACGCCGAGTCAGATCCACAAGCTTCGAGACAAACGCTGCTGGCAACACGCTCAGGAGGTGATTCACAGCCACAGAGAAGAGACACATCTTCAACCTTAAAGGCTTGGAGTTTATATTTCTCTGTGATCATCCTCAGTTTCAACCGTTCATGTCTCTGATTTACACTTTCAGTGTTTCAACTTATGCTGCTGTTGAGTGTCTCCTGGTTGTTTGCTGGTAAAACACTTATCCTACAGTAAATAAAGATTTCTTTACTAACTCACAAAATATTAAATACACTGTTGTTTTTATTAAAAGAAAACTAAAGGAAACACAGCGGACTATTCTAAAAAAAATATCTAAAATTAGATATGCCAAATAGATTTTTTTAAATATTATTTCAAGTGAGAAAATTGCTTTTTTCTGGACTTTCTTCTAATTTTAATAGTCCATATTTGAGGTCTGTACAAACTTTGGCAAAACTTTGAAAATGAGGAAGTAAACTGATTATTTGGGCCTGAAAGACTCCGACAATATGTTTGGTGAGAAACACTTCATGTAAATATGATTTTTTGTTATATGTCTACACTTGCTGCACAGTAAAAGCAGCACATGAGCAGCTTCAGTCCTTTAATTTAAAGAAAGGGTGCATCACTGATTATGTTTACATGCACATCAATATTAATGATGTAATGTTTACTTGTGTGGACCCCTAGAAGAGGAGTTGCTACCCTGGCAGTGGCTAATGAGGATCCAAATAAAAATATAGACAATATTCTGAATTTTATATGGGTTCATGTAAACAGCATATTTTATCTAAATATTCTGAATGTAGCATTGTTTAGATTAATGCTGGATTCACACTGTGCGCGACACAACAACAGGCTCCGAGTCATTTTCAATGGAAGCCGATGACATGAAGCTACAAAGAGACACTTGACACTTGTCACTGCTGCAGGCCTGACGCACTACAACTTGAGCTCCCCTCAACTTTTTCAGCACTCCAATGACTCAGTGAAGCATCAACCAATCATTAGTTTTTGTTCAAGACATGTGGGATGTGCCGATATTAGTCTTAAGGCAGGGAGGCAACAATATGGATTTTTTCAACTGATACAATAACCAAAAATTTCATATTTTTGTATTTCAAAAAGAAGCGTACAACCCGTAGTGTGTGTATACCTGAGGGTCAGAGAGGCTAAGATGCAGTGAGAAAATATGGATGATTTAATATTCTGTAGCCCTGACTGAACCAAATCACTATCGTTAACACAGCAAACACAAGGAACAGTTCTGACTCTTCATACCTGCCAACATCAGGCTGTGAAAAAGACAAATGGCCTGCCCTCAGTGCACCTTCCCCCATTTAACCCGACACTACAGATGAGCATAATAACATGGTGAGGTGTTGGGCAGGCAGAGATCAGACCCTCGGCACAATCCTGTTGTCTTTCTCTGGAACTGTGAAAGACGTCCACACCATGACATGTGTTGCCCTCTGGACAGCGTGCTGCAGCTGTTCTTCTTCTTCTCTCTGTCTATTTTGCAAGGCAAGTTTAAAGGTACATGTGCGGCCACCCACTGTGTCAGGTGTGGAGATGCTGCCCCGATTAAGTCAATCAAAGCAGTCTGGCTTTGTATTTTAGGCGCTATTTATCAGCTATAATTTTAATTATCGGAGTAACGCATAATAATAAAAATGTCCCCTTATTGGCAGATAATTCATTTGCCTGATTGTGCATGACTAATTTCAGGAGCATTCTTTGGACATATACACCACATTCTGAGTATGCGTCTCAAATGGGGATTTTACTGCAGTTTTCCATGTGCAGCCTCTTGTGTGTTCTCATGGATGCCATGTACAAGAATCCCAACAACATCTGAATGCACCATGACAAGACAACACAAAAGTCAACCCGTCATTCACCAGTTTCCTGATTTAAAGTGAGGGACAAGTTACTGATTTATGGCATACACCTGATCCATGGAGGTTATTCTGTAAGAAACCAGCGAGTTCTTTTACTGAACCGGTTAATCTTAGGACGCAGGGCACGAAACACACTCTTCACTCAAATAAGAAAAAAACAAAACAAATAAAACTGTGATATCTTGTGCAGCAATAGAGAATAACATCTAGACGTCAAGTGTGTGATGACATCTGGCTGCTACCTAACCTGTTTCAATCCTGTTTTTACTTTTTAAACGTCACTTTTGGCCCCGCCGTGCAGCCCTGGCCTGGCTGTAGTGAAACTTTTACTGTGCTGGCTGTATCCACTCCCAGTTCATGTCAGGCTGCAGGGAAAGCGTGCTCATGTCACGGGAAATCTTGGCTGAAGGCCTGGTTAAACAAAGCCTGGTTACAGTGCTGAGGCGTGGCTCAGGGTGGCATTCTCCTCTGCTGCGGACGCCCGTCTGAAAAACAAGCAGGTGTGCATGCCATTCCTTATACGGCAGCTTTACACAGACAGACAGACAGACAGACAATAAGAAAAGAAAGAGTGTTGAGGAAGAAGGAGAAAGGGAAGGAGGTCGTCCAGCTGGGTTTCAGAAACTTGGGCCGAGCCCTGTTTGTGTTGTTGTTGCACAAAGAGAAGGAGGATTGTTGTCGCAGCTCGTCGTGGCTGAAGGCGGAGGATCGTCAGGTTCACTGGTTACATAAGACACTTTTCTTTCCTTCTCATGCGTGTAACTTCATACACTGTAGAAGCCTCCAGCTGCATTATTTAGATATAAAGCAGTGGAGTGGTGCTGTTGAGTGAGAAGTGACGCTCTGCACTGGGAGGCTTCTGCATAGTAAGAGGAGTAAAACTGGGGTTTGAAATCATTTTGAATATGATTGTGAATCCAGAATTGACGCCGTTTACCAAGTCAAAACAAACTCTGTGCAGCTGAGAACATAAAGCAGTTTGCAGGGAGCACATTCACCAGACAACAGCCAAAGCATTAAGGGTCAGGAAGGGACGGCCTCCCAGAGTAGGCACGGCAGAGTTGGTTGAGTTAGCTGAACATGCTAATGTTTTGGAAGCAAAAGTCAGTCAGAGAGATGAGCTCCTTCAGAGGAAACTTCACATGTTGGCACAGAGAGAGAGAGAGACAGCCCAACAGTCACAACAACCCAAACATAAAGAGCGTCTGTGCTCACACAGGATGTCTGTGGGGTGGTGCTGCTTTGGCTTCTCAAAGCTCTGCCGGGTCCAAAGTGGATGAGACAGTCCTACAATGGGATATGAGCTACTTAAAAGAGCCTGGAAAGCTTTTCTCACACCAGCAATTAGACTCATCCCGTGGAGTGAGCACAATGCTCTAATAATGATAATAATAATAATGAAAATTAAAATCATTTCGAGCAGATTTACATCAGTGAATCTGGTATTTTGCTGACTGGAAAGTGGATCCAAAATGGAGCCGGCTTTCAGTGCTTCTGTATTAGTGAGTGTTAAGTATAAAAAGGTGTGTGCAAGTTGGGCAGAAGTTGAAGTTACTTTACAGGATGAGCTCCTCCATTTTAACCTTACTATGATCCTCCACATGTGAGAATTACAGGAATGAAAAATGATGTTTCTGTGCTGGAAAGATGGTCTTTCATAAAATGGGGCTGTCTATGTCTAAATTGAAGCTACATGACCAGAGAAAACAGAGTTTAGTTACATTTGAGACATTTTTATCCTTCATAGTTTTAGTCGACAAAAATACATGACATTTTAACTTCTGACATTTTAACTGATGTTTTCTATCTTTAAACTAATCCAGTGAGGTTAACTCATGGATCATAAATCAGACTCAAGGTGACAGGTTGTATAAAATAATGTGTGTGTCATGTTTACAGCAGCGTGTGACAGGTTTAAGGGCTGATTTACGAGCACACACCTACTGATCATCATCTGAAAAGCTCAACATCTCTCTATTTATGCTCTCAACAAATAACTAATGTGAGCCAACTAGGATTTGTCCCCAGGTTCATTGTAAACTCTGACTTATCCATGTGACTGTTAAGAAGCAGAAACATAACTTGTTTCTTCATGTGCAACATGTTAGCCTGGAGGTTTAAACTGGTGTCCTCTCACAGAGTTGGTGATTCAAACTAAACTTTCATCTCTGTCAGAGAAAACTGATCTGAGTTCAGACTGTTTACTTACAGCACAGCTACACTCACAGATAACTGAGCCTCCTACCTGCCTGTCAAACACCATCAACCCACAAACCTTCTCCAGTCCGGACTGAGTGGAGTCCTGCAGGGTGAAGCTGTGAAGGCTGCGAGCGGAGCTAGCTGCTAACAGCCACCGCTGCAACTAACAAACTCCACAAATCCATTCAGCAGCTCCACCATCCACAGTCAGACACACATGGCTGATTATTTACTGCTGAATTACAGCTCACAACTCGCACCAACCCAAACATCCTGGTGCAGACTATTTACTGGAGTTTACCAGCCTGTCGCTCATCAGGCATCTGAAGATCATTACAAGCACGGCTGTTCTTTCAGTGTCCGAGAGTCCACCACGAACATTTTCATCACGTCTCATCAACGAAAATCAAACATAGATTTTAGTTTTTATTAACAAGATCTATTTTAGCTCGTCATTGTCTCGTTTTCTTCACGGAAAAAAAGTAATTGACGAAAAAAATTTCGTCATAGTTTTCCTCAGTGAAATTAACACTGATTTGTATTTGATCAGCTCTGCCTAGTTTCACCGTTTGATCTCGGGTGTAGTATGGTGCCCACTTCCTGTCTAAGAACTTGTGACAGAGTCACCTAATCATTAATTAATGCAATTTAAGATGTGGAGATATCTGGGAAACAACAGATTGTTGTCTTCGATTATGTAAAAAATAAATAAATAATTCCCTGTACATGTATAAGGATAAGATGGGGTATCTGCTGTCGTGTGTGTAAATTTCTGTATGTGTAAAATGATAATTTACAAAAATGGACGAGATTATTTAGGGAGGAAGAGGCGGAGAAGACGGAAAAAAAAGAGGCGGAGAAGAAGGGACCGGGAAAAGGAACAATAGAGCTGGCGGACCTAAACGTTAGGACCTGAATATAAAGTAAAAGTAACGAGCTGTGGACATTAAGTAAATTAAAAAGACCATTAAAAAGAAACCCATCAGTGGTTACCTTAAAGACCCGTCCTTTCACGGTATCCCAGCTGGACATCTCGACCTCAGAGGACGGAGCGTGTGCCCAGGACCAAACCGATGGATTACTTTCCCTGATTGACTGCGCGGGCCCTGGGTGAGATCGTTTCTTTTATATATTTTTCCTGGTATACCAGAGGTACAGCGATCGATCGCATATTTTTGTTTTTTCACCGGTTTTTGCTGTGTGGATCTGCGCTATTTTTGTTTGACAAGCATGGATGAGTGACTGTTTCGTTTGCATGCGCCACGGACTCAAAAATAATCCAAAGACATTTAAAAGTTATTGAAAATGGTATTGTATTTATATACAGTACAGTATACAGTATTGTATTTTTCGTTAGTTGAGACTGTGAGTTTATTTTGGGGATTGTAAAGACTGAGATTGGTTTTGTGATGTGACCTTTTTTTTTATTTATTTAAGCCTACGCATGACGTGCGTGTAGGCGCTGGGGGGAGGAATTAATTAAACGTGTGTTATTTGAATTTATACACTCTGTTGAGAGTTTCATGTATCTTTATTCCTTAATATTTGTGGTTGTTTTTTTGGGGGGGGATAAATATTTTTTATTTTTCCCAAAACTTTTCTATTTTCCTGAAAAGAGCCCCCCTTGTAGTTAACGCTTACTTGAGAAAAGGTAAAGTGTTACAAACTCTTACTATTACAACTAAACAGGGCACTAAAATCTGTTTCTAAAGAACATTTTAGGCGAAAAATAGGCAGTGCAGTAACATAATCTTGGTTTATATTTGACCTGCACAGCCTAGTTTTACAGTTTGATTGGAGTATAGTCTGAGTCTGAGAGAGACAGAGGGTCTGTCTCAGACTCAGACTATACTCCAAGGGAGATCTAGGCACTGATAAGATGGAGGGTAGTTTAGCACAGTTCATTTACACATACTACGCACAGTATTATGATACAAACTTCATTTAAAATTGGCGAGGTATCCTTATTGAGTGAGTCTATTCAGCTGCACAACCCTCAAAATTCAATATCTTAATATGATGTTTGGATCTCGAGGGAGTATACGTCAGTACACCTAATGTTTGCTGTCAGATATCATCATCAGATACATGTGGCAGGTTTGTCTATTCAACTAACTGGAGCAGGCCACAAGCAAAAAAAAGCAAAGATACATTCAAAAATTTTCAGAAACATTCAAAAACATCTCACGATGTCGACAATCTTGGAAAATATTTCTGGTCCATGTTCTTCAGCCTCTACACTCTAAATTTCCACAACATCTAAATCATGTCTGTTCCACTGTGAGATATCTTCAACTAACAAACATTTTTTGTTGGAAAAAATGAAACGCAGCAGAAATCCTTTACTTTCCATTGGTGGTATTAATTCTCCATCTAACACCTGGATGTGTACACCATGTCCATTTAGTTGAGGTAGATGTTTTGTAGGGTGTGTTTTTGCTACGCGGCATTAATGCAGCAAATCCACTGATACTTGCAGCACAACCTCAAACAGTACAGTAGATATCTCGTCGGGTTCCAGATCTCTGAGTCACCTCCCACGTCGCAGATATTTACAGTTTCCCTGCTCGGAAGGTGCAGATGAGTAACCTCAAAAACACTACATTACTATAAAATTATGAGCATCTGCTACATACAATGTCAAGCAAAACAATCGGGGGCACCTCATTCACTGTTCTCACTATGAGAGTGTATTGAGACACAAATCAAGTTAAAGACGCTGCAATAAACAATGATTCTGACTTTTTTTTCCCCGTTTGCAAAATGAACACTCTCCAGAGCACACTGAAAATGAAAACCAAAGAAACACAGCTGAAAGACCTCTGCACTAAATTTACATCAGGTACAACACAGATCGTGTGTGACGCAGTGTGTCTCCTGTATAAAGCACGTGCAGGGCTGCAGAGGCTGTACTAACACGGTGCGGAGGACTGTGAACAATGTGTCAAACAGTCTGCACACACACACATGAGCACATGAGCACATCTGTCCGCCTGTGCGGGGAAATATCATTTAATTAGTGAAGAAAATGGGCTGCAGAAACAAGGCAGCGGAAAGATAAGAGCGAGAGAATTACTCATCGCTCCAGCAGTGATGCTGCACATGCCGAAGGTCCCCCCACCCCCCACCCCAAGACATCACATCCTTCACTATCTGAACACTTTACTCTGACGGTACGGTGGGTACATGTGCAAGCTCGTCGAAGTACATCTTCTCTAGTGCTGCACTTAAAGGTCCAGTGTGTAGGACTTAGGAGGATATATTGGCAGATATGGAATATTATATAACATAGATGTTTTCTTTTTTTTTTTTGGTTTAGTTTACCTTAGTTTTTGGTAACTCAGAATGAGCTGTTTAATCTACAGATCCTTGTTTATGGAGATCACCATGTTGAACCGCCATGTTTCTACAGTAGTCCAGAACGGACCAAACACGAGCTCCAGATAAGGACATTCGCGTTTTCGCATCGGCCACTGAAGATAGCAGCCCCTTTGCAATGAGAGCATCAGAAAAACACTGATTTTCTAACTGCTTTATTCTGTGTTTCTATTGATTTAAAGGGCCAGTGTGTAATATTTGGCATGGTTTATTGTAAAATCTGATTATGAATCTGAATATTCTACCCATTAATATGTTTATATAAGTATATAATCACTATAAAATAAAATTTGTTTGGTTTTCGTAGCCTTATAATTATGCTTATATATATATATATATATATATATATATATCAAGGGCCTTGCTTTAGAGAGGTCGCCATCTTGCACCGCCATGTATGTACGGCAGCCCGAGCGGACAATCCAGCCAGCCAGAGAACAGGTTTCGCATGTATAAATGAACCAACGAAGACAGCGGGAGGAAGGAAGAAGGAGGAGGAAACAGCAGAGAGTGTTAGTAGTTCGTTGATAGAGAGTAGTGAAAAGTTTTTTTAGTTATAAAGTTTGCGAATGGACCACACTTACCACGCAACAGGAGAGAATGAACCCGAACCGTCATCTGCGAGGAAAAGAAGACGCACCTTCACTCCTTGTGATGCACTCTCTGCGGCACTTTTCCTCCTGGTGATATATCTCCCCAACAATGGCAGCAGAAGCATTGAATCCCATTCTGTGCATTCAGCCTCTCTTCTCACCCGCTCAGCATCAAACACATGGAGTTCCTCATCTGTATGCTCCGGCTCAAACAGGTATGGCTCTGGGTCTGTGTCCGCTACAAGAAACTCTTCAAAATTACGTTCAAAGTCGTCCATTGCAGCTACTATAGTCCGGAGATATTGCTAGGCTAAATAAACAGCTGAGCTCTGTTTACAGGCTACGTCTGTGCCTGCTCACCGGTGTATCCCTCCGCGGATCACAGCGCAGGACGTACTGGAAATTTTAGTCTTATGTCAATAACAGACAATAGGATAGCAGTAACGTTACTCCTGTGTACCCTGCTGACTGGATTCAGTACAGCTAAAACCACCATTTATTACTGAACAGTACAGGTTACTGTTGGCCGTAACTACGCCAAAACAACCAACAACGCCCCCCTACCTATACTCCTTCAATCCCAAACATGCCATTAACTCACAGAACAGTGACATTATAACAGAACATTTACTGCAGTGGTGAGTGTGGTAAGCTGTCAGTCAGTGTGCGGGTTGGAGATTGGTGGAGCAGAGAGGGGAGGGCTGCCCCGCTGGGTACTGTAAGTGAGTATGTGTGTATGAAGTGTGTGTGTGTTACGCTAGAAGAGTCAGAGTTTGGGACGGAGTCTTTTACCCCCTGGAGTGTTACCGGAGTTTTTGGAGTGCTTAAACTGGCCTTTTTCCCAAACGCTCCTCTGGTCTCCTGCTCGTGAGGGATTCATTACAATATCGTAACATGGTTTAGATTTCTAAATAAATATTCACCTCGTCACTAGATAGACCTACTCCTGAAAAACTATTTTGGTCCTACAAGGCCACCGTCATTTACCCGACGGGAGGGGTGAGCGAGTGAGCCCTGCAATCTAGAATTTGACCACTGATGTCACTGTTTTCAGCGGTTTTCAACCCATTTTACACACTGGCCCTTTAAGTTACCTGGTCTGTTTGTTTCTGAGGAGGAAGACATCTCTGCAGATAACTCAGTTCCCAGAAAAAACTCCTAAACGTCTGGATCCTAAGCTATCAGAGAAAAAGGTGAGCATACGTCAGCAGGTTCTGCGCTAACAGCCCGTCTGCGACAAAGCTGCACATTTTAAAACACCCATCACTAACATCTTCAGCATGGCAGCACAGAAGATCTTTACAATCAGCACAGCTTCAAGATGTCACTTATTCAGTACCTGACCAAATGTCTCCTCCTCTGTTCCTGAGATGTGATGCTGAGTAATGGACAGAAAGTGTTTTTGGAGAACATTATGATGTCACAGCAAAGTTGACCTTTGACCTTAGACATCTGTATGAAATTTTTGTCATAATTATCTTATTAATTCTGGCCAAAAATACACTGTGTAAGGTTACAGTGACCTTTGACCTCTGACCACCAAATTCTAATCAGTTTATTCTTGAGTCCGAGGGGCTGTTTGTGTCAAATCTTAAGACATTCTCTCAAGGTGTTCCTGAGATATCACCTTCACGAGAATGAGACAGACGTGAGGTCACAGTGACCTTGACTGTTCCTAGTTCAATTCAAGTGCACATTTGTGCCAAATTTGAAGAAATTCTCTCAAGTTCAAGTACTTGAGATATCATGTTCATGAAAATGAGACAGACAAGGTTATAGTGACCTTGACCTTTGACTCATGACCATAAAAACTGAATCATAACATCCTTGAGTTTAGGTGGATGTGTTTGCCAAATCTGAAGAATTTTCCTCGAGGCGTTTTAGAGATAAAATGTTCACAAGACTGGGACGCCAATGACGAAGCTTAAGAATAAATTTAAAAAATAAAAGTCACAACTGTAATGTAACGCTCCGTCATGAGACTCCAACCAGCTGATAATTCCTGAACTCTGCAACTTGCACTCATTTAAACAGGGCAGGCACAACAGACTGCCTGAAATGCACCATGAAGGCACACTGCAGCGGGGCTCAAGCACTTTGACCACGTCAGCAGTCTCTACGTCGTACAGTATGTGGGGGTGTGGTCTGATACCCGCAGTGATTAACACTCTATAGGGACAGTTATCACTTCAGCACGGTCTGAATCTGCAGTGAGAGGCTGTCTGAAGAGGTTACAGCTGGTTAATGTCTCCTGGTGTTATTGTAACCACTTTGTGACAGGTGACTCTTCAGATGTAATTCATCAGGTGTGACCATGTCAGACGCTGTACGCCATCACTCCATGTCTCCTCACATTGGTGTGTCCTCGTCCTCTTGGCGGTGTATTTATAGCCGAGGCCGGAGAGGAAGGAAGCTGAACGGCAAACATCCTGTGTGTAACCCACTCACAAAGCTCACGCATGACTTCACCTCAATGTCGCATCCCTGCACAACCCCCCCCCCCCCCCACACCCACCCACCCACCCACTCAACACACCACCACCCGCCCCCAGGGCCAAAACTGCTTTGTATTTTGGTTTGAAATTGACCGCTGATAATGTCCGTAAAGGTTTATCCAGAGTTCCTCTGGGCTCAGGGAGAGATGGTCATCTGTCCTGATACAACACCAACAGGTTTGATTTCTTTGTGAGAAGTGATTTTCTCACACTCCATTCTACTCTCACTCGTGAACAAGTCTCTGAGATACTTGAACTCCCTCACTTGAGGCAGTAACTCTCTCCCAACCCAGAGGGGACAATCCACCGGTTTCCGGCAGAGAACCATGGCCTCAGATTTGGGGACGCTGACTATCATCCCGACCGCTTCAAACTCAGCTGCAAACCGCAATTTAGTTATATTTCAATAACTGTAAAATGTGGTGCTCGATCCATCTTGGTCACAACTCTATAAAAAACTAATGAAATAACTTTTATGTTTTGCAGATTTTCAAAACTTTCAATTTAGAAATCAGCCTTAAAAATTCAGAATTGGTTAGAAATCATGTCAAATGTCCCGATCTCAGTGATCTTATCTTCAAAGAGAAATCTGCACCAACTTAATCAACAGGTGAAAGGTAGCAAATCTTCAACATCTCACACTGTCTGATCATTTTTCCAGACTTTGATCTCCAGCTCGTCCGCTCCTGAACAAGCCAGATCTGATCAGTCGTGACGATTAAACCACAGCGAGAATCAGACCGTACCTCCTCTCTCTCTTCAGGAAACTTCCTTCACACAAGATCTTTTCTTTGTTTCTGGATAATAAACTCTGAGTAATCTGTCCCGTCTTATGTGCCAGCTTCCCCAGTTTCCTCTTCCTCTTCCTCTTCCCTGCAGAGGATTACCTCAGAGGAAGTAACACTCAGCTTCAGACACTAATGACATGCAGACCGTCTGCAGCACCACATTCAGACAACATGGCAGCAGAACAAATGGATTTACAGCTGAAATTGGTTTCCAGCCCCGGCGGTCAGCCGGCTCCGTCACGCTCTGATCAGCTCCCAGTTCAATGGGAAGGAAAATTAAAAATCAAACGGTGCTGTAGAGTGGCGGTGTGACACAGTCTCTGCTCTGTGGAGCAAAACTCCCGTTTCCTTTGGTACAAAAGCCCTCAAACAGCCAGGAGACACACAGGGCGCTGCTCTGTGATTGGCTGGGACGTGGTAGTAAAGGTAAATGTTGCACAAACGCCACATAGAGCCACTCGTCATTAACTCACAGGAAGTGATTCCCTTTATGGATGCACTGTCATCACACCACGGGTCGGCTGATGACTCTTACTTATGTAATATAACAGAGAGAGTGCTCCTTTTGTAAGACCGCACGGAGCTTGAACACACAGTGGAACTACGTTTGGTCATCAGTGCATAAAAACAAAAGGCTCCTACACACTTTATGATAACAGCATAAATGTCTGGTGAGTTGCAGTGATAAGAAACTAATGGAAACTAGAATTGACAAGAATTGCGGATGTGTGTCTCTGCGAACTCGTCTGTTTCCATCCATGTCAGTGAAAACATGGATGCTTCACACACAGAAGATCTATACAATCAGCACAGTTTCAAGATTAGAGTCACCAATTCAGTATCTGACCAAATGTCTCCCCTTCTGTTCCTGAGATATGACGCTGAAAATATACGTATGAAAAATATACAAAATATACGTATGAATTCCTTAGTTACAGTCAAAAACATGTTTTTGTAAGGTCACAGTGACCTTGACCTTTGACCACAAACTTCTAATCAGTTCATCCTTGAGTCCATGTGGATGTTTGTGTCATATTTGAAGAAACTCCCTCAAGGTGTTAATAAGATATCACGTTCAAAAGAATGAGACAGATGCAAGGTCACAGTGACCTTAACTTTGACCACCAAATTCCAATCAGTGCGTTGTTACTTACAACTGGGTGTTTGTGCCAAATTTGAAGAAATTCCCTCAAGGTGTTCATGAGATATTGCGCTCACAAGAACAAAACAGATGCAAGGTCACAGTGACCTTGACCTTTGATCACCAAACTCTAATAATTTCATTGTTTAGTCAAACTGGTTGTTTGTGCCAAATTAGAGGAAACTCCCTTAAGGTATTATTGAGATATATTGTGTAAGACAAATGAGTCCCTGTGACCCTGAGCTTTGACAACCAAAATCGAATCAGTTCATTATTGAGCGCAAGGGGACGTTTGTGCCAAATTTGAAAATATAAAAAACCCCTTAAGGTCTTCATGAGACATCCCGTTCACTAGAATAGGATGGACATACATACATGCATATGGACGGACAAACCAAAAACATAATGCTCCGGCAGCAGCTATCGCTATAATAATAATAAAAAATAATAATAATAATAATAATTAATGACCTTAGATGAGTTTAAATCCATATCAAAAATTCACATTTAATGTGGATACAGCAAGAGCGCTTTTAAAATCACTCAGCATTGATCTATAAATCAATGAGTGATTCTTCCACTCACTTCCTGTCTGCTGTTCATAGCTGCTTTATAAATAATAAATAAAATAAAATACAGTCTGAGACTGGCCACATTTTATATTTACATTATGAACTATCTGATCAAAGAATAAACTGTAAAGCAGCATCCCATGTCAGCCTTCAGTTTGGTACGTTGGTGCCACAAAAGTACTGCGGTTTGATACCCTGCTGTAACTAGTTTATGGATTTACTGTACAAAATGGTGGTGAACACTTTTTTTACTCTCATTCAAACAGTTTAATGTCTGATATTCACCTTTCACCTGTGATTCAGTCTCTGTGATTTATCAGCGCTCAATATGAAGTCAGCAGATCCAGAATAGGACCCAAAAACAGGCTACGTAATGAAGATCAATATTTCCTGCTTTGCAAGTATTAAAAACTGTACAGAAGTACAGAAGGTTAGCTTTAAATGTTAGCTGTGTTGGGTCAGGACAGATACTCTGCTTGTGTTTAAACTAACTTTAAAGTTGATGGTTTGAATTATTTTGCTTTTATGTTAAAATGACCACAAAAAAGGGTTCGGGAGAAGAAAAAAAAAGCTGAAATGTTAAAAAACTTGTCACAGTCTCAACGATCTATGAAAACATTCCTGGATCAAATATTCCTTCTTCTTCAGTCTGTAAACTAAACTTCCACTTTTCAATATCGTCTGTTAAAGCTCTCTGACCTATAAACAGGACTGAAAACAGTTGTTCATGTGTTTATAATTCTGGCAATTATTTTCACAAAGTTACAATATGTTACTGTAATATTTCACAGTAAATTACATCATTATCACATTGAAGGCTACAACTGTGATATTTAACTGTATTTGTAATTTTATTGTGAAATTCATGCAGGTAAATATATTATTTTACAGACGCATGCTGCTAAATCACAGCAATTTATGGAGTTTGTAAGATTAGAGAGAAACACAGTAACTTCACAGGATCATACTGCTGCACCACAGTCATCTAACGGGCTCTCACTGTGGGGTTACAATTGAATATAGTCATTTCACAGGAGCATGCTGTTATATCACAGTAATATGCAGTCATAACTACAGTGAGATCACAGCTGTTATTTCACAGTAATTTACTGTGAACGTACAGACAAAAATTTTACAACGTACAATTCAGTGTGGCAGAAATCCCTTATTTTTAATTGTGTTCTCTATCTAGCACCTGGATGTTTATAGCACACAAGATGTTTTACATCTCGTACATGACATGAATGCAGCAAATCCACGGCTACATGCAGCTCAGCACTGTAGATATCTCGTCTGGTTCCAGACTTCTGAATCACCTCCCACGTCTCAGATTTTTAAAGTTTTAAACACTTCCTGGTCTCCATGGTCTGCATGCCAGGTCATGATTAAACTCTTTCTTTCGTTTTGTTTTCCAGCAAGAAAAAGCACTATGAAGATATTCACAGGATGTGTTGGCACAATCATCAACTAAAATGTTGAACATCATCAAAATCACATGAGTCTTTTTTTAAATCATGACTTTCCTAAGAGATGATTCTGATTTTGTATGAATATAAATATGCTCTCCTGGCTGTGCTAATTCTCCAAAACAGTTTGTCACGTCATCTTAATCATCATGGCTACAGGACATCCTTTAAAAAAAAATAAGGTACATTGTGTTAGATTACTCATCATAATGAGTGTAAACAGCTTCCAGGCCTGAGGCAGACTACCTGCCCTCCAGAGGAAGCACTGGACCCGGTCAGCAGGCCGCCTCAGGTGGGTTGGTTCCTAATATAAACTTACAGCTGATACACCAGCACGCCAACGTTTCGTGACTCAACTAAATCACGCACTTCATGGAAATGCACCGTCTGTGCGTCCGTTATCGGACACCTCGCTACTACACGTTCATTATCGGACACCTTCCAGCAGGACCCTCGTGTCAGGGCCCGGGCTCTGGATGGTCCCGATTGTTTTGTTCTGGTCAACACATGATTGTTAGAAAGAGATTAAAGTTTCCCGGGAAAACACCAAAATAATGCCAGGCACTGACAGTACGCTGCATGTCCGATAATGGACCTCACACACAGGGTTTTCTGCGCTGCACAGGTAATCGACCAATAACAACAGAACAGCGCAGGTTGGCTGAGTTGTAGCTCATTATAAATATATAAGCTGACACTACAATGTCACACAACTACTTACAAAGGACACAGTGACGTTTACCAAGTCTGAAATCACAGCCACAGCTAACCTGGTTAGCAGGTAGCGCAGATAGAACACTGAGTGAGGACAACATTGAGCCAAACAGCCATTTAAATATTATGTAATTACACGTCGTCAGGCTTGACATTGACACACAAACCTCGGGTACAGTGTTGGATGTATTTTCTGGGTGCACACGGGCCTGTCCTTTAATTCGGCATCAAAGTGATGAGCAGTACAGCCCGTATAACAACACAACTTTACATTTCAGAAAGAATGTGCGTCATTCCGCGTGCAGACCAACGTACACCACAACAGAGAGCGACACACAGTGTGAGGCGCCACTAAAAGTACAAATGTTATAAAGCATGTGTTGGTTACTACATTACACTGATGCCGAATCAAATAATGAATGTTTCTCACTCAAACTATGCTATAATTGTGACTTTACCGGGAATATCTATCCACCGATAAGCGATGAAACAGTAAATCCTCTGATTCTTCAATGCGGTTTGGCGCAACATTCTCACCACTCGGGACGAGGCTTAGCTAGCAGACCACACAATGTCCGACAATGGAAACCTGAGTGAGTGAGGCTGCTTACCTGCAGCTCGGCCCGCTCGACCTCCCAGTGTGACCTCTCCACCTCGAAGCGGGCCCACTCATGCTGGAGAAAGTGTAAAATCCCCGGGATGTTGTACTGAGCCCTGGCCGCCTCTCCGCCCCCGACGTCGCCAGTCTGCGGAGCTTTAATATTCCCAGCGCCGGGCAAACCCGAGTTGTTGTTGTTGTTGTTGAAGAAGACGCCGGGGCCCGCCTGCTCGTCCATGGCCGGACCGGGGCGGTACAGCTTCTGGTTCGGTCCGGTGCTCTCAACCGCTTCGGTAAAATATCCCGGGGAAGGAAATCTGGTCCATCAACAGTCCTCTCTGCTGGCCGACACAACTCCTGTCTGAGCCAGCTGTCAGATGATGAGACGACCGCGGAGCTACCGGAATCAACACAGACACTGGACTTCCGGTGAGACATTTCAAAATAAAACAACAACGTCAATGTACATGTCGCAGCAAAGCACTGTAAATAATTAAATACACAACAATGAAATACATTAAAACACCAAGAGACTAAGACGAATTAAAAATCATGTATTGTGATCTCATTGTCGCTAGATGCTTCTTTTCACACTTAGGGACTGTTCGTTATTTATTAGATGGTGTAAGAAGGGGGAGGCATGTCAAAAAAAAAATTAAGCACTGGAGGGACTTTTATTAGGACTAGATGTTGACATCTCATACTTGAGACTGTGAGTGAAGGTAACAGTGCAGTCTGGAGGTTTCTGAGTGGGAGCCAAAAGGCTAGAGGCCGTACACATGCCGTGTTTTTTGCGCCCTCAAATTCATTGTTTTCAATAAAGCCGCCAGACGCTAACGTGCAGCTAGCGTCACTCTGGCGTGCGGCGCCCATACATTCCTGAGCGTCCATTTTCAGCTGCTCTGAGATAAACATAGTTCATCTTTTGCACACTGCACATCATGTGACAAGGAACAACCAATCACAGCCGACAGATATCTTTCCAATCTTCCTTAAATAGGCTATCAGTCTGTTTTAAATATGGAGGAGTTGATCATGTCAGTGCAGGGCTACCCAGAGCTTTACATCTGCCCCACAGACGATAGGCCGACACACTTATGAACAGCTCCTGGAAGAAGCTCAGCTCTGACCTCAGGATTTCTGGTAAACAGGCTGCAATACAGTCCTTGTTAAGACTGCTTAGCAACCTCAGACGCAACCTACCGCCGCGCTCTTTAAAGCTGGCACAGAAAAGGCACAAGAGTGGCACCCAGCGCCTGACCTCGCGTTTTCCAGGCAGTTAAAGACAACAGGCCCTTAGATGGATATTAAGGTAGGAGAGAGCAAGACAGAGCCGAGGAGACATCTGGGTGGACTGAGCTCTCCCCCGTTGGACTGGGCCGTACACTCGACCTCCCCTTACTCCCTCATTTTGATGAGGGAAGAGAGAAGAAACTACCAGCAGAAAAACTTTCCTAACTCTAATCGAGGTGGAGTTTAACTGATCAACTGTTGTTGCACATATTTGCAATTGTGAGTGAAAGTTGGAGCGATGCTGGGGGAGGTGGTGGAGGTTTAGGAAGGGTAAAAGCTTCACTGGGGTCATCAGGTGGGTACCGTCCTTCACTGGTGTTTCGACAATAGGCCCACAGCACCTCCAGAGGGCTCATCGGCAACACCTGGCGTCCCAGATGTGCTCCCCTCTGCTTCTACTCCCCTGTACCCTGCTGTTGTTAGAGGTGTTTGATGGTCCAAGTGGTGCCTTTCCTCTTAATCCATAACCACGTGACCTATCCCGCTGGACTGTGCCAGAGAGGGCTTTGATAGCCTGACGTTGGGCATTTCTTTAAGCAGCCTGGTAGTTGACTTGCCTACGAAGCCTCTGCAGCCAACTTCAACTGGGCAAACCTTTGCTTTCCAGTCACGTTGTTCAGCGTCAGCTGCCAGCATGGCGTACTGAAGGCTCTTGAGCTCTTATGTTGTGTTCACACTGGGCGTGAATGAAATAATTTGTGCAAGTGAATTACACATAAAGTCAATGTAAAGACAGGATTAGATGCAAAATACCCAAACTACATGGTGTGTACAGAGTGAGGAGCACCATTTCGCATCATGCGCCTTTTTGCAAGAGTTGAAAAATCTGAGCTTCAGCGACTAATTCACACTACGATAGCCAATCACGATAGCACATACGATGTGAGTTATTCGCATGTATGAAGTGTGTCAACACAAAATATTCTAGCGTTCTAGCGTTTGGTTTGAACTCAACATTGGGCCTCCTCTACAGCAACAGCCCAGGGCACAGTGAGCTCAGTGATGCAGACGAGGTGCAGTGAGGAGGAGCAAAGCACGAGGTCTGGTCTGAGGGTTAGTAGAGACGATCTCAGATGGGAAGCAAAGAAGCTGATTCAAACCTGTCAGTAACCTCCAGTCTCGTGCCCCTCACAGTTGGCTGGTGTCTGATTTTGGAGGGGTTCGGCCACTGATGGAAGTGTTGTGTTGTATGTTTCCTACTTTGGCTGTGAGCAGGGGCATACAAAGTGAAATGGTTGTATTTTGTATTCATTTTACCGCAGCATTCTTTAAAAATCACCAAAGCTACACCAGTTATCACAGCTGAAAACTGTAAAATCAGAATTCATCGTTGGATTTTCAAATTTGCGATGGCCCTTGGAAACATGATGTGCAACAAACGCTTCTGCCAAAGAACACATACCCAAATCTGAGCTTAAAATAGTGACATTTCATCAGAATAGCTTTATTCCACGTCTCATTTAAAACTTGGCCAAAAATAAATGGTTTGCACAAACTAACCAGCACGACAAGAGTCAAAAAACAAGACTTTATTCAGCCCCAGGATTTTGTTTTCAACTTTTAACTTTCAAACATCAAAGAGTAAGTTTGGAAAATCTAATAACTAGTCTATGGTGGAGGGAGGGTCATGAACTTTCCACCAGTCACTCGGTGAGGCTCTAGGAAAAATATCTGTAGTTTTGGGGAGCATAAAGTAAAATAAAAAATAAAAAACAGTCCCTTATACACACTCATTATCACACACTGCTGAACTCATCATTAAAAAATAAAATGTGTGTTGTTTTTTTTTGTTTTGTTTTGTTTTTTTAGGATTTACTATAAATGTATTTCTAGTTCTCATTTTCCCAAAAAGCGTCAAATTATCGTCAGAATAC
The DNA here is from genome assembly GCF_041903045.1 of Epinephelus lanceolatus. NCBI lineage: Eukaryota > Metazoa > Chordata > Actinopteri > Perciformes > Serranidae > Epinephelus > Epinephelus lanceolatus. The sequence continues at coordinate 48,491,145 of NC_135736.1, forward strand.
TGAGCAATTTTAGCTAATCTTAATTAATTAAAAGACTTTCAGTATTAAAACGATGATCCATTTTAACAATCACAGGACCCAGTTTTTTCTCCACTGAATACTTCGAGTCTCAAAGCAAACTTTTATTTTGAAGGTACAATTGTTTCATTACCGGCATCACTGTGTCTAACACAAAATCACTTGACACACCTGTGCGGTGACGTCAACCCCGCTTAGTCCCACCCACTACCGTAAATTCTCAAAAACTATTGGCTGATCTAGTGAGTGGCAAGAATATCAAATCAAAGAAGAGCGCGCAGTACAGCGACAAACTTCAACGTTTAGTGTGCCACAGATTCAAGTATGGATCATGTTTATCATTACAAATTAATTTTCAGAAAGTTTTGGCATATTTATTTTCCTATTTGTGGTTTTAGAGTAAAAAAATAATTAAAATAAAAAGTAAATACAATTTCAAAGTACGTTTTACCCCATAAAGTCCAGATTTATTATGAATAATCAGTCACTGTGGTCACATCTGAGTCTAATTTGGCTTAATTATTGGCTACCTACTATGAATATAAAACAATTTATTTTAATTAGTGTGCTGGAATGTAGTCCGTGTAGTGTGTTCAAATGCAACTGACACAGGGCGACGTGAGGCGATGTAGACAGTTAGCTTTCGTCGCCGCTAGTTCTTTGATGTCGGTTTGGTGTGTCCGCACCTTTAGACACAGACGGCGAAAGACATCCTTTCACATCTGCATGATACACGGCTGGTTGCCATTATTGTTCAACAGCGCCAGGCAGTGTAGGAGGGAAACGGGTTGGGGTAACAATGAAAGTTAAGGCGGCAAAAGCCCGAGTAGGGTGGGCGGGAGGGGTGATGGATGTGTCCAACAACCGCTGACTTTCACCCAGGAGGCTGGTGTTCACCTCCCGGGTGACTGTAAAGCCAAACCTTGATCTTATTTCCTAAACCCAACCTTGAAGGTAAGAAACATCAATTCACCATGTTGTACTGATGTAGTGCTTTTATTTTGAAAGAGACTGTGTGCAAACTGTACATTTTATTTTGAAAACAGACAATGCATGTAACAGGCTGAAGCTGACACGGAGTCCCAGAACATCAACAACCAACACACCCAGGGTACCTTGGACTAGGCCGACCAAACGTCCTCTTTTGCCCGGACATGTCCACTTTTCACGTCCTGTCCGGGGCATCCGGGGGGTGTTTATAAACTGATGATAATGTCCGGTTTTCCTTTCCGAACCTGACAGTCATTCTGTTTTGTTATGTTCGAAACTGAACCGAGCCCAACATTATTTAATGACTAAAGCACTGAGTTTGTGTCACACAGTGGTTACAGGCTATATGACAGGCCGGGCGTGCGCCGTGGGTGCTCTGCGGAGAGGGAGACCTCCGTGTTTGAGACGGGAGCGGGCGGCGGGAGGTCCAGCAAGGAGAGAGGGAGAAATATAACAAAATAAGATAAAATAGGAGAAACCTGTCTCCCTCTTTGATTTTATTTTCAGCATTTAATCAAAACGGAGGCGGGCGGCAGAGAGGTAGAAACAAACAGCCAATGTGTGTGTGTGTGTGTGTGTGTGTGTGTTATGTTCAGGTGTTGTCACGTAAATAACAGTCCCCAAGCAATAAACAGGACAGACAATAGGATTTTATTTATTTTTACACTACATTTTCACTGAAAGCTGACCGAATCTGACCCGAGCCCAAATACAATTTATACATTTTTGACCGAACCCGGCCCGTAGTCGGGTAGGCCTACTGCCAGGACCCGTCGGGCTCAGATCGGGTAGCCACACTCTCGTGTGTGTATGTGTCCCCTATCTATAGAGGCCTATCTGAATTTCTGTCTTTGAGAGATATTATTTTGTAATATAACTGAATTTTCTATCCATACATACAAACTTTAAATATATTAAAATTATAAGGCATCTTTGAAGAAACTGTGAGTATCATTTAAGTAGGCTATGTTGTGGCCGGGCCGAGTGCCCTCTTTTTTGGAAATCAAAATATGGTCACCCTACCTTGGACGTCATGTGTGGACGTGGAAAGTCCATGACCAAACATGGACATGTGACGAGGTCACAGTGAGGATGAAAAATATTTGTAGCTTTGGGGAGAGTCAAAAACAAAACATCACACCCCAGCAAGGACAGTCCCTTAGAAAACATCTGTGTACATTAACACATATTAGTCATAGCCTAACCTTTCATTTGCTGCTGGTGAGAATAGTCTAACAGTCATTAGTTCAGGGTCCAAAGTTTAAAAAGTTATTCTTGCGTTTGGCCATGAAACAGCACTTCAAAATAAAAGACCTGTGCCACATTTGCGAGTCACTTCCGGTCCATTCGAAATGGACACGAGACCCACTTTTGGACCGCGACCCACCAACTAGAAACCACTGGTCTAACATAAATTCAGCCAGAGAAATAACTCCGAGAGTGAAAGGTGTGCCAACCAACCCCGGCCTCCCCTACTGTAACTTGAACACTGTGTGTGGGGCAGTGGGGCCTCTGTCCCCCCTCTGTGTGTGTCTCTGTGCGGGCTCTAATGTGATTAAACCCGCAGATGATTCACGTTGTGTCTGCGGCCATGTGCTAATCAGCTGATGCGCCACAGCCGCCTCTCCTCTATTTAACTGCTGCTCGGCTCAGACTCATGTTCAGCCTGCTCTGCCTCTCTCTGCTGCTGCTTCCTCCGTCACACACACGCACACACCACACACACTCTCTCTCTCTCTCTCTCTCACACACACACACACACACAGCATGCCTCCGTTCAACAAAACCCAGCTGCAGAGCAAACCGTTCAAACAGAGGAAGAGTTTCGGTAAATGTCTCCAACATCTGTGTCAGTAACTCTCAGGACCTCGACAGATATCTGATGGTGTTTATTTTCTCTGCAGCTACACGGAAACAAGAAGTGGCGGGCATCCGGCTCAAGTTCCCCAACAAGATCCCGGTGAGTTTTCTGCAGAGATGTGTCAGCGTGAAGCTTTGCATGTGATGCTGTGTGTCCTCACCTGTCGGACGGGTGCTCGCAGGTTATAATCGAGCGGTACGAGAGGGAGAAGTTTCTGCCTCCGCTGGATAAAACCAAGTTCCTGGTGCCGCATGAACTCACCATGACTCAGTTTGTCACCATCATCAGGTAAACTTCACCTCTCTGTGTTTGTTCCAGCAGATCTCAAATAGATCAGGCTGTAATGTGAGGCAGGGGTGTGTGGCATGATGCTGCAGGCATGTGGGATATGACTATTTGCTGGAACAGTGCGGTTTTAATATTTTAGTTTGAAGTGATGTAACTAAAGATTATTTCTGTTGTAGTTTAATGTGTTTTATTGTCTCAGTCTTTTAAAAGGTCAGAGTATGGTGATAATGCATGAAACAACTCCTTAATGTCAAACCAATCCTCCAAAACTCAAATATATTGAATATATTGTCTCATAAAACAAAGACAAGCAGCAAATTATCACAATTTAAAAGCTGGAACTATAATTTTCCCTTCGTTTGTATTCCAAATGGCTTCAACAGTTATTATTAAGTAGACCCCTTTTTAATCTGCCTATCAATTAATTGTTTCAGTTCAAGAACAGTGTGTGATTTATTGTGGGGAAAATGTCTCCTTTAACTTTAAAGCTTCTTAAAGGGAATTAAGGGGAAAAATCTTAAGGATATTCACTGCAAAGTTAAGTTTTTATCAATTTCTTTTAATGTCTTTATGTGTGATACATTTGCTAACTTACTGACAAGTTTTACCTTAAAGTGTAGCAGAGACTTAAAGATCTGTTGGGTCAGTTAGTGAGTTATCAGATGTAGGGATGGGGCTAATTACTGGAAATGTTAGGCTAATATAAACACCAAGCATCACGCTGAAAGCTGAACATTGTGAGTCCTCAGCTCCTCAGATGTTTGTTGGTCATGATTACACAGCAGAAACGGACGGTGTGTCCCTGTCAGTCCGTCCATAAGTCCTTAAATCTGTCTTGAAACAGGTCAAACAATCAGTGAGACGAGAATTCCCCGTCATCTCTCTGGACTTCTGGTGCAGCAGTCTGCCTTATGTAAAGTTTAATTTCTTCATCATGTGGTGAACATCTGATAACTTCGACACAGTCACTTCAGATTTTCTCCTCGTTATCTGTGTCAGAAAATTCAGTCGTGTTCTGGTCTCTTATAGAAACCTCTTTACTCTTAAGTAAATGGACCATTAACATATTTCACTTAATGTCACGCAGCTTTTTAATAGACTGTTTAATTTGAGCTCTGCATGGAAGCACACGTCTCTCAGGTCAATATGCACCTTTTTAAATTCACTTAAAGAATGATGTTTCTTGTCTCTGTATGCAGATAGTTTTGATTTATTTATCATGCTGTCTTTGGGACGTCTGCCCTCTGTTTTATTTAAGGGGAGGTAAATGGAAGTTGAAAATGATGATCTACAGTGGCTGCTGGCACAGAACACCAAGTCCTAGTTCAGGTTTCCTCAAAATAAATTGGTTGCACAAAAAACCCTTAAGTCTTCTCCTTCAGGGTTCCTTAAAATGCTCACTTAAGTATTAATGGTTTTCTCCTTGTCTTGATCTTGTACTTAAGGAATCCTTAGACTGTTGCACAAAAGACCTTAGCAACCAAAGCAAGGTTAAAAAAACTTAAGGTACCTGAGACTCTTAACTGCAACATGACTGACTTTAAGGTGATAAATAAGAAATAAGTAACCACCCTGAGAGGAGTGTTCTGCGACCAGGAGAACCTGATGGATATGTTTCTGATTTTACACTTTAGATTTGACTGAATTCCTCCAGATGTTAATCCAGGTGTTTTGTGCAACCAGTCCCAGGTTCTAAAGTTTTTATGGGGACTATTTCATTAGCAGATGTCAGTGTTTCGTCGGCCCTAAAAAGGTTTACACATCCGAAGAACTTGTATAATAATGAAGCTCAGGGCGGCCGGACCAGGCCTTCATAACCAGGCTATTAGAGGGGACCAGGATTATATCTGAAGGGTTACAGTGAAATAAGTAACTGGTAAAACATATACACATTCGTCATATTAAAGTCAATAATATCTGTTGAGCTGGTTTCAGCCTGAGCTTTACTGGTCCTCAGGGTTGAATCTTTTCAGTTTCATTGCTTCTCTTCAGGTTTCTGTGAGGTTCCTCATTCTGTCTTGGTCATGATTACACAGCAGAAAATGTGCAGGAGAAAAAAACGTGTCCGTCTTCTGACACGAGTCAGATGGCTGCTCTCGGATCAGTTACAGCTTCAGGTTCAATTATAGCAATTATGTAACATGTGAGGGAGAGATGAGAGCGTTTCAGTCTGATCTGATGATATTCTCACCACACGAGTTGGAATTAACTGAATTATGAAGTGACTGAGTTTGTTTCCACATGAATCTGCTGAAGGAGGAAAATTTCTCTGAGCTCGCGTTAAAACACTGAGTTGGACCTGCAGGATTTGTGACATCAGTTTGTTTGGAGCCAATCAGCGTGCAGTATGAAAGTGTGTCGTGAAGCCTGCAGGTCAAGTGAAGTCGGACATTTTGCATCGTAGTTTAAATTAGAAATGTTTTCATTCTGAATGTTTCTTTTAAAGGAAAGAGGAGTGAGTGTAATTTAAACCTGTCAGGAGTAGAGCGTCACAGTCTCGTCCCACTCCCACAAAAAAACCTCCTGCTCTGTCCCAATCTCAGGAGAATGACTCCTTCACATTCCTGAAAGAAAACAGTATTTATTTATTTATATCAGAGCTGCGCATCACTTTATCTGTTTCCTTTCTTGTATGATGCCTTTTTGAACTACTTTGTGACCTATGCCTGAGAGAAGCTCTATATTTTACTTATTTATTGGTTAATAACTGACCTATTGTTATAATTCCCATCCTGCCCGCTCACTTTTCTGTCCCATCACATCCCGTTGGAATCTGGGAATCCCAAAAAATGTCAGCCTGTAGTCCAGTGATTCCCAACCTTTTGCCTCAACCCTTTGAAACATGGAGCAACGTCACTTTTCTTATGCGGCTCTCAGAAGCCGTTGACGAATATTTAAACCTTTGAGCCCCGAGCAAACTGGTGCCACTTCTTTCAGAAACATGTTGGTAAGAATTGTCCCATGAATTGCAAAAAAAAGAATAGATTTAGAAAATTATTTTTTAAAAAAGCTGGGGGAAAATGTCTAATTACATTTTAAAATTATGTTAGAGTAATGATTTTTTTTTAAAGGTACTTTTCTTGTTTGTTTTTTCTTTTTTACTCGTTTTCTTGTTTCATCTTTTTACTAATTTATTGCTCATCTTTGGGGTTGTTTTTTTTCTTTTATCGTGAATTACTTTCTTGCCTTTCAAATGAAGCCATTAATCCAGTCAAGCCAATTTGCTCAGGTTTCAAAGGGTTAACGGACCCTTCTTCTGTCATTGAGTAAACTGATGATCCATGACATTTTATGGATATTTCAGAGATACACAATATTGAAATTTTTGCAGATATCCGGTGTGCCGATATGTAACAACTTATTAGGCTGATACTGATAATAGATATAACCTCTTTTTTTTTTTTCTTTCCTCTCCTAATTTTAGTGATCATCAAGTCTCTTCTGTGGTGGAATTAACATCATATTATACATTCATCCACCAGCAGGTGGAGACATATAACACTGTTCAGTGTCTATAATATTCAGTCATTGTGCACAATAAGAAAAAGCATGTTGGCAGATTCTGATAGTTTATTTTAAAGCCAGTAACGTAACGTTTCAAATGAAGGTTGAATTAAAGAAGCAGTTCAGCCTCTTGTGTGCCGGGCATCTGCTTATTTACTATCAATTATTGTTGGATTAATCTCAACCTCGTGTTCAGATCATTATCACATGATGTTTTTCCACATTAGTGCTGTTTTTGTTGTGTTCAGTGTAGTGTTTCATTTTCTTTGTGCAATGCATTGTGGGACAGTGTTCCATCACGAGCACATTTAAAAATTGTACTTTCAGTCTGCATACTAACATTCTCACATTTTCCGACGTGAACACAGATACTTAAAATGCCCAGAATTCTGAGCGTAATCTGGAGCCAGCTGACACGTGCAGCCGCAGTGGATGGTGATAAAACAATAGTCGATCCACGTTAGTGCTGAACCAGCGTCACATGTGAGAGGTGCAGGTATGTGAAGCAGCTGACGGTCTGCAGGACGTCCCTCATTAATGACTGCTGTCTGTCCTCTGTCTCTCAGGAACAGGATGGCTCTGCTGCCCACTCAGGCCTTCTACCTGCTCATCAGTAACAGCGGGCTGGCCAGCATGTCTCTCACCATGGCTCAGGTGTACAAAGACCACCAGGACGAGGACGGCTTCCTCTATATGACCTACGCCTCGCAGGAGATGTTCGGACACTGACGCACAAACGGCTCCCTGCTTTAGATTTTATTAGATGATGAAGGTTGCTGTAAATAGAAAAAAATACTTTGTATATATTGTAATATTTGTTGTACACGTTGATTGTGAGACAGATTTTAGTTGAAGTATGTGGATCCAATAAATCTTAACTATGAGAAATAAACAGGTGCAGTCTGCTGGTTCAGAAGGATCACACGAACATCTGTTTTCATCAGTCAAGGCTGCTCTTAAATTTATTTTACACTACAAATTGTTTAGTTTAAGTTGGTTAGTTCAGGAGTGTTTCCTCCCCAGTCTCCAGAATACATGTTGGCATTGTACATTTCAGCGAACCATGGATACGTTAAATTTCTGCGTAATGTAGCAGATAAGTTGAACCTTTGCCTTAAGTATCAAGTTCTCGCGGACTTGTGACACGTCATCAGTCGCAGCCCAAGTACTGTTCCAACTCAAAGTCGGCATCCAGCCAAGTACAGTCCAAATGCCCGGATGTGAACTTGCTCTGCCCGTTCCATCGGGAGGTGACTTGTGTGGACTTTGACAGCCAGGTATCCCAGAATGCATTTCTCACAGACCAGCGGCCATGGCAGCCGTCCTTGGGAGTTCGTACTCCCGAGTCGAACTTGCCAAGTCCGAACTCTGCGTACTTGGTATTGAGAAACGCCTATGATGTTAGAACATGATGATGTCACAGTCAAGCTGACCTTTGACCTTCATTATTTTATCCTGTTAGACATTTGTGTCAAGTTTTGTCATAATTAGTGTATGAACTCTTGAGTTATGGCCAAAAACCTATTTTGTGAGATCACAGTGACCTTTGACCACAAAATTGTAATTCAGTCCAAGTGGACGTTTGTGCCAAATTTAACGAAATTCCTTCACAGAGTTTTTGAGATATCGCATTCACAAAAATGAGAGACAAGGTCACAGTGACCCTGACCTTTGATCTACCAAAACAGTCAGCTCATCGTTGAGTCCAAGTGAATGTTTGTGCCAAATTTGAAGAAATTCCCTTGAGGCATTCTTGAGCTATCGTGTTCACAGTGATGGTACGTATGAAAGTACAGACAACCCAAAAAGATAATGGCCACAGCTGTCACTGGCGTGGAGGCAAAACATCTGCTATCAGTGGCACTGTCCTGGCAGGAAACGCAGTGATGTCTGGGTAACAAATGCTTTTCGTGTCACTATCTCAGGTACAAACACAGAAATGCCTTGCTTAGAAAAATGATTGATTTTTGTGCCACCACCCCGACAGGAAACAACAACAACAGGTCGCTGCTAAACACCCACATTTGATGCCTAAAAAAGCTGCAGCAAACACAGCAGTTACATCACAACTGGTTATGTTTGTTGGTCTGCAGCTGTGCCGGCGTCTCACCTGTATGTGTCCCACCATCCCCTCCACCTCCTGATGAGACTGTCAGCTCATACTCTACGTCACCTAGAGACATCGTTACGATACATATGAAATGTGCAATGCTAACATCTGTTAGCAGCTGGGCCGTTTTTTTGCTAAACCCTCTGTTAAAGGGTTCGTTTGGGAACTCTTCTTACCTTTGTTTCCTGTGTGGTGTCAGACAGACTTGGGCAGCTGTGGCTCAGAGGTAGAGCGGGTCATCCACTAATCGGAAGATCAGCGGTTTGATCCCCAGCTCCTGTAGGCTGCATTTCGAGTGTGTAAAAACTGAGTAGCAGGTGGCACCATGTTTGGCAGCCTCAGCCACCAGTGCGTGAATGTGTGTGTGTGAATGGGTGAATGTGAATTGTAGTGTAAAAAGCTCTTTGAGTGGTCAGATGACTAGAAATGAGCTGTACAAGTGCAGGTCCATAAACCTGGAATATGGTTAAGTCAAGGCTACGACTGAGACCTCTTTATTTTGGGTGATGTGGTGCCTTATGCTGCGTTCATATCATATTGGAGCATCGTAAATGAAGCTCTCGCGAAGAAAGTCAGGAAGACAACACTTTTCATGCTCAAGCTGTAAGTTTCTTTCTCACTCTGTGATTCTCTCACTGCACGTAAGCTCACCCACTATCTCTAGGTGACATTGTCTGCGTGGGTCAAATGAGTCATCAGCTGATTCACAATCATCAGTTACACAGCGACACACCTTCTGTGTCAGCCTATCATCTTACAGCTCCTCATTTTAAATATGATTCTTTCTTGCTGCAGTCGTGCACGCCCTCCTCCTCCTCCCCATCACCACCCAGTCTTTAAGGACTCATCAGCCTCATACGCCTCATCAGCCTCAGAGTCATCAGCCACCACCACCAGTGTCTGGACTCCACTGGGGGGGATTTATCCTGCTGCTGCTCAGATGTGCCTCGATCACAAAGGGCCAAAGACTTAATCAGCACAAACCACCTGTAAATCTGTACACTCATAGTCTGCATCTTTACTTCATTCTTCTGTTTCTCCTGATTGAAATACCAGTTTCTGTAAATACTGTTAAAAAAAAAATAGTCACAACTCAACATGGAAGCAGGTTTTTTCCAAAAGCTCCAATATATCAAATGTTGGGCAATAAAAATATAAAATGCTTGAAAAGACAAACATGAACGCCTCACATCAGCCTGTTAAATGTTATTAAATCCAAACATAATGATTTAGTGTTAAATATAACTTTATATTTTCTTGAGCATCTGTCTCAGGTCTTGTGGTGGACTTACTGTATGTTACTCTGTCAATAAAGTGTCAGGAATAATGAAATAATAAAACCCAAATCCTTCTGTTTAATCATAATCCATATCAAACCAGAAAAGAAGCATTTGTTGGCTCTAAAAGTCACATGAAGAACTCATGACCTTAATATTTCTTAAATCCCTGTTTCCTCCTGAGCTCGGGGTTAGTTTGAGTTCACACAGTCTTCCTCCTGCAGCACTTCCAGAACCTTTACTGCAGTAACAGTACTAATACCACACTGTAAAAATACTCCACTACAAGTAAAAGTCCTACATGTATCTAAAGTATTTAAAGTCATTCAGAAACTTTGGGGTCCCTTTGTTAACACTGTGCCTTCTTTGGATTCAACCAACCACAGTGATCATCATTTCTGATCCATTCATGAGTTTATTAACATGTGTTTGAACGTCCAAATGTGCCCTAGCTTTAGTTACAGTACATCCTCTCAGTGGCCACTTTATTAGGTACACCTTACTAGTACCAGGTTGGACCCTCTTTTTAATTCTTGGTGTCACAGATTCAACAAGATGCTGGAAACATTCCTCAGAGATGTTGGTCCATATTGACATGATGACATCACACAGTTGATCCATAATGAGAATCTCCCGTTCCAGCACATCCCAAAGGTGCTCTATTGGACTGAGATCTGGTGACTGTGGAGGCCATTGGAGTACAGTGAACTCATTGTCATGTTTGAGATGATGTGAGCTTTGTGACATGGTGCGTTATCCTGCTGGAAGTAGCCATCAGAAGATGGGTACACTGTGGTCATAAAGGGATGGACACGCTCAGCAACAATACTCAGGTAGGCTGTGGTGTTTAAACCATGCTCAGTTGGTACTAAGAAAATCTCCCCCACACCATTACACCACCAGCAGCAGCCTGAAGCGTTGATACAAGGCAGGATGGATCCATGCTTCCATCTGAATGTGGTTTTTCCAATCTTCTATTGTCCAGTTTTGGTGAATTGTAGCCTCAGTTTCCTGTTGTTAGCTGACAGGAGTGGCACCTGGTGTGGTCTTCTGCTGCTGTAGCCCATCTGCTTCAAGACATCTGCAAGTTGATTTAGCATAAAAGCAGCAGTAAGAAACACTGTTGGATAAATATAAATACACCTAGAACTGTGTGTGTGCTTCATAACCAGCATTCCCAGCAGTGCTACATTTGTCACTCGTCTCACCTGCTCACCTGTTCAGACTACAGGCTCCTGCAGTGGATTGTGGGACACAGTGATTCTGGCACATTTTACTTTACTACAACAGATTTCACAAGCAAAGTTGTTACAATAAATGTGACGGGAGTTTTGGGTGTCAGCTGGTTGAATTAACAAACAGCAGATTCAGTTGATCTTCTGATGAACTGATTCCTCAGTTGTTTGTCTCTCTGGACACCAGGTGGCAGCAGAGATCAGCCAAACTGAACACAGTCTCCTTCCGTTCATCAGTCAGAGAGTTAAGAACATAACCTGTGAGAGGAGCTGCCTCCTAACCAGCTGATCTGTGAGGTCTGTCCTCAGTGGTGGAATGAGTACATTTACTCAAGTACTGTACTTTACTATTTGTCCTTGCATACTTCACTTACAGGTTCTGTATGTGACAGTCAGAGCATTAATGCAGCAGCAACCACAGTTATACCAGATATAGTGGAGCTAACAGCGTCCTGAGCAGACAGTGAAGTCACGCTCTGTCTGTGTGTGTTGTAATAGGAGCTCCTCTGTGGTTTGTAGTGGTCACACGGTACGGCTTCCACCACACATTAATGGTTGTTAAGGCTGATATCAGGATGGCGTCATCGTGAAAGCATAGTGCCCACCCTCTTGTTCTCCTCTGTCAGCACTGTTGCTCTGTTTTTACACTGAGTGTTCAAAGTGTGACGCTTCTTTATAAAGGATATGACCACAGGATAGGAGGGAGGGATAGAGTTGTCTCGCCTTTAAGCCAGCAGTGGAGGTAGTGACAGTGCCAAACCAGGGGTGCTGAGTAGCTCACCTGGTAGAGCAGGTGCCCAGTGTTCAAAGGCTGTGTCCGTGCTGCTGCAGCTGCAGGTTCAGTTCCAACCTGCGACCCTTTGCTGCATGTCATCTCCTCTGTTCCCAAAATTAGGGACACCAATTGTACACCAAATTAACACCTGTGTAAAAGGGACAGCCGGCAGAACCGGACCATGGATGGGACAAGTATGGGGAGAATTCAAAAACAGCTAGCAGCAGTTAGCAGCTAACTCGAAGATTAAGAACAGTGGCTGAAAATGTCCGCAAATTTGGAAAACAAGTTCTTGGAACTCCTTACCCTCCGAGCAGAGGACGAGGTCAGCTGCCATATAAAGGCCCTGACACACCAAGCCGATGGTTGGCCGTCGACCAAAGTCGGGCCGTCGGTGAGTGTCTGTCACCCTAGTTTTTGCGGTGTGTCCTGCACCGTCGGCACTTTGGCGTTGGCGGCTGTTCAGTTGAATGGGCATGTTGAATCGGCGGCGGAGCTTGTCGGTGAGAGAGATCGCTACTGGGCTAACCAGTGCTTCCTCCTCAGGCTCCACTTCACTCAGCTGCCCCACAGACCCGCTGCTTCTTCACACTTTAACCTGAATAACAAACCGGAGCTAGCTGGGAGCGGCTAGCGGAGCATTAGCCGCAGCATGACCGGAGGGAAGTACAGCCAGTTAGCCTCCGCTAGTCTCTGAGCTAGCCCCGGCTCTCCGTTTGGATCCAACCGGAGCACCGAGCCCTGGTTTGTTATTCAGGTTAAAGTGGGAAGAAGCAGCGGGTTTATCGGGCAGCTGAGTGAAGTGGAGCCTGCGGAGGAAACACTGGGACCGTCTGGATGTAATAGTCCGTGGAGGTGCTGCGGTGCTCGGCTGCACAGATAGGAAACCCCTCGGCTGACAGGATGTACCACTCTCTCACTCCGCTCTCTCTCACGCAGGCGCAGAACGTACATGCTACTTGGCCGTCGGATGTAGTCCGTGTAGTGTGTTCAAATGCAGCTGACACAGGGCGACGTGAGGCGACGTAGACGACGCAGCAGTTGGCTTTCGTCGCCGCTAGTTCTTTGACAGGTACAGTAAATGATTGTTATTGACATGTTAATGCCATTGTTATTGTTTATAAAGTGCTGCTGACACGTATGTTATATGTCACACTAGAGGCTGATAACAGCACGGCGGTGCAGTGGTTAGCATTGGCACCTCACAGCAACAGGGCTCCTGGTTCAAACTCAGGGTGGAGGAGCCCTTCTGTGCTGATGTGAGCCGCTCATGTTTGTCTTCCTCCCACAGTCCAAAGACATGCAGGTCAGCTGGGTCAGCTTGGAATGGCTCCAGCACACCTACGACCCCTAACAGGGTGGACAGTTAAGGAAAATGAATGAATGAACTAGAGGCTGATGATATCGTGATGCACTTCGCGCCCCTTTTGCTTCCATGATACAGCACGTGTCTAAAATCACACACTGGAGCAGAATGATGCTGCTGTTGTTTCCTTCTGTGTAGAAATGCAAAGGCAGTGTAAAAAAGTGGCGTCATAGCGACCCTTTAGCGCCATCTCTGTGTAAAAAGGGCTAATGTTATGTTAGCACTGTTAGCTGCTAGTGTGTGCAGACAAATAACACGCCCTGAATTTAGCACTGAATCCCTTTAAAGTAACATTTGCGATGCAGGACTTTAGCTTGTAATCAGCGGTGTAGATAAACGCAGGTACACCCCTCTCTTTTCTGATGGTTTACAACACACTCACCCATCAGCCAAAACACACACCCTTGTTTTGAAAGGCCCATAAGGAGGCGCTCTCTCCCTCCCTCTGCTATAAAACATGAAACAGTTTCATCTGTTGTGAAAGGGACGCGCACTGATTAAGTCGTTTCCTAGATTTCATTACAGACGTCATTAGAAAAGTTGACGACAGCGTGTTATTTTCCTCTGGATCCTACTTGCTCCTCAGAGTTGCAGAGAAGTTTGGGTGCTAGTTTACGCTCCATTAACTGTAATTGAATCAACAAAAGTGATTACGTCCCCTGAATCTCCAGCAGCTGCCTCACTGACGAGGAAACACAGAGACTCATCAGTCGGCCATCATACAGCCTTTTATATGCAGGGTGGGTTCGAGCGCATTTTAAATCTGAATCCTTTCTTTTAGACTCATTTTCCAGCATTTGTCATTAAGTTATGTTAAAATTAAATCTCATAGATTCACTTTTGATCCGTTAACGACCCTGATTCCAAAAAAGTCAGGACACGTGAATAAAATCAGACTGCAGTGATCTGTAAATCTTTTTCGATCTATATTTAGATGAATACAGTAGAGACAAGATATTTAATGTTCAAACTAATAAACTTTTCAAAAAATAAATATACACTCATTCTGAATTAGGTGCCTGCAACATGTTAGAATAAAGTAGGGACAAGACAGGAGCATGTTTACTGCTGTGTGTTCACCTTGTCTTCTAACAACACTCACTAAGTGTTTGGATGGGTTAGGGTTTTTTCCCGTTCTTGCTTAATATACAACTTATATATGCTGTCGTATTTTGTGTTTTATAATGTTCCACACATGTTCAGTGGGAGTGTAAGGTTATAGTACAATACTGGAACTCAGTTGCAGAGAAAAACACCAAACACCAAAAACAGTTTTTCAGATCCAAATCTGTACTGAGGAGGTCAGGGGTCATACACGTGACGCCAGTCAGCGAAGGCAGAAAAATCTGTTTAGGGAAATCACACAAGAAGCAAAGTCCATAAATCCAAGCAGAGTCAAAAACCAGGGAATCAAACGTGAGGAAGAGGCTGGAGTGCATGAACACACTACGGCAACAACGACAAACTGGCAGCTGAGTGGGGAAACACTGGGCATTAGATAAACAGGGGTGCGTCCCAAGTCTCTTATTTTATACTGCTAACTCCTAACTCCTGACTTGAACCAGAAGTCATTCAAGGTCCGCCATCTTTAAGGCCGTCTCATGTCTCTTATTCCTGCCAGTAAGGAGTTAGCGTTAGGTGTTAGGAGGGATCTGTTAGGTGCGATGAGTAAGGTAACACGAGAGGTTCCTAACAGGAAGTCTTTTTCAGCTTGAGGCCCTGACGTATAAATACCCGCCCCCTGCGTCTGGCTCAGGGATCCCTCCTCAATTGTTCTTCCTAAGTTTTCTACCTTTTTTCCCCCGTTAAAGGTTTTTTTGGGGAGTTTTTCCTGATCAGCTGTGAGGGTCCAAAGGACAGAGGGATGTCGTATGCTGTAAAGCCCTGTGAGGCAAACTGTGATTTGTGATATTGGGCTTTATAAATCAAATTGATTGACTGAGGCAGACTGACAGGTCTGATATGTCTTATTCACTCAGCAGCTGACTTGTTGAATGATGGCGAGTGGATTTAATAATAGTGATAATAATGATGATAATAATAATGATAATGATGCTCATCACAGTGACAGTGGCAGGGCTACAGACCGTTCTTTAATTGCCACAAACTTCGGCAAATGGCTCAATAACAATGGTAATACATGCAAAGGTGTGTGACCAAAGTCATGACGAATATAATGGGACTTGGGATGTACGCCAAACGCTGGCTCCGTTATGCAGCAGATCCAGCTGTCGTGCCGTCATCAGAAAAGGACGTCGCTTTACGTGACGCTTCAGAGTAAGGCCGTCTCTTATCAGCAATCATCGCTCCTCACTCCTCACTCCTGACTCCTTAAATGTTTTCCTAAGTGGGAGGGACTAAACAGTTAGGTAAGGTGGCTAGGTTAGGTGGTTAGTAGTAATTTTAAGGGACTTGGGACGCACCCCAGGAGCTGATTACTGACTACACACAGCTGAGTGGAACAAGACACAGGTGAAACACAGGAGGTAATCAACAAAGGCAGAAAACACAATGAGAACACATTTCAAAATAAAACAGGAAGTGGACACAAACACATGAACATAAACGTGACAGACTATCACAGGGAGACAGGTGTGGACTGCAGACAGGTCAGTCTGGTACCTGCACTCTGTCACTATGAAGCCACGCTGTTGGAACATGTCTCGCTGGAATAAGCGGGGACGTCCCTGAAAAAGACGTCGTCTGGATGGCAGCATATGTTGCTCCGAAACCTGTATCAACCTTTCAGCATTTATGGAGCCTTCACAGATGTGAAGTTACGCCATGTTATGCCATGGGCACTAACACACCTCCGCACCATCACAGATGCTGGCTTTGAACTTTGAGCTGGTAACAATCTGGATGGTCCTTCTCCTCTTTAGCCCGGAGGACCCGACGTCCATGATGGACTCGTCCGACCACAACACACTTCCCACTTAGGGTGCATTCACACCAGGATAGTCCGGGGGGCTCGGGTCGATTGGGCGAGGAATGCCGAAAAATTTCACACCATCATTTGGTTCGGTTCACTTTCACACTGCACTTTTCAAAGCGGACCAAACTGCCTGGACAACGTCACGCAGTTACAACAGCTGCTTGTTGGGGGCAGTATTGCCCGAAACGACCACTGACCAGGAAGAAAAAAAGCATGAGGAAGAAAACAACCCGGCTCATGGATTGGCCAGGACCCAAAACGGAAATCCATCTTCAGCCGGCTTGGTCACCACAAAAACAACGGAGCAATGGGTTTTACTATGGTGTTCAAACCTAACTGTTTTTGCACAAGAAGCTGCCATATCTGGATAGTCCGTTTGCATTTCCGCACCATGGTTCACTTGCAATTGAACCGAGACCCCCAGTTTTCAAGTGCACCAGAGTTCAAATGAGCGTTCACATCACTTCAAACCAACCGAACTATCCATGGAAGCGGACCAGGGTTCGTTTAACACGGACCAAATAGCGCCAGTGTGAATGCGTCCTCAGTGTCATCAGATGAGCTCGGGCTCAGAGAAGTGGGCGGAGCCGTTTCTGAGAATTTTCGCTGGAGATGCGAGAAAAACAAAGTTTTCTCCTCATGAATTCGACGTGTTACATTGCGAGTAATTATGATCCTGTGAGGGGGTGAAGTGTTCCTTTAAGAAGCCACACACGCCCAATAAAAAGCTAATTGATTTCTCACTGTTGTTGCCTGGTGTTATTTTATTAGCAGAGTTAACAGGTTAAATAAAGGTGAGTCTCAGGCAGCAGAGCAGATGAACTGACTGATTCGTGTCAGAAGGTTAGTTAGGGCGGAATCTGTTTTGTTGGGAGAGAAACTTTGTTTAATGGAGTCGGAGGTTCTGCTTAATGTCCTGCAGCAATCAGCCGGTGACCGCAGGCCTCTGGAAAAGCCAATCGCTGCAGTTAATGAAGCCTGTTGTTGTGCAGCTGTAATGGTCCCAGCCTCGCACACACTCATTACGCCTGTCTGGATTCGCTCTCGTTTGGGAAATGGGTTTTGTCTTACTCATCAATTAACAGTGCTGGGAGCCTCTGGAGTTTAGAGGGGAGGAAATCAGGGAGTATAAACTTGTACATTAGAGACTTTTATTCTTTCACTTTAGTTTCCCAAAGTCAGTGAAGCCTGCAAGCATCAATTTATGACTTTCTGACCAGTAATATCGGCCATTTAGCGCTGGCCTCCATCCAAGTACTGCACACTGATACAGTTAATAAAAATGATGAATAAATCAAAAGTTATAAAGCAAATTATCAGAAAGGGAGAGTTTAATATTTTGGAAAATGTGCCGGCCTGGGCGAGAGTGAGATGAGATATCAGTCTCATGTCAGGACGTCAGTGATGGAGAGTAACTAAGTACATTTATTCAACTACTGCACTTAAGTAAAAGTACCTCAAAATTGTACTTGAGTATTTCCATTTAATGCTACTTAATACTTCTACTCCACTGAGTCTCAGAGGGAAATATTGTGCTTTTATCAGACTGGTATCGACAAAGAGAGGACTCAGAAAACACAAGGTCTTTACTGAAAGGTTGGTGCACAGAAAGAAAACAGCCCAAAAATACAAACAAAGGTTTCCAAAGAGTCAGGGGGCTTAAACAGAATACAAAAATGCAAAATTCAGATCAAACACACACGAGGAAGAGACGACGGGAACATGTGCTCAAACAACTGAGGACGCAGCACGTGGACTAAATACACAGGGGAGGAAGTAATGAGGGACAGGTGAGACCAATCAGGGCGGGGCAGGTAATCACACAGGAGGGAAACACACAGGGGGCAGGAAGTGAAGTCCCTGAAACGAGAGACAACGGTGAGTATCAAAATAAAACAGGAAATACTAACAAACACTGAAACAAGGAAAGCATTACCTCGATGGGTGTAGCAACTTTATTTTGAAACTTTGGTTACTTTGTAGATTCGGATTAATAATACAGCACTAGTCCATAGCCATTGGTAGCTGTGTCACCTTCTACCTATGCCAGTCCTCAATGCCTATGTGCAGTTTCACATAGATTGACCACGTCAGTGAGTAGAAATACGTGGAACAGACAGAATGACTGACTGACAGAATGACACACTGACAGTTTCCATGATTATGTACAGCATACCATACCATGACTTAGTCATACCAAACATTAGAAAACACCAACATTGGTCCACAGGGGGAGCCACAGCGATCGGTCGCATTTTAGCCATTTTGAAGCATTTTTCTGTTGTTATAGCGCCACCCAGTTGCCAATTAGAGTTAAATTTCTCCAGTCACCTTGAGGCGTCCTGTTCTACATATCTACCAAGTTTAGTAAAAATCCATATGGCGGTTAGGCCTAGATAAGAAATGAGCTCTCTAGCGCCCCCATTTTGTTTGATGGGGTCAATAATGGAGGGGTCCCCTCAGATTATGTGTGGTCATATGCCTACAAAGTTGTGTGGTGATGGGTGAAACCCTTGAGATGTTATACACCTTTATGTGATGACCCACGCCCTCCGCAATATTCATTGCCTTATAGAAGCTCAGTTTTAGTAAGTTTTCCAACTTTTGCCAAGAGGGAACTTTAGATATTGGTCCCTAGATTATGTTCACCCAGTTTCATGCAGATCGCTCAAACTTCCTAGGAAGAGATCCATTTGAAGTGTTTTTCAAAAAATTCAAAATGGTGGAAAATCTATATAAGTGGAAGTTATGGGTTCTTGAGGCAAATGTGTTCCTCATGAGGAGAGGCATCTCTGTGCAAAGTTTCATGTCTCTACCACATACGGGGCAGGAGATATGCCCATTCAAAGTTTGACATTTCAATGGGTTGCTATAGCGCCCCCCTTTGGCCAATTGATGTAATATTGCTTCATTGACATCCTCCCATGACCCTCTACCACTGTGCCAAATTTCACATGGATTGACCAAGTCAGTGAGGAGAAAAACGTGGAACACACACACACACACACACACACACACACAGAGTTTTCCTCATAGTAAGATATCACTAACAGATAAATGATGATGTATAATTATAAGGTGACACTCTGGGTGTAAACGCACAAACTACCCATCAGTATGTAAAGTAAAAAACGAGCTCCAGCTGCAACATTAAAGTGATGCGTACAATAATCTATCAGTGATTATAATCCAGTAATTCTGCATGATGAGTACTTCAGGTACTCTAAGTATATTTTGATACCAAAACTTTTGTGCTTTGAAAATAAGAATCTTTGTGTTTTCGTTACCTTAGAATGAGACATTTAACAAAAACACAAAGATTCTTGAAGTAAAACGTCTTCCAGCTCTGCAGGACTTGCTTAGCTTAGCGTAGCTTGGCATAAAGAGTGGCAGCAGGGGGACCAGCGAGCTCGGCTCCGTCCAGAGTTAGAAAACTCACCGACGCATCTGACGACCTGCGCCGCTGCTGAACAAGTCTGTAACTGAGTTATTGACATGAGAGTCACGTCATCAGCAGCTGATGGAGCTGTTAACTAAGTGCGTGAGGAGCATCTTAATACTGCAGCTGTGTCCACACACACACACACACACACACACACACACTGACTCTAGCATTGCGTTTAAACACCAAACATTACATTTACAAGATTTTTAAAATTTTAATGTGTCAGATTTTATTTCATTTTTTTTGGTACTGAACCATAATTAATTATTTAAAGGTAGGATCTGGAGGATTTTCAGACAAAACAAAATATAGACATATACAAATGAAATCCTTCTTAATCATCACCTATGGGCTTCTACTCATGTGTGGTGGTGACTCTGTTTGCAGAGCTCCTGCCCTTTAACTGTATTTTGATGTTTTTGTGAGCTCGGACCGCTTCTGGGCGGAGATTTCCCCAGCCGATGAGAGAGCGCAGGTGCCGTGCCTGAGCGTGTCCGAGCGTGCACCAGCGCGAGCCTTGCCTGAACCTCTTCTGTGAAGCTTTCTTCCGTACCTCCGGGCTCCGTACACCCGGGAGAGTGGAGCCTGATAGGAGGGGCCAAATTTGAATGTGTGTTTACAAACAGCAACTGGAAAATCCTCCAGACCCTACCTTTAATTATTTAATTATTAAATTACAACCTGTCTGATTATCTACAATACTGAATATGATATTATCACTGACAGAAATGAAGCAAAAAAAGCTATAAAAAATAAGACCCAAGTTGTAAATCAATCCTCATCTATGAACGTACATGAAATATTAAATGATGGACTTCAAATGTTTACCTATATCAACACACATATATATTATGTGTGAAGTATGCAGTGTGCTGTAGCAGGAGCAGGACTCACAGACTTTATAGTTTTTAAAGGGAAATTTCGGTTTATTTCAACCTGTCTCCTATCGTCCTAAATTTGTTTCAAGTGACTAGTGACATAGAAATAATAGTAATATATAATATACAATGACGAAGAGCTTCGTGAAATTGAAGAACGGAGGAGGAGAGAGAGAGAGGCGCAACAGGTAGAGGACGAGAGAGGAGGAATGGCTGCTGCAAGGCTGCGTAGCTCTGGAGATTGGTGGTGTACCTGTGAATGCTGTGCCCCAGTGCCCACAGAAGAGGAATGCCTCTGTTGCAAGGAATGGGAGCGGTTGCAGCCTTATTTTCAAGGTCTGGATGTGACCGAGGACGAGACACCTCCACCTGGAGTAGTATCCAGCTGGGCTTTATCTAGAGCTCGCCAGATATATTTCGGCCGCGCTTTGGAAAGCAGAGCTAAATGGTAAACAACAAACATGGCAGCACACCGGTAAGGTAAGACAACACGTTTACATGTGGTTTTCTATATGTTCTCTGACATTTATCCTAACGATATGAGGCGGTCTTTGTGGAAAAAAAGCTTGTTTAGTGGACTAACTTTGCACTTGAAGGTTGCCCGTTCACTTACGTTTTAACAGGTCTGACGCTACTATGCGCCCCGGCTGTATCTAGGCTAACGGCTAACATGCTAACTATTATTTTTACGTCACTAGTCACTTGAAATAAATTTAGGACGATAGGAGACAGGTTGAAATAAACCGAAATTTCCCTTTAAGCCTCTTTTGTTTTCTCCCAGTGTCTCTGTGTAGTGATGTGTTCTTGTCTGTGAGTGTTTTGTACCTTTTTGTCTCTGTGTCGTCACTTCTGTTTAGCTTGTTCTGATTATTTTGCCCCTTTGTGTTGTTGTTGTGAGTCTCTTTGTTTTTTGTTGTCTCTATCTGGTCATTTTATGTTGTTTTTTTTTGTTTTGCTTCTTTTTGTAGTCGTTGTGAGTCTCTGTGCCTCTTATTGATGTTGTTTTGTGTCTATTTGCGGTCATTTATACCTTTTTGTGTTTGTGCGCCCATAGTCACGAGTCTCTGTGTCTCTCTGCAGTAGTTTTGCATCTCGCTGTAGCTTTTTGTGTATTTTTGGGTCATTTTATAGCTTTTTGAGGTTGTTTTGCCCCTTTTTTAGTCATTGTGGGTCTTTCTGTGTCTCTTCGTAGCTCTTTTGCATCTCTGTGCAGTTGTTTTGGTCCCTTTGTGGTTGTGTTCTGTATCTTTAGGGGCATTTTATAGTTGTGAGTCTCTTTGTAGTTGTTTTGTGTCTCTGTGATAATTGTGAGTCTCTTGTTGTGTTAATTTGAGTGAAACAAAAACAAATGTACAAGTGTACAAAAACATGGTGTTCATTAGGTGCAGGGAGGGAGGAGGTACTGAAAATCACTAGGTGTCAGGGGTTACTGGTTATTTGGCTGTGTTCTGTGTTATGTTGTTTATTTTGTTGTGTGTGTGTGTGTAGGTCAATATTTATTGATTGATAAATAATTACTGTGGCATTCTTGAGATAACGAATTATCAAATGAACAGCATATTAACTTAACAAATAATAATGTACTGTATAATTATTAATATTATTATTGTTACTATTAATTACTAATGAATATTATAATATTAGTGGAGGTATATAGTAATGTATTTGTCACAAAAATATTGCGAGATTCATGAAGCTATTTAATAACACATAAAAAAGTCATTTTGTATAGATATATAACTTAATGTATGATGGACATGGAATATTATATTTTCTGTAATTCATGGATAAGAGGTGAGAGTATTCAAGTTTTGTTTCTTCTCGCTCCTTTTCAAACATGTGCATTTTTTCTCACTCTCTCTTTCATTTATTTATTTATTTCCTGTTCATTTGTTGCTATGCTTCTGTTATACTTGCTTTCCTTGGTTTTATATTATTTGCATATATTCGGAATAAACTTATCAAATCAAATCAAGACATTCTGCAGGTGAAGGTCAGGCCATGCAGTAATCACCTATAATAGTATATATACAGAGCTTTACCTGGATTTTTGTGTGGTAAATAAACAATATTTCAGATTTTTTTCCCATCAGACAGATTTTCTGCTGATGTTTTATTGTTGAATCAAAGTGAAGCAGATGAGACGGTTGAATTCAGAGTGAACTCCAGTAACATGAGTGGAGTCTGCAGAGGGCTGTGTTCAGTCACAGGGAGGAAAAGTGACTCCGTCCTTATTGATATTCACCCAACATTTAAGCCACACTTGATGAGCCATTTGCGGACATAAAATGTCCCATTTAACCTGCGGCTCATTAAAAGTTCATGTGTTCCCTTCACAGCCCCGCAGGAACCAGCTTTAAATATTCATGACACACTCACCTCCACCAACCCACACTCTGTCCTTGTTTGGCTCCAGTTTCCTGCTCCTCGTCTGCTTTGTGTTTTCATTTCAGTCCTGTCTGTCTGTTTGTCTCTCTGTCTCTCTGTCTCTCTGTCTGTCTGATGTGTTTGAAACCAACAAGTTGCAGATTCAAACTGCTGGCTGGTGAAGGGAGTTTTTCTTTTTTTGTTGTATAGTATTTTTTAAGACATGATCTGTTTCAGTTTTGTTTCTTCTTAGTTGCTTCGAGGGATCAGTGAACAGTCATACAAACAAATAAAAACCAAAAACTCACAGAGCTGTGTTGGTACACAGGAACGATACAGGAAGTCGAGTTTAAGGTACAGATCTGTGAGTCTGAAGGTTGATCAAACACCAGCACTCTGCACGGGTTTAAAACAGGATTTTTCTGCTCTGGAAAACTTCAACAAGTCCTTCACATTAAATGACATAATATATCATTTACCCATGACCTTAAGACCGGGACATGCAGGTGTTTTCTGTCAGGACTGTGACATCATTTGTTGAATCAGTTGAAAAATAAGTCAGTTTTCTGTGTTTGTGTCTCTGAAAAAGTGGTATAACCACAGTGTAAAAATACTCTGCTGACACCTGTGTCTTGAACACACTGCAAAGACTAATGGCCATCTAGCGTGTACGCTCAGCGTCTGCATGAGAGGAAATAACGCGCTATAGAAACAGAGCGCAATGCGTAATACTCTTAAAACCATGCTGACCAGAGGGGAAAACTACGAGCGCCACAGTGCAGCCAAGGACTTAAACTAACAAAATGCCTGTAGCTAGCTGAAACATTAGATGTCAGCATGTCAAAGGATTATTTTAGCATCTTGTGTCCACCAGAGGAAAAGTTACACTGACAAACTTCAGTTTGTTGGTTTATCTCAGTGTCTGTTGCTTAAACTGGAGAAATGATCCCACTGAAAGGCCTGAAGTGACCAGAACCACAACTTGTTCCAATCAACAGGTAAAACCTTCAACAGAGATTAAAACCATGCAAAGCTTAGTTAGGTTCAGCCTCCACAGTCAGTCTGCCCAAATGAGCAAAATGCTTGCTGCACGTAGACGTACTGAGTGTCAGGATCTCACAGTGTTTCGCATCTTCACGTCTTATCGCTGAAAAGCTCTGTTTTCATTTCTGAAGCTTCGTCACATATTGACGTTTGGTCGTGGACTCTCCACGTCAACATTAGATGTGCACGTTACCCTGGGTGTGCTGGTTGTTTAGGCAACAAAAGCACATGGCTAGGTTTTGGAAAAAAAGAACAGGCTTTGGCTTTACAATCTGACGGGACGCAAACACCAGCCTCCTGGGTGATGTCACCGCCCCCCCATGACCCTAGTTGGACTTTTGCCGCCTTAACTTTGCTTCTTCTTCTTCTTCCCCCCTGATCCTGCTGGCTGCTGCTGTAGTGGTGACTGACCGTGTATCTTGCAGACATGAAAGACTTTTTTTGTCTGACGCCAGACGTCACTGACCAAGCACTAGTCTCGCCACCAGACAATCAGAGATCTCCGCCTTCTGATAGTCTGGGGACACTCCTTTCTAAAGTGTGTTTAACACACCGGCAAAAACAGCCAGCAACAAAGCAACGCCTCTTGCATTTTTGAAAAGGACACGCCCTCCCAGAAATGTGCGCTCCCCCTTTTCTCGTCTGCAAGGACACAAACACACAGAGAGCTTGAAAATGGATGCTGAGAGATTTAACTCCGTTTTATCAAATGTGTGCTCAGTCCACAAGATTGTGGAAATGAAGGACTTACAGCGACTTTGTTTAAAACTTTTAACGCAGTCGGACTATGTTTACGAGCACAAGAGTTCAGCGAGCCACCGAAGGACCGCCCTGCAGATTTACTATTGGTTCTGCAACGTAGGGAGTTTTTTTAAACTCTGAAATTGTATCCGCCCATCTAAACACAAAATCAGGGAGAAAGTCATCAGTCTTTAGTTAAGCAAAGCGTCTAAAGACTGACTTGTGAGTCTAACCAAGCGCTGCTATTTGACAACTGTGTGATCAAAGAACAAGAGCACAAACAATTACGAACCGTTGTTGTTTTGATCTCACTCTCTCTTGACTTTAGTTGTTTGCGCTCCTCACTTCTGTTTCTCCACCATCTCCGCCACCGATTCAACGTATGAATCGCCAATAAAAAGCAGACAGGGGCCGACTCGTGCCATCAGTGCAGGACACACTGCAAAACCAAGGTGATAGACACTCCCGATAAGTAAAAGCCCTGTAACTAATATCTTATTGAAGTAAAAATACAAAAGTATTAGCATCAAAATATATTTAAACTATTTAAACTAAAAGTACTCATTAGCATTTGGTCAGTTTCAGAATAATTCACATTATATTATTGGATCATAATCATTGATACAATAATAGGTTCATGACTTTAGTGCTGCAGCAGGTGAAGGTGGAGTTCATTTTAATGTATCTATATATTCTACATATATTACTTTATACTCTGCCGGGTAGTTTGTGAATAAATGAAGTGTTATTAATATACATACATAACACATCCTCATTTGTGTTGTTAATCTGAATCTGCAAAGTGACTTAAGTTAGAAATAAAAGTACAACACTGACCTCTGAGATGTTGTCGGGTGGAAGTATAAAGCAGCAGGAAATGGAAATACTCAAGTAAAGAACAATCAGTACTTGAGTACATGTACTTAGTTACTTTCCTCTGCTGGCGACAGCTTGGAGCGAGACGTCTTGCAGTGTGTCAGAGATCTGTCGTCAAACCTCAATCTGCCTTCTGCTGAGAGGACAGACGCTGACACACACACACACACACACACACACACATGCAAATATATGCACCGCCACATGTTGTTTTTGCACATGTATATAAGTAATGCATTCATAAACACACACACACACACTTTAGAGACAGTGTGTGCTTTATAAGAATCGTGTTGATAATTAATTTTTCCAAAATGTCGTCACAATATTCACAAACTGTAATTATTGAAAACCCTGATTTAAAGAGACGACACACGTCATGTTTGACATGAGCGTCATTTTATGTTTTAATAAAACTTGACACACTTAAAGCATAATGCAGAAATTATTCAGTGACGATCATTTTATTTGTATAAAGTGTCATATACAACATTCATTACACATTTCTACAGAGAAATAGGTGACAGTGTATGAGCGTATGGAGCCTGTAGATCTAAACACCAGAGAACAGTTAAAAGTGCGTCGGTGCTTGACAGCACAGCAGCATGAAGGTACTGTAATGCTGCTGCAGCTCCTCACTGCCTCTGCAGGGGGCGCTGTGGCTCCAGGCAGTGCGTTGCCGTCCCAACATCCTCTCTGTCTGTGACAGAGGAGTGAAGTCTGTGACATCACATTTCAGTGGAGTTTCTCAGGAAAAACAGTGTTTACCCTGAGAGAGGAAGTGACCTCTAAAACTCATCCAGGCTCTTCTCAGTTTTACATTTTTGCATCTCAGGTGTTTGACTGCAGCTTTCATTCAGAGCTCAGTTTGAGAAGTGCTTCAGGAAGGAGTCAGATCAAATGTCTGAGACTGTGTGGTGTATTAGAACTGGAACAATGTGGGAATGCATTTGTTAGATTTCTTTTAGAGGGTCAAATTAATAAAGTGTTGAAGGTTGAAGAAGCTCGGTGACAGTGATGATTCATAGGGTTAGTTGTACCGTCGACTCGTCTCTTTAACTGTCTGAAAATCACCTCTCCTTTGTGGAGCAGTTTAAGGTCAGGGGGTCGAGGTATCAGTGGATTCTTCGTGATTCATTTGTAATTAAAAACAAACCAAACCAAAATTCAACATGAAAAAAGTAAAAAACTGAGTCTTTTTTCTTTTTTGTTACAGAATCAATAAAAACAAAAACAATCCAAAGCGGAAATAAAACAAGTTTGCAGACGACACATTTCTCTGCAATTGAAATAAATTGCCAGTTGTCTACCTGGAAGTGATCGCTGTTATTCGATCAATATTTGCACTTCCTTCCATTTTGTATTACAACTGCTGCAAAACAACATCCAACAACAAAAGTTTTATCTGTGTTATCTTTTTGGACAGAGCCGGGCTAGCTGCATGTAATAACAGATCTGGATACAGCGTTGATTCAGCGTCAAAAGCAAGACCTCGTTCATTCCTGTGAAAGTTGCTCAGTTGCTCATGAAGCCAATAAAGCTTTATTCCCGCAGTATGAAATTACATGGATTATTGGCACTGCTTCCACAGAGTGAGCGCACTAGAGTCTGGTTTGCTGCCCAGCTAACCAGAATGGGGATGACATGATTTAGTCTTCTAGATTTTCCAAATGTTATTGGACTGAATGAATGAAATCCAGATAATGAAATGAGTCATTTGGGTTGTGATGCTAAAAAAACATATCCACTGATTTACAGATGTCTCTGTCATCACGTTAATTTATGGGAAAAGTCTTTAGTAAGGACATCAGTTGTTGAAAACCAGCGCTTGGTCAGTGACTTCTGGCCTCAGACACTGATGATAAAAACCGTCCTTTCAGGTCACCATGACACACAGCTGGTTGCTGTTATTGTTTAACGGTGCAAGGCAGTGTCAAGGAGAAATGTAACGAGACAACAACGAAAGTTAAGGTGACATAAGTCCGAGTAGAGTGGGAGGGCTGGTGGATGGGTCCAGCTACCACGGACTTTCAACCAGGAGGCTGGTGTTCACCTCCCATATCAGTTTAAAGCCAAACCGTGTTCTCAACCACGTGCATTTGTTGTTAAAGACAAAAAATGTCAGTTGGCGGTGTTGTACTAATGTACTGCTTTTATTTTGAAAGAGACTGTATGCAAACTGTTTCCTGTGAAAACAGAAGTGTATGTTGAAAACAGACAATGCATGTAACAGGCTGAAGTTGACACGGCGTCCCAGAAGGTCAACAACCAACACACCCAGGGTACCTTGGACGTCATATGTGGACGTGGAAAGTCCATGACCAAACGTGGACATGTGACGAGGTCACAGTGGAGAATTTGTAATTCCATGTTTTGGCCATCGCTAAAATTGGCTTCAAAGCCCAGTGCACTTCCTGGGGGCCTGGCTTCTTTATGCTAAGCTAAGCTAATCACATCCTGCCTCCAAAATATTAAACTATTCCTTTAAAGCTCTCAGAACTTTTATTTCATCAGTGTGTTTATGAGATTATTTCTGCCTTCACAGCAGTTTTTATTTTGAGTCAAGCATTCAGAAATATAATAGCCTACATATTCATTCATCTTCTTTAATGTAATTCAATCTCTCATTTATCCTCTCATGAGGTCATGTGGGGAAATTCTCAGATGATGAAAGCCTTTGTCCTCTTTTTCCTCTCGCTCTCTCTGTTTCCTGTTTACATGGTGGAGAGCTGACCAGCGCCCAGCGAGAGGGAAACTGTGATGATGCAATCTGACCTCCGTGACTCTCTGTCTCTGTGACACGCTCTCTCCCTCGCTCATTCACTCTGTTTTTTTCATATACCCCTCCTTCCTGTTTATGCTCTGAATTCAGCAACGGCATCAAGAGATAGATGGGAGGACACAGGGAGAGCTTGTGCTTTCTGCTTCTTCCTTTATTGATGTTGTTTGACTCTGAGGTCACACACACACACACACACACACACACACACACACACACACACACAAAGTGGAAGTGATGCTTTGCAGCCAAATGCATTTGGACGTGTGTCTTCTGGTTGTAAATCTAATGTGGCTCCTGGGGAATCTGAGAGCATCATCCAAAACCTCTGTCATCCAACATGTCTGCTGGAGAGAGGCATCACCTCTTAACCAACTGCATGTATCATCACATTTGTCATCACCACTACGCGCTTCATCACGGCTGCCTGAGAGGCACAACTGAGGGCAGGAAATCCCCAGACAAACACAAACAAGGCTGTTAAACAAGCAGCCGCTCTGTCAGAAATGGCTCCTCTTTATTCTCTCAAACTCTGACAAAGTGAAAGGCATCTTTTCAAATTATAACTCGTAAAAACCCAGCGATGGCAGCGTCAGCAGCCAGAATTGGGACCTTTGTTTGACCTGATTCTGGGGTGTAATTCTTGCTGAGTCTTGGCCAAGTTGGGCAACCGGACACGGCCCGTCCAATTTCTTCTGGCGTGCTGAGATTGGGCCGATGCTGGGCCAGGTCTTTTCTGACAAAGGCCCAGTGATGGCAGTGTCAGCAGCCGGAATCAGTACAGCATATTTGGTCTGATTCTGGTGCACCATCATGCCAAGTCTTATGGCCGGTATACACTGTGCGATTTTGGGCTGTCCCAGACAAAAGATGGCCATCATGGGAGAAACGTGGCGATATCTTTGGTCGTGGCTCTAAAACGGTGGTCTTACATCGCACAGTGAGACAGGTTCAAGGACAGCCGTTGGCTACATCTTGCGACCAAAGATAACCTGAAATAAAATTCTGACGGTGTCAGAAATTTAGGATGACTATCTGACAGTGTGACAGCTGCTACGACCTACGTCTACTAATCAACCAATAGAAATGCAGCACGAAATGACGCAATGGTCACCGCGAAACCGGCGCTAAACCCAAACAAATGATCGCTTGGCCTGGAGGTAAAACGAACAAAAAGAAGTGTGTGGAACTCCCAGAAAGAGGAAAGTTTGGTGGAGCTGTGGCAGCAGAAGCCTTGTTGATTTGATGTTTCTATCTATCTTTGATGCTGCTATCATGACCGCCAGAAAAAAGACGCTGCATGGAAGGAAATTGTGGAGCAACTGCAATTTCCAGGTGAGCAAGCTACCTATGGTGGTGCAGATGGATGACGTACGCTGACGCGGTGCACGCTGATGACGTTGCATATTGACGTACATTGTAACGTGCGATTGAGTAGTAAACGGCCATCGTACAATCTGCACACATCAAACTTGACATCGTACCAAAGTTTATTAGATCCACGTCTCACAGTGTGTCATGCAATGGTCTTATAAGATTGCTAAAATCGCACAGTGTATAGAGGGCATTAGCTGAGTCAGGCAACTGGACATGGCCTGACTAATTTCTTCTGGCATGCCGAGTTTGGGCCAGTGCTGGACCAGGTCAATTTGGCTACCTGGGAATATTCATTTTGCACATCTTACAGACATTTGCACATTGTACGTGTGCAAATGTTTTAAGGGACTATGTTTTGCTTATGTTGTGCTGTGGTTTTGTTCATGTGCTGCTGTGACATGGGAATTTCAAACAATCTGTAAGTGTGTCTGTCTGTGTTAAAGGTGTTCTGTGGTGTTGGTTTAAATACACTGTTATTCACCAAAAGTGTTAAAAACGCTAATAGCCTTGACTCTTAACATGGGGGTCTATGCGGACTGACTCGCTCTTGGAGCCAGCCTCAAGTGGACATTAGAGGAACTGCAGTTTTTGGCACGCCCATGTTGGCTTCATTTTTCAGCCCCGGAGGTTACTGCTTGTTGTAGATCTTTGAGTTGAGATGTTTGTCCCAGCAGGTGTGCCAGCGCAACACAACTATTTGACCAACAACTGGTCAAATAGTGATGCCTGGTCAGTGGCCCCGCCCCTGTGTCTTCTCAAAATAAACTTAAATGTAGGCGTCAGTTTCTGCTTGTTAAATGCATACAGTCTTTTTTCTAAATCAACTAAGAACATAGGTAAAAAATGGGGTTTATCCACCATATTCCTATCCCCCATGATGCCTTGCGTGAGTTATAGGTGCAACTTCTGGTGCTGAACCGAAACTGGCATTTTCCCCTGGTAACAGTTAGCTTACGATACGCACCTCATTTTAGTGATTAGGAATAAAACATACGGAACACACCGCCTGTTACACCTCAGGCGAGAGTATCTATGTTTCCCGGGTTCTATGATCCTCGCTCAACCAAGCGGGAAACATAGAACCCTTTTTGGTTGAGCGGGAAACATAGAACCCGGGAAACATAGGGATGACCCCAACCAAGCACGTTAGCGATTAGCTCCTCTTGCAATGTTAACATGTTAATCCAACAGAGCCACAGCTAGCTTACGGTAAACATCCCTTCCTTCTAAATGATGCTTTATGATTTCTTACGACTCATAAACAAACACTAACAATTTGGCGAACATTTAACATAATTCAGTCTAAATTTCAGCTCCATGTAAAGTGAATAAACGTGATGTTTCCAAGCTAATGCTCTGCTTGTCTGCCTTCATGAGGCAGTTTACACATTTTTATAACTGCTGGTGTATTAAATCAGAGTTCCACTGAGTGAAACGTAATGCTGAATTTAGCATCAGACGTCAGTAATACCGCCGCTAAAGGGTGCCTTGGTGTGTGAAGATGAAAGCCACTGGCCAGGCGTGAAATGTAATCACTTCATCTTCACATTTACAAGTTTAGTTTGGTTGTCCAAATTCAAACCCTTAAATTTAGATTCTCCAAGTCTGAAAGTTGAACTTGGCATGTTTTGTATTGAGGAACGTCTCTACATTTATTTTCTGTAATCTGTTACTTGTTGTTCAAAGGTATTATATCAGGATAAACCTGAGATTTACGAGCGGTCTCGAACATGTCACGGCAATCAGCAGCTGTGTTTATTTTCCAAAAAGCATGGAAGAGGAGAAGAGGCTTCATGTGAAAGACTTTCCCTGTTTGATGTCTTTATCTGAGATGTCCCGCTGAGCTTTGAAGTTTCTGCAGCCATGTTTGTTTTACAAATGAGCCAGCTGAACCTCTTCACCCTGCAGCAGCGGACCTCTCCTCCTCCTCTTCCCCCTCCTCCTCTTCCTCCTCCACCTCCTCCCTCTCCTCTCTGTGTTTTCCACATTTTCTTCAGAGAGGAAGTGGCGTGTTGCATCGTCCTGACAGCACAGACAGCTTCGTGTTACACTGAGACCTGTTTCTGTTATTTAGTCCAGCACAGTTAAATCAAAGAGGAGAGACTGGATATTAAAACACCACATTACAATTCAGCAGAAACACAAACTGCAGCCTCCATAATGATCTCACTGTTGAATCAACACAAACTGAACATTATAACCGTCATGACAAGGATCAGTTTATTCCAGGACTGTTGTCTGCATCAGTTTTAGCTGGTGTACCTAATAAACCGGCAATTGACTGCGATCAATTCGACATCAGATGCAAAGATGAAAAGATGCAATTTCATCATGTATTTATTTATTGCAGGTGGTGATGATGAGAGATGTACACAAACTGACTATATTCTAAATACAGAAGAGGAAAAACTGAATCTAAGTAATGACAATAAATTCCAAGTTTCCAAAGATAAAGAAAATGTGCTTGGAGATACCTCAAGACGAAGGAGGATTGAGCCTCCTCAGTTTACGTTGCTGTAATTGGGGAGCAAGTTGTTCTCACGTTGATGTTCTGGGTCTCTGCATTACAAGAAAACATGGACTCAATCAGTAAAGTGTCTTTGATATTCACGGCGCTCAGTAAAACCTGCAGCAGTTTTGCCCCCACTTTCACCAAATCTGCAACGTGCAAACTGCAACTTCAGATAATTTCCTGTCATATTAATTTTGACACAGTTAACTAATCAAAAGAAATGCTGTATTTGTGACTCATGTTTCAGCACACAAGAGAAGTGATGATGCCTGGTATTCAACATTGGTTCCAAGTGCATATTCCAAACTACTGGACAGACAAAATTAACCTTTCCTACGGCTACAGGTGGTTTCTATCAGGTTTATATCCATCCATAAAGAAATGCACTTCCTTGCATTAACCGCTAGAGAAATCATCTGTGTGTTTACAGACACTGGTCACATACTTAAATGCATACTAGGCGTTCGGCTTCTTGTTTTTAGTTGAGAAGATTGCTGAAAATGTCTTTTAATATGTGTTTTAGAGCTTAGATCGGGCCCAAAAAATTCAGCCTGACCCGGCCTGAGCCCGTGCATGTTATGTCCGGGACCGGCCCGGCCCGTCCAATCAACTGTAATTATGGGCCCGAGCCTGATTTAAACCCGACATTTTTCAATAAGTTGGTTGTTATAATTAATGCTAAGGACACACCGAGTGCGTTAGTGCCGCAGAAGTCCTGCGAATGTACTCACAGGCGCTTGATTGTCCACACAGGCAGTGCATTTCTCCTGCGCTCTCTGCGCCGGTTAAACATCAACTCCACTCGTCTGTTCCCATCAGTACTCGTTTTTTCACTTCAACAGGTCATTTTAAACATGGGTAAGGCCATATTTTAATCATTTTTTATGACATAATAAGTTGATGACAATTTGTCATTGCATGTCCATGTATTGAGCGTGTTGGGTAAACACGAATGAATAGGGCGTATTTTTTGGAGGCACGGAAAGCCACTGTCCCTCCCACTTATCTCTACCACCCCCCTCTCTCATATCTGACTCTCTCTCTCTCTCTCTCTCTCTCTCTCATATCTGACCAGGCCCGGCCTGGGCCCGTCGGAGGGGTGGGGGGTCCCAGTCCGACCTGGCTTGGGCCCGCAGGCTGGGTCGGGCAGAGAATGTAAGCTCTAATGTGTTTTAATCACTTGTGCCCTCTACTGGCTGGTTAAAGAGGAGTGAGGAGTTAGCTGCACTAAACTTATAAGACTGCTAAAATCTCACAGTCTGTAGGAGGCTTAATGCCAACGTCAACAGAATACTGACGGCAGATGATGTTGATATTCTGTTTGTTTTAAGTTGTGTTGTGAATTCTCGTTATGTTTCCCTCAAATGTGTGTTGGCTGTTTTAAATTAGTTGTATATAATAAATGTATTTTCTGTGGTGACAGGGTTGTTGCAGGTGACACAGGCCCCAAATACACTTGTCATTTAAAGTACACTCACCGGCCTCTTTATTAGGTACACCTGCTCAATTTCTCATAAATGCAAAAAGCTAATCAGCCAATCAGGTGTCAGCAGCTCATTAACATTTAGTCATGTAGACATGGTGAAGACGAGCTGCTGAAGTTCAAACGGAGCAT
Source organism: Epinephelus lanceolatus (assembly GCF_041903045.1). Taxonomy (NCBI): domain Eukaryota; kingdom Metazoa; phylum Chordata; class Actinopteri; order Perciformes; family Serranidae; genus Epinephelus; species Epinephelus lanceolatus. Next base: position 48,525,138 of record NC_135736.1, read on the forward strand.
CAGAATGATGAAGAAAGGTGATTGAGGTGACTTTGAACGTGGCATGGTTGTTGATGCCAGAGGTCAGAGGAGAATGGCCAGACTGGTTCAAGATGATAGAAAGGCAACAGGAAGTCAAATAAGCACTGGTTCCAACCAAGGTGTGCAGAAGAGCATCTCTGAAGCAACAACACCTTGTCCAACCTTGAAGCAGATGGGCTACAGCAGCAGAAGACCACACCAGGTGCCACTCCTGTCAGCTAACAACAGGAAACTGAGGCTACAATTCACCAAAACTGGACAATAGAAGATTGGAAAAACCACATTCAGATGGAAGCATGGATCCATCCTGCCTTGTATCAACGCTTCAGGCTGCTGCTGCTGGTGTAATGGTGTGGGGGAGATTTTCTTAGTACCAACTGAGCATGGTTTAAACACCACAGCCTACCTGAGTATTGTTGCTGAGCGTGTCCATCCCTTTATGACCACAGTGTACCCATCTTCTGATGGCTACTTCCAGCAGGATAACGCACCATGTCACAAAGCTCACATCATCTCAAACATGACAATGAGTTCACTGTACTCCAATGGCCTCCACAGTCACCACATCTCAGTCCAATAGAGCACCTTTGGGATGTGCTGGAACGGGAGATTCTCATCATGGACCAACTGTGTGATGTCATCATGTCAATATGGACCAACATCTCTGAGGAATGTTTCCAGCACCTTGTTGAATCTGTGACACCAAGAATTAAAAAGGTACTAGCAAGGTGTACCTAATAAAGTGGCTGCTGAGTGTGTATCCATGTCTCCAGGACAACATTCAGATGTGATTATCTACATGTAACCACATGCATGCGTCTCCACCAGCCACATTACAAACGTGATTGCAATCCATTTTGGTCTTTTCAGATTACATGCAGTCAGAGTCAGTACGTGTCCAGCTGAGAGGAAGGTTTAAAACACCAGAAAAAGGAAACTTGTGCGATTCAGATTACAACAGTTCATACATGTAGATACCCACATGGATAACTCATGTATGGAATATGAGCATCACTAAAGCTTTACTTTTCTCCTCCCTCAGCTGCACAGATTATTCGTCACTGATCAGATAAATGCTTCAGCAAGTGTTGAGATCACTGAGCTGCTGCGTCTCAGACTGAGCAGCTGGACTGCAGTCTGAATCAAATGTGTCTTGGTTCACACTTTGACTCATTAAGTGTAAAAAAAGGTGAGATAAAAGGCAGGCAAATGTGATTCAGGCAGAAAGTTGTAGAAACAAAGAGAGCAGCAGCAAACTGACGTCTACACACACACACACAGAGGGTGGTGATTGGCAAACAGGAAACAGCTGAGACAGTCAGGTGTGTGATCAGGTAGGTGACCCAAAGACTCCCTGAGGACACCGAGAGGACAGAGGAGGACATGCTGCAGGCCGTCAGATGTCAGCAGAGTTTAAACTGCAGCGTGTGGATTAAAGTCTGGACAGCAGCTCTCACAGATACACAGTGTTATGATCTGTTTGCTCTCTGGGGAAACAAACTCACCCGCTGGTCCTTGAATGCATCGTTCCAACAGTTTGTCCCTCTCCTCTGATGTTTGATGCTCTGCAGCTGATGTAACCTGCTGCAGACTGTGGACATGAATCTGTCAGCACACGCAGCCCCTCCTCCACCCTGCCGGACCTCCTCCACCCTGCCGGACCTCCTCCACCCTGCTGGACCCCTCCTCTGTTTGTCCCCACAGTTTGATGTGTTGTTAGGTGGGACCTCAGACTTCAGTGTTTCCCTCTGTGGGATTTATGAGGAGCGCTGATTAACTGTGACACCATAGTTTCATTGTTTTGTTATTGGACTGGAACATCTGATGGAACAAATCCCTCCTTTATTATACGGTTCTGTTTTTGTTTTATTTTATAGTCCTGTTGTATTGTGTTGCATTAAATTGCGCAAATGTTCCTGTTATGAAAGTTTCTTTTTAAAGGAGAAAAGCTGAGTTAAAATGGACGATGGGAATACTTCACTATGAGCCACTGTGAGGGAAAAATAATTTTGGCAAAGAAATCAAAGTGTATTTTTTTTTTTTAAGGTCATGATGTTATTAGAATAAAGTCGTCATGTGAGAGAAAAAAAAAAGGTTATTATAAGACTAACTTGGCAAGTTTACAAGGAAAGGGTCGATAAAAAAAGTGATAGTTAAAATGACATAATGAAATTATTATTATTATTATTTATAAAAATAATGTCATTTTTTTAAAAAAAAAAATTCACAACAAAAAGCTGTAATATTCTGTGAAAAAAACATACTTCTTTGAGAAAAATCTTCATATTTCAAGACAAAGTTTTATTATTTTGAGAATTAAGTTGTAACGTTAAAAGAAAATGCTGTAATACTTTGAGGAAAAACTGCTAATTTTACAAACAAAGTTGTAATAATTAATAACAACAATCATAACATACCAAATTTTGTCTGCCTCTTTCTTGCACAATAATATCACAGTAATACAATGACTTTATTATTATTTTATTACTTTACGCTTATGGTTTGTCCCACATGACATTTTCAGACTTCACAAGTTTTAATAGTATCAATACAGTTGTTTTTATGACGGAGTATTAGGGCCATATTGCAGAAAAAAAAAATTCTGAGATTTTGAGAATAAAGTCATAATATAATGAGAAAAACTCGTTGTGCACTCGTGTTGAAATAAATCTACATTGTGAAGCAACCCTTACTTGCACCGAATTGGAAATATTTTAGAAAAATACACTGAATTACAAGGCTTTAGAGAACAGTGTGCTACTGTAGACTTAACATGTAAGGTTATAAAAGGTCGTGATCTAAAGTGGGCCGGTCTGAGCCATGAAACTCATCCTCTAACCCATTCTGTTTGTTGTTGGTTATTTCCTTAAAAACTACGACTTTATTCTCACATTTCAAGTTTTTTCTCTAAATCTTAGAAAAAAAATTTCTTCGATGTGGCCCTAATACTCTGCCGTAGTTTTTAACCTCTCCTTATATGTGATATTATAAACTAGTTTCTCGTGTTGTCATTTCATGTTTTCCACTTAGAGAACATCATGTTTGTGAGAAGACTTTATCTGCTTTGATTTTTACACAACACATTTCTGCTCTAATGACCCCAAAATGAATTCTTCTTCTTGCTTTTCATTGACACATCTGAACACGTCTGTTGTGTTTGAATTTATTCTGGCATTTTATTGTACTTTAGTACTCAGCTGGGTGCAGAGAAAAAAAACGATCAACGAGATGTAAAGGAACCTGTCAGAGACATGCTGGGGGGGGGGGGGGGGGGGCAAACACCACTTCAAAGCTTTGATTTATTTTCAGACATTTTTCTGTGTGTGATGAAACTAGCAGGAAAACTCGACATTTAAAACTGGAAATAAAGATGATTAAAGTAAGATAAAAGAAATAAATAAAACACAGGAGGTGTTGAAGACATTTCAGTGGGCTGATGAGCTCCCAGCTGGTCACCAACATCATTAGGGCCCGGGCACCAAACAGTGTGAGGAGCTCAAGGAATTATTATCATTATTGTTATTAATATTATTACAAACGATTCCCATTTTTTAAAGGCTTAAACATGCCCCCGAGTTGCACAAAGGTGCGAGGGCCAGTTCATCGCTGCACGCTTCAATTACATGTTGATATCTGGGTGAATTTAGGTTGTGATGTTGGGTGACCAAGATTTAACGTCAGGACGTCTAATGCCAATGACAATTTGACTCAGAATACTGATGACAGATGACGTTGATGTTTTGTTGTTTTTTGAGTTCTGTTGTAAAGTAACAAACATCCAACGTTTTCCAAACGTCTCATGCCAACCTCATCTTGAGAAAGAATAACAACAGTCAGTCGTAAAGTATGAACAGAGACTGTAAAAATAATGGATGTAGCTTCCGTGACGTTGGTTTGTGGACTCTGGTTGTGAAGCCGCCAGTTTGACATGTCAGCTGTCGCCATCTTGGTTTTTTAGAGGCAGAGGTGACCATATGTGGACGAGAAGGTGGAGCAGTGGAGAAGCGGGTTGGATCAGAATCACAGACTGTGACAGCCTGTCACTCAAAGTGGCCTGCCCCTAGGTATGTGTAACTTTGGGCCTTAATAAAATGTAAATGGGAAAGTTACATAAAAATTAATTCCCTCCATACAGTCGTCATGAAAGTTGACATTAGCTATAGAAACAATTTTTTGTACCAGGCTGTAAACATGTTTATTTCTACATGTTAACATGGGGGTCTGTGGGGACTGACTCACTATAGGAGCCAGCCTCAAGTGGCCATTAGAGGAACTGCAGTTTTTGGCACCACTGTGTTTACCTAAATGTGTGTAACTTTGGGGACGGGAAAGGTATAAAAAAAGTCACTGCCAGTACAGTTGTCATGAATGTCGTAATTAGCCGTAACATGTTTACCAGGCTGTAAACATGTTTTTCTTTTTTACTGTAAAATTGAGCATTATAACATGGTGGTCTATGGCAGTGGTTCCCAACTGGTGGGTTGCTGTCCAAAAGTGGGTCGTGGATCCACTCTGAATGGACTGCAAGTAGGCATGTGCCAGTATGAGATTTTGACGGTATGATTACCTTGGGCAAAAATACCACGGTAATCAGTATTGCCGCGGTAATAATAATAATAATAATAAAAGTAAAACAGGCGTCGTCCTATTTTCGTGCTCTACACTTTAAAACGGTAGGCTAATATTCGTTTGACCGTTAATGAACGACAGCACGTACCAGGCATCTCCTGTCAGTGCAATGCATCATCACACCAGTTGTTGAAATGGGAGGAGCGGGTCTTTGCCTTGGCTCTGGGGGTTCTTCTGATAGCCTAAATGGTCCTACACCACCGACTTCGTCCTTTTCGCCGGTGGGAAAAGTTCAGCTTCACCTCCTCCAGCCATGTTTGCATTTTGCACGTGAGTGGATTTACACTGATTAGCCTACTGATGTACTGACTGAGGCTGCCCCCCCAATAATTGTGCTGACTGCAGCGGCTGCACATGCATGATTTCAGAGGGTGTGCCAGTTAAAATGTACGACTGGCACTGAGTTATTTCTGAGTTTTGAGTTCCTGAAGTTCCCATTTATGAAACGTAGCGTAGGTTACACTGTCGGCCTTTACCGTCGGAACGGAAAATGGGCGGTTAGTGACACTGTGACATTCTTTTTCTGTGGTAAACTGTGACGCTGGTAACCAGCACATGCCTAACTGCAAGTGACCAGCAAACATGTCAAGTTTATTTTGAAGCGCTGTTTCCTGCTGCTCAGTGAGTGACCTTGAACTAATGACTACAGAGAAATCTGGACCCTGTGGCTGGACCAGTTGGGAACCACTGGTCTATGGGGATTAACTGTGTTTTAGAGCCTCGTGTGGCCATTAGAGGAACTGTAGTTTTTGGCACCATTGGCTTCATTTTTTTCAGCCCAGGGGGTCTCTGCTCAGGTATGAAGAACGAAAACCAACGAACCATCTGCAAATTGTCATAATGTCAACGTCCATACGATGTGAAATTCTGACTTCATTAGACATTTAAAATATTGTCACCCTGACTGTCAATCCAAATAAAATGATGAGTTTGCATTCATAAGCAAATCTACGACTAATCCCGGCTGTCACGAGTCCAAAGTCTTTAAATCTATAAATCTATAAATATAAACTACCTGTGAATCTGAGGCGACATTATCAGCCTGTCTAGACATTTCTTCCTTCTTAATGAATGAGCAAACATGATTTCCAGTCTGAATATACAGTCATGTACATCATTTAATGCTTAAAATATCTAAAGTCGCTCCAGGAGTCACTCTCGTATCGTATCTCGACACAATATGATCCAACAGAAAACCCCACGCCCACATAGAGGCCACACACATCCTCGTCGACATGGCAACATGCTGTCCCGTGTCAAATCTGGGTTGCCAGGTAACAGCTGGGATTAGAGTGGGGGGGTATGAATGTTGTCTGATGAGAGGATGAGGAGGAGTTGGAGTGATGAAGCTGCAGGAGGCAGTGGTGAAGTGAGGTGATGCGACAGCTGGAGAAAGAGTTTCAGTCAGAGCAGGAAATGTAATGCTAAAGCTTATTTGTATTTTCTTATGGGTGCAGTTCTTTAAAAAAATTATAGTGCTCACTGTAGTTTATGTCAAATAAAATAATAGGAAATAGTGAATTTGTTGGGGACTACTTGCAGCGGCGGATGAATCTACATTTGGTGCTCTGGTGAGTATTTGTGGCAGACATGTAAAACACAATGCCTCCATGTTATGATGTCAGCTTCATTATGGACATGTTCAGTGAAATGAACATTAAAACACTGTTTTTAATTTTGCTGCATTTTAAAAACTTTTAACCTCACCTGTTTTGGCCTGTAATAAATGAACCAAAAATTAAAATCCACTCCATTTTCTTCCTTTATATTCCTCCTGGAGCTGATCGTCTGGGGTAAGACAGCTGAACTGTTTGCGTGTTGCTGCATTACGAGGTGTACTTAATACTGCAGCCTCTAGGGGGCGCTAGTGGGGACACATTTAGCTTTGTTTCCATGAGCTGATTAATTACAGCTTGAAAGGGAAACTTTAAGAACCAGTCGTTTGTAAATATCAGAGCTGAAAATAATCCTGTGTTAGACTGGTTCTGCTGGTTTGAGAAACCAGTTCAGTGTGACAGAGCCACTGCAGGCCATTACAGCCAACCACACCTGGTTCCCTTCAGAGTTCACATCACGTCACACATACCAAACATAACATCCTATTTACTGGGAAACAAGAGCGTTAAAGGGACAGTTCACACCCAAATCCAAAATACATGTTTTCCTCTCCTGTAGTGGTGTTTAATCAGTCCAGATAGTTTTGGTGTCAGTTGCTGAGTGTTGGAGATATCGACCACAGAGATGTCTGACTTCTCTCCAACAGAATGGAGCTAGATGTCACTCAGCTTGTGGTGCTCAAAGCACCAGGAAATACATTTGAAAAATTCAACAGTAATGTCTCTTTCCAGAAATCGTGACTTGGTTACTCAAGATAGTCCACAGACCAGAGTCCAGCACTGGGTCAGGTACCCGCGTTACCTGACTAACCCACAAAAAACTGTGAAATGGGTAAAAATATGCAAAAATAAATTCACAGGCACCGGCACGGGGGCGGGCACCGGCTGAGACCAAAAATATATTTTTTATTTTTCACAATAAAACAAAGTAAAAAGATGTGTAATATTTTGACATCTAAATCATTATTATCACTGCTGACAAAGTGGTGGTGTTTGATCAAATACTGCTGCTGCCTGGGGCGTATCGTAACGCTGTGGAAGGTGCCTCTTTGAGTCGGTGTCTAACGCCAGGTCACTGACAAAACAGTGGCATACGCGGGCCAACCATATCATTGTACAGAAGGAAGCGTGCTACTGCTAGCTCACCTAGCAGTACTGAGCTAGCTGAGCTCAGCTGAGCTCGTCACAAGCACAAGCCTGCCATCCATGAGTAGATGCACGCTTCCTTCTGCCACCACAGGTACAGAATCATTTATGCTCAACATTAGATACACAGACGGAGATGGATGGAGCCTTCTGACTGTACTCTGCGTTCATTTTGTCCATATTTATGCATGTTTTCTGAAAGCTGCTGATACAGACAAAACAGAGCAGCACTGAGGTCGTGGAGACAGTGTAGTGTAGTTCATGTGAGACAATGACCCCAGGGGACGACCGAGAAATTTAGATAATGATGAAACAGAGCAAATCGACAATACTGTGAAAAGAATTCCCCGTCCTCATGTCACAATTCATTTAACGTCTTCACAGACCACTGTCGTCTACAACGCTGCCTCTGTTTATTACGACCTCCTCCATTGTCACCTCATTTGCTGGTGTGTGAAACCTTTTGACTCTCTAGTGCCATCTATTGGCAGATTTCTGCCATCATATATGACACATGAAGGTATGTGGGCAGCGGCGGTCACAACGTTTGAAACAGACGTGTCTATTTTCACAAATAAAGGGAGGAAAAATTTGTATTTTTGATTTTGAGGTGAACTGTCCCTTTAAGTGGTAATTGCATGCAGGAAGGTGGAGAAACTATTCAGAAAATTGTGCATTAAAAGATGTGCTTAAATAAAAGTATGTATTAGCAAAATGTTCTTAAATTATGAAAAGTAAAAGCATTAATTGTGCAGTAAAATGTTGCCTGTCAGTGTTTTACTATTTGATGTTTTTGGATTATTACTGTAGCATGACATAGAAATACTCAAGAACAAGTACCTTGAATTTGTTCTTAAGGACAGCTCTTGAATAAAAGTACTTTGTTCCATTTGCCGTAAATTATTTAGTTGACAAACCTGCTGCAGTTTGTTCCTGATAGTCTATTCTGCGTCTTTCACCTGATGACACACAAACGCAGCGTCAACAAGTGCAAACATTCCAGTGAGGTCAAACTGTTCTCTGACCTTTAGCTCCCAGTTGACACAACACGCAGCCACTCGTCTGTTTTCAGAAGACTTGTTTTCTCTCCAGACGCCTGCAGGCTCTGGACTACACCCACGATGAGCTCACAGTTTACACACTGCAGCATGTGACAGACACTTTGAGTCTTTGTGTCGAGTTCAGAGGGAGTTCTCCGCTGCTGAGTCACTGCTGCTGCTTCAGCCACATTTCACTGTTAGCAAACAAAAAGCAGAACCTGCTGCGGCTGATGTCGCAACACTTCCTGTCAGCAGATTTCACGTAGAGGCATGTATGCAAATCATGTTCAGTGACAGTCACGCCTCACTGCCTTTTGTAGCAGAAACTCAAGTACTCTACTTCAGAACAGATTTGAGGTATTTGTTCTTTATATGAGTCTTTCCTTTTCATGTCACATACTACTTCTACTTCACTACATTCATCTGACAGCATTTGTTACAGATTAAAAATGATTTAAATTATTATAGTATTATAGTACAAATACTTTAGGGACATTTGCCTCTTTCTTTATATGAGTAGTTGAGCATTCTGGGAAATGTGCTTAGTGCTTTCTTGAAAACAAGTTAAGAAGATTCACGAGGAGTGCCTGTGGCTCAGGAGGTACAGCAAGTCATCAACTAAATTGGTCGATCAGTTGCGCCATCGTTGTGTGAGTGCGTGTGAATGTTAAATGCCGTCCAAACCAAGACAACAGAACCGGTTGCATTTTAGCGAATCATCAATATGCTTCCATTCGGTTTTGAGGCTCCAAGCGTGCGTGTTTTGTCCCGAACTGTTGCTATTTTCCCAGCAGCTTTTTAAGCATGGAAAGTGGTTATTTTAAAAGGGACATCTCTGCGTTCCTAGCAGGGAATGTGCCTCCAAATTTGGGTATTTTAAGCTAAAACATGATCCTTTTACAACCATAACCATAAATCACATATTAGAAGAGCAACCTGTGGTGTTCCACAAGGTTCGATATTGGGACCTGAGTTATTTATACTTTGCCTAATGACATGTATAAAAGTTGTAATATTTTTTGATGATACCAGTTTATTTTGTTCAGGTGAGGACATGACAGAGCTAAAAAGACGGTAGAAAGGGAACTGATCATGCTGAAAATTGGTTTGCTGTAAATAAGTCATTGCTAAATGAAAATAAAACAAAATTTATGGTGTTAATAATAATAATGAATAAAACTGAATTTAAATGGTGCTGAAATTGAAAAAGTATATGAAATTTATTATAATATTTTCATGGGCATGATCATAGATCATAAACAATGTTGGAAGCCATACATTAAACATATTAAACAGAAATGATCTAAATCTGCTGCTGTTCTTTATAACACAAGGGAGTTGTTGAACAAGAAATGTTTGTACATGTTGTGCTGTCCATTTGTAATTCCATAAATGCCATACTGTGGTGAAATTTGGGGAAACGCATATACAACAAATCTAGACCCTGTAATTAAACTTCAGAGCTTAAAGGTGTCACAATCCCTGTCTCTCAGTCCTCTCCTGCCACTCTGCTGCAGTGTTTTTCCACTCCCCCTCCCTCTGCTTCACTCTACCTGCCAGCCGCGCCCACCTCATCAGCCCAACTCTGCTCACCTGCCTACACAGCTGCAGCTCATCAACCAGCCCTGCATATAAGCCTCTCCAGCACCTTCACTCACTGCCAGATTGTTCTTTAGCATTATGCGAGACTCTCCAGCGTTCTTCTCCTGCCTGATCTCCCGGTGCCAACTCTGCCTGTCCCCGACCTGCTCCCCTCGTCTGCCTCCCGGTAAACTCACCTGCCTTCTGTCCCCGACCTCGTGCTTTGCTTCAGCGTCTCTGGTTTCTGCCTGCTCGTCTGGTCTCGACTCCTCCGCCCGGCCTCGTCTACCCTCCTGCCTGCTCCTCAACGGTGCTTCTGCCTTCGCTGACGGCTCTTCTAGCTACGACCCCCCCCACCGGCTCCCGACCTCGCCTCAGCTCACTCCTCGTCGGCTTCTCAGCACGATCAGCCAGCACTTCAGCCTACGGTGCGTCTGCCTCGCCACCTTTGGCTGCCGTAAGCTTGATCTCTTTCCCTCATCTGAGCCTCAGAGACTGTGTGAGGGCAACTTGCCCGAAGAACGAACTTTATTCTGTGTTTATTCTGCCTGCTGCATTCCCTGTTTGCTGTGGTGCTAATAAAAGTCATTACCAACTGTTCCTGCGAGCCTGGTACTGCATTTGGGTCCACAAACACACCCGTTTCAAAAGGTGGTTATTAGGAATCTACTAATCAACTTTTTATAGCATCCTACGCCTTAACATTTCTCGATGTTGTGTATTTAAAACCATTTGAAAAGTTGTGAACAGTATGTCTAACTTGGAAATAAAGCAACCTTTCCGGATGTTGTTAATTTGTTTGTCAAATTTTAAAGCTGAATCAAAGATTACACCAAGATTTCTGGCCCGGGCATGAAGGTAAGCGCCAGGGGCCCTAGGTGGTTTGCTATACCCCAATTGGAGTTGGAGGGGCCAAATAAGACCACTTCTGTCTTACTAACATTTAATTGAAGACAGTTTTTGCAATCCAAGATTTTACATCTTGGAGGCAATCGATGAGGGATCTAACTGTGTTGTTAATTTTACCACCTGGTTCTGATGGGATGTAAAGCTGAGTATCACCTGCATAGCAGTGGTAAGAGATGTTGTATTTATGTAAGATGGAGCCTAAAGGGAGCATTTAAAGGGCAAATAAGATGAGTCCCTGGATGGGGCCATGGGGTACACCACAGGTGATGGGAGCAGAGGAGGAGAACTGGTTTCCAGTTTTTATGAAGAAGGATCTATGGCTGAAATAGGATAGGCAACAATAAGTCTTGGAATTCAGCCTATTCCTTTTATGGTTATTGATTGTGAGAAAATTTGTGTGAAATAATCTTTGTTTCCCAAGATGAATGTGACTGAAATAAAATTATTCATTTATTTATTTATTCATACATTCATTCATTCATAACTAAGCAGTTTTTATGCCTAACAACATGTTTACCACAGCATTGTTAAGGTAGAAATGTACAATGCCAGCATTTTTCTGAGGATTGGGTTGCGTTACATCTCAGGTTTGTTCTTCTCCTGGTGCTCTATGGGTGATCTGCTGTCCTCCCACCCCAAACAGATACATGCGTTTGTTTAATGTCATTTCCCCTAAGCAAGGCTTTGCAGTCAGAGCTGGAGCTGGACCGGTCACAGGCAGAGGACACGTCCACACTGCAGCTCTAAATCTGTCGTTAAACTCACCTGTGGAACCAAACCACACCCACCTGTCCTACTCCTCCTCCACCTGCCCTTTCACTGATTCACAAAATGAAATGCTCCTCTATTAGCATTCAGGTGTGAGCACAACTCTCTCTCACACACACACACACACACACACACACACACACACACACATACACACACACTGGTCATTGTGCAGCTTGCTTGCAGTGATCTGATTCCAGGCACGTCGGCCTGCGTGGCAGATGAATGGCCGGCCTTGTTGGAGAGAGCTGCAGGAGAGGATAATGGAGTCATTTGATGTGTGTGTATGTGTGTGTGTGTGTGTGTGTGTGTGTGTGTGTGTGGATATGAGAGGTGGAGGATAAAATAGTAAAAGTGTGTTGGCCTTTTCAAATGACTGACGACTCAGGAGGGAGCATGACCTCTCCGTCACCCACATGGACTGTTGGTACACCAAGGACAACTGTGTGTGTGTGTGTGTTTGTGTGTGTGTGTGTGTGTGTGTGTGTGTGTGTGAGAGAGAGCAGGATCTCTGTGTGGACGTGTTTGTGACTTGCATGTAATTACAGGGTTGAGCGTGTCTTTAGTGTGTTTATTGTGAGGATGTGTGTGTGTGTGTGTGTGTGTGTGTGTGTGTGTGTGTGTTGTTGCTGTTCTTGTATCTCTGTGAGAACCAGTTTTCAGGTCTCATTCACACTGATGGTGTTTTTCTGAGGTGTGTGTGTGTGTAGGGGTGTGTGTGTGATGGGTCAACATTGCACAATGTACTTGTTATTTTGGAAACAGTCAACAATTTGTGCATCAGAGCAGATTAAGGTTAAATCATCCAGCAGTGTATTATGTGCTCAGCTGTTGCCAAAGTGACAGCTAATGTTTTGTTTCATAAGAAATATTTTACTGGGTGTTTTTGGTGCGTTTTATGTTGTCAATATTTCCACTAAAGATACATTTTCACTAAATAGCCACTATTAGATTAGATTACGTACCAGTCTAAAAACAACGTTGAGGCCTCATCTCTTTACTCAGCAAGAGCTGCCTCCAGTGGTGGAAAGCCACACTGACGTTTACACGCGTTTTGCTTTTGAATAGAGCTTCCCCCGGTTCAAATGTATTGTAAATGTACTTCTTTTCTTTACTGGTGAATGTGGATTTTTGCAGAGAACAAGTGATGTTAAAGGTTGCCTGTCAAGAGCTTCAGCCATCTTTGCCTTTTAAAACGAAAACGTTTAGTCAGGATTTGAGTACTGGGCCAATAACTAGGGACTGTACCTCTAGTTCTTCATCCTCTGATGTTGGACTGAGTGCAGACTGGACGCTACAGTTGGTGCGTTTCCATCCACCTCATCTTATGCGCAATTTCAATTTACACACGCAAAAAAAAGACCTGAGCGAAAACCAAAAATTCAACAAAGCTTGAAACATTGCAAAAAAGTTTTTGCTTGTGGGAGGTGGACAACTTGGTGTATCAATAAAAGGTTAATGTGACAAGGTGCAATAGAAATAAGAGACACAGACCACTGTGAACTCTCTTCGTCTCTTCAAACAGCACTGAGCTGAATTATTAGTTGTTCAAAACTCTCTATTTCCATCATACAGAGTTCACTTGGTTGGAAACCCACAGAGTGACTCACCATCGCCTCCTGAGGCATGAGATGGTACTACAAGAGAGGACGAGCCGGGGCTAGCTGGTTAGGATGCTAATTTCAATAGATGTCTCTGCAACACAACACACAGACTTGTTTGACAAAATGCCAGCAGCACTGTTACTTCTTCACATTCTGTTGATAATGTTCGTTTTCTGAATGTTTTAAAAATTCTGGCCCATATCGTACACATTACACATTTAAGTGATGGAAGTGACTCACGTGGACCTTCCTAAAAGTCCATTCTCATTGAGGGTGAATATCCGCGCAGATTATTCTCGCGGAAATGGGTTCTTATGGAAGTTTGCACACCGGGCGGAATTTTCATGCGGTGAAAAAAGTTTCCACCCAGACTTTGACCCCCGTGGAATTCGCCGGCTTAACTACACAGCTGGGCCAATGAAATTGTTTGTTTATAGTGACGTCGCGCAGATCGGGAGAGTCCAAAATCCAGTCAGGCAGGACAGTATGGGAGAAAGGTTGATAAACCTCGTTTCACAGCACCCTGTCCTTTTTGATAAAAGACGGGATGATTTTATGAACAGTGAATTAAAGGACAACGTCTGGCAGTCCATTGTCCAGCTTGGTGGCTGCGGTGAGAGTGGTAAGTGCTAAAGAAAGTTGACGCTGACGCTTGTTAAATGTTAGCTTGCTAGCTCGCTGCTGCTGCTACTCTCGTCCATGTTTACCCACACCCGTTCACATTGCGCGGAATTGGAACACAACAATGCAAAATTCGGCACCGTGTTCGTACCGCGCCTGTGTGTATGGTTTAAACGTGGAAAAGTGCTGCGCAAATATTCTGCAAATCCGTCCCGCATTTCCGCATCGCAGCAGTGAGAATGAACCTTAAGGGCCAAGACACATGTCACGTGAGGTCACACGCAGGGTGCTATTCTTGTGCTAGCTTTCAAGGGTATGGAGGCAGGGTGTGCCTAATGTGGCTAAATGGCAGTAGCCTAACCAGCACGGTATCATAGCCTACCTACCAGAAATCCTGAGTTCGGAGACAATCTTCTTCCAGGTGTGTATTAGCTCTAAAACATTAGGCCTGTTTCCACTGAAGAAGTTCCTGGTACTATTTGGGGGGCAGGAACTACTACAGGAATGTCCTCTCGCTCGGCCCTCTCAACCGCCGTGTCTCCACTGAGAGAGTGGAGTAGGAGGAAGGTTCCTGTAAAGTTACGGGCTCTGGATGTGACATAATCTTTGCGCGACCATTTACCGGGGCGACGTAGGGATGCCGTTAGCTGTTAGCCCTTAGTGGTGTCTGTAATAACTCACTAAATGGCCCGTGAAAAAAAATATTTTTCCCAGCGGATGTCTTAGTTACAACATGATTGAGCTAACTGGAGTAGTTTCATGTTGTATCCGACAACGGGAGGCTTTTAACAGATGATTCCTGATGTTAGCTTTGCTGCTGTTAGCTGTCCCTGTCAGCTGATGCTTTCTAGACATCGTGATTTCCCAAAACTAAATAAATACCACACATAGCAACACAAAACTGCTTTGCTAGCTCAATCATGTTGTAACTAAGATATCCGCTGGAAAAAAATATTTTTTTCACGGGCCATTTAGTGAGTTTTTTACATGGTGGTGGAAGCTATATGAACGAGCTAACCCTCGTCTGCTGAGTTTTAAAAATGCCGGCTATTTTGTTGCTTTCTGTTGACATCACATCCCACCTTGAGTATATCCAATCAGCACCAAGTAAATCCCCAAGCCCCAGCCAGGTGTCTTTCAGGGCCATTCTGAGTACCTACCCCGAGGCAGGGACTTGTTTAGCCCCCGTAAAAGTTCCGGAACTCTGTCCTTCGGGGGTGGTTCCTGCGGAGACACGCACCAACGGCCCCGGCCCCGTAAAATTACCCCGAAGTTCCTGCGGTGGAAACGGGCCTACTGTCTGCAGGGAAGATTGCAAAGGTCTGGGTGGCCCTGCACTAGACTTATCAGGTCCTCTTCCATAGTTACCACAGGCTGATAGTACAGTAGAAAATAGAGGTTGTCTTCTGGCTGTGACCTCATCACCTGACATGAAGTGCATGTTGCTGCAATCCAAAAGTTGATTTTGGTTCTTCTCATAACGCAGCTTTTGCACCCTAAGGGAAAAAAAGGCGTTTGGGAACACTTGTATGCCGCAACCATGTAGCTCTTGCTTTTCAGCTCACCTTCTGCCCCTCTACAGCGACAACAGTGGGTTTGAGAATGTGGGCTCCGAAAAATCTCTTAAAGTACCAAACCTTCTCTATTTATGTTTATTTTCTTGTATGTTTAAGATTCATTACGGTGCATTATTTAACCAGTAAGCACATCTGATTGCAAAAAACAGTTTTAATTAAATGATGGTTTTAATTCCAGGAAAGCAGATTGATATCTGATTCTCAACACTGCAGCTTGCAGAGAGCCTTTCAACTGATTAGCAGCCTTCACAACCATCTAAAGTCTCATTTAAGTGTGTTTAGTGTGATTACACAATCCAGATGTGGTTTGTTACACTGATGAAATCTCTCTGAACAACACGGCTGCTGCAAAATAACCACTAACCTCTTTGCTGCTGCACCAAACCTGCTGCTGTTGCGTCTCACGCTGCTCCGTGTGTTACAGCAGCGCCGTTCAGCTGCAGTTCATTCGGTTCCATCATTAATAGGAGGTGTGTTAATTGTGTTATGTCACTGAAGCCCCTCAGGACCGTCTGTTCCCGCCAATCCTCAGCTGGTTACCGGGGCAACAGCTGTGAGCGTCATCCATTTGGCCTGAGACATCTCTGTGTAATGTTTGATTTGTATTCTGTGTGTTGTGGATCACGTACAGGATCATTAAGGGGGCCGACAGTTTATGTGACAAGCACACAAAGATCGTCAGCATCTCTGCAGCTCTACAGAGCTTTTCAGCCTCTTTTAGCTCCAAGTTTTGGTCTTACAGAACATTTCCTGTCGGGGTGATTCTCACACAGTGTCCTAACTGTATGTGAGCGCCAGACTATCGCTCTGCATTGCGTTACATCAGACACTCTCTGTCCACACTGGATCAGTTAAATATGGAACTCCGTCACTTCAGGTAAACAAACCACACACATTGTGTGCAGAACTGAAATAGTATAAAGAGTATATGGCTGTCAACTCTCAGTTTTTCAGTCAAACCCACTTTATGTTATTCCGTATTAGATCTCAGTATGCACAAATATTTAAATACACTATTTTAATAAATGGCAATGTTCCATTTTCCCTCGCCAAAATTCAGCGTAACTTTGGAGCATTGTTTGACCCTCTTTCCAGCCAGATAGCTCAACATGGTTGATACCAATAGATGCCTTAAAGGATAACTTTGGTATTTTTCAACCTGGGCCCTATTTCCCCATGTGTATGTGTGCGTATGATTCATAGGTACAACTCGTTCTAAAATTGGTTCAGTATTGAGGGAGGCGGATGCAGCAGACAGCCGTGAAATGAGCTAAAACGGTAACGGGGGCAAATGCGTCCCGTATAAGTTTGCGCATTTAAAGTGGTTTTTTTTCGCCACTGGTTCAGATCGCCAGTGCTATCTCTGTAAATAGCATACTAAACGTGTCCCTTACCTCTGGGCTGTGTGACGTCATCTCGCGAGAGCTTTGCTTGTTGCTGGAAGAAAACAGAGGAGCCATGCTGAGCGCCACTCAGAGTGGCGCTGGTTGTCCCGGAGTACAGTTGAGAGTTTTACTGCATCGATTGAAAACAATGGTTCGTGTTTGTGCTTATCCGTGCTTATCAGATACTGAAGTTGTGGCTAGTTGTGCTACAAATGGATGCTAACACTCCTCTCCAGACACTGCGCCTTGCAGACCATCGGGTCTGCAGTGCTCACTTCTCCCAAGATGACTACTGCCAGCCGAAGAAGAGAAGACATCCAATCCCGAAACACCTCTTCCTCAAGAAAACAGCTGTCCCACGAGTAGGCTTCTTCTCCGGAGCCTTTGTGCTCCACTGTCTCTCAGATTAACTCATATCACAGCGGTGCCTGGATAGCGTGACGTGTGTGGTTGTGTTGCTGCCGTGGTCCTGCCAGATGGGAAATAGGGCCCAGGTTGAAAAATACTGAAGTTACCCTTTAAGTCCTGTAGTTAAATAAAATATGCTCTGTGTCGTCACTGTAGCTTTAAAGCTGAGCAAGATACAGCAGTGTTTTTTAACTAAAAATGAGTCTGCCTCACTTCTCACCTGTTGTACCTGCTGCTTCTTCAGATATTTTTGTGCAGATATTTTTCCTTTCATTTTCTTGCTCTCTCTGTACTCTGACTTTTCTTTTAGGAGCTCCTGATTTTTGGTGAGGCATTCTGGCTTAACTAATCAGGCTGCAGCTTACCAGTTTCATGCATCATGCACCTGACCCATGTCAGATGGACTGCACCATTTCACCATACCTGCAGGGGGTGGGAGTATCAGATGGCACATTGAAATGTGTTTTAATTAAAGTTACATTTATTTATCATATAAATATAACTGGTCAGTGATGTAAGTCAGTGAGCATATGGTTGCACTTGATCCCATTTAAAGTGTATATTTTATGGATTTACATTTCTGAGCTTATGATTAGGCCAACTATACCCAAAAAATAATTTAAAAAAAATCTTCACAGATAAAAAGGGCAAAAATGTGGTGAAAATTGTGGGTTTCTGAGGCTCGCGCCAAAAACAGAGTTTTTTTTATATTTACAGCGATGACGTAGCATGGGGGAGTCGTCCTGACCTGCAGCGTACAGTAAACAGCGCAGTAGTAGTTTGGCGGTGTATCAGGGGAGCCATTTGGTAGTCGGTAGTCAGTTGTCTAGTCAGTAAGTTATTATTTAGTCAGTAAGTAGTCAGTGTCAGTCAATATTCCATAGGTTAGCCAGTAGTCTGTCAGTATTCAATGACACTAGGTCAGTCAGACTCAGTAACGTTAGCAAGTCGGTCGGGCGGCTGGCGGTTCTTAGCTAACGTTAGTGTGTTAGCTAGCTAGCTCTCCGTTTTTTTCTTATTAGCTAGTTTTGTCTGCCTTTTCACATAATGGTGAAATACTGCGTTTGTGGAGGCTGCACAAACTCTATGAGCATAGAGTTCATACTTTTCCCACAAATAGAAAAGGTGCCACTTTTCGTGCGTGGCTGCATTTTGTCTTGCCGAATCCGACTCCCTTTTGCGTGCCGTTCGGTCTGCGACAAAACGAGTGTTTAACAGGCTAGTTCTTCCTCATACACCGCCTCGGCTTGAGTCTGCACTATTACCACATTACACCGGGCTGTCTCAGTCTTCTCCAGTTTCACTTCTCTTCAGTTTTGCATAATGGGGATGCAAAGTCACGTTTGCTCTCTGAAGTTAGTGCCAGCTGCACTTGCTCAGGCGCCAGTGATCAGGCACATTAAACGGTAGGCTAATACACTGTTATTGACTATATGGATTATCCTCCTAATTCTGTTATTTCCTTCCATTGTTAATATAAATGGTCAATGTTGGTGGCCCCTATTGATTGTTAAAATGTGAACACAGCGTTAGACCTTGCTAGCTAGTACTAGCTAGCCTGGCCACTCACCAGGACACCTGCCTAGCTCTCCATTCATTCTCCTCACACCACAACTCTATATCTCTCCTCTGACCGTCATTTCTCCTAATCCCTTTGCCGTCTGGCTGGCTCAAGGTTGTAGCGTTGTGGCCTGTCATATGTCCCGGCATAAACATCTACAACCTCTTCACTGTCAAAGCTAACGTTAGCCATTGTCTCGTTGTTTTACTGTACTTGGAATTCAGGACTCCCCCATGTTACGTCACTTCGGTTTAGCGATTTTATAAATACGGAAGTAACAAAGTTACAGTTGTGTATATTTTTAAATTTTTTTTAATGACAATCGAGTTCCTACACTATTTTCCTTCACACTGACTCAAAGTGACCTCCAACCTGAAATATTCACTTTAAGGGTCAACCATAGACCTTCCCCGTGGCCCTGGGCCGGGGCCATCTGTACCCTTTGACTCACCCCGACTGCAGGACTGCTCGTAATGAATCATTATCAGAACACCGCTGCCAGACTCTTCACAGGAACCAGTAGGCCCTTAATGGTCCGGCCCGTCCTACATCTCAGACCTTCTAACCCCCTGTTCTACACCCAGGTCCCTCAGGTCAGCTGATCTGGGGCTCCTGGCTGTCCCATGCTCCAGACATAAGCTCAGGGGTGATCGTGCCTTTACTGTGTCTGCCCCCAAACTGTGGAGCAGCATCTCCCTCCCAATCAGATCTGCCCCCACCATTGACTCGTTTAAGTCCAGGCTCAAAACCTACTTTTATTCATTAGTGTTTGAGTCCCCCTGATGCAGGTCTGTGTGAGCTGTGTACCTGACAGTTATGTTGCCTCTCATGTGTGTTTTTAACATGTTATTCCTTTTGTACAGCACTGTGGTCAACATGAGTTGTTTTTAAATGTGCTTTACAAATGAATTTGAGTTGAGTTGGATCATGTAGCTGCTGGATGTGGAAACAAGCAGTTGTTTTCTCTTATGAGTAGATAATAATCATGTCGACTGCCTTCAAGAAACCAACAAATCAGTTAATGCTGGTTTGAGACGATCTTTTTGATATTTGTTATCTTTATTTTGACAGCAGAGACAGACAGGAAATGCGGTGAGAGATCATCACACGCAACAAAAATCCCACAAAGTTTGTTTTGTGCCACCACACAACAACATTATCTTGCATAAGTGCAGATTTGTGTTGTTTGTCTTGGTGCTTATTGGAATACAATACAACTTTATTGTGAGTGGAAAACTGGGTCTTTTCTTTTTTCTGGCCTTTATTAAAACATCAAAACACACAACACACCAGAAAATAGCAGTGCTGACAGTGTAGTAAACATTCCAAGTAATAAAGTACAAAACAAAATTTAAGACACGCAGCTGAAGTTAAAAAAAGATGAAAATTGAGTCTCTGAGCGCCAAAATCAGCCTGTTGAGCTCCACGCTTCAGGCTGATCATCACGCCGCCTTTATTACTTCATCTCTTATGTTACTTTATATTGTCTTCACTTGTTTGACTGTAGCTCGTTATTAATTCCTGTGATTAATGTTTTTAGCGTCAGTCCACTCGGTATCATCACTCTGTGTGCAGGGAGATAAAGCTCCTTTGTGGTGCATGTAAAACTTCAAGACTCATTCATAAACAAGTTTGGAATTAATTTCAAGTTAGATGTGGTCACTGAGGTCCTCTCAAGTAGAGTAATCCATCTGTGTGTGTGTGTGTGTGTGTGTGTGTGTTGCAGATTAAGATGAAGCGTGTAGAAAGGACAGCTCGTTGGTTTGCACAGCCACGCTCTCATTGGAATGCAAGTGCATATCTCGCTCTGCAGCTCGCCCGGCATTAAATACAACCCCCCCTCCATCCACTGACACACACACACACACACACACATTCATACACGTCCTCCCTCCTCCGGGGGTTGTGACAGAAATAGCTCTGCGGCTACAAGTTGTTCTCAGGCCTCTCAGGAACATCTCCCCCCTCTGTCCCCCATCCCTCTCTCAGCGTTGATGATGTAACGTCCTCGCCATCAGCTCCATCGCTGAAATTTCTCTTTCTAAAGCAGGAAGGAAAACGTAGCTTTCTCAAGGAACTAAAAGCTACTAATACCACGCTGTAAAAATACTCTCAAACAAGTAAAAGTCCTGCTTGAAAATGTTCCTTCGATTTCAGTATGTAAGTGTGTAAAAGTAAGTATTTATCAGGTTTAAGTTCAAGATCTAAAACTGTTCCAGGCACTCATTTGATGTCTTTCTCTCAAATTCTGGTCACAAATGTGTTAAAATTCGTGTTAGTATGTTTCCTGTTTGGTGCTGGAGAGAAGGTGCCGACTGGTTGTTGACAACGTTCATGACATGGAGTTAGTTGGAGACTAAAATCTTACGATAACATTAAACCAGGCACGTGCACAGATTGACCCCAGGTGGTGCTCAAGCAGCTGCCCTGTTGCTCTCTGTCTAGATAAGTGGGTGTTTCTCAAAGTCAAGGAAGGATCCTCAAACGGCCGAATCTGAAGGACGAGTCCTTCTTTCGTGAAAAATCCAAGGATGCATGTGTGTATCCTCAGCAGGTATAAAATCTCCACAGTGCTCTCAATGCCATCATCTTCAATGAAACCTGCACCAGGATCGGCAGGATTAATGTCTCCACGAGTTTCTATCATACAAGTGTGAAAACAAATTAACAGACACCTCATGATTTACACTTTCCAATGCGGAATGCGGGACTTTAAAACAAAACAACAACAGAAGAAGAAGTCACATTGCTCTTCACTGGTTGTTGTTTTTTTCCATCTGCTGCTCGGATGTTAAACTTGTTCCTTAGTGAAATGACGTTCTTCCCTCTCTGACCTGACCGACTGAAATGATACTCAAGGATCAAAGTGTTCGTGTTCGGTTCATGGCAGATTTAAAACTTTGTGGTCGCCTTCTTCTTCATGTGTATTTCCAACATGGCTGCCACAGAGTTAATGGTTCATGTAAACACGCAGCCTCCTCACTCAGTTTCACGCTCTCTGCTCTAAATTTAGAGAGGTCAGCCGCACCCGTGGTTTCTCTGCAGTTCCCATCATGCCTCAGTCACGGTCTGCCCTGTGGTTGTTTTGGTGGGCGCGCCCAGCGGACACGCCCTCCTGTTACGGCCTGTTTTATGAACCGATGAGCTTCATGATACAAGTAGGTCAGAGCTGGGCAGGACAAACAGAAGACGTCAGCTGCAAACACAGGGCTGTGTGTGTGTGTGTGTGTGTGTGTGTGTGTGTGTGTGTTGTCTGCACACATGTCCTCTAAATGGGCGGGTGTGTGTACAAACACTGCACAGGTTCATTCACAACAAATCCGGTGCTGTATTTCGATGCACTCTGGCACCATATTTACATTTGAAGTACAACAAAAACAAATCCCCAACATTGTGAAATGGTATGTGGTCGGCGGGCCACCTGGCACCCTGTGGCGGGCCAGATTTCAATATCACTGCTGTATGATTTCAGACATTTTGTTTGGTTACAACTCTCTCCCCTGTCTTCAATTCTTTGACTACTGTACGAGTCAATCGTCTGCAATGTAGAGCCAAAGCTCATGATTTATGTGCTCACACTGTGCAGTCTGGTCATCAAGCTACAACCTGAGAACTTACACTGTATGTGTAACATAAAAATTAAAATGGCCCATTGGCCCCTGAGGACCGTTCTGGCCCACAGACTGTATATAAAGATGGACGACATGACAGCTCCCCAAAAGTTTACAAACTCTCACACAGCTCATGCAGTTTAACCCAAGCCTCATTTATCCAGTTATATGTCCAGTTTTCCCCAAACCTGATATCCTACAAAAATGCATGCATGAAAGTTTGTATGATATCCTAAGAATTTGTGCCCTGTGCATGACGTTACGTCGTCAACGTAAAGTTACTGAGATTAAGTTTAGGCAATAAAAGTTGCTGAGGTTACATTTAGGAAGAGAAACATGGTGAAGACATACCTTGAAGATTGACTCAATATTCACTCATATCTGAACATGTGACTCCAGGGGAAAGTCCCACCACCCCAACCTGCCTTCTTACAGGCGCTCAGGACTGCTTCCTTGTTTACTGCCATCAGTGCATTTGTCACATGATTGCAGCCTTTCAAAGTACGTGGGATATGTATAGCCCTTTTTAGATAGGAGTTGTGCAAATTTGCAGGAAAGCCCAATCAGTCTTCTTTCAGCATTGGCAGTATAAAAACAAAATCGGGGAGTGCAGCAAAATGCCGCCTACCTACTTTTGTTTATACAGAATGTGCCTTTTTCGGGGCAATGGGGGGCGTGAGCAAGTAACAAAACGCGTAGCTCAGCGTGTGACGTAAACAGTGACGTGGGAGGGAAGCCGCAGCTGGTCAGTCCTTCGGTGATTCTCTCGTAAGTCGGCCCGTTCTTCACCGTCCCCGTCATCTGACGGTTAATGGCCTCTTCGTTTGCGAGGACAAGGAGGGCGCGCAATTCCTTGTCTCCCCAGTTGCTCATCTTTACAGTGTCTGTCAGGTTTGTGTTTCCCTCTTGCTACTAGCTGCTCGCTAATTCCTGCTATCAGCTGTTTCCTGTTTATCCGCCGCCAGTGTGTCACACGTGCGGCGTCATCAACAGCTCCTCCCACAAGTCATCAACAGCCCCTCCCGTGGCAGAAGGCCACCTTGGTCTGTTTAAACTAAAAGGGTTCCGCCAATATGTCTACCCTACGAGGCGGAAAAATGGGCACCTAGGATCAACTCACCAATCCGGCTCTGTGTGTCTAAACGCTCACAGCAACAATCGCAGAAAATCTGGCAGTGTAAAGGGGCTCATGAATTTGGGTGCAACAGCCTGTCCCATACACATGCAGTTTTGCTTAAACACTTTGATTTAAAACATGTCAGTACGAACAGTTTCGTGTTGGGGAGATGCGCGTTTGAACTCTGCTCAAGTGCAGTCAGGGCGCGCTACTCACGGGGGAAGTGTTTTATATTATAATGTTGTAGTGAACATGTGTTTGTGAAGTACTGAGCACACGACTGGAAAAAATGAGACTTGGATTAAACTGCACGAGCTGTGTGAGAGTTTGTAAATGGTTGTTTTGATATAATTTGGCTGTTGTTAAACTGTCGACACAATGTGCGTAACAGACAACGTGAAGTTTGTGTTGGTTTGGATCATAATGAGTTTTGACCGTGCTGTGCAGTGTTGAAGTGTAGTAACAGGAATACGATGAGAATACATAGAAATAGGAGATCAAGTCGGTAGTGGACCAGTCAAGATGTAATTTTGGAAGGACTTGGACTGTCGTTTTGTTAACTTGTTTGGGTTCTGAATAAACCTTGTTTAACTTTTTCCCTGCATCACGTGAGCGCTGTGGATCTTAAGAAAGGAACAGAAACAAGAGTCAAAGCAAGACACCTCACAAACTAAGTGGCCGACGAACTTTGGTCTGTTTAAACGGCCACTACAGAAACACTAATGGTCATTTTGCAGGTGATGTATTCTTTCCTCACATTATTGATCTATTCCATTATCGATCTATTCCTCACATCATTTTCTTCAGTGGTGGAATTCAACTAAGTACATTCACTAAAGTAGTTGAGTTTTTAAATTGTCTTTGAAGTGATCAGATTTTGGATGACTTTTGCATTTTGTGGTGATGAAGCCTAAGTGTTGGCCGTGACAGACACTCACTCTGGTAGATCTGTATTGAAGTTAAGAGAAAGCAGTGGCTGCCTGGAGAGAAGGAAACAGCACATTTGTAAAGAGGTCTGCATATACTTTCTGTAATATATACAGGGCTGGAAGTTAATCAGCTAAAACATGCAAAACTGTCTGTATGGATGTTTAAATCTCTCCATTAGGCTCCATTTTGCATCAGTCTGGCTCAGCGGCTGACTGGTTGAATAATGCATTGTGGGTAATAGGATCTCTGTGGTATTTCCATTCAAGCAGAAAGTTCACATATTCCCCACACAGAGCTAACAACTCTCCTGGCGCTCCGCCAGCGGATAATCAGAGGCGGCCGACTGTGTGAGGTTCACTGACATCAGGGGATGAATTTTAAAAATCTGAATCTGTTCATGGAAAGCTTCAGTTTGGAGAGAGCGAGCTACACCTCAGTGTGTTTGACGAGCAGAAGACAAAGAGAGGAGCTGCGTGGTTCTAACACAACAAAGAAAGACGTCTGAGAACAGGTCATTACTTTTATCTGCTCACACTTACTGTGGGTAAAATTATTAGTGGAAGTCTTCTTGGGTTAAACACTGAGTCATTTGTAGAGTTGGCAAAAAAACATCTCTGTCTTTGTTTTATTGACATGTAGCTTCTTGCCGTTGTACGTGCTGTCTTTCAGTCTGCACGGGTGGAAGTAGCATGACGTGGCCTTAACCCTCAGTTGATGGTGGTGATGGTTGCTTCTACACTTGATTTATACAGTTTCCTGTCTCACACACACACACACACACACACACAATGTCCTGCAGCCTTACAAAGTGATGCTGCCCAGTGGAGTATCATACCACCGCAAAAGGTGGCTTCTGGCGTCAGTGTCCAGCAGGCTCCTGGGTGAAAGTCCCTTACCATTCGCCCTATAGGGACCTTCCAGCTCCTTATAATATGGCGTTTCCCGCAGTGTTTCAAAGTGATACCATCATCATACCGCTGCAACAGGTGCCTTCTGGTCACGTTAACTGACGCCGCCTGTCCACGTATCTTACTGTTGCATGGATGCCATCCGGCTGACTGGTGGCTTCTGACGTTGGTTTCTGATGCCAAAATCACTGACAAAGCGCCAGTATTTGTCGAGTTCGAAATGAGAATGGGTCAGTTGCTTTGTCAGTGGACATACACGTCAAAATATGACGCTGTAGGGACACTCCTGTGTCAGTTTTGGACATTTTTTGTGTCTTTTCAAAATACATTAACTTTTTTACATTAGATAAAAACAGTCTTTTTAAGAAATGAATGTACAACATTGGTAAATCACCTCGTATTTATATTCATTTTCTTGTGCAACAAAAGCATGTGGTTAGGTTTTGAAAAAAAAAAATCACTTTGGTTCAACATCCATACGGACAGTGAACAGTTCGTTCTCTCCGTTCGTCCTGTAGGGACTTTCCAGCTCCTTATAATATGTCATTACTGGCAGCATTTCAAACTGATGCCGTCCAGAGGCGTATCATACTACCATTTGGTCACGTTAACTGACGCCACCTGTCTGAATGTCATTTGGCTGACCGGTGGCGTATCATAACACCAGGAAAGGTGGCTTTTGGCGTCAGTGTCTGATGCCAAAATCACTGACAAAGTGACGGCATTAGACGAGTTCGAGATGAGAATGGGTTGGCCAACACGTTCTGATCTCAACTTGTACAATATGTAATCGCTAATTGTTATTGCCATTGTTACTGTTAAGAAAGCACTGCTGACACATGTTATATGTCACATTAGAGGCTGACGCTGTTGTGTTACACGTCACACTCGTCATGCCTCTCTTGATTCGACATCCTGTCTAAAATCACGCACTGTAGCGGCACGATGCTGCCGTGGACTACCGGGACTCTGTACCAGCCCTATGGTGTGATCTCTGTGTAAGAGCAGCTACTGAATAAATAATAAATATAGGCATAAAAAGAAGGTGCCATTTACAGTGGTGGAAAAAAGTTTTCGGACACCCTTAAAATTTTACACAATCTCAAATATTATCATGAAATATTTGTGGAAAAATCTTTTTTGTGTTTCAAAAGGTGTGGCTGCATTAGACAGATACAAACAAATACAAATTATATTGTTTTGTTTATTGTTTACAAGAAAAACTAACAAAACTAAATTCTTGACAGTTTCAATATGTCAGTTCTCAACATTGTCGGTATCAAAGTCAACAAATAACAGAGAATGTGTTCAAAACTGAACAAAAAATAAATAAACCATCACATCATCAAATTAATATTTAGTAGTCCTGCCATTGGCACGTAGTAGAGCTCTAATCCTGGCTGGCATGTTCCCCACGAGCCTTTCACACTGTTGAGTGGTAATCTTGTCCCATTCTTCTTGAATTACTGCTTTTAATTCTTCTAAATTCTTTGGTTTATGCTTTGAAACAGACCTTTTGATAATCCACCACAGATTTTCAATGGGGCTCATGTCCGGGGATTGAGCTGGCCACTCTAAGACCTGGATACTGTGCTCCTGCAGCCAAGTTCTACTGGCCTTGGATGTGTGGCAAGGGGCATTATCTTGTTGAAACATCCAGTTTTTACCTCGACGGAACAGTGCACGTGCAGAAGGGAGCATGTGGGTTTCGAGAATGGTACAATACTTGGTAGAGTTCAATGTGCCATCACAGACAGTGAGATGACCAACACCAGCAGCACTCATGCATCCCCAAACCATGATACTGCCTCCACCATGCTTGACAGTAGGTACTGTACATGCTGGAGATAATGCTTCGCCCGGCCTTCTGCGTACCCTCACATTAGTAGGAGGAAGATAAAGCTGGAAACTGGACTCATCTGACCACAAAATCTTCTTCCAATTCCTGGCTGTCCAGTTCTTGTGTGCCTGGGCCCAACGATGCCGGGCTAACCTCTGTCTCTCATTGATCAGGGGCTTCTTGATAGCCTTGTAGGACCTTAAGCCATGATCTAAAAGTCGGCCACGTACAGTGCGGGTGGAACACTGGACACCAGTTTGGTTTGACCACTGCTGCTGAAGCTCCTGTGATGTCATTCGGCGGTTTTGCTTGCACATGCGGATCAGGATGCGGCCATTTCTTGCTGAAGAAACCCTTGGACGCCCAGATCTTGGTTTGTCTTCCAAGCTGTTGGTTCGTCTGTATTTCTGCAGAGTGTATCCAACTGCTGAAGGACTGCATCTGCACTTCCTGGCTATCTGGCGGCAGCTGTACCCTTCCTGGCTGAGAATCTTTATCTTCAGGCGTGTTTCCTGCATTAGGTTCCTTGTTTTAGCCATTTTTGTGTCTGAAGAACTTTCAAATGTGCTGGCTTTATGTAGACACGAAGCTTGGCAACAAAAATTGTGTCTTTTAATAAAAAGAACGACCTTCATCACTGGTACCAAAATGACCCAATACTCAAAATTTCTTATGTATTTTTATGGAACCAATCAATTTTAAGTTTTTAATGGCTTTTTTAGGATTTATTTAGTATTTTGGCTGTGACTGTACTAAAAGAAATTGCACTTGAAGACCTAAGAGTGATTCTTAATGCAATATTTCACAATAACAGGGGTGTCTGAAAACTTTTTTCCACCACTGTATTTTCTACTGTTTACAACCTTTTCTCAGGCCTGTCCGTGATGTCAAACTTGACACACCAGTAAAAAAACAGAAAGGCATGCTCATCTGCAGCACGGCTCTAGTCTACTGGCAATGTGAAATGAGTCTGCAGCTCATTTAGCAGGTTTTCTAGTGTTTAATAAATCTGCATACGTGATATTTTGGTGGAAAAGGGGTATATCAATCCTTCATCCCTGGTTTACATTTAGCAGCGTGACATGCAACTGTGATATTTTGGTAGTTGTGGTGGTGAGAGCTTAAGGCCCTACAAAGAACAAGCTACTCATGTTTCTCCATGAAGGTACATGAATGTTTGTAAGAGCTGATGTTTGGAGCAGCAGAGTGGGGTACTTGGTAAGTTACCAGACGTCAGTTCTGACAGCCATATGTATGTATATGTACACACAGATGCTCCCAATCAGCATCAGGGAAAGAAACATTAGGAGGCAGTGCGACTGATCGCAGTGCATGTTTGTTTTCAGGATACCAGCTGTCAAACAAATGATCTTTCAGTCCAATGGGACATTTCTCAGACTGTTGGTGTTTGGAATTATGAGCCGTTGGAACAATGGCACAGCACCACTGTGACCTGCTGCCTTCTGGGAAAATGTTCAGAGTTTGTACAGTGTGATACAGAATGTTACCCCAGTCTGCGGCAGGAGGACTTTGATCTTCTCGTAAGGGTGTTGTGGGTGTTTTCCCACTTAATCAAACTGAACTGTGCGACACTTTCGCAATCCCACCTCGTCACATGTCCACGTTCGGTCATGGACTTTGCACGTCCGCATATGACGTCCAAGGTACCCTGGGTGACGTTCTGGGACGCCGTGTCAACTTCAGCCTGGTACATGCATTGTCTGTTTTCAAAATACACTTCTGTTTTCACAGGAAATGTACAGTTTGATACAGTCTCTTTCACAGCGTAAATTGATGTTTTTTCCTTCAACAACAGAGGCACATGGTTATGCTTAGGGTTTGGCTTTACAATCACACGGGAAGCGAACACTGGCCACAGGTCAGTGGTTATTGGACCCTCCCACCTGCCCTACTCAGACTTTTGCCACCTTAACTTACATTTTTGTCTGTCCGACGCTGCCAGGTGCCATGACACAATAACAGCGACCAGCTGCGTATTATGCTGATGTGAAAGGATGGCTTTTTTCATCGGTGTCTGACGCTGGAATGCCGGATCACTGCCCAAGCGCCAGTATTTGACGACTTCAGACTGAGACCAGGTTGAACTGTGACTCCAAAACCTGGATATGAACTGAACGATGACTTCTGTAAACCATTACATGCCTAGTCAACACTGAATTCTTTTAACTATAACCACCATCAACACTTATTCAAGAAGTAATTTTATCAAACATTAGAATCCAAAAAAAAATACTCCTTTGAGTCATTTTTGGCAGGCGCTGATAAAACTCCACCAGATAGTATTGCGGTTGTTTCAGTTGAAGACCGAAGTTTGAGCTGTTTGATTCCAGGGACAAATTATGAAGACAGGAAAGAATGATGTGATTCACATTTTTCCTCCGTTTAACCAAACATGAGGTTCAACCAGTCAGCAGGACTCAGTGGAAACTGCAGCTTTATTCCTCCGTGTCGGCCAAGTGGGTCGCACGAGGAGCGTTTATATGACAGCTTGACAATTTAGTTTCCATTCCTTTAATTTTTCTGCAGATTGGGCCAAAACTCTCACATTCACTCGCTCACATTCAAACACCAAACAAAATAACTGGAGCTCAGTGAGCAGAGACAAGAGAGAAGCTACGGCCAGCAGAAAGAAATTCATTTAAATATTTGTGGATTGAGAAAACTCCTGGAGTACAAACTGTGCATTTCTTCTTCAAAATCTTTCCCTCCTTCTCATGAAGTCTGTGTGTGTTTGCAAAAAAACCCTTAAACTTTCTGAGTGACTGAAATGAACTACTCAGAGTGTCTGCTGACCTTCTGACAGCCTGGTGAAAAGTTGCAGTGAAATCAATTCATTTCAATCACAGCAGATTTTCATGGGAGGCAAAGTGAATCTTTAATGTCAAGTTGAACTTTGGTGAACTCTGATGAGAGTGTATCTGTGCTCTCAGGGTTCTGTGTGGCCCAACTCAATATCCTCTTGGTATGACAGATATATTGAAATCGACCACCCAGAGCGTATGGCCTATACGTCGTGCTCCTTGGAAACTATGACCTTAAAGGAATACTCAGCCAACACCTCAGGCTGTTCTCACAATTTTCTTGTATATTTTTCTATGAGAAGCAATGGATCCAAATTCGTACATATCCCTCTCGGGGGGCTCGGTAAGGGCTACATGTATACAGCACACACTTATCCGAGGTCAGGTCATGGGGGCAGCAGGCCGAGCAAAGCACCCCAGACGTCCCTCTCCTCAGCAACGCTTTCCAGCTCCTCCTGGAGGACCCCAAGGGTGTTCCCAGGCCAGATGAGGTATGTAATCCCTCCAGTGGAGGCGCCCAGGAGGATCCTGATCAGATGTTGAACCACCTCAACTGACCCCTTTCAACACGAAGGAGCAGCGGCTCTACTCCGAGCTCCCTCTGGATGTCTGAGCTCCTCCCCCTATCTCTAAGGCTGAGCTCAGACACCCCACAGAAGAAAATCATTTCAGCCGCTTGTATCCACGATCTCATTCTTTCAGTCACTACCCAGAGCTCATGACCATAGGTGAGGGTTGGGACGTAGATGGACCAGTAAATCCAAAGCTTCGCCTTCTGGCTCAACTCCTTCTTCACCAGGATAGTCCGGTGCAGTTCTCGCATCACTGCAGACCCCATGCCAAACCGCTGATCCATCTCACACTCCATTCTGCCCTCATCTGTGAACAAGACTCCAAGATACTTGACCTCCTTTGCTTGAGGCAGTAACTCTCATCCAAACTCACTCACTACCAGACTCCACGCTACAAATACACCTTTTTAATAAACTGTATGAACTTATATATAAACTGACAGTTAGGACATTTGTGTGTACCTTTGTGTTTATGTGGCCTGTCCTGTGTGTTTAGTTCTCTCAGTGTGTTGGTGTTTTAATTTTGACCTGCCAAAAAAACTGCAGGTGGAAATTAGCTTTAAGTGAACTCATGTGCAACACAGCAAATTTCACACGGCCCCCTACAAATAATTAAATGAAATGATAAATAACAAAAAAGCCACATGGTTAGATAACAGATGTGATGAGCTTTGCAGAATAAAACTCTTTTGAACACAAACTCTAGTTTCAGGAAAGACGAAACAAAACTATAGGCCAGGACCCCCAGGGCCCTAAGGCCCAGAATCACTCAGTACGTTTACATGACATTAGAGAAAATGGATTCATTGTGTTAGTCCGACTGAAATCTTACTAAATTGAATTTCTCAAAGTCGGACTAACACACCTAGATAATGTGTTTGGGAGTCGAATTCCTCCTGCATGTATACAGTCAGTCACACCTTAGCTGGCCGAGGCGCTCTGAGCATGCTCGTGCGTGTAAACGAGGATTTAGTACAGTATAGACAAAGTCAGTGGGTCTTCAACAGTTAATTATTGCCCGAGAACCCCCAAGCAGGTTAGTCCAACCCTGCAGGGCCACTGAGGAGTGCTGATTCAGCTTCACATTTTAAGACTGTAAAGTGTCGACGAACTCTTCTAATGTAATTGTGGTTCTACTGAAAGAGGAACTGTTGCATCCGACTGATTAGAGTCTGAATGAGTTGTTTTCTGTTTGAGAATGGAAGTATTGGCCCTGAGAGGTTTGGAAGAACAATTTGAAAGTGTGTCTTTGCTCATCTTTAGTACCACAGAGGTGTTCAATGAAGAGTAAAACTTGTTCAGGATCAGTCTATTGTCCTTCTATTATCTCACAGTTTCCTCTTCCCCTCCTCTCCTACCTCTTCCTCTCCTCCAGCCCTGCTGACAATGTTCCCTCTCTCTGATGCTGAGGTGGACCTGAGCTCCACATATTTTTTTTTTGCCTCAGCAACCAGATCCCTCTGAGAGAAGCCGAGCCGTCGCTTCACATGGTGTCGGGTCTCGGCCATATTGAATCCGAATGGGAACGGCAGTGTTGGTTTACGCTCCTTCCTTCAATAGCGGAGGGACAATGGGAGTGGGACAGGCGAGAGGCCCGGTCCTCCCTGGACACACAGAGGCGAGACAGTCAGAGCATTGAAGAGGATGAGGATCCATCAGAAACCAGCGCCGGCTAATGTGAAAGTCTCAGGTTCAGTGTCTGGAGAAAAGGCTCCTGGTTGGTAACAGTAGACAGGAAGCTTTGTGGACGCTGCAGCGTCTTTATGCAGCAGAACAAACTGCTGCAGTGTCGAGCTCCGCTGAGCCGACGTCTGACTGATCTGATTCTGACAAGTTCACTGAAGTGACCGTTAGAAGTAGGACAATGTCTTAATGCACAGTGTTTGACTTGATCATTATTCGTTGTAGGCGTGTCATGATTCCTGAAAGTTAGTGTTCAACACCAACACCAGAGAAATTCCACGATCCTGTTACTCAATGTGATCCCATGGTAAAAAACAAAAACACAAAAATGAATCCCATTCACACATTAACTCCTTTATTAAACACATTTACATTTGTTTTGATTTAAATTATATTATTAATCCCTGATGATCCGCCTCAAACAAAATGTATGTGGGTTCATGGAGCCCGGTCTCACTCTGAAGTCACTGGAATCTGGCGCTTGGGCAGTGACCGAAGGAAAAAGGCGTCCTTTAACATCGGCAGGATACACGGCTGGTTGCTGTTATAGTTTAATGGCACCCGGCGGTGTCAGGGTGAAACCCAGCAGGACAAGGACACAAAGCATGATTAATAATTTCATGGTTATGTTTAGGAAACTCACATTACGATTCGGGAGACTGTGGTCTTGGTTAAACTTCGTGCTAAAACAGCAGTTTGGTTTCTGTGTTTGCTGTGAACACAGAGGCTCTGAGCTCGGATAAACATCAGTGTTGGGAAGACGGAAACGAGCAGAGAGGTGGTGACGACCTCTTCTTCTGCTGCCTTTTCCTGTAATTGTCCTCCATTGTTTAAAGACAGAAACTTCAGAGTGAACAAATGCAGGTTTGGAGGAGCAGCTGGTCACCTGCTGTCAGGGTGGCAATGGCAGGAAATCCACCATAAACACTCGCTCTGTGCTCAGCGGCGGCTCTGCTTAATGTCTCTCATCCCAGAGGACTTCAGACTGATTGGAAAAGCTTTTTTCCAGATGCTTTTTTTTTTTGTTTCAAACAAGCCATTCATCCCGACAACAATGAGGTCATCCACTATTCTGGCTCTGCAAACAGGAATCCCTAAACAAAGTTCAGCTCCTTCATGTTTGGCTGCAGCGTTGTGTGTGTTCACTGGTGTGTGTGAACTATTATGGAAGGACATGAATGGGAGTTTGTGAATTGGACGATGGCGGCCAAGTGACATCAGCTGGGAAGGCTTTGAAACAGTCGCCCAGCCTGGAAACTACCAGGAGGATGTTTAACTGTCTGAGTATTAACCAGGACAACAATTTCACTTTACTGCAGGCTGGGTAGTTGTCTTTCCCCCCCTGAACGTAAAGTTTCTCATGACCATTAGGCCTTTGAAACCTTTTTATAAATTGTTCCACATCTTTTGAAAGAGAAAGAAATACTTTAACTCTTAATGTCTTTGTTTTAATTAAGTTACAGGCCAACGTTTCACAGGTAGACACACTTGCACAAGTCCTCTGTAATGCATCGATTATGATACATTTACTCATCAAATGAACAGGGACAATGCACAGTGGTAAAACTGACTTGATCAGACTTGTTTTCATCTCTATATTTTTTGCTTAAATGTTTTACATGCTCCATACAACGGTTCTTCAAAAAACAAACACTTTTTTTTCTGTAATTATATTCAGTTTTCTGTCCTGGTTTTTGTATCTTTGTCTGTTATCAAGTGAGATATGTCTTGGTCAAGTACCAAGAGTCAACAGTCATGTAAGTGACGATGTTCCCTCAGGCAAAGTTAAACTTTGACTGAAGTTTGAGGACTGAAACGTCAATAAAGTGATGGACAGTGAGTGCAGTTCTTTGTTTGTCTTTTTAAAGTTTCTTTCCAAGTTTTTTTTTTCAAATTCAATGCATCCAAGACTTCTGGTGTGTAAAAACTTTTTGGGTAATGTTAATCATGGTCACTGTCCTAGATTATTGTGTTAGCATGCTAATGTTTGTTGATTAGACTGTTCAGAACCCAATTATGTTCCAAAAACCAAGAAAATATAGTAAGAGTGGATTTCTACTCTAAATGCACTCATAAAGCATTATTATGTTTTTCTCTTACTTTCTCTGTCCATTCCAATAGACAAAGAATCTAAACACAGAAACCACCTAACAGTAAAAGAGCAGTATTTCCCTATTTAAACAAGTGTCACTTTTCTAGTGATATTCAGATCCTGTGTTAGGTCATGTTAATCAGTGTTTGCACAGCAGCATGTAAGTGGAATATTTATTTTCATTAGCCATGTAAACAGTCTAGTAGTAATATTGTCTTTTTCAGAATGAGGGCAAAAACTAGAATGTGTTGTGCATGTTAACGTAGTGACTGTTACACTTGGGAACTTCCAGTCCAAGAGTCCTAAATTAGTATGTGGAGTACGGCAGGGCTCCAGCTGGGGTCCTCTTCTATTTGCTTACTTTTGGCTACATTATCAGCAAACATAACACCAGCTATCAGTTATGCAGATGACGCTCAACTTCTCACCTCATTATCCCCTGACAACTTTCATATTAACTCCCTAGTCAACTGCTTGGAAGGATGACTGGATGGCAGCGGACTTCCCTCAGCTGGATCTTTGAGTACCTGAAGTCCATTCATTCATTTATTCTTTTTCTATAACCGCGAAGGGTCGCGAAGGGCTGGAGCCTATCCCAGCTGACACTGGGTGAGAGGCAGGGTTCACCCTGGACAGGTCACCAGACTATCACAGGGCTGACACATAGAGACAGACAACCATTCACACTCACATTCACACCTACGGACAGTTTAGAGTCACCAATTAACCTGCATGTCTTTGGACTGTGGGAGGAAGCTGGAGCACCTGGAGGAAACCCACGCTGACACAGGGAGAACATGCAAACTTTGAAGAGAAGGGCTGAATGCTGTCTGTTTATAACCCCAGCAGATCTCTCTGGTCGCAAGGTGGAAATCTCCTCCATGTGCCTAGAGCACTTTCAAAGTCTGCTGAGACTGGGTTTAGCATTTATGCATCTAAAGATGTGAACAGTTTGCTTGCTGATCTTAGACTTGCTCCGACACTGAACTCTTTTACAACCAAACTACAGACCTTCCTCTTCACGTGAGCATTTTCTTAAATGTATGTATGCATAGATGTTCCTGTTTATTTGCACATTTTTTATGTGAATGACTATGAACTGCTTTTATATGACAGTGCCGTACAAACACATCTGAATTAAATTGAAGTGATTCATCAGATTTTCCTCCAAGATATGACTTTTTTTATGCCAGATTGCAACATTATTTGTCCATGGAGATAACTAAACTTGATTTGTAATCATTTACTGCTGTTAAAACACCTCACGTATCACACCTAATGTGCCCTCAGTGTCCCTAATGTCTCACCAGCTCTGTCCTATTAATAGCTCACTGCTGAGTCCCGTTCAACAGTTAAAGGTTAACTCCTGCAGGAAAACAGTGACTAACATGTCGCCGCCCGCCCAAACTCTCTCTGGAAATCTGGTGACACATTAAAGTCTTTCCTGGAGCAGGCGTTTACCCATAACCCCATGCTGTTGGCCCTGGGATTGCTGCGATAACAGTGTTTACCGCTGATGTCATGCAATGGGGAGACTCATTATGCATCACTGTGGTTGGTGGCCTGAGAGGCTGCATGATGACAGTTTAAATCATTGCCAGAGTTCATTATACAAACATCTGTTATCAGAAGGAGGGAATGTGGTATATGTGTTAAAAACAAAACAATCTTTTTAAATATAAAGCTAAAACTTTTTCTCTTTGCTTCTTCCTGTTATCATTGCAAAAACACACCTGTATAAAAAGTGAAAAGTGCTGTTTTCTCTGAATGACTGATCTGTCTTTGCTGCTTTGGCTAAAGTTGAACAATCCTGTGAACCTCTGAAGACTTTAGAGAGACAAGGTTTTAATGGGTTTCTTTCACACATAAATATACATTTTTGCCTCGCACCCGATGAAGGTAAGGTACGATAACCTTTCCTAAAGGGACATTTTTCAAAGTGGCACCATTATGTCAAAAATGTTGTTGACTTTTTTGGACCAAAATATTAAAATCTAATGGACAGGTTGAAATTAAATATGTTTATCACATTGCGTCTCCCAGAGGATGAACTTTTTAAAGCAAACTTTTAATTTTTTGGCTCTACGAGCAGTTAAATCATCAGAATTACATGGAGCTTTAGTCTCTGACTTTTTCTCAGTTTGCGTCTTTTGGTGTGCTTCTTTCTTTGCCTGGTCTCCCCAGAAACATTTGTTAGATACAGTTTGCATCTTTAGGTCTCGAAAACAGCAGCTATGTTGTTGCCATATTAAATTCGAGCAGGTTGCCATTACATGTGGCGTCACCCAGGGTTCGATTGTGGAGACTCTACTATTCAGCCAAATCATGCAATAGCTCCTTTGCAGTTATGTGACTTTTATGACACACAAAATTCAGATGGAGGGCAGGAAGTGATAAATCCATATACTGCGTGAATTGGAAAGGAAACTGACTACAGAAGGATTGGATGAACCTGCAGGCATCATCAAAAAATTTAAACTCATGTTAAATGTGTTTAACATGTTAAATCCTTTTGTTAAAGAAAGTTTGGGACTATTTAATCGTATCATGCAGTTGCAAAACTTTGGTTTATGACAAACTAATTCCCATCAGCCAGCTGTACTTTGTGTTAAGTGCTAATTATCAAATGTCAGTCTGCTTACAACTTAACTAAGGTTGTGAACATACTTAAAATTATACCTGCTAAACATCAGTATGATAGCGTTATTGTTGTGAGCATGTTAGCATGCTAATGATAGCACTTAAAAGTCTTCCACGGGTGTTCTGGCTCAGTGAGCAGTTAGTTTTAGTTTCAGCCTGACTCACTGTTTTCTCTGCTGCCCTTCAAGGAACAGATCATTCATATTTGTTCTTGGCTCTGTTCCCTCATTGTAGTGAAGATGGGGGAGGTTTGTCTTGGCACAGCAAGCTGCTGGAACATTCAGCCAGACAGCTCTCACCTGAGCTGCTGATCCAATCACCTGGCACCGTGCTGAAGGTAACAGGAAGTCAGTCAGAGATCAGTACCAAGGTCACAATTCCCACCAGTGAGCCTTCTTCAGTTTACAAAGTACTGTGCTCCAGAGAGACACATGATACTTCACCATTTCAAACATGGCAGACTACAAAATAAAAGCGTGAAATTAAAACAGCAATTAAAACACATACTTGGTGCTTTTTAAAGAATAAAAAATAGCTTTTGAGTCATTCCTGAAACAGTGTGCAGGAGTTGATAATTGTCTTTCAGTCATGGGTGGTGTGTAAAGGCTCCGTAAACTCAAGTTTGAACCCAAAACTGAGACGTTTACTCGAGGTCGAAAACAGCAAAAGCCAAAACCACACAGGTCAGAGATGTGAGGCAAACTCAGCCAGTGGGGATCAGGCCAGAGAGCAGGAGTCCAGAAGGCCGGCAGGATTTCAAAAGGCAGAGAAAATGACTGAGCCACTAAAACAGAGGCACAACTGACGATCTGCCAGCGAACAAATGGAGGTGGGCCTGTCTATCTGCTACTGGGCTGATGGGGAAGTGTGAACAGGTGTGCAGGTGGGCGGGGGGAGGTCAGGTGATGGAGGAATGGGGAGAGGAACACAGGGGTTACTGCAGGGCAGGTGTGAGTGGCAGGATCTGAACAGAGAGGAGAGTTGAAGCATGGCAGGAGGGACAAGCAGGAAAATGTGAGATAAAGAATCAGCTGACATCTGTGTAATCAGCCGAGTGGTACCTAACGTGCGACCCCCAACCTTTTCGTGTTCATCTATATGAGACCATTTTCAACATACTTTGTGACCAAGTCAGCTAATAACGGGTTATTAAATTAAGTGAATCCTGAGGACGGAAAGTTCCAGGTAAAAAAAAAGATATATTACTGGTGAGACCAAAGCAAAGAGTGGAGAAAAAATAAATATATGTTTGTGTTGTTAATGTTTATTTTTGCTATCTTGGGTCCAGACTGCTTTACGGCATACGTCATATCCCCCTCCTCTCCTTAGAGTTGCGTAGCCGAACCGAGGGGAACGAAGTTAGACGTGGCAGAAGCGACAAAGAAACGGAAGAAAGTGAAGGTGTTGTCCGAGGAGACAAAGAAAAGAAAACGGGAGAGCGATAAAACAAGAGCTCGAACAAGGATTAATATTGGCCCGGCTTTCACACGCTGGCAAGAGCTGAAAGAGGAGGAGGGATGCCCGACCGATGGTGACCTGGCGCTGTTACTGCTGTTACCCTCTACCCTCTAGGACACATTTCGAAAAAAAAAGAATGAAATGAAAATGAATAAATAAATAAAGCAGTCGGCCTAATCGTGTATGTACAAAATGCTATAAGGCTACTTTCCCTGTTCTGAAGACATGATGATGATCGCGCATTACACGGACAGCTTCAGGAAGTTCACTGGTATCGTTGGCTTATCAACAAATGCACGCGCAGAAAGATTTTTGCGACAGACAATACCGTCTTTTCGTCTGTAGGGGGACCCCGTGAGGTAAAAAGTGCAATCCTCCATTGTGTTGCTTTAAAGTCCACTGACCAAGCTGCGATCTATGACGACTTGGGACGAGCACGTGCTTTCCTATAAAAAATAATGCCCCAAAAAATCCTTTTTAACCCATGTATTTGGGCACACTGCAATCACGTGATTAATGCGCTGGCCAGAATAAAGATGGAAGCGGGCCCTTGCGGAGGCAGGTTGGGGTGGTGAATGGACACCAGAGTTTTCCCAGGACTCTCCTCATTGACCGGTTCTGAGAAACTTGACCTTTGAGTGAACTCATTTTTAGGTATGTCGTCACCATGTTTCTTTTCCTAAAACAACCACAGTGACTTTAGCTACATAAACGTGAACATAGAGTTGCAGCCATGAGCCTTTGGCTTCGGTTAGCAGAGGCCCAAACTGTTAGCAACATTCTTCTGTGTGTGAAATGCTGATATTGATACATGTTTTATTTCGACTCTCGTTCAGACTTTCCTTTCTGATAAATCCATCTTCCTGTTTTGGGTTGCTTTGCAGTGTGGGCAGTTGTTGCCAGTGCTGCAATAGCAACTTTCTCTGCAGGATTCTTCACCACTAAATCAGACTGCCACCATCTGATGGGATGTGCACGCACATTTGTATTTGTAGAACAGCCAATAGGAACGCTTCTCTCTGGAATGAACTGTGATTGGACAAAGTCTCCTGTCATCGGCTAGATTTTTTAAAGTCTGAAAACAGAGCCAAGAGGAGGTGCTGAAGTCTACTGCTCTCTCAGTCCACTTGAATTACAATATGCTCAAAGGTTATAATAGGATTTTTGCCCATTGACGCCAAAATAAAACTGCCTACGCCAGCTTTAACACTTCCTCAGGAATATTCTAGTTTTATATATCAGATAATAAATTGTGTTTTCTTTACTTGAGTCAGATTCATCAACATTACAGAGTAGATTAGTGGGACACTTCCTGGTTTAAAGTCGGGTCTCGGAGCGGGTTTGAGAGTAGGTTTCCTGTCTGGATGCTTCACTGTCAGCTGCTGATGAAGTAGCAGCATGTTTTGGAAAGTAACTCATCATGTGCAGTGAGGTCATGTGGTTCCTCTGCCAAGTCAGCAGTCAGAAATGAAATGCAGTTCGGCAATGAGATCAGAGGTTACATAACCCAATCATCACTCGATCTCCTCTGTGAAGTGAGATGACACGACGGCTCGTCGCCAGCGCTGTGACAATACAGAGCAGTGTGTGCTGACAGGGAGAGGAAACCCTCCCTCCTCCTCTTCATCTCAGGCTGTAAACACTAATCCTCTCTGTCTCTCCATTCACCTCTCCCGCCTCGCTGTCCTGCTCTCTGTCTATTTTTGTAACCGGTATTCACCCAGTGTTGTTTTATCGAGGGCCAACACCCTGCTGACGAACCCTGCGTTCCCTTTTTATTCCTTTTTAAGGCTGTGTTGTCTTGTTTCTGTGCTCCATGACACGACCATCTGCATTTCTATTTACCTTCAGCCTACATGTTTGGTGTCTTTGGAAACTTTAAGACTCTGATTAAATATTCTGCTGGTATAAAATATGATTGCAGTGAATTCATCAGAGTACAATTTCCCCAAAAACTTTTTTCATGCAACTTCTGTTTCTCCTACATTTAGCAACATGAATGCACCAGAGCTGCATTCACTGAATATTTTGGCCACTCAGACACTAGAAACGTGTACATTTTCTAGTCATCTTAGTGCGAAAATATCTGTATTTACTGGTCACCTTCATACAACTGTCAGCTGTGAGTGTAAACACAATGATTAATAGCTTCTGTCATGGAGTCAAGAAAAGCTTGAGTCTTTACAAGGTTTGTAGATCTCAAGAGCAGTCTGACATTTAAAAAAATCCTCTTATTACTTCGTCTTAATGAGAGTCACAGATAGGTTAGTCTCGCTCACCAGACCTTTCTCAAGAAAAGAAAGGTCTGGCTGCGCCGACTCTCACTTTAAGATTGGAGAAAAAACCCTCGGCTTTTTTGTATTTCTTTCAACCAATCACAATCGTTCTGGGCGGTGCCACAGCAACGGTGCGCTTGCAAAAATATTGCCGGGGGGGAAACAGGTTTTGGTGTAACACACCCACAAAAATATCACCTACAGGACGCGAACCATAGCAGAAAAATGGCTACATCCCCGCAAGATCAAACACTGCAAAAGTTAGTAAAGGACGTGTTGAACTGCTACACAACCGGAGGTGGTAGGGCGGGACTTCAGCGGGTGGCTCGTTCCGCCCAATGAGAGGCTGATCTATGCAGCGAACTTCCGCCCACTCAGACTACAGATAGGGCCACGACGTGGTTAGCTCAGCTGAGCACGGAGACAGAAGAAATCCACTTTGACCAGATATCTCTGTATATACACCAACACATTCTCACTCCCAACTCCTCAAATATCAACACTTGGTCAGCAGCCATACGCATCAAAATATGACACGTGTCCTGTGTCAGTTCGGGACGTTCAGGGACGGCATATCAATGTCTGCTTGTTGCAAGCATCGTCTCTTTTCAAAATAAACTCATAGGTGCTACATCGTAGGCAACTGGACTTGCTTGCGTTTCTTGAAGACGTTTCGCCTCTCATCCAAGAAG
Organism: Epinephelus lanceolatus; assembly: GCF_041903045.1. Lineage (NCBI taxonomy): Eukaryota > Metazoa > Chordata > Actinopteri > Perciformes > Serranidae > Epinephelus > Epinephelus lanceolatus. Next base: position 48,566,645 of record NC_135736.1, read on the forward strand.
CTTTTTCAGTTCTTCAGAACTTCTTCAAACGTCAAGAAATGCAAGCAAGTTGCCTGCGACATAGCACTTATGATTACCATGACCTGGAAGACTGAGAATCTTCACCGACAAAATACACTTATGTTTTCACAGGAAAGGCACAGTTTCTGTTTGTAACATGCATACAGTCTTTTTCAAGACAAACTAGGTAGGTGGGAAACTTCCTTTGAGTCAGGCGACAAAAGCATGTGGTTAGGTTTAGAAAAAAACATCATGGTTTGGTTTAAAATAACTTAGTAACATCATGTGACATTCGTCATAGATATGGTTTGCTACACATGCTAGCAGACTGCGTCACTATTTAAACAACTTGACTGACTTAATGTCCAGAGTTTGTTTGACCCATCCACCTCACCTCCCATCTGCCCTGTGTGGACTTACTCGCTATCTATTCTGTGGTGGTCCACACATCCACACTGGAAACAGAAGCCTCTTTAACAGTGCTTGTTCAAGAAGGAAGGCGGGACTGTCTTGCTGTCATGCCGCCTCGCCGTGCTGTTTATAAGGTACAATCACAGGAGGTAGTAACAACACCACTGATGTATAAACAGGACCGTCAGGGTTTTAATGTGATGTTCTGTTTCCTGTTTTATTTTGAAAGTCTGTTATTTGTCCCCCCATGTCCTGTCAAGTTTCGTCACCCTGATTGTCTGATTGTTTTCACCTGTGTCTCATCATCTCCCCTGTCAGAGTGTATATAAGTCTGTGTCTTCCCTTTGTCCTCTGCTGGATGTCTTGTCCTTCGTGTGAGCTTTCCGGTGTTCTTCCAGTGTGTGTTCCGCATGAGATTGACCCTTTTGTCGTATTTAGACCAGTGAGTTTTTGCCTGTTGATTTGGTTCCCTCTGCCTGTGTGTACTGACCCGGACTGTATTAAAACAGCTGAACTTTGGATTTCATCTCAGTTTGCATTTGTGGGTCCACCATTGTGTCTGATAAGGGAAGGCAGCAGCTTGGGTGTGACGTTTTGATGACGTGTTATGTGCACGACCCACCTTGGGAGATTTAAAAAGTAGCCGTTAGCGGCTAACTCAAAGAAGGACAGCCGTCGAAAATGTCGGCAAATTAGGAAAACAATGAGGTCCAGGAGCTCCTTACCATCACCCTGTCTAAAATCTAAAGTCATGATGCCGCTGTCATTTGGTTCTGTGTAAAAATGCAAAGGCAGCATAAAGAAGGGACTTCGTAGCAGCTCTATAGCGCCATCTGTGTTTAAGAACAGTAGTTTTATAAGAGGTCTGTTCTCAGTGACCTAAAACACAGTTTGCGTGGACGAAAGGTCAAAACATGGACAGAGCTACGTTTTCAAATAAACCCGTGTACATGTAAGTGGTGATGGTGAAAATCAGAAACAAAGATAGAAAACGGAGGAGGCATATTTTGAAGGAGCTCTGTATGATTTAATGTGTTTGAGTTTTATTTTGGTAAAGTTTTCGTGTCAGCTCTCTCTCTGCCTTCTCCAATTAGAGCACTGAGTCATGGGGTTGCACAATAGCCAAGCAGCGTAATCACATAAAGCCGGCTTATCTGTCTCGCCAAGGGCACCCAGTGTACTCTGACCCACTGTGTGTGTGTGTGTGTGCAAAGATAAGCAGCCTGAGTGCAGATCCATTAGGAGGAAGTGAAATGGAGCGAAAAACAGGTTGTAGAGGAGCAACAGAGCAGGTAGACGATCAAATCAAAACACATCCACAGGTACAAACAGCAGACACAGACACAACGTCAGGAGGAACCCAGGAGAAGATATACCCAGATCATTTACTGGAGTACAAGTACAAGATTATGTTCATCAAAATATACTTAAAAGTACCAAAAGTAAAAGTATTCATTACCGTGTATCGCTGCATGTTATTGTTCCCACAGCTCCTGCAGTAAACCTGAGCTCAGTGAATAAAATATCAACTACATCTCTCCATTCAAATCAGCTTTATCGACATGCACACAATGCTAACACGAGAACAAAGAAGAAGAAGAAATGTTAAAGCTCCAGTGTGTCAGATTCAGGGGCAGAAGTGGAATATAATATAATCAGTGTGTTTTCTTTAGTGTATAATCACCTGAAAATAAGAATCGTTGTGTTTTTGTAACCTGACAATGAGCCGTTCATATCTACACAGGGAGCAGGTCCTGGTCTACAGAGATCACCATGTTGCACCACCATGTTTCTACAGTAGCCCAGAACAGACAAACCAAACCCTGGCTCTAGATAGGGACATTCACGTTTTCACATCGGCCACTATAGTTTGCAGCCCCTCCACGACAAGCAGCATTGGAGAAAAACAGATTTTTTTTACGTGCGACTTCTTTATTCTCTGTTTTTACTGGTTTACGTCACCTGGTCCGTTTGTTTCGGCTCTCTGTAAAACCAGCTCAACGTCTGGATCTTAAGTTATCTGATTAAAAAGGTGAGCACACATTAGCAGGTGGTGGGCGAAGGGCCTGTCTCTGACATGCCGAGCACTGTTGGAGAAACTGTTTTGTGACATTAAACTGCTTTTTACTGGTTTAAATCAGCCGGTCTGTTTGTTCTGGAGAGGAAGTGACCTCTGTGGATAACTCAGCTCCTGGTTAAAACCTCCTGAACAATGAACACTGAAGGAGTTCTGACAAGAAGAAGTTTCAGCTTGTTGCAATCTGCAGTCCTCTAGATGCCACATGGACAGTAAATCTCTGAATCATCAGACGTGGAGTCGTTTCAGGACTCAGTGATGTACGAGTGTTTTATTGTTCATAAAACTTGTTGTGTTTGATGTTGGTGCTGATATTTTGGTTATATGGACGGTTAGCTGTGTTCAAAGGTTTATGAGCAGCAGCGAAAATAGATAAAGGAACAGGAACAATGCTACACACACACACACACACACACACACACACGCCATAAAGATAACCATATGCAAATAAACACAGAGAAGGACGATGCTGTTTCCATCCTGCCTGATTGTTTTAGACAGAATCACACAGACACACACGCGCACACACACACACACACCTGTCTCCAACGACTGCAATCAGATAAATGTCTGAGCTGCAGCGCTGGTGTTTCGATCACATGGGGAGGAAATCCAGCAACAACACTCTGTGCGTTTACATGCACAGTTGTGCGACTCCTCTACGATAGGTGGAGATATGCCCTCTTTCAGCTTGTTAGTATTGGACCTTTTTCCTGTTGACCTATTACGTCACAGACCAAACAATGGACAAACAAGTTAGCTACGGTTAGCTAGCTGCTAACTGGTACCATGGTGGACAACTTTACAGCTCTGTACATTTGGTCCGTCCAAAAAGTCACGGCTCTGGATGTAGATTTCTCCATGTTGTTACCAGCTTCTTCTTCTCTTCCACATTTAATGCTATTGGACTTCCGGGTCAAAGCCCGGGGCGGAAACTGTGGAGCATGCTCAGAGCGCCTCGGCCAGTTTGGGTCTGATTGACTGTATACATGCAGGAGTCACATGATCTGGGTGTGTTAGTCCCACTATGACAAATTCACTTCAGTACGATTTCAGTTGGACAACGTGTTTACATTGAAAAAATGGAAGGATGGACAAAAATGGGTGGGGGTGAAGGAAAGAGTCTGAAAACTGAGGAAGTGGAGAGGGAAGGATTGATGTGTTGACATTGTGAAGCCCAAGGACTCAGAGAGAGACTAGGACGCAGTGCCTACGCCATAACCTGCAGACGTGACAGTGACGCAGACCTCCTGTCTGTCTCTGTAAGCTGAAACCATTTCCCTCAGTGGAAACAAAGCTTTGATTTACTTTAATTTCACAGATAAGAAACAATAAATTGTGAAGACAATAAAGCCTCCACTAAAATAGCATTTTAAGTCTTGTGTGTGATTTATCCTGGCTTCATATGAGCAGAGGAAATCTCTGCTAGCTGCTAGGCTAATTTATACAATGTAAAATGCCATAGGCTTGTGCTAATAACGTTAGCATGTTGTATTTGTGGGGAAAATGTGTCCAGATAAAGACAAGTGTTTGTCTGTGAATGCTGCGAGTTATAGTGAAGCTGATTTGTGTTTGACACTGTCTCTATTAAGCCATGTTTAATGTGTGTTTAACGTGTGTTTACTTTACAGCACTTCCGTAGCGCCGACTGGTGTTTTGGCGTCTTGACACAGACACACAAGTATAAATGCTCACAATGACGCAGGCTCTGCATAGAGCTGACACACAAGTATAAATCTGCCTTTATAGATTATTAGACAGCCCAGGCGCCAGAAGAAAATGTTGGCATTGTACGTTTCTGCAAACCACAGCTATGTTACATTTGTATGTTTCATATGTATCATATTAACATCTCTAAAGTGACGCACGTACGAGCTGACTTTGTCATCAGGAGGTGGAGGGGATGGTGGATGGCGAGACACCTGTGGGCGAGACGTCTGCTAAGCTTAAGACCAAAAACAAAACTGGTTGTCACATTGCGACTCATAGTGTTGTGACCTGTCACTGTTTTTTCCAGTGGAGATTGTTCCCTAAAAGTAGGTAGCCGAAACATGATTGATTGTGCCTTAACTGAACCACACATTAACCCCAGTGTGATTAAAATGTTTCCACATATCTGCTAATAATAATGTGCAAATATAACATGAGGTTTTGCAGAGCGTACAGTGCAACCCCGTTCAGGCTGATCAGATGATGTCTGGGTTTGTGCTCGATGCTAGATTGATCCTTTATCTTTTTCTGTACTGTTTGGTTTGTTGTGTAATAAGATTTTAAATACAAGTGTTCTGCTGCTAAACAGTTCACGCAGCAGTGAAAAAGGCCTCTGACTAAAACACTGCAATGATATTTTAGTAAAACATGAGGTTTGGTTTGATGAAGTCACAGCTTTTTACTACTTACAGACTCCTCTCTTCTTTCTGGACTGCACTCTTTTGTCTTTTTTTTATGGCTGACACTTGTGAAATCTCCCTCATCTCTGATCATGAAGATATCTGACCTATGAGTTTGTCAGATACAATGTTTTGCAGCTGCACTGAAGGCCTCCGTGAGCCTGTTGGCTCAGATGAATCTTCAAAAGCAACAAACGCCCTCTTCTCCTGCTGCCTCGAAAGATGTTTACTGTCTCTAAACCATCGAGGAGAAACTCCCTCTAATATTCTACCATCCGCCTTTCAGCCGGCGCTTGGCAGCTTTGAACTTGCGGCGAGCTCAGCGTTTGATGTCAGCAGTCTGGAAGAAGCCTGAACCTGTGGTTGGGTTGTGGTTTGTCGGGACGTTACGTAAACTGTCATTATTTGCAGCTTCTTACTCCGAGGGCCTCGGTTACATCATGGTTGAACTTTGCCGTGTGGCGCTGATGTTATTTTTGGCAAAGCGGCGTTGTGCACCTGAATAGAGAAAGGCTGGCGCTGCACTCAGGAGGAAGAAGAAGGAGGAGGAGGATGAGGAGGAGGGTGAGGTGACAGGAACGTTTGCTTCAACCAGCGAGGCTGTTAAAGACTCCATGAAAGTTAAACGCTCCCCTGCTGATGAGTTTAGCAGTCGGTCCCTGTAGACGCTGTCGGAAAGAATGAAGAGCAACGGGGAAGGAAAAAGTCAAGACGTCCAGTTTGGCGCGAGACTCCTTCAGTGACTGCTTTTACAGATTATGATATTCTTTTGAACTGAAAAAACCCCAACCCGTACAGTCTTTGTTGGACTTCGTCTCCTGCCTCTTAAATTGTCTGCGGTCTGGAAACGTTTTCCTGACGAGAGGAGCTGGCGAGGCTCCGAGCTGCTGGACGGCTCCACTCTGCCATCATCATCATCGTCATGTCAACTCGGTAACAAGGCTGATTCCCAGGCACGGATCTCCTCCCATGTGCTTTTTAAGCTTCCTTTCCCTTTTTTTAAAAAACATTTCTTTCTTCCAGGGAAATTCCGATCATTTCCCCTCCTGAGGCCGGAGCTGCTCCCTCCTCCGAACTGCAGGGTTTATTTGGAAATCGGGTTAGACTCGAAGACCTGTCCTCCCCATCCCCCCTTCAAACCTGGCAACCCCTCGACTCCCACACACACACACACACACACACACACACAGAATCCCCATCATGGCTGCAGATGTGGCACATCTGGCTCCAGCAGTGAGTCATTATTCTTGGCTCGCTCTGATGCTCCGCTCCCCTCTCTCTTTCTCTCTCATTCTGATGCCATGGCAACTGACGGATGTTTGGCAGGAAGTCGTTGGCACTGAGCCGGGCCGAACGAGTAAGAGCTGTGGAGCTCAGGGAGAGAGAAAGAGAGGGTTTTTTTTCTTTGTTAGAGAAACAGAAAGCAAAAAAAGTGTGTGTGACAGAGTGAGAGAGTGAAAGTGTGTAAGCAAAAGAGCGGCGAGCGAGGCGAGGTGGGCGGGGCCTCATCCTGGCGATGGTCCAGTCCAACCATAAAGCTCTGAGTCTGGATCAAGGCCTCTGGCAGAACAAAGCTGTGTGCCACAACGCCATCACTGCCGCCGCCACCGCTCCCGCTTGGCAGCCGCCACGTTTTCCCAGCAGCCCTTGCCTTGGCAGCTGGCCGACCTTTCCCCGCAGCCCTGCAAAGAGGATTAGGACAGAGGGGGGGGAGACGGGGAGAGGCGAAGGGAAAAAGAGAGCCTTGTTGTTTTTCTGCTGTCCCCTCACTTTGCCCTCAGTGACATCACCACCGCTCCGACTCCAGATGCGAGGCGTCCAGAAGTGTTTTTCCCCGGGTTTATTTGACTTGGCCATCCATTTTATACATGTTGCCACGGGTGCTGTATCTCGGGGTGCTTCGGGGGGGGAGGAGCGCCCAAAATGGCGCCTCCTGCAGTCTGCAGTGTTGACAAAGACATCGAGGGTCTAACGATAGAGGGTGGTGTATGTACAGGTTATAGACGTCTGAGGAGGAGCCTGGTGCTGAAACTTTACACAGCATTAAAGTCCTTCTAACAGGAGCAAATTTGAGGTTCGATTTATGTGTTTCAGATTGTAACCCCCCCCCCCCATGAGGCAAACATGTGATCCGTGATACGATTTTAATAAAAAGCTCAACATCCACAAAAACTAGGCTGCTTTTATTTATCTTGCGCCTCCTGTTAGAGGTGCTCCGGGGCAGACCCAGAACACACTGGAGAGATTACATATCTCATCTGACCTGGGAACACCTCGGGGTCCCCCAGGAGGAGCTGGGAAGCTTGCTGGGGAGAGGGACGTCTGGAGTGCTTTGCTCAGCCTGCTGCCCCTGCGACCCGGCCCCGGATAAGAAGATGAAAATGGATGGATGGATAAAAAAAATGGAAACCTGCTGCATAAACCAGATGCTGTCTGTAGCTGAAGGTGACCTTGTACCAGACCCAAACTGTGTCTGAGATCACATATTTCCATTAGTACACTTCAGTGTACACTATGTACACTACGTATTCCTTGCACGGTGCACTTATTTCAACAGGGTAGTGTTCTCAAATTGCGCACTTCACTTTTGCTTCCGTTTTGTGATGGCTATTTAATTTTTGGCCACCTCTATTTCTTCTTTGTCGTCTTCTTTTTAAACGGCGGACTGCAAACACATGGTGAAGCGTTATCGCCAACATTTGATCGCTATCTCCACCCACACATAAACCAAACTTATACCGCAATGTCAGTGGTGATTAAAATGTGCAGCCGTAGCTATGAGCAAGTTAGCTAGCTAGCAAATGCTAATGTTAGCTAGTAAGCAAACATTAGCACTCACATGTTTGCGGTACCAAATCATTACAGACCCAACAAAGATTACTGACAGCTTCGATTTGACAACAGTTTTAGTACACATGTAGAACTAACAGGCTCCTTGTTGTCTCTGGCTGCCACGTCAAAAGTTGAGAAGTTGAGAAAGATGGCGAGCCCTGAGGGTGAGAAGTGTTCATTGTTCCACGCTCAACTTTTGTACCGTTGTGAGTGTGCCAGTAGTACACTGCATTCTCCTGTACTATGCAGTGTGAATGCACATAATGCACTCAAAATATTAAGTGTTTAATACAGAGGTCTGTGATTTTTATTTGTTTTAAACCAAGCTAGCAGCGATGCTTTAGTGACTGAAATGTTGCTCACTCAGTCAGTCACTTCACCACTTTAGTACAGACTTATATATCTCAACAGTGTTGGGGAAGTTACTTTTAAAAAGTAGTGTGTGCTCGTTACTTGTTACTTCTTAAAAAAGTAATCCCTTACTTTACTTAGTTACCCTCTGTGAAAAGTAACTTTTTACGTTACTCGTTACTTTTACGTTACTTTTATGGTGCTTGACTTTGGGTAGAACCCCATCCCATTTCCTAAATGTGAAAAAATCCGAGTTTCCCACTGGTATTTACCACTTTGGTGATAAAATAAAGATTAAAGAGTGAGAGTTAATTTGTGTTAACTAGGCTACATGAATTTGTTACATGACAGATTACTACTACTAATAGCCTATTTGCCAGTCAGACCTGCTGTATCACTGAATGAGGAAAATATTAATATTCACAGACACTATCTTTGAACAAATAGTGTCATATTCATGAATAAATCATTTTCTGTTCTGTTATTACGTGTGTAACTGTGAGACTGTGTTTGTGTAACAGACTCATACTTTGCAGTAAGCTACAGACCTGCACGAATAAATTAATTCATTTTCTCTTCTGGTATGGTATGGTAGGTGCTTTATTAACCCCTCGGGGGAAAATTTCAATGTCACAGCAGCAATTTAAAATACACAAAATAGGAGCTGCTGCAACAGGCTGCCGTTCACACAGCGCCAGGAAGGTAGGCAGGTTATGATTGTTCTGTTTTCTGTTAACACAGTGCTGCATTTTATTGATGTTTTGGGGGTCGTTTTGATTTCCTTTGAGGTTCCGGGGTCGTATGTTGCCCATGTCTGAGGTCTGACTAGCGAGGTTAACGTTACATTAAACAACACTTACCCAGCCATACAAGTGCAGTTCGCTGTCAGTATATAGTTGGTCGACTTGTTCAGAATCGCCCAGGTCTTGTACATTAGTTAACGTTACTGTTTTGTGTCCTTGTCGCTGGCTCGGCAGTACTTCGGTCCGTAGAGCACAAAAACCATCAGATAAATCCCGGTATTCAATATCTTGGACATGACCGCAAAGTACAAAATTATACACATCAAGGGATTTATATGCCTTGAGTTTTTCATGCGTATAAACGCCAGGTTTCTCCACAAGATATAAAAAAATGTCCGGCCACTGTAGCTTAGGCCATTTCGTTGGGTCGGAAACCTCACTCCGTTGCTAATTGTTAGCTTATTTCAATAAGCTAACCTGTCTTCGGTTGACAAACCGTTAAAATAATCAGTGGAGGCGTGTGTATCTTCCATATTCCTCATACGATTCTTGATTTTGGCGCTCCTGTCTGTACTGTTGACATGGCAACTGTCACAGTTCCTGCCTAGTGCGCAGCTGAGGCAGACAGGCAGTGTCACCGTCAAATCTGTCCCCGGGAAAAGTAACGTTGTGCCCAACTGACAAAGTAACTACGTTCCTTTACCATATTTTCAGTAGTAACGTGTTACACTACTTTTTACCCAATAAAAGTAGTTACGTTACTGTAACGCATTACACACAACACTGTATCTCAACAACTACCACATGGATCCCCAGTGGATGATTCCTAAGGGGCCGTGCCCGTGTTAACTTTGAGTCGTTTTATGGTACATCCTCACCATGTTTCTTTTCCTAAACCTAATTTCTGTAACTTTATGTTGAGGGAATAATTCTGTGTTCAGGGCATAATGTTATCCATGGGACACTTATTCGTGGGATTTATGAACTGAAGTGTGTGCATTTCCCAAGGACATCATGTGGACTGGTGTATGAAGATATGTTGTGGCTCGAGATGAAAAGTCAGATAATCAGAACAGTTACTACAATTCGTCCATCATTAATGTATGCACCAAATTTCATAGCAAAAAGCTGAATTTTCTTATAGACTGGAATTACCGCCCCATGGTCATATGACTCCGCCCACCAGTCCACCCTGTGGTTGTATGACTCCGCCCACCAGTCCACCCTGTGGTTGTATGACTCCGCCCACCAGTCCACCCTGTGGTTGTATGACTCCGCCCACCAGTCCAGTGTCTCTGACAGTCTCCATCCATGTCAGTGAAAACATGGATGCTTCACACACAGAAGATCTATACAATCAGCACAGTTTCAAGATTAGAGTCACCAATTCAGTATCTGACCAAATGTCTCCCCTTCTGTTCCTGAGATATGACGTTAAAACATGATGATGTCACAGTCAAGCTGACCTTTGACCTTTTGACCTTCATTATTTTATCCTGTCAGACATTTGTGTCAAATTTTGTCATAATTAACATTTGAATTCTTGAGTTATGGCCAAAAACACTTTGTGAGGTCACAGTGACCTTTGACCTTCAACCACCAGATTCTAATCAGTTTATTCTTCAGTCCAGGTGGACGTTTGTACCAAATTTAAAGAAATTCCCTTGAGGCGTTCTTAAGATGTCATGTCACGTCACGTGTGATGGATGTCCGTATAAAAGGACGTCAGTCCCAGAAGGATGGACGGACGACCCAAAAGCATAATGCCTCTGACCACGGCTATCGTGGAGGCATAAAATAGTCCACACTAGCCCGACATCACAGTCTGACATAGCAGCTACTTTGTTATTCAAATAAAACTGTTAGTTAAGTGAACCTACAGTCTTTTACACACTGATGCAGCTCTGTAGCTAGCATACTATGTCAGAAGATGATGTCCTTAATCCTAATCCTGTCTGCAAAGCACTGATTGAGGGAAAGTCATCAATGAACACAACACCAGACCTCTTTGAATCTCTGAAAGAATTCAGAGGTCTGGAACCAGGCTGGAAGCTTTTATCCTCCTTTGTCCAATCACCTTCTGTTCCCAGCACTTATTGATTTAAATTTGTGTGGAGGTCTATCAATAGATCGGTGAGTCATTTCCTGAGTCTGTATCTTTGTAGGGCGGTAGATGCGTCCATCAGATGGGGATGTTTCCAGGCAGGAGCGTTTACTGCACAGAGCGGCCCGGCTGACTCTGTGAAGAGGCTGCCAGCATGTAAATGAGATGGAGATGTGTTTGTTGAAATGGTAAACAGACTGCTGTTGGTCCTGCGCCAAAACTCCTGCAGCTGGAAGAGAGGGAGAAGACGAAAGCAACAGCAGCATCCCGGTAAACAGGAAGCAGTTCATTACTGCTAATATCCTGACAATAAAGTTATGTGCTGATAAGTGAGGAGATAAAAGTGCATCGCCCAGCCTCTGTTTACCATCCACAGACAGGAGGAAACACAACACATCTGCTGGGTGGGGGGTTTACCCAGAAGTCCCTGCATTGACACGACTGCAACGTGCTCTGCAGGCGAGTTCTGTCCGAGCAGCAGCCTCCTCCACCTGCTAAATACCTCAAGAAAACTACAAGTGACTGGACAAATACACTAAATTTATATTGTTTATTTAGGTTAAACTAGACTAAAAGTCAAAAAGCTGCGGGAGAGAAGCCACAGAGCTCCTTACAGACTCAAAAAACAATAAATAAATCAACACCCTGATGATTCATCTATTGTTAGGGCTCATTTATTCTCCCTTTATGCACAAAAATAGATGCATCCGTTTCAAACGTTGTTAATGTCACTGCTCTCATACGTCCATGTGTCCTTTATGTTGGCATAAATACATCCAATAGATGGCACTTGAGGGCGGAGTCAAAAGTTTCACACAACAGCAAACAAGGTGACCATGAATAGGATGGTGAGGTTGTACCTTTCAAGAGAGGCAGTGTTGTCTGTGTGGCCATTAAATACATCCTCATGTGGACGGAGAATTCTTTTCCCGATTCGTTCTGCCGTTACTTGAATAACACTGTGTTGAGTTTTGATGGATATCTGCTTTTAAATTTCAACCACAGTGTAACGTTTATCCAACACCGAATGGTTGACGTCAACCCAACGCTGGGTTCTGACAGAGATCTGATTTTGAATTCCAGCCACAATACAATGTCGAGCCAACGTCGGGTTTTGACGTTGACCAGATTTTCATTTCCAGCTAAAATGCAACGTCTGTTCAGCGTTAGAGTCCGATGTCTTTCTGATGTCACATTGACATCTGGTGCCAGCTGGGGAGAAACTTTGGTAACATTAAGACGTCAAAGATTTAATTAAGCCTTCCTTATTTTGCAACAGAAAACATCAGCTTCATCAACAGTTCCACAGAAGGAATCCACACGAGTTCACAGGATGAGTTTAATGCAATATTCAACAAGTTGAAACTGATGAAGGATGTTGTGTTTACAGCCAGTCAAACCTCCTCCTGAGTCAGTGGACGTTTGTTCTGCTGTCAACAGTCAGTGAGGCATCAGTGCAGGAAGCTCCACTCAGACCCACGGTGAAGGCAGGGGGCCTCTTAATAATTGAGCAAATAGCTTTGTAGTATTATCTTTGATGTGTTAAAACGGGTTTAATTTTTAAACAGAGCGTTTGGTAAATGAAGCATCGCTGCACACAGAGAACAGGCTTTGATGATGTGGAACAGATGATGCATTCAGGGCAAAAAAATAAAACACATTTCTGTTTTATCTCGCTTCAATCGGAGGCAACTGTCAGCGGTCCAGATAATTAAGAATTGGCCTGGAATTCAAACAGAGAAACAGATTAGCCTTCGTAGTCCCGGTGGGATCCACTCTAAACACGATGTTTAATGAAAAGCCGTTTGAAATGGTATTTACAAGCTTTTGGCAATTAATGATGTCTGTCAGTACAGACGGAGGGAGCTGCCAAACTGTTCTCTTCACGTCTCACAGCATCTAAAGGAGTTTTACCTCTTTAATGAACACACATCAGCCTGCAGCTGCTAAATATGGACAAAAATATGTGGACAGCAGCGGAACAAAGGACGTACACTGAACACTGCGGTCTTGAGTTAAATATCTCAACAATTTCTGGACTAGACTAATGTGACATTTGCTGTTAAGATTCATAATCCCCAGAGGATGAATCCTCATAATTTTGGTGGCCATTCCTGAATCGCCACCAACAGGACAAAGCATTCACTTGTTCACAAGACACATCAGAAACTAATTCACAAATTGGATGTAACATTTACCGATAACATTCAAACATGCTCTCATCCCAACTCATCAAACATTAACGCTTTGTCATGTCTACATATGACGTGGAAGGTACCCTTCTGTGTTTGTTGTTGACGTTCAGGGACGTTTCTGCTTGTTAGATGCATACAGTCTTTTTCAACCTAAATTGTATCATACCACTGCAAAAGGAGGCTTTTGGTGTTGGTGTCTCACACCAAAAATCACTGACAAAGTGGTCTGTATCTGACATGTTCAGAATGACATTATTTGGAAAACAAAAAAGCTATTTCAGGGTCTGAAGCAGTGGTTCTGAACTGGTCCAGCTATGAGGTCCAGATTTCTTCTTAGCCACTAGTTTGAGGTCCTCACAGTTAAATACAATCAGCATCATACTTGTGTTAGCCATGCCGTCGAGCTAATTTGCTATTTCTGGTCAGTAGCTGTCCATTAGTCACTTGCTCCACAGCAGGAAACAATACTGTGCTGGAAATTGTGTGTCTCTTGCAAGTCACTTGAGGTCCATTCAGAATGGGAACCACTGGTCTGTAGTATGCGTTTGAAGAATATGTACAAGATGACCCAGCAGTGAAAACAGGTTAAAAAGATAAATAGAGTTAGAGGTTAAAGCCGAACTGTAGACTGCAGATCACAGTATGAAAGTGAACCACCACATCAGAGTCAGAAGACATTAAAAATAAACTTTGCATATTTTTGAACAGCTGTGTGTCTTTACATTGTGAACGACAAAACACCACATTGAGCGGTGTTTGGCTTCTCCCATGTGCCAGTGCCTGTGCCCAGACCTTCACCAGTGAATGGATGGGGAGTTACAGGGGAAGGCAAACGCAGTTCATGTGCACACACTGTGATGACACACAGCTGGTTGGATATCAGCAAAGTTTCCCTGCTTCCCTTCACTGGTTCCTGTACAGCAGGGTCGGTCTTTGTCTCACTGTTATAATCATTACAAAGCAAAAGCAGCATGTGTATACATTCAGTAGGCTATATCTTCAGTAGCTAGCTAGCTAACCCTACACTTTACAGGGTTTGATTTTGGTTTTGGAACAGGGAAGAAACATAAATCTTTTTCAAACCTCTCCAGGTAACGAGTATCATTAATACACGATGTGCCCCAGGCACAACACTTAACTCCAAATCCACAAAACCAGCCTGAAAATGAAGGCAATCTGAAACTGGCTGAAAGGTGGAAGCTGGCTGATCCTACACTATGACTGGCCAATCTGCGTTTGTGGGGTGGGACACGGCAAAGGTTCAGTTTTGTGGCTGCAGATTCCTGAAGGTTATCCAGATTCCTGGCAGACAGTGCATCCAGTAAATGGGCACTTGAACTTACCGCAATCGAATGACAGTTCTAAAATCATCCCGCTCTGCTTAATGGAGCTTTATTATAAGTTTCAGCTCATTGTTTATCCACTTTACTGTTCTGGCGCTCTCAAAGTATAGCTTTCAGAGAGAAAAGCTGTGTAAACCCACTGTGCACCACCTGCTCAGAAGCAAACAGCAGACAGACAGTTAGACTCCAGCTTGTGAACACAGTGGAGCATTCAGCAGCTAAAGACACAGATATTTCCCGCACGAGTTGGTGGAGACCAAAAACAGAGCTAAAAGAGAGAGAATGTTGGACTGACATTCATCAGATGGACACAAACACAGAGATGAATGAATCATTGTGACGCTCTGTAACTGCTGGGTGTGGAAATAAGCAACTGTTTGCTAACAAATTCATCAGCTTAAAGCTTGAACTTGTTTCCGCTGGTTTGGGGTTTGAGGAAGTCTTGACACCATTTAATGGGATCCTTAAGTGTATCTGCATAACTCAGAAACTCAATCAGATGTTTACAGAGCTGAGGACCCCCAGCATGACAGCCAGATGGGGTGTCGAGTCACCAGAAGTCCTCTTGGTGAAGTTGCTGATGAAGGAATTGAAGGATATTTTCGGTCCCAGGGAGCTCTGTGACTGTAAATGGTTAATCATTCCTGAAGCTCCAGTTTGACCTCAGCGTCACCTCCCAGCTCTGCCTTTTCCTGTGCTGATTTCCCATCGTGGAGACTTCCTCCCCCATGTGAAACTGCTAAGCTGAATAAACTGCCTGGGTCGACCCCTGGAGACACAAGGCCAGGTCTGCAAATCTCCCATCTGAGAGGCCCACGGGGAAGCTATTTAAAGACCCCGCTGATCAGGCGAAACACACTCGGCTGATGGAGCTTCATTAGCTCGTAGCGTCTCACATTCTGCGACCGCTTTACTGTCTGATACAGTCACAGGGATGTTGTGTTATAAGTAGGAAGGAGGTCACACCGCTTTTAAAGGTCCAGTGTGTGGGATTAAGGGGGATACATCAGCAGTATGGATATGTATGTTTTCTTTAGTGTGTAATAACCTGAACATAAGAATCGTTATGTTTTCATCACTTTAGAATGAGCTGTTGAGTATTTCTTTATAGGGAGCAAGTCCTGGTTTCAGTGTCGGCCATTGTGGCCTTCTTATGTTTGTATTGTCCTAAAGTTGTCATGATGTTAACTGTGGTTTGTCTTCTGTTTTTTTTTTTTGTTTGTTTGTTTTGTTTTTTGTGTGTGTTTTTTTGTGTGTTTTTTTTTCTCTTTGCTGTATATTGCTGTATTGTTTGGTTTTGTCTATTGGTGTCTGTTTTTGTGTATTGTTGAGTCCATGTTTGTTATATGTCTGGACCCCCTCAAAAACAAGATGATGCATCTCAAGGGGTTTATCCAAATAAATAAATTTCAAATATAAATACAGTACAGGCCAAAAGTTTGGACACACCTTCTCATTCAATGTGTTTTCTTTATTTTCATGACTATTTACATTGTAGATTCTCACTGAAGGCATCAAAACTATGAATGAACACATGTGGAGTTATGTACTTAACAAAAAAAGGTGAAATAACTGAAAACATGTTTTATATTCTAGTTTCTTCAAAATAGCCACCCTTTGCTCTGATTACTGCTTTGCACACTCTTGGCATTCTCTCCATGAGCTTCAAGAGGTAGTCACCTGAAATGGTTTCCACTTCACAGGTGTGCCTTATCAGGGTTAATTAGTGGAATTTCTTGCTTTATCAATGGGGTTGGGACCATCAGTTGTGTTGTGCAGAAGTCAGGTTAATACACAGCCGACAGCCCTACTGGACAACTGTTAAAATTCATATTATGGCAAGAACCAATCAGCTAACTAAAGAAAAACCAGTGGCCATCATTACTTTAAGAAATGAAGGTCAGTCAGTCCGGAAAATTGCAAAAACTTTAAATGTGTCCCCAAGTGGAGTCGCAAAAACCATCAAGCGCTACAATGAAACTGGCACACATGAGGACCGACCCAGGAAAGGAAGACCAAGAGTCACCTCTGCTTCTGAGGATAAGTTCATCCGAGTCACCAGCCTCAGAAATGGCAAGTTAACAGCAGCTCAGATCAGAGACCAGATGAATGCCACACAGAGTTCTAGCAGCAGACCCATCTCTAGAACAACTGTTAAGAGGAGACTGCGCCAATCAGGCCTTCATGGTCAAATAGCTGCTAGGAAACCACTGCTAAGGAGAGGCAACAAGCAGAAGAGATTTGTTTGGGCCAAGAAACACAAGTAAAGGACATTAGACCAGTGGAAATCTGTGCTTTGGTCTGATGAGTCCAAATTTGAGATCTTTGGTTCCAACCACCGTGTCTTTGTGAGACGCAGAAAAGGTGAACGGATGGATTCCACATGCCTGGTTCCCACTGTGAAGCATGGAGGAGGAGGTGTGATGGTGTGGGGGTGTTCTGCTGGTGACACTGTTGGGGATTTATTCAAAATTGAAGGCACACTGAACCAGCATGGCTACCACAGCATCCTGCAGCGACATGCCATCCCATCCGGTTTGCGTTTAGTTGGACCATCATTTATTTTTCAACAGGACAATGACCCCAAACACACCTCCAGGCTGTGTAAGGGCTATTTGACCAAGAAGGAGAGTGATGGAGTGCTGCGGCAGATGACCTGGCCTCCACAGTCACCGGACCTGAACCCAATCGAGATGGTTTGGGGTGAGCTGGACCGCAGAGTGAAGGCAAAGGGGCCAACAAGTGTTAAACACCTCTGGGAACTCCTTCAAGACTGTTGGAAAACCATTTCAGGTGACTACCTCTTGAAGCTCATCGAGAGAATGCCAAGTGTGTGCAAAGCAGTAATCAGAGCAAAGGGTGGCTATTTTGAAGAAACTAGAATATAAAACATGTTTTCAGTTATTTCACCTTTTTTTGTTAAGTACATAACTCCACATGTGTTCATTCATAGTTTTGATGCCTTCAGTGAGAATCTACAATGTAAATAGCCATGAAAATAAAGAAAACGCATTGAATGAGAAGGTGTGTCCAAACTTTTGGCCTGTACTGTATATTAATACATGTACTGTGTCTGTGCAGCAGTGTTTCAGATCGCTCCATGTTTCCTGTGTCTGTTGATCAGTCAGTGAAGCTGTGATGTAACGCAGAGATCCTGAGCTCCAAAAGTTAAACTAACACCTCCCGTCTGTGTTTTGTATGTACAGTGTTTGTGCTGAGTGAATGATGTGGGAAACGTCATCCTCGCTGTCAGTTCATGTTTGTGTTTCCATTTGGGAAGTGAAATCACATGAAGGATTTCCCCCCTCCCCTCCTCGCTGTGGGAGGCAGCGACAGGAGGATCAGTCAGCTGACTGAGGGGATTTACGGGGGGTTAAATCTGCAGGTTGTAAAGGGTCATTAGGAGGAAGGCTTCAGAGACGACCAGCAGCCATAATAAACTCAGTGATCTGTAGTATCACACTAAAATGCTCTATGCAGCATAAATGTATTGAAAAGTTGACAAAAGAAATTATGGCAAAATAAATAAAGTTATATTACCAAAGTAATATTTTCATTCATCTGTTTGTGGCTTTGAAATTGGATTTATAGTGCAAAATTATTCTAATTTAAACATGAATTTATTTAACAGTTGGGGAAATTTGGTTTTAGGCAGGATTTATACTTCTGCATCAAATGGACACCGTACCTACGCCAAAACCTGCACCTCCCCAGAAATGTAACTGCACGTCACAGCGATGCAGACCTCCTGTCTGTCTCTGTAAGCTGAAACCATTTCCCTCAGTGGAAACAAAGCTTTGATTTACTTTAATTTCACAGATAAGAAACAATAAATTGTGAAGACAATAAAGCCTCCACTAAAATAGCATTTTAAGTCTTGTGTGTGATTTATCCTGACTTCATATGAGCAGAGGAAATCTGTGCTAGCCACTAGGCTAATTTATACAATGTAAAATGCCATAGGCTTGTGCTAATAACGTTAGCATGTTGTATTTGTGGGGAAAATGTGTCCAGATAAAGACAAGTGTTTGTCTGTGAATGCTGCGAGTTATAGTGAAGCTGATTTGTGTTTGAAACTGTCTCTATTAAGCCATGTTTAATGTGTGTTTAATGTGTGTTTTGAATCAACTAATCTCTACAGCACTTGGAAGAAATTTCACCGCTGACTAGTATTTAGGAGGCGTAACTGCAGAGTGACACAGACACACCACCGCACACCAAAAATGCAATTTGTGCTGCAGAAGACTTTTTTGCTGAAATACCTCAAGTGGCCACTGAGAAGAATTGGCCACGAGGCTAAGCTGCTTTCCTGCATTTTCTGGGGTAGCGATGACATGACCCGCCCTACTATTCCTCACTCGGCCTCTGATTGGCTTACCCTGGCATAACCAAATTCACTCCTCCTGCCTAAACCTTAACAATCTAACCAACGAAGGCAGCGAGTGCTAGCCAGTCAGAGGGAGAGTGGGGCAGGTCATGCCTTCACCATCCTAGGAAACACAAATTTGCTTCCTGGATGCTAGGTGTGCTCTCTTCCACGGAGTCCACCATGTTGTTTCTACAGCAGTCCAGAATGGACAAACCATCGCTTTTGGCCAGTGTCAATGGAAATGAATAACCGTTATTTTTTTGTTTTCATTCTAATATTTATTCAGTGTTGTGAGCCTAAAGTCTTTACACCGGAAAAAAAGTTTTAACATTGAGATGACTAAAATGTGCATCATACGTCTGTGACCGGGCGCCTTTTCCTCTAAAGACATCTAGCAATGGCAACAGTAGTCTTGAGTCTCCCTGGCGAGGCTAGCTGTGGTTTCCAAATCCAAAAAGGGAAAAGTCTCAGGGGAAAATAGAGAATTTAATAGTGCGTAGACAAATTTGTTTGCTTTCCTCTGCAACGCTACAAAGTTTAAGTGCCAAATATTCAAATCAAAATCAAATCAAATCAAGTTTATTTATAGCACATTTAAAAACAACCACAGATGACCAAAGTGCTGTACAGAATAAAAAATGACACACAAATATATAGCAATATAACCATAAATAGCTCACTGCACAGTAGCCACCTTGTGCTAAAACAAAAAATGAATGAACTATTAGTAATGTTGATAGGCGACCAGGTGCTTGACTTAAAAGGCTGTGTTACCTTTATTATGAGGCTCCAATACGTTTTGCAGCTGCAGACAGATTTTCTTTTTCTGTTTCTGTTTTAAATGGCTGTTTTGATGGTGAAGGTTTCTGACACCTGTCCTACATGCTGGGAGAAGTTTCAGTTGGTTGCAATCTGCAACCTCACCACTAGATGCAACTAAATCATACACACTGGACATTTAACAGATACATTTACACATGATGCATTCCAGCAGCCATGCTAGCAGCTCTGTGATGTCAATGCTAACATTACAATGTTAGGCTGGTCTAACAGTTAGCATGTTACTGTAGCGTGTTAGCATTTTAACATTTGCACATTTGCACTAAACCTTTTTTTTGTTAAATTACTATTTCATTGGGTGTTTGTTGGGGAAATGAAGAGCTGCAGGTTAAGATGCAGATATGAATGTGTCAAAGATTTAAACTTTGCTTAATTCTTATTTGGCACGAGGTCCTTACTTTGGAAGAAAATCCTTTAAAGTCAGTATTTGGATGTGATGGTTCATAGCTTTGGGCTGTAGACAAAAGAGCTCAGAGAGTCCTCAGCACAAGACTCTGATGTAACTCTGCGTAACTGCCATGTAAAATACACTGAGCTCTGCTGTGTTACAGTGTCTGTGATTGAGGAGAAGACTTTATGTAACCCTGCTGTATTTCTCTTCCTCTCTTCTCCCTCTCCTGCTGTAGATTTGCCTAAAACGCAGCCCATGTGTGAACGCCGTCCAGGATGCAAACAGCTCGGTGCTCCTGCACATTTGCCTGCAGCGTCGCTGGAAAAACAGGATGCATTGTTTGCCACTGCCTGCCTCTTCCCTCCCGGCTCCTCTCCCTTTCTGTTCATCTTTCCATCAGCTGACTGAGCGAGTGAGGCAGGCCGTGACACGATGCCGTGAAGCCTGACAGCAGAGAGACGAGTGGAGACGAGTGCAGACGAGTGGAGACGGGCCTCGGCCTCGTCGAGGTGAGAGCAGTGATACAGGCAGTGAGTAAGAGATGATGATGCTGACTCACTGCTGGCCAGACACCAACACTATCACACATCAGTCGGCTGCTTTGTTCCCTGAATCCATCATCTCGGCATCCTTTGACTTTTATATCAAAGCCTCTTTACTGCAGGGACTGTCTTTTACCAGGCCTTAAAATGATTTACACTCAAAAGAGAGAAAACTTCTTAGTTTTTATAGTTTTCATCTCTAAATATACAGCTCATACAAAGATTTATTTTGCTGCTCAAACACAAAAACCAGACTGGAACCAGTTGTTTGTTTTAAAGGTCAATGGACTGAACAAGTGGACAGACTGTGAGTTAATGTCACAATATTCTGTACAGTAGCCTGCAAGGACAATATACCTGTCATGATGCAGGTTTTTTTTATTTGTCTTCTTATTGCTAGGATTTTGTCTGTTGGGTTTTCTGTTTGTGTTCTTCCTTGTTTTTAAGCTGTTTCCTGTTTTATGTCGTAGATTCACTCCTCATGTGTCATGTCTGGTTTTATTTCCCGTCTTTGTGTGTCTCCCCATCCTGATTAGTTTCACTCACCTGTTCTTACTCCCCCAGTCAGCGCCTTCCCCTCATTTACCCATCTACCCCCCTGCCCTGCGTCAGCCTCATTGGTCCTTCCCTGCTCCTGAGTTTTTCCCAGCCAATCAGCTCCCTGCATGTTCTTCTGCCTCATCACCTTATTCCCCTCACCTGAGCTCCTCCACCCTTTTCCTCCACCTGCACTTCATCACCTCATCATAATAGTTTGTATTTAAGTCCTGGTGTTCAGTTCAGTCTTTGTTGGAGCCTTGAGTTGGTCGTGTGATGTTTAGTTGCTGTTTCCCTGGAATAAGAGTGACCTTTTGAACTCCTGTGGTCTGCTGTCTCCTGTGTCCACACCACTTAACAATACTGTGACATGATTAAAACATTAGCAGTACTGCTGTACAATGCAAAAAACTAAAAAGCAAAGCTAAACAAAGAACAAGAATTACCACCTCATAGTTGTATGCCTCCACCACCCAGTCAAGTTACAGTTACAATTTACATCCATGTTTGTCCAGACTCATATGTAGTCAAAGTCAAGTCAAACCATGACCGTTAACAACGCTTCAAACATGAATGTTGCTACAAAGAACGTACAAATCCAAAAACATGGATGCTTCACACACAGAAGATCTATACAATCAGCACAGTTTCAAGATTAGAGTCACCAATTCAGTATCTGACCAAATGTCTCCCCTTCTGTTCCCGAGATATGACGTTAAAACATGATGATGTTACAGTCAAGCTGACCTTTGACCTTTTGGATATAAAATGTCATCACTACATTGTTTTATCCTGTCAGACATTTGTGTGAAGTTTTGTCACGATTAGCGATGAATTCCTGAGTTATGGCCAAAAACCTATTTTTGAGGTCACACTGACCTTGAAATTTGACCACCAAATTAAGTGGATGTTTGTGTCAATTTAAAGAAATTCCCTCGAGGCATCTTTGAAATATCATCCTCATTAAAATGAGACAATGTAAGGTCACAGTGAACTTGACCCTTGACTACCAAAATCTAATCAGTTCTTTGTTGAGTCCAAGTCGACGATTGTTCCAAATTTGAGGAAATTCCCTCAAGGTGTTTTTGAGATATCACGTTCACAAGAATGGGATGGACGTAAGGTCACAGCGACCCTGACCTTTGACCACCAAAACCTTATCAGATCATCTTTGAGACTAAGTGGACATTTGTGCCAGATTTGAGGAAATTCCCTCAGGTCCTTTTTGAGATATCACATTCATGAGAATGAGATGGACTTAAGCTCGCTAGCACAAGGTCACAGTGACCTTTACTTTTGACCACCAAAATCAAATCAATTTATCATTGAGTCTAAGTGCACGTTTGTGCCAAATTTGAGGAAATTCTCTTAGGCCTTCTTGAGATATCACATTCCCGAGAGTGAGATGGATGTCAGGTCATAATGACCTTGACCTTTGACCACCAAAATCTAACCAGCTCTTAGTTGAGAAAAAGTGGACGTTTGTGCCAAATTTGAGGAAATTCCCTCAGGCTTTCTTGAGATATCCCATTTATAAGAATGAATCAGACACAAGGTCACAGTGACCCTTTCCTTGTTAAGTCCAAGTGGACGTTTGTGCCAAATTTGAGGAAATTCCCTCAGGCTTTCTTGAGATATCCCATTCATAAGAATGAATCAGACACAAGGTCACAGTGACCCTTTCCTTGTTAAGTCCAAGTGGACGTTTGTGCCAAATTTGAGGAAATTCCCTCAAGGCGTTTTCAATATTGTGTTCACGAGACAGACAACCTGAAAACATAATGTCTCTGGCCATGACTATCACTGGTGTGGAGGCATTACATGTTAATTTATTAAAGTCTTGTCCTAATAATAACATCAGCATCTGGCAGAGCAGTTAGATTATTTCTAACTGTTTCCAACTGAGATGAACTTGTTTCATTCTGGGTGTTAGAGAACAGTCGGCTGCGGTAAAATTATGAAAAATGAAAGTGATTTCAGAGGTAATTGTGTCTTTTGGCACTTTTGGGACTCCGTACACACTATAGCTGTTTGTTTCCTCAGATATTTACAGCAGGATAAACTCATGTAAAGTCACTGAAGTGTGTCCTGTCGGCAGGATGTGAGCAGAGAGGTGGATCTGGTTCTACTGTATGTTCAGTGTGCAGGTCCCAGTTTGCCCTCAGCGCACAGTCGACTCAGCTCAGCAGCAGTCTGAATGGAGAGAGGGGGATTTACAGTCTGCTTGGTAACAACGGCTGAATTCTGTGATTGGCTGTTGGGGCTGTGACGTCAAAGCTGCCTGGAACTGAGACTGGAATGCAACAGAGGGTTTGAAGGCAGCCGTGCAGCAGCCGGACTGATCCTGCAGACTAAACAGCTCCGACACACTTGTTGCTTTCAGTCTGCAGAGTTATTGTTGTCTTACACCCCAAAATAACATTTTCACAAACTGCGTCAAGTGTATTATTTTCATTTTTGGTGTGTGCTCTTAATGGAGAGTGAGCAAAAGTGACGGGAGAAAAAACAGTGAGGAAAAATATATAGAATATATAGAATTAGTCTGTGGTTACAGACTAATGACAAGAATTGAATTTCTCCTCAGGGGGATTAATAAAAGGAAATAAACTTAAACTTAACTTAAACTTAAACTTACAGCACTGTTAAAGGGGTGTGTGTGTGTGTGTGTGTGTTTGCAGGCTGTCAGCTGAACTCCCTGCTCAGGGTTTTGGTATTTATAAAACCTCTTTGGTTCCCTGTGCGCAGAGAGGAGGAGACAGCAGTAAGAGCTCTCACTCTGCCTCTAATTCCAGGGATCCAAGCTGGTGTTACAGTTTGGCAGTAAAGCCTGTTTCATTTAGGTGAAATCAATACAACTTTTTCAGGTGTTTCAATACCAATGTTTCCTTTTTCAAGTCAAGGTTTATTTCTGATGCCAACATTTAAACTCACTGTCCTGACTCCATTACAAATTATTATTATTATATTTTAGATGGATCATTAATAGGCGGACCACAGTCCAGGTCCGGACCCAGACAGCGTCATATCTAGACCCTGACCTGTAACTTACAAATGACTGAGAACTATTAAAGTTTGACGGAGCTGTTTTCTTTTAACTGGCGCAACATTTCACCCTGTTTGGCAGTATGATACGTGGACGGGCGGTGGCAGTTAATGGCGGCTCCTACTGCGGCGGTATGATACACTGCTGGATGGTGTCAGTTTGAAACACAACCGGTAATGATGTAATATTAGGAGTTGTAAAGTCCCTATATGGCGGGCAGGAGGGCTGATGGATGAGTCCAACAAACCCCGGACTTTCACCCAGGAGCCTGCTGTTTGCTTACCGTATGAATGTTGAGCCAAACCATGGTGTTTTTTTTCTAAACCTAACCACATGCTTTTGTTGCACAAGGAAATAAACGTAAATATGAGGAAATGGAAGGTTATTTAAAAAAGACTAAATCCATGTAACACGGTCCTGAAACATCAACAACAAATGCAGTGTAGCTAGCACATCATATGTAGACGTGAATGCCACTGACAAAGCAGCAATATCTGGTAAATTGGGATTTGGGTGTTTAGTATTTGACTCATATTACACAGCGTAACATAAAAGCTGCTGCACGACAAGAAGTCCCTATCAGCAGTAACCACTAATCTGTTAACACTGATGCTAGTTTGCTAAATTACGTTAGCATACAAGGTTAGCAAAAACAAACTCTGTAATACTGTCACTGAAAACTACATTTGGAAGGATTATTTTAATGTTTTAACTTCTCATTATCTGGCCTTTATATTAAAGTTAGCAGCTGTTTCGTCTTCTCATTTTTAACATTTAATTTTAAAAGTTCTGTGGGCCGATACGTTTTTGTTCCTTCTACTTCTTTTTATTGCTCCATTTACCAGAATATTATTTTTGCCATGATTGCAAATTTACAAATAGCATAACTACATGGCTTTTTATTTACTTTATTTGTGCGCACGTTTTACTTTGGTGCAAAGTAACTAAGTAGATTAAGTGGTGTACCTAAGTTCAATTCTGAGGTACTTGTACTTTACTTGGGTATTTCTGTTGTCTGTTACTTCACAGACCCATTCTACTGCAGTACATCTCACAGGTAAATACTGTACTTTGTACTCCTCTACTTTTATCTGACAGCTTTAGTTACTTTACAGATTCATATTATTAATACAAATGGATGTAATATTGTAGATAAAACCCAACAGTATGAAATAAAGTAATTAAAATTTGCTCCATCATTACCAGCTGCAACATTTAAAAGTGTATTAATGTATTAATAATTATAATGTATTTTTTGTTCATCATCTGTCCTCCTTCTAAACTGTTTTTGCCTCTCGTCTGTTTGGTTCTGCCTTCATTTTTGTCTGGCCTTAGTTCAGCATTATCATTATTATTATTATTATTATTATTATTGTCATTGGCTTCTGTTGATATTGCCTCTGAGGTATCTTGCCTCTGCTTTACTTTGTTTGTCAAAGCACCTCATTTTTGAAGGTGCTATATAAATAAAGTTATTATTTTAATTTATAATCCAATAATATATTATTCCGAAATACCTGAATACTTTTTACTTGTGATACATTTTGAACTCGTAGTTAAGTAAAGTTCTGAATGCCAAAGTATTTTTGCACTGTGGTATTACTACTTTTATTTGCGTAACAGATCTGAAGCAGTCAGCACGCGCTGTGTTGTTGTGGTCGCAGTAAACCGACACAGAGTGATGCCTCTTCTCAGACTCAGACGATCTTCGGCTGTAAGCTCTCCGGATAAAGATAGAGAAATGGTGCGCATGCGCCCGAGGGGCCGTCGAAGAATCCAGTAAATAGAACCCCGGAGCACGAGCCGAGTGTCGCTGCTGACGTCACGAGCCTACATTGAGAGCTCGAGCTGAATTGTAAGCGCGAGCTTCAGACGGAGGCGCGCCGAGGCAAAGGACACAACTACGATGAACTCCGGTCGGTGTGACGCTGCTGTTTTCTGAAGGGAAAATACAACGTTTTTATTCTAACTGTTGGTTCTTTCTTCCTTCCGGCGACGTAAACAAACCGACGGACATTTTGGAGAGAGTTTTGCCTTCGCTTTGGGGTTACAACATGTCCTCCGCGGCGGTCGCTGCCTCCAGAAGGCAGTCCTGCTATTTGTGCGACTTGCCCCGCATGCCGTGGGCGATGATCTGGGATTTTACCGAGCCCGTTTGCCGTGGATGTGTCAACTACGAGGGGGCAGACCGGATTGAGTTTGTTATCGAGACTGCGCGGCAGCTGAAGAGAGCACACGGCTTCCAGGACGGCCGCTCTCCGGGGCCGGGGAAGCCCCAGCACGCCGGGAAGGAGATGAACCACTCGGCTGGAGACCAGGGCTCCCGTCCGCCGCAGCCTTTGGACCGCTACCCGCTGTCTGACCGGCCGCCCCGGCTGGGACCGGAGTACCAGGCGGGGCGGCAGGCAAACGGCCTCTCCCTGCCGAACGGATTTCCAAAACCCGACGAGCCTCCGGAGCTGAACCGCCAAAGCCCAAACCCCCGCAGGACTAGCACGGTTCCTCCCAACCTGGTGCCTTTGGTGAACGGCGGCATACCGACCATACATCCGCTCAACGGCCGCCCGACTCAGATGGGTCTGCCCGGGGTTCTGGCCGCGCCTGGCCCTGGGGAGCACGGCAAGCGTCCGGAGGAGCTGAAAGACAAACACAGGCCGGACAGCCTGTCGGACATGTCGGACAGCCACAAGGAGTGGATAGGCAAAGGCAAAACAGTCAGGGACCTGATGGCGCTGCACACTTTCGACAGCAGGTTTAAGAAGGACCACGCCGCCATGCAGCGGGTGATGGGATATGAGCCGAGTGCCACTTCCTCAAAAACAGGTAGGACTGTTTCTGTTTTTAATCTTCAGCACTGGGACATTTTGAATGGGCAGGAACCCTGAAAACAGGAACTGAACAGCACTGAAATTATGTGTCAGCATATTTCTCGCTCGGTGCTGACGTGCGTTCAAACCGACATGCTTGGTATGGTTAACGCCACGCTGCTGAAACGGACCCGTTCACCTCTGTGCACGCGGAGCTTTGGCAACGTCATAAACAAAGCTTTATTCACTGGGTGTTGAGAAATTTCCTGTGTTTCATTATTCACAGAGCAGCGTGCTGGAGTGTTTGTGTGTAGTGTGGTTGTGTTAACCCTCCCTCTTCCTCTTCCTCTGCCACAGACAGGGGGAAGCACCCACGCAGCATGAAGAGGAAGGCCTCCCCAGAGCCAGACGGTGAGGGCAGCGCCTCCAAGATGAACGGTGGTGAGGGCCAGCCGTGGCTCCCCTCGCCCTCTGAGGTCCTGAAGATGCCCCCAGCCGCCCTTCCAGGCTTCTCAGCCGCTCCCCCTTCCACCATCTCCCCTCACTCCCGCACCACACCCCCCGAGGCTGCCACAGCGCAGAACGGCCAGTCCCCCATGGCGGCCCTCATCCTCGCCACAGATAACGCAGGCAACACAGGCTCACCAAAGGACGGCAACCAGGTACACTCCACCACAGCAGGTGCACGGCGGAACAGTGGCAGCCCCCTGTCACCGTCCTCAGCCTCTCAGAGGAGGCTGGCACAGAGGGAAGGGTCTGCAAGCTCCAACCCCTCTGCTCCACACGTGCCCGGGGGCATGGACCCCCACGCACCGCCGCTGCAGAGCATCCCAGACTCTTCTGTGCCGCCTGGCAGCGTGCCGCTGTGCTGCACTCTGTGCCACGAGCGGCTGGAGGACACTCACTTCGTCCAGTGCCCGTCTGTGCCCTCACACAAGTTCTGCTTCCCCTGCTCCCGAGAGAGCATCAAGCAGCAGGGCGCCACTGGCGAGGTGTACTGCCCCAGCGGTGAGCGGTGCCCGCTGGTCGGCTCCAATGTGCCCTGGGCTTTCATGCAAGGGGAAATAGCCACCATCTTGGCTGGGGACATAAAGGTAAAAAAAGAGAGGGACCCTTAAAATGTTCACCAGCTGCTTTTCTTGAACTCTTTTCCTTTTGTAATCCGACTATGGCAACAGCAGCAGGACATAAAGTAACACACAACTATAAATCACCCAGCAAGCCCCAGACAGACTGACGGACATGTACATATTGGACACAAGGGAAGTGTATACTTCGTAAACATGGCTGTAAAATTTTTTGATTTTTCTTTTTCAATACATTGTGTTTCTATATTTTTGAAGATAAAGGTATGTACTCCTCATAACAGGCCCCATCACACTTGTTTCTTTTCAATCTGTTGGTGTACTTTAGGTCTGGAGACAGTCCTGTCAAACATAGAATGTGACTAATCTGAGCACTTGGCAAAAATATAAGAATAAAAAAAGAAAAAAATGCTTCTAGCTGTACATGTATGCACTTGTTTAAGAAAAAAAAACTTGCCAAATACAGTTTCAGACCTTGTAATAATACCTCTAGTGTCTCTGTGGTTTGCTTATTTTCCATAATCAGCGAGCCAGGAGTTGGTTGGAGAGTCATGGCCTGATTGTGATTCAGCCATGATGCAATACCTTCCAACAGGAACAAACCGGCTTCCAGGGAAGAGTGGGTGGAAGAAAAGCCGAGGAGAGAGGCAGGAGAGATAGAGGGATGAGGTGGAGGAGGAGGAGGTCGAGAAAGAGGGGGGTGAAGGCCGGGGTAGAAGTGTGTTGCATAAACGTTTTGTACAGTAAATCACACGTAGGCGGGCCGAGGTCGCTCGCTGCTCAGCCTCGTGTCCTGTGAGTGTTTGGAGATAACGAGAGCCTAAAAATAGTCAGCAGTGGAAACGCGCGTGGCTCCAAGTGTTGCCAGCGAGGCGCTTGTTGATGGTGTCAGGATGACTCCCAATGCTTCACATGCCCCGTGTGACAATGTGTGTCTTCACTGTTGACATGTTTGGATGTAGATTTTGTTGCTGACTCACGCTCCCTCATGGCACAGCACCAACCTGCCTCTTCTTTTATTTTTAAGAACAAATCCTGGCAGCAGATCAGGGCTGTTGTTGACTGATCCCACGCCCTGATTCCAGTGAAAGCATACAGGAGAAGTGAGGTCATGTGTGGTGGCGGCGGCGCTCGGTCCGCTGGGACTGTTAGGACGGGAGCTCGGCACCGGTTTTTCCACATAACTCGCTCTGTCATGCTGTCGGGATGACAGAGGTGCCTCTGGGCTCTGTTTTGGCCCCCGGGGGGACGACTCCAAACAGGCTTCCTGCTTCATGTGACAAAATGGCTGCTGTCAGAGCGGATTTGGATAAGGCTTAAATCTTGTTTATTTTGTCATATTTCTCGCTCTCATCAAAACGGCACATATTTGGCTCATGTTATTTAATACTCTGTGATTCGGCCACTTGTGGATTTTCTCTCGCCGTCACGTTTGGCTGGTTTTGACCTCAGGAGGAAAAATAACACCAAGAAGAAGAAGGAGGACAGAGGGGCCCCAGCCTCAGAGTAGAGGGAGGATATAAATGCCTTGCTCAGGGGTCACGTGCTCCTCGGTGGAATTCCTGAGTCACCGTCCCCCCCATCCCCCCCCCTTCTTCTGTCTCCTCCCCCCCTCTGCTGCAATAACACGCCTTCCACCGTTCAAGGTTGATCACACAGCGAGTGGATGAATGGGGGCCTGTGTGTGTTTATGCCGGGGCCCCGTCGCTTTCAGCCGCCATTCAGAGCAGCAGCAAGGAGAAAACTTTAACCCGTTCCTGGCTCTCTGGCTCCTTCTCCTCCACAGACCGTCTGTTTACAGGCAGCGTCGGGTTTAAACCCCAAACTGAAACATTTCATTTAAAAGTAAAAATAATACTTTTTAATCATGCTTTAAAAAAAAAACTTGAGGTTGCAAATTTGCACGTGCTGCAAAATTGGACGCTGGAGTCGTTTCATTGGCTCATTGGAGACAGCGTACAGGGTTCCCAAGGTCATGGACAACCTGGGAAACTAATAGAATTTCACAATCAGGTTTTCCAGGCCTGGAAAAGGTCCTGTAAATAGTCAAAATAATTGAAAGGTTTGAAAAAGTCATGGAAATTTTGTTGAAATTGTCACTGTAATCTTTTGTGTATGACCTTCCATGCAATGTCACGTAACAGCAAATTAACTTTCTGCAGCTGCCGATGTAGCGTGGCTCTAATATGTTGCTTTGGTGATGTTTTGCTTATATCACGTACATTTTCTCGCTGCATTCCACCCCCCTCTGCAAATATGCCCGCTACCTGAAATCATGTTTGAACAGAGTTTGAATTTGATATGTTTGAAAAACGCCAGGCAAATGGGACGAGGAAAAAAGATGTTGAGGGTCCTTGAAAAGTCATGAAAAAGTTATGAAATTTTGACCATGAAAAATATGTGGGAACCCTGAGTGAAGGAAACAGTGGATTTTTCTGAGGAGAGCTGGAACACCAACATGTTTCTCGATACATTAGCTTTGGAAATATAATCATACTTTAACCCTTTTTGACAGATTTCAAGCAAAAATATCAAATATCGTCCAGTTCCAGCCTCTGAAATTGTGAGGACTCATTGCTTATCTTTGTTGACAGGTTTTGGACTGTTGGCTTGAAAAAAAACAAGCATTTTAAAGATGACACATTTTCCTTTTTACCATTTTCTGACATTTTATAGTTCAAACACTTAAAAAATTACAGACAGATCAGTTAAAATAATCTTAAACTGCAAGCCCAAACCAAATATGTCCAACAGTGAAGGTATGAGTGTCACATAAATAATAAAAACAAGCATTTAAACATCTAAAATTGCACTTTTGAGGTTTTACAGTGTTCGTGAGCCAGTGAGATTAAATCAGTCCAGGTCAACAGACTAACAGGCCGGCTGTGGTTTTGATTATGTAATGCTTTTTCCATTGATGATATTCCTCTTACTCTCTATGGTGTCTGACATGAAAATGGTTTTTAAACTCCTTAAATCTCACTTAATGAAACTCGGGTTATGATTTACTCCACAGACTATTTAAGATAAATTCATTCTTATTTAGATAATCAGTAAAACTGTTACTGTTATTCATGATTACATACAATGATGGCAAAAAGTACTCCTACTCCTTCAGTAAAATATTTTTAAACTACAGTTAAATCCTGCAGTTAAGTTTACCAAGGTAAATGCACTTCTATGTGAAAGTACTTTCAGCTGTGTTTTATTGTTACAGGTCGACAAACGTATTGCAACATGTTTTTATGGTCTGTTTAAAATGTAAAACTTTATCTTGCACAGTCACTGAACTGCAGCTGTTAGATAAAGTTTCCCTCTGAGATCTGCTCAAGTAAAAGTATGACGTGTAACAAACAGGGTTCAAGTTCAAGCGCTGAACAAACTCTTCATCTGAATTAATCACATACATCAACTTCTGCTCTGAAAGTATTTAAAACATTTCAATTCAAATGGATTTTTTCAGATGTGTCGTAGTGAAGCTGCTGGATTTTGGACACCGTTGTCCCTCCTGTCCTCTACCACCCAAACTGGTGTGCTTTCCATTGTAACTCAGTTTGTGAGGGAGTTAGTCGGTCGCCTGGTCGAGTGTGACTTGACGATGCTGGCTGCTAGCGTTAGCATCAGAGGCTGTGCTAGCCCTGACGTCCAGGTTCGCTGCTAAATGCTTTGTGTTGAGGTGATAAATTTCAGGTTTGAAGTTCCCTGATGGTATGAAAATTCCTTCTTGCAGAAACTGCAGAGAACGCTGCTCCTATCAACAGTTCCATCTGGGCCTTTTTTAAATGTAAACGTTGCATTCACAGGGCCGAGCAGCGCCGTCTCGTCTGCCTCCATCATGTGACAAAGCCGCCGTGGCCTTCACTGACGCACCTGGTCAAAGCATTAGTCATGCTTTTCTGACGGAAGTATTTGTTGAATGTGATGTGTCCAAGAACAGTTGGAAATTTGAAAATCCGATGACAATTTCTGTTCTTACCATTTCTGACTGTGATAACTGGTGTCATTTTGGTGATTTTTAAAGAAAACATTCCGTCTAATCCCGCGTATGTTTTCATTAAATATCAGCATTACCTAAAAAAAAAAAGATATATCAGATATTCCTTTATCCCAAATAATTTAGCTGCTAAGGTTAAATTTTTGACCTTGGAAATCCACTTTTTCACTTGTCTGGACCTTCATTTGTTTTTAACCACACCGGGTCCAAGAAAATATTGGCCACGCATCATACAGATGTCTTTTTAAGTTTTATTTCCATCCTTCTAATCCTGCAGTCCTCTGCAGACACAAATTTCTTAATTACTTTTTAAGTCTCTGGATAAATGTCCAGCATTTAGACATGCCCAACAATGGTCTCTGGCGTGAGACTTCTGATAATAGACAGGTCCCAAAAATTTAGCATTTAATTGTCCAAAGAGGCCACTCAAACAAATATTATAATCAGATATAAACCAAATAAAGGTGCAAAATGACAATTACCATGTGTGACTCTTTTACCACGCAGAAAATCAATATTTTGGGGCAGTATGTTCTTCCTTTGCAGCCATGTTGGCGCTCTCTGCCGCTGTACTGCCTCAGCCCATAATACAACAGGTGTGATCCCCGCACTCTGGTCATATGACCTTTTACTCTCGATCAAAAAAAAACTTGCATAAAGAAAAATGCATTTTTCTTTAATTGAACAATATTTTTAAAGGTGGTATATTTTAAATCATTTTTTATTAAAGTTACCTTTTTATCTACCTGTTTCATACATTTATAATCAGTTTTATGGCAGTGAATTTAAATGTTCATGAAAAACTAGCATGAATTATTATGACAGAAAAAGTATTTCAATTCTGTAAAAAATATCTCTCAGTTACACTGATAATGAAGTTTGATGAACACCTTTAGATGCAGCTGAAATCTTGAAAAAGTGAGTAAGCTGACCTTGAGTAAAGACTGTCTAATCAAACTTGTAGCTCACGGTGTATTGAAATCTGTTTTTTTAACTTGGGTTCGGGGACCACCAAGGGCCCTTGAAGGGGTCCCAGAGGTCCCCCTACATAGTATTATTGTTCTGTATTGAAAAGGAGTGTAGACGACTGAATTCCTCTCACAGTTTCCACTTTCACATTCCTTTAAACAAACAACAAAAACTCTCAGATGGGTTAAAACTTCGGTCTGCTGCTCCTTTTGATGTCTGCCAGCCAATCAGACGGCCGATCTAAACCAGATCCAGACCTCCGCCCTCCCTCTCCGTCTCTCTCTGAGGCCGGTTCATCTCTGGCGTGAGGTCGGCCTCAGATTCCAGCCGAGCCAGTTCATTTCTTTTCATCTGTCACCGAAACTCAACACCCAGAGGGCCCGAAGAGCCAGTGGCCCGAGATTAATGGGTTTGCTCAAATTACGTGGCACACTCAGAGAAAAACTCAGGATTTCATCCCCCTCCTGTTCTTCTCTCTCTCTGTTCCCTCTGTTTATTCAGCTGTCCCTCACCCAAAGCTCACCCCCCCTCCTCCTCCTCCTCTTCCTCCTCCTCCTCCTCCTCTTTCCTGACTCTGAAGTGCAGGATGGGGCTGGAGGAAACACGTCTTGAACTCACTGGCTGCAGAACAGCAAACACACAGCGAGCAGGAACAACAAACCTCAGCTGTTCTCACCTCGGTGAACGCTGCCAACAACAACACGATGAAAACACTGAAAATACGCCGTGATTTCATAACAACTGGCTGCAGCTTTACACTGAAATTTAACAAGGAGTGATTCATTTTAAATTTACCCTGATTGACTTTACTCCCATGGTGCCCGTGTTTCGTTTATTGCGCACTTAATAAGGCGGCAAACTCTACCTGGAGGGCTTATCCAGTTTATAAAAACGGAGTTCTGTTACCTTCAACCAGGTCACAAGAGTTCCTGCAGGAAATTGAGTGAGTGAACATTTTCTAATTTATGTGATGACGTATGAAAAGTACAATAAAGTAACTGGTGTGTTGCTGCTAAAAGGTTCCAGTGCAACCATTAAATCCTCTTGTGTGGCAACGTGGGGGGGGGGGACTATAGCTACTAAAGGTGCACTCAGAATGAACTTTAAGTGAAAAGAGACGCACAGCTGCAGACATGTTTGTGGCGTACACGACACACCCCTACAAACCACGCCCACCACTAGTGCAAGACAAACCCACCAACGTGATGGTTATCTGAACCCTGCGACAATGTTACACTGTCATAAATAAATGAGACTAAATGGAGCAATAATCCACCTTATAAATGTAGACATTATTCACTTTATAAGTAACTGTAATGCTTCATAGCTAATCGCTAACTTAGTATTAGTAACACGATGTAGCCTTCCTATTACCCTGATCCTAACCTTAACCACCTCTCTCTTAACACAATACTTAATTGCTAACATTAGCTAATCACTAAATTAGCATTAGCATCAGTAAAGAGATGTAGCCTTCCTATTACCTCTTCTTTTGTAATACTTAGTAGCCAGCTAATCACTAACTTTGCATTAGTAATGAGATGTACCTGGCTTTCCCATTACCCTTTCCCTAACCTCAACCACATCTCTTTTAATACTTTATAGCTAATGTCTTTGAAAGTGATACTTCATAGCTAGCTAATCATTAACTTAGCATCCTTAGCATCCTTATCCTAACCTGAACTGCCTCTCAAAGAGAGTTAGCGATTAGCTAGCTATGAAGTAAGGATAATAGGAAAATTTACATCTCCTTACTTAAGCTAATGCTATGTTAGTGATTAGCTAGCTATGAAGTAACACTTTCAAAGAGAGCTGGTTAAGGGTAGAGATAGGGCAATAGGAAGGCTACATCTGGTTACCTATGCTAATGCTAAGTTAGCATTAGCATAGGTAACCAGATGTAGTCTTCCTATTGCTCTTACCTTACCAATACTTCATAGCTAGCTTATTGCTAACTTGGCAATTTCGTCGGGATTTTGGTGGGTCATGTAGCTGCTCCAGCTGCAGTTACACCTACTCAAGCAAAAACAAGGTGCCCAGGAAGTGTACTGGGCTTTGACCCCAACTTTCATATTGTCCTAACAGTGGCACTGCAATTTTTTTCGATTAGTTATGTAATGCCATTTGGCCTGAAAAACTTTTCCCCATTGACTTGAGTGGCAAAAGAGACATCTGTAAATAAGTGGATTCTTTTTTTTGAGTGTCACGACGCCCACAAAATGATTTCACTATCAGGATTTGATCCATTTGGTCTGATAACATTTCGGAAGTCTAGAAGAGCCGCACAGTTAAGTCGCACTTCTATGGGCTACGCAGTGCGGAAGTAGCGCCGATCATCCCCGGATCATCTGGGTAATTTTAAACGCAGCAGTCAAACCATTTTGGCTTCAGAACTGTCAACTCACTGAACTCTGTTTCCTTCTTCAGTCTGACATTGTGTCCACTCCAAACAATGTCCATGGGCGAAGGGAATTCTGTTTTCCCTCATCAGTCACTAGAGGCAAATGTATCTGCTGATGCGTGCCATGCCATGCCAATATACCTGTTTTACTGTGGTTTTAAAATTGGAGCGGAGCAAAATAAAACAACCCACAGTGTCAGGCAGCGCTGTTGTTACTCATTATTGGTTCCGGCTCACCGCTTGACATTGGTGTTTGTCCCTTCATGGAGCACTGAGAAATTCTTGTTTCATGTCACCATGCCAGATAAACCAGTCAACATGAACTCGGTAGAGTGGGCAGATTCAAAGGTCTGGACTCAGGCAAAGCTTTGCTGCCATTCTGTTCTTGAAAAATCAGAACAGCAGTAATATATGATCGAGATTCTGTTCAAGATGGCTCGTATCCTCTGACTTTACATCTAGCGCCTGCAATGACATTCCCATCAGCCTCAGCCTCTCTTTCAACACGCAGCCGGAATCGGGCCAGCTGATTTGGGGGCGTTATTCACACTGAGTCTCAGCCGAGTCAGGCAACCAGATGCAGCCTGGCTAATTTGATTCTGCATGCCGAGTTCAGGCTGATTCTGGGCCAGGTCATTTTGGCTACCCGGGACTCGTTAGACGCATACAGTGTCTTTTCCAAATACACTTCTGTGCTCACAATAACTACTCGGATATGTTTAGGAAAAGATTATTGTTTGGATTAAATTAAGTAAATTTGTTACGTAACATTATGTACGTGATGTTAGTCAACTTATGTATGTAAAATGAAACAACTCAACGCTGAGTAAAGACATGAAAGTCTTGTGTTTGACGCGTCCATCCAACCCGACCTCTTCCTTGCATATGGTTTTGAGTATTTTTAAGTTAACATACTGCTATTTTTACTAAAGGATCTGAATAATTCTTCCAGCACTGTCTGTTGCCAGCCTTACAGCTCTCCGCCGTCACCTGACCGGCATGCTGTTAAACCTTAGCAACAAGTGCTCCCCACCCCCCCGTCCTGCTGTGTTGTGCTGGCTTCAGGCTTCAGGCTACAGGGTTCAGGGTTTAGGGTGGGGTGAGCTTATGTTTACCCCGTGCCCCTGGGTCATTGTGTCCAAACGAGCAGCTCACACAGGCCCCGGAGCCTCTCTTCATCTGGAGTGTGTCCAAATCCAAACGCTGTTCAAAAGGTCAGTCAGCCCCTGCATGAAAAACGACCCCGGCTCAGGCAGAACATGCTGCAGTCACACAATGATCGGCCTGGCCCCCGCCACGTCAGCACTTTCACAAATCTGCCCTGAGGCTTTAAAGACCCCACACACACACAAACACACACACACACACACACACACACACACTACAAATGTCAATATCGATAGAATTTATCTTCTACTTCAGTTGTTTACAACTATACTTTTAAATATCAAAATTGCCTAAAAAGTCTTTTACACCACAACTACTACTCTCAGCCAAAACCTAGATCTTTTATTTTATTAAAACTAGTAATCCCACAGTAGAAATACTCGGATACATGTTAAACTCCTTCATTCAAAATGATGCTTAAGTTCAAAAGTATTAGCATCAAAATAAGGGCATGTTTTAAGTACCAGAAGTATAAGTACTCTATGTAGAATGGCCCGTATCAGAATAAATATACATTAAAGACCCTGTTAGGGCCGACATCACGATGATGTCATTATATATATTGGAGGTGCAGCTGCCTCTCCCCCACAGGGCTGTAGGCTCCACAGGAGTGTTAAAATGTGTTTGTCTTGTTGTGTTATTGGGAGCCAGAATAGAAGGAGTCATGGCTCAAAACCAGCCGCCACTGCCCGTCAACAAAAACAAAGACAACTATGGTTAAATGTGATAAGACCAAAGGACTGGACGGAGGCCATCATCAAAAATGCTCACATGTGCAGCGCACACTTCATATCAGGTTAGGGAAAAAGTATTTCCTGTTGTAGGGATGAATAAGGTTATGTGTATTAAGGGTTATCATGTCCACCTCATCAGAAACTGGGGAGGGATTAAGAGGAATATTGGATTTCTCTGCAACGCTAACTTTTTAGCACATTAGCTAACGTTAGCTTCCATAGCAAAACAAACAAGTGTGGTCCTCCTTTGTAAGATTGGCTTCCTGTGACATCATCCATCCACTGAGTGAGAGCATACGGGTCGGCCAGTCTGGTCCCGTTGGTCAGTGTTTACTTATTCAAGTAACACTGGCGGTCCCGGAGAGTGAGTGACCTGACATGGTGCGTTGGTAAATTCAGTCTGACGCTCTACACTAAAATGAGAGCCCTGTTGGTGGAAGAAACGCAGCGTTATATTTCTACATGAATGAACCAACGGTTAAGTTAATCACACATTCACTCCGCTCGGCGCTCTGCTGCTCCGTCTCCACAGACAGAGTGTCCAAAGTGCGCTCTGCCACTCTGAGAGTGCGCTGCTCTGGATAACCCAACGCTACATTCAGACAGCGCTCCCAATTTATCAACGCTCCAGTTTGTGTCAGAGTGCGCTCCCACACTCACAATGAGTGTTTCTGAACGCACCACTCACATCATCTTCCTCCATCGTCTAAAACAGGACAACACAACTTGTTAGCTAGCGCTAGCTCATGTCTGTGGAGGACGTGAAACTGTGAAAACACAAATGTCTCTATCTAGAGCCAGTGTTTGCTTTGTCTGTTCTGGGCTACTGTAGAAACATGGCGGTGCAACATGGTGATCTCCATAGATGAGGACCTGCTCCCTGTGTAGATATAAACGACTCATTCTACGGTGACAAAACCATAATGACTTTTATTTTCAGGTGATTATACACTAAAGAAAACACACTTATTATATTATATTCAATTTCTGCCAATGTATCCACCTAAATCCTACACACTGGTGCAGCATCTGAAATTGTCTGTTGTAACAGTAAAACTTCACTGTGCCAGTGGAGAAACTCTCCATTTCCACAATTACAATTATTATGATTATATGCATGAAAAACACAGAAACAACGACAGTAGCAAAGATAAAACTGTTACAGTCAATAACAACTTTAAATATGTGACAATATTTATTATGAAAATTGAGTTAAAGAGGTCTGATCAGATTACATTAATTCACCATAAAGCAGGACATTAAAACTCAACAATCCTGCAGGAGTTCGATCAATCAATCAATCAATCAATCAATCAATCAATTTTATTTATAAAGCCCAATATCACAAATCACAATTTGCCTCACAGGGCTTTACAGCATCCGACATCCGTCTGTCCTTAGGACCCTCGCAGCAGATAAGGAAAAACTCTCCCAAAAAATTAGCGTCGTTCAGTTTGGGATCAAGGTGAAGATCACCTGCTCAATCAGTGATAGTGAGCACAGCTAGGTGTCATGAAGTCCTCCAGGCAGTGAGTGACTGTCATGTTTTTGTTTTTTTTTTGTCCTCAGTGTTTTTTTTCTTCAATGCTTAAAATTGGCAACATTTTGATTTCAATGTGATCACACGAGAAACATTCAATACCAGCTTTCAGTGACTGGCTGCTATTTGAAACAAACATATTTGGGTCCAACAGTATTGAGGCCTAATTAACATAATTCACGTATTTATTATTTTATTTATTATGTTTCTAACTCACGTAAATACTTAACAGGGATCGTCCTGTGGATCAATTTGAGACCCAGTGAGAACAGGAGGCCCTTAGAATCAGTGCTGGTCATCACTATTGATTTGTTAAAGAAATCAATGGCCGGTATTGTTTTCACCTGGGTTCACCTCATCACTGCTCTTTGTAAAAACATTGTCCATATATTTACAGATGAACCCTCCAAAATCCCCGACAGTCATTCCTGCTCTGACTGCAGCAGAAAAAGAAGCAGGGATGGAAACGTGAAAGGTGTGTGTGGTGTGTTGGGTGGTGGAGGAGGTGGTGTATGTGGCTGTGGATGGACGGCGGTGGGTCAAACCCAGCAGCTGCACTCTCTATAATTAGCCGCCGAGGCGGGCAGAGGCTCCTGTGCCATTAATCAGCGAACTCCCAGCAGCGAGCACCAAGAAAGGAACGCACTGCTGTGTTGACTCTTTATCTGGAAAAGAGGTTTACGGAGTGAAGGCCCAAATATAGCAGCCAGCGCCGAGAGCTGCGGCCCTGTTGCCTGGATATCCCTGCTGGAGGGTAAACAGAGGGGGACGCTGGATTTGCCACGTCAATGAGCTGGCAGGAAGTAAAGGCCACAGAGGGAGGAGGGGGGAGGTGATCTCTTTTATCCTGGCCGATACTTTATAACCTGAGAGCAGCAGGCTGGACTGTTTGCTGGCCGCAGAGGCAGTTTTACAGTAGAGCTGAGGGTTTAGAGGCAGCGTGCACCTTATCTGGCCAACAGTTTTATTACACAGCAGACGGAGTCGAGCAAATCTGATATTGATCACATCAGACCTGCAGAAATAAAACCGACAGGAAGCTCTATGCCGCAGCATCTGTCGGCTGGAGACAAAGTCCAAAGTAATAGCATGCAGGAGAGATTTGTCTGGCCAAGACAGGAGACGACATTCACCAAAAATGACAAAAATAAAATCTGTATCTTCTGAACAACACAGATGACACGCTTTGGAAACAAAAAAACAATTAAAAATAGCAGAAGATAAAAGTGAAGATCTTGATGATATATAATTTTCGGTGCCAACCAAGATCTTTTTTTTTTTTCCACTGAGGTGAGTCAGCCCTTAAATTAAAACACCAACCAAGTGTGTCTGAGCACGTTCACTTTGTCTATAGATAAATACAATCTGGTCAGAAAGGTCCTCGTCAAGGTTTCCTGGTAAAATGTCTGTACAACTAGGACAGAGCTGCAAGGATCACAGGACAGTAAAAAGGTTTGTTTTCTGAAAGAAAACCATCAGGAAATATATATATTTAAGGGCTAAAGGCCGACGTTCATTTTTCTTACTGTCAATAAATGAAAAGACCAAAGCAAGCAATGTGTTAGTCCATCTGTCACTACTTGCTGACTCTTCTACTGCCTGTGCAACGTAAATTATTACAAACTATTTACAGATACATAGTTTATTTTTAAAAAAGGCTCAGGAATTTCCTTAAGTGTAGTTTTTAGCTACTGAAACAAGAAGGAATAGTGCATTTATTCAGTGATGGATTAATACAAATTCGGTGCTCTAGTGAATAGTGAAAATCTCAGGGCTGAATAGTAGAGAGCATTTAGGGCTGTAAGAGTCGAGGCAACCGCATGGTGATGAATTACATCACCATAGTCTAGCACTGATAGAAAGATTGCTTGCTCAATCTTCTGTCTACATGATAGAGGGAAACAGGACTTGTTTCTGTACAGAAAACCCAGCTTAGATTATAATTTCCTTGTAAGTGCATCAACATGTGGTTTGAAAGTGAATTTATCATCAATCCAGATTCCAAAATATTTATAATGTGGAACTTGTAAATCTGCATTCTAAATGGTACAATCATTGACCAAGAGACCCATGGTTAATGTTTTTGGCACTGGAGAACAACATATATTTAGTTTTGTCAGCATTTAATACAGGTTTGAGATTTATTAATTTATTTTGCAAAACATCGAAACAACGCTGCAGGGTTTCAATTGCTGAATTTAAAGATTCAGCCGCACAATATCATCAGCATAAGAACTGACATTTCAGTTTTGCAACAACAGAGCTATATCATTTATATATATAGTGGATAGCACTGGTCCTAAAACTGAACCTTGTGGGACACCTTTTATTATTGGCAAAAACTCTGATCTAACATTTCCCACTTTTACACACTGTTGTCTGCCAGAGAGGTAATTGGTGAACCATTTAATGGCTTGTGGATCA
This sequence comes from Epinephelus lanceolatus, assembly GCF_041903045.1. Taxonomy (NCBI): domain Eukaryota; kingdom Metazoa; phylum Chordata; class Actinopteri; order Perciformes; family Serranidae; genus Epinephelus; species Epinephelus lanceolatus. The sequence goes on from NC_135736.1 coordinate 48,607,934, forward strand.
AATCCAATATTTGATAGTCTTTTTGGGATTGAGTCAAACTGAGTTACTTGTGTGCAGTTTTTGGGACAAGACTGAAGCTCAGTGGCACAGAGAAAACAGCCAAGTGGAAGCATGTAGATAATAAACAGAGGAGGACCTAGGATGGAGCCTTGAGGTACTCCTCAGTTCCGACTGGCAGTTTATGATGTGAAACAAGTGACATCAGGCTCATGGGCTACACGGGTAATGCTTTTTCATATGAGCAGTTGTGTTAGGTTTCATTAATCCATCCATCCATCCATCCATCCATCCATCCGGATTGTGGGGGCAGCAGGCTGAGCAAAGTACTACAGACATCCCTCTCCGCAGAAAAACTTTCCAGCTCCTCCTAGGGGATCCTAAGGCATTTCCAGGTGAGATATATAATCCCTCCTGCATGTTCTGGGTCTGCCTCGGGGCCTCCTACCAGTTGGATGTGCCTGGAAAACCCCTAACGGAAGGCGCCCAGGAGGATCCTGATAGGATCACCGGAACACGTCAACTGACCCCGAGACACAAGACTGCCGATCACATCCTGTTTTCTAACAGCAGTTAATGATGGTTTCTGACTATGATCGTTTTGGGACCTTAACCAAGTGGTTTATTTAACCATGATGTCGAAGGTCCCCTGAACCTCATGAAGCAATTTAAACCCAAACCATGATCTTTCCATATCTCTAAAAATGTAGTTTTTGTGCCTTTCCCATGACAGACGTTTCTCAACCGGTGAGTTTTAACGGTTTTGGATAATACAATGAATGTTGTCCAGTCAAATTCACTTATATGCATCATTGTGGAGGGCAGAAGCAACATGTGTTATTTAATTTGAAGGACTTGGTGGTGAATTACCCAAGGACTGCTGAGATCAGGATGACCGTGGACACTGACTTTCATCCCTGAAAACATCTGAGCAAAACTTAAAGTAGGTATTATTTTAGAAATCCCGGCTACTGTCTGTTTGCTGCCCTTCATGTTTGAGCTTTTCTTTTTACTCACTTTGATTTTGATTAAAGAGCTTTTACAAAGACAAAACCTGACTGTGTCATTCATCCAGTCTGCAGAGCGTCAAGTTTTGGCAGAGCTTTTTTCTTCCTCTTCCCTTAAGCCTCGTTGTTTCATCTGCTTTTTGGCAAACGTCTCAGAGGTCTGCTCTTTAAAGAGGAGTGCGCCCATCCTTCCGGCCCCTCTGTTTAGCCTCAGCTTTGAGCGTTAGCTTTTAAATACAGTGTGGTTTGTACTGCGCAGGGCGGAGCTGGGCTCTCAGCCGTGTTGGGGGGCCCGGATCGTCTTCCTCAGATCTGCTTTGTAATTAAATATCCCCCACAGCAGCGCAGGGCCGCTTAAAGAAGGAAAGAGCTGCTTCCCTGCCAACCGTCTTCTGGTAAATGTGTAACAGCTGCTCAGCACTTCCAACCAGGCTTGCTCAATATTTGGGTTGTTTCCCAAATCAAAGTCCAACCTTTGAACCCTCCTCACCCTACTCCCCCTCCCGCCTCTCTGCAGAATGCTGCTGTATTTGATCTGTGTGTGCTGACGTCAGCACCCCTCTTCTTATCTCCACTTTCACGAGCAAAAGATAAAATCTGTTTATGTCATTTGTGTATCACAGAGTCACAGAGCTGTCCTGAGGCTTCTGTTACAGCGCTTTAAATCCTGTCTCAACTGTAAACAAGATGCTCTGAAAAAGTGGACTGTAGCAGGGAGAACTGAGGAGGATAATTCAAAAGCACAACAGATCTTAATTTCCAGTTTAAATTATTATTACATTATTTTTTTTCTTTTAATTTAAAGTTTGAAGTTTCTTTCAGTAACTGTTGTGCAAACCCAACAAATACAGCTGTGGACTTTTTAGCCACGTTCAGGCTGTTCTCTTGCACTGTTCGTATGTTTTTCTACAAACAGTAATGCAAGAAAATTTGTACGTGTCCCACATAACGATGAGCCAGTAATTCATGCATAACCCACATAATTTGGAAGGCTGCATCACGTGACAGATGCATTGATGAGAATAAAGAAGAAAGCAGTCCTGTTAGGCTGGAGGTTGTGGTGGTGGATGGATCATGAACACAGGACTTTACCCAGAAGACTGGAGTTCAAAACTGTATTAACTTTGAGTGAACTCTGACTTTTATTTTCTTTAAAAAAAAGTCACTTTACTTGCCTAAAGCAAACCTCCGTAACTGTACATTAAGGACGTAACGTCATTCATGGGGCATTCACCATTGTATATAGCAGTGTCAGTCTGTCGGTTGGTCCACCACTTTGGTCCAGACTGAAATTTCGGTTTTTTACCACATGGATTGGCTCAAAATGTGGTACAGCCATTCATGGTTCCAATAGAATTCATTATAATAGGTTTAATTAATAGCTAGGTTAAATTTTAAATCTATGCAAAACTTACTTTATGACCAAATACTTGCCAGTGGCACTAACTAAAGACATTTCTATCAGCCCCAACAAATGCAAGCATGCTAGCACGCTACACCCAGGTTCCTCAGGAACACTGCTCAGCCTTGCTTCTGTTTTCTCTCAGTGGCCAGTCGTGGTATTGCAGCAAAAGAGAAAACAGATTTAAATATCTGTGTTGTCATCACAACGTAAAATCTATGAGCTGAATGGGAACCTGTGGGCGGGGCCGGCATGAGAAACACTACCGTGCATATTCAGTGGGCCGCATACCACAGACATAAACCGCAAACTAGGAAACTTTTTTGGCATACGCGCCATGCAAGCAACTCTCTGTGGCCTCATTAGGCGTCACCTTGGGGTCCAGTATCCATATTGGCGGATTATGAGACAGTGGGCCCCTCGGCACAGATATGCAAAAGGCACCACCTCTTACACACAGGAGCAAGAAACACAGATTTTGCTTTTGTTGTTGTTTTGCATTTTGTCTTCGTGGTAATTCCTGTATCATTTTTGGCTGTTTTAAGTCTCTGCAGTTTTTTGCATCTCTTTGTGCTCATTTTGAGTCCCCTCCTGGTTGGTACATTACAGTAATATGAGTGACATTTTGCAGATGAAGAGAAGGGGTTCCCTGACAGTTTGGGCCCCTGGGCCTGTACCCAGGAGGCCCATTCAGTAATTGGTATCCAGATTTATATTCATTGCTAAACTAAGATGTTAGAAATGGAAATCATTACACCTATATATTATATATTGTATATTAGATCTGCCCAGACTCTTGAGATATTTAAGTCGTTGCTGAAGACCCATCTCTTCTCGTTAGCATTTGTCGCATGTTGAGCCGAACATTGGCGATGTATGGATTGTTTTTTATTGAATTTTGTGCCTATTGTGCACTTTATTTTGTTTTCTATTGTTACTCTTAATATTTCTATGTACTGTGTGCTCTAATACTGTATTTTTCTATTTCTATAGTTGTATTTTAATACTTTAGTGCTTTCTAGATTGTACAGCACTTTGGCAAACCTCGGTTGTTTTAAATGTGCTATATAAATAAATTTGACCTTGACCTTGACCTTGACCTATACCTAAACATCATGTTAGCATTGTCAAAGTGACCATATTAGCATGCTGGCATTAGCATTTAGCTTAAAGCTGCGCTGTGCCGAGGTTTAGCCTCAGAGAGCTGCTGGTTGTAAACTCTTAACTGGAGGAAGTGTTGTAGACGGCAGTGGTCTGTGTGACATCACGACATGTGGACCGCAAATTATTTTCACTTTATCACTGATTCGTTCTGTTTTCTTATTATTTAAATTTGTTTGTCGCCTGCTACGGTTGTGTCGCACTTGGACTGTGCTACACTGCCTCCAAGATCTCCAGTGGTACTGCTTCATTTTGTCTGTGTCTGTAAGCTTTCAGGAAACATTGCACAAATACACATGAAATTAATGCAGAGTACAGGCAGAAGGCTCCGTCCATCTTTGTCTCCATATCTGATGTTGAGCGTAACGAGCCCGTAGTCCTGTTAGACAAAAGACAGATGTCTCCTGCCCCACATTGACGACAAACTTAAGGGAAAGGTTGGCTTCATAGTATTTTGTATTTGACTGTTTTCTGAATCAACATCACCTGTTTTTTATTCTCACTGGGGAAAGTCAGTCCAGCTTGTGCTTTATGTGCCAGTTTTCTCTCCTCTACTACGGTTCAGATCCTGTGTTGACAGGCTTGTCTACATACTTTTGGCCACATACTTGATGCACTTTTTGCCTTAATTTTAACATAAAAAAGTGAGTTTTCTTTTATGAAATAAAGTGTGTTATCCTCTTGTTTCTGCAGCTTTTCTCTGGTGACCAGTTAACCTGCACTCTGAAATAATTACAAACCTTATCTTGAAATTACGACATACTGTATGTGGCAATATCTGTCATACTGAGAACTGAGTGTGTATCATGCGTGTATGTGTGTGTACAGGGCTGTTATTGAGACAAAGTCCTGAGTGGCTGATGTGCGTGCAGGGTCGGGCTTTGGTTAGTTGTACAACAACAAACACGTGGTGAGAGACGGTCCGCTGCTCTTTACACACAATTTAGCTCTGTGTCGGCCTGCTAACGCTGCGGAGAGCACATTTGGCCAAAATGTCAAACTGTTTACACCATGTGATGTACGTGACTGTGTGTGTGTGACGCAGGCCCACATGAATTCAGGCCTTTACAAATGTCCCAGACTGCATCCCTGTGGAACGCCAGAGATTAGACAAAACAAGCCGGTTTTATCCCTGCAAGCCGAAAACTGTAGATTTATGCCCCCCAGAGAGGAGGATGCACCGGATTAACATCCAGATGAGGAGGCGCATGTTGCTGCCGGGGACGAGGGAGAGATTCCCCATCTGACTGGCAGTCAGCTGATAGCAGGAGGATAAATGCAGGCAGTGTGGAGGCAGGGAAAATCAGGTCACTGCTGCTCCGAAACAAGGACACACATTTTATTTCCTCCCTGCTGCTGTTCCAAAGAGGGGAGGGAAAACGACTGGAAAACAGGATTTATAGTCTGGGTTATTTTCATTGGAGTCATGAGGTTTCCAGACTGCTGTTCTTCCTCGGCGTGCTCCAGCAGTATGTCACCTTGCTGACATAAAAGTCCACAAGCCCAGAGGGACTGTTAGAGGACTCTGAAGCACTGTGGCCTGCCGGAGGAAAACACCTCTGCTTTAAAAGTCTCACCTAACCTTTTATTTTTTTTGCCAAACTATTAACAAGGGCACATCATCAGGCAACATATCTTTGTCGTTTCCGACAGCACAAATCAGAAGGACATACGTCAGTGTCAGCACCAACTGCTACAACATGTGGTTAAGGAGTGCTGGGAAAAGTGGCAGATTTCTGGAGGCTTCAAAGGAAGAACAGATGTGTTTTCAGTCACACAGACGTCTCCTGATCCAAACAGTCATTCAGTGGATTTACAGGCTGATTACGAGCAGTGGTTTCTGATCTATAATTTGGTATCTCAGGATTTCTGTTGAAGACAAGTCTTGGCACTTCAGGTGACGTTCCATAATATCAGTTGTGGTTTAGGATGCAGAATCAGCTGTGGTTTAGGAAAGGGTGAAAATACACCTGGTCGCCCAGCCTCTCAGGATACCTTGTGTCAGAGTTGCATGTACCCCATGCACACCGTTTGACCATTTTTAAACTTCAAATCTCCAAAAAAGCTCATAAAACCGACCAAAACTGACTTTCTGTAATGCATTTCAATGGACGTCCAGGCAGAGAATGTCCCAGTGTATGGGAATGGCTATACGCACTGTGATTGGCTCATCGCGTTTAAGGGCGGGGCTTAGCCATCAAGACGAAAGGACGCAGTAAACTCACTATCAGCACATCAGGGGATGCAGTCTATTGTTTCCCTGATGATGCTACATTGTGAACAACAAGTCTGTGGTGACATCAGCAGGAGGAGAGCTAGTTAACATTAGCTGTTAGCTGTTAGCAGGTGTCCGGAGCTAACCAAGCTGATGGAAGTTGCACTGAGTTACATTATGATGTGTTTAAGCTGTATTCAGTAAAGATGAGTACAGGATGAAGGTGAATATTGTGTCTCAGATCGCATTCTTCTGTTGAGTGTAGAATGATGGACACTTTTCACCCTCAACAGTCACCATCTTCTGCTACGTCACAAGCTCCTCAGCTTTTGACATGGCGGCTGAGAACAACGAGGAGCCTGCATGAACACCGCCGTGCTATACAGATGTTAGTTATACATGTTTTTTTCACTGAGTACCGATACTATTGTTGAATCAGTAACGTTTGTAGGGTCTGTGATGATGTGGTACCACAAACAATTATACGAGTTAACATTCGCCAACTAGCTTAGCACTAACTTGCTCCTAGCTACAGTGGCACATTTTAATCAGCATTGATGTTGTGGCCTAAGTTTGGTTTATGTGTGGGTGGAGATAGCAGTCAAATGTTGGTGATAATGCTCCACAGTTCATTTGCAATTTGCTGTTTCAAAAGAAGACAAAATAATCGTCAAAATAGCAGGTTGCAATCTGATACAACACTACCCTGTTGCAATTAGTGCACCACACAAGAAGCTCGTAGTGTACATAGTGTACTACACTGAAGTGTACTAATGGAAGTATGCGATTGGAGACCCACTCTTTAACTTCTCATGATGTGTTCAATGTAATCTTGTAAAATGTAGTTTTTAGTGAGAAACTTGTATAAATACAGCTGTCTGAAGGAGAAAACAATATAAAGTGTAACATGTAAGGCCTTTGAATACATTATTAATATTTAAAATGTTATTTATGTAAAAGAAGGTTATTTTAAAGGTTGTTTGTGCTCGTTTAAAGACTGAAATACGTTGAAATTGTTCTTTTTCTCTTCTTTAATAAAGATGTCTTTGTTTCCCTGGCACAGGGGGAATAAATAACAACAAAACAAAATCAACAACAAAACATCAGTATCAGCTATCGTTGTTATTTATAACAGCCCAGAATTTCACAATCAGTGCATCCCAATTTTGTTACTGTACAAATAACAATAAAGCAGAGGGAAGGGGAGAAATCTGATTCCTGATCAGCTGCATGTGCAGTAAATGCAGATTTTACTGTCAAAGGAAACACGTTCTCTGATTTCCTGCCGTAAAGAAGTGACCTTTATCGACTCTATGGCGCAGTCTCTGTATAAAAGAGTTCAGTTAGAGTAAAAATAGACAGTGTTTCCAATTCACTGCCTTTGGATTAAAGAAAAAAATGGCTGAGTTGATTAAAATGTGGGAATTGAAGTCATAGCTGGAGCTGCCTGATTGGCTGGTGAGGCTGCTGATCCCACCCATCATCATACCTGGTCAAAGATCCCAACACACACATCAGACATTCATCTTTATCACCCAATCCATGTTTCTTTCCTCTGGAGGACTGAAGGAGGCTTTTCTTCTTCTTCTTCTTCTTCTTCTTCTTCTTCTTCTTCTTCCTTCTTCTTCTGCATGATTAATGTCGTCCTCTGCCACCACGCCCCACTGCTGTCTATTTTTAGAGACCCATGTCAGGGAGTGCCAGCATCCTTTGTTGGCCACAATTCACATGATGGATGAAATCATCTCAAAATCCTCCTCCTCCTCCTCCTCCTCCTCCCTCCAGCCCCTCACACACTCTGTCATTCCCTTTTTTAACTCCCCCGCTGGGCTCTGATATCACCGTGAACTGGGGCACAGAAAGCCTCTTTTTTATCAGGGAGGAAAAAAACAAAAACAAAAAAACCCAACATAAACTGCCTAAGCTGCCTCAGAGTGTTTTTTATTTCTCAAATCCCCAAACTGGATTTTGAGTGACGAAGAGGAGGAGGATGCTGAGAGTGAGATTTCAAAACAAAGAGAAAGAATCAGCTCTGTCACTCTGACTTCCTGTCTGTCTCGGAGGTCTGTGATGACGAGGATCAGCTGACAGAGGGGGATGAAGGCTGAGAGGCGAAGGACGTGATGTTTTGTTCCCGGAGGACGTGACTTTATTCTGCAGGATCTAAGAAGAGAGGAGGTGATTGTCTCTGCGACACACTGACACACATCGTCCTGTGAAGGCCTCACGGGGGCTGCAGTTGTTTCTGGTTCAAATACTCAGTGTTCACTCTTTGTTAAAGATGCAACGTGCTCAGATGTTACTGACCTGTACCGCAGTAGATATCCACTGGATACATGGATCTCCAAAAATATTTGCCGGTGCTCCCAAAGGTTTCGACATCAGACGATAGTTGATGGATTCAGAGATTTAAGGAGCCAAAATTACTCTGAGGCAAAGGGGGCGTGAAATAGCAACTTATATACCACATAGAAATCCAAGGGCCCATCTGTGGGCCCTCATAAAGTTTTATTCGATGATTATGACACATAAACAACTGTTGTATCTGCTTATGTTCAAGTGGTTTACTCATACGACCTTTCATTCAAAAGCTACGCTTCTTGTGGTTTGATTGTTGCATACGGCTTTAAGATACAACCACCACAGCAGGTTCGATAAACACTTCTGTCAGACAAACAAAAAACAGCTATGACTCACCTGTGAAGTGTTATTTTAATCTACCAATCTATAAAATCCAGACAGAAATGTTCTCACACACTCCCAAAGGTAGTGTCCACGTGGACCCTCGCTGGCACATAGATGCTGAATCTATGCATTGGCCCCTACACATGCAAATGTATAAATAAAATAATAGTTAAAGTGCTTTATATGATAATGGAATAATTATCAGACGTAATAATGAAAGGTAATTCTGCAAGTTCAAAGTAACAATATGATATTATTCCTGCTGAAATATATTTATATCTTAGTCAGGAACACTTTAGTCAAAGAAAACTTTATTTCCATTTGCAGTGTTATATTTGGCAGTATGTCTCTGTTCTGAGGCCTCCCTGCCCTTCCATGCGCCCACATGGAAAGCCCAAGGCAGGGAGAGCAGCATCAATGACAAACAGAAATGACCTTGATAAGTCAGACACAGCATGAAAAGGAGGAGCTGGGGTGGAGGCAGCTTGCAGAGGAAGCAGCAACAGGAGGCAGGTCAGAGCAGTTTGAATAGGACGCCCTGAATGAGATTCACCATATTGTTTTAATAGAAGGGAATCATGTGATCTATAAGCTGACTCCCTTCATCAATCAGCTGCTCCATCAGTTGATTGGGCTGTTTAAGATCAGCTGATGTAGCTGGGATGTGAGCTGAGCCTGACATCATGTCCTGCCTGATCTAACACTGTGCTCAGTATCTCCTCACGACAGGGTTACCGTACGTTGTTACAGTAACACTGAAGTCAACTTAATTATCTGCAGACAATAATTCTCTGTGGTTTCATCACTTCAAATTTACCTTTTCACGTCACAGTCATTTGATCAGTCGTTTGTATAAAAGTATTGATTAGTGCAATTTTAGCTTTGTGAATGAACAGACGTGAGAATACAGCAGCTGATGACCTGCTGACCTTTAACCCTGGCAGCTCCAGCAGCACCTCACTGTGTCACTGAGGGTGTCATCACTCTGCAGACCTGCACTTCATCTGTGTGTGTGTGTGTGTGTGTGTGTGTGTGAGACTCACACAAAGCTCAGTATGACACACACACACACACACACACAAACTCATGTATTATATCTGCGTCCTCCCTGTGTAAAACAAACACTTGATGTCCTGAAGCGTCACATGTGTTTGTAGTGTGATGAAACTGGAACACGGCGTGGAGCTGCTGCTCACTCTCTCTCTCTCTCTCTCTCTCTCTCTCTCTCTCTCTCTCTCTCTCTCTCTCTCTCTCTCGTGTTTCTCTTCTGCCTCGTCAGCGGCGTTTCATCTGGTGGCGAGGCGGAAGTGCAGACATGTGTTTCTAATCCCGCCGCAGGTCAGAGCCAATCAGCCGGGCCGGCTCTGATCATTTCAAAGGCTCTGACACAGTAAACACCAAACACACACACACACGCACACACACACAGCGAGATGAGGCGAGTGTTTACCCTGCAGCTTGTTTCACTTCACGTCTCTTCTGTCAGGAGGGTGGAGCTGCGACGTGTCCGTCAGACATCAAAGAGCAGCGGCTGTTTGGTTTTTCGACCTCCATCACCTTTTGTTTCTGAGGTGGACCGCTGGGTTGGCTGCTGAGTTGGTGACCTTTGACCCCGAACTTCCTGTCCACTCTGGACTCTGAGCGGTGTTTTTCTATTTCAAAGATTTACTCAGACTGAAAGATGAGAAACACTGTTTTGTTATTTATTATTTTGCTTTTGTTGTATAATTTTACAGCTTTATTGTGAATTTTACAGTTTAGCATCTTTTAATTTTGTAAATATGAATCATAAGTTACATCGTCGCTGACACTGACCTGAGCCAACCCTGGTTAGTTGTGAGGTCATTAACGTGAAGAGCGCTGAAGTGAAGGGTAATAAACTAACATGAAGTGAGTTTAAGTTAAATGAACTGAAGTTACATTGACTTCAGTCTGAGCTGAAATGAATTTAAACCTGGTGCACACTGAGACATGACTCAGTTTAAGTGATCTGAAGTAAAGTGAACTGAATGTAACATAAATGAAGTGACATTACACTTAAGTATTTAAGGTAAAGTGAACTTCAGTGATTTTAAAGGTCCAGTGTGTAGGATTTAAGCCTGTTTACATGGATACCGATACAAATAAAAACGGATTTTTATTTATCCCGTATAAAAAAAAAAATCTGTGTTTACACGATCAGTTGTGAAAACGATATCCCTGTTTACACGAAAACGCAAAAACAGCAGCTTTTTCCTGCAGTTAGCATGCCAGGCCAGTAGGTGGCGATACGCCATACGTCAAACACCACAGAAGAACACTCTGCACATGCACAGTGATTCTGTTTCCTCTTGGTGCTAGTGATAAAAACAATGATAAACTACAGTTTAACCTTATGTAGCATAGTTAGCTGCTGTGCACTGATACTGGGCACAGCAGACGTCTCTGTGCGCCGATGTAGCGGCGATGTTGATGCAGCAGTGCTAAGTTCATTTGTAAGCTCGTAAGTCGTCCCAAAAGTGCTAACAAAACATAAACAACCCGGCATATAGCTGCCATTGTTGTTGTGGTTCCCGGGCGCCTAATGGGCATGTGCAAACTGGGTTGTAACGTCAAAATTTTCCAAAATCCCAGTCTATCCTGTTTACACGTCTCCATAGAAATGGATATTTTTTAAAAACTTTCACTTTGGAAGCCGTTTTTGAAAATCTCTGTTTTTATCTAGAAAAACGCCGGCTACGTGTAAATGATAGGTGCAAACGCAAAGGATATATCGGCAGAATATAATCAGGAATACACAATACTGGATTTTTTGCCAATGGGAGTTGGTCTTAAAGAGACAGGCGCTAAAACAGAGCGTCTCAGACAGAAGGTGAATGCAGGTGTTTCAGCACAAATAGTTTAATAGTTTAACTTCAGTGAGATCTCATTAAATAAAGTTAGAAATAAATGTCAAAAAATGTTCCGGCCCTGTCGGAGAATGAAGAAAAACTTTTTCACCCATCCGTCTGATTCAACTTTGACCTTCTGTACTTGTCCTAACTGATGGGACCAAAACTACAACAACTCTCAGCTTGTAAAGAAACAGAATTTTCTCAGTGACCTTTTTTCTAGCATCACCTTTGTGTGTGTCAGCAGTAAAACAAGAGGCCCGCAGGTGTTAAAGCACAGCAGAGAGGGGTAGAGTTAGTGACGGACAGGCGTGGTCTGCTACTCCTGCTCTTATGAAACCAGCCGCCTGTGAACAAAACTTCCTCTGAATTTTCACCATCTTCACAGATCAAAGGCTTGTCCCTGTTTTCTGCTGCAGGCTGTGAAATATGACTTTATTCCTCCTCCCACACTCCATCCATGCATACCAATCTGACAGCTCCTACTATTAACCACCGTGTGTGTGTGTGTCTGTGTGGGAGGGGGTGTGCACGTGTGATTGTGTGTTGTGTAGCCTGCGGCTGCAGCTGTATATATCTTCCAGTTCTCAGCTCGGAGCGTTGTGTTTCTAAACTTTGGGTGCTCTTCCCGTCTCGTGTTGTGTAAGAGCTGCAGCCCACACAGCCGAGCTGAGAGCCCAGAAAATGAACCCCGCGGCTCCCAGAGGGCCGGGAGGAGGGAGGGGCAGACGACTGTCACCACACTTAAAGGAGTAACCCACATGTGCTCCGGTTTCACTGCGCTGGACTCTCCCACTGTGGGCCAATTAAAAATGTTCTAACCAGTCTGCATCACCTTTCCAGAGCAAAATATCTCAACTACTACTGAAACGATTCCCGTCACATTTGTTATATATACAAGATCTGCCCAATCTGTCTAATCATGCCCATAGAAAATGACTCGAAGTGAAAATGACCCCTTCAGAAACTGCTCAAGTGAAAGTAAAAAAAGTATCTGGTTAATAAATTACTCAGTTACTTTCTATTTGAATATTTTTAGGGTGTGTGGGCCAGTGCAAAATAATTTTCTCAGTTTAAAAATAACCTGTTTTGATGAAGATATGTGAATTCAAAAGGCCAACAGATGCCCAGGTACACGATGAGTTAATGTCATTATAACAGTGATTAGCATTACACCTGAAAAATTCACATACCCGTAGCTAACGTTAGCTAGCTCACTACATTTCTCCTACAGTGTGTGCGAGACTTTAACGTGCTTGCAGAGATTAGGAGTTTTTAAAAGTGAAGTTCTTCAGGAGGCACAGTCGCACTTCATCGTGAAACTTTTTTCTGGCTGTCCCAGATGAAAGATGACCAACGTGAGAGGGATGTGGTGAACGATGGTCCGACATCGCACAGTGAGAGAGGTTTAAGGATGCTCGTTGTCACGGTGTTGGAATCAAAGACAGCCTGGGATAAAATTCTGACAGTGTCAGAAATTTGGGACGACCATCTCACTGTGTGACTGCTGTTACCACCATCGTCTACTAACCAACCCATAGAATTGCAGCATGAAATGATGCACTGGCGCTAAACCCAAACAAAAAGACGGATAGCAGCTCGCCATGGAGGCAAAACACGCTAAAACAATCCGTTCTCACTCCAAGGTTGTCGAAAACCGTGACTTCCAGCGTTTCCTTTCTCATCCGCATGATACGCAGCTGTTACTATTTAATGGCGGTAAGCAGCTGTCCGGGGAAAAATTGCAGCGGGACAACAACTAAAGTTAAGGTAGTGGAATTCCGAGACGGGAGGGCAGAGTGGGTCTAACAACCACTGAATTGCACGCAGGAGGCAGGTGTTCACTTTCCATAAGATTGTTCTTTTTACCTAAATCCAACCATGTGTGTTGTTGAAGGAAAAAAATATAATTTTGTGGTGTTGTACTGACGTAGTGCTTTTATTTTGAAAGAGACTGTATGCAAACTGTACATTTCCTGTGAAAACAGAAGTGTATTGTAGAGATAACAGACAATGCATGAAACCATCTGTCGACCATCTAACACTAAAAAAAATGGCGCTTACAGTCAGTAAGTTAGTGAGAGATTAACGTTACTAACATGATTCGTAACAGAGGTTCAACTCTTCATCGTTAATGTTATCGTCAGCTCACTCACTGTAAATCAAACGTCAGCTGCTGGCTCGTTAACTGTAACTTTAGCATAAACATCCAGCCTAACAGTCTGACGTTATCATAAATATTAGCAAGCTTACCTCACTGAGTTGGGTTCCATTCCCCGTTAGCTGCAGCTGTCCTGAGGTCAGAGGCTGGCAGCTCTGTGCTGTGTGTGCACTCAGTCACTGTATCATCAGGAGGCTGTTTTTCTTTACTCTCCATGCTGCTGTAGTTCAAAACACACCTTAAAATACACTTTTTCGGGTTTAGCTCTGTCATCAGTATCTGCAGTAGAGGTGCTCCTTGGGTGCTCTCCACCCTACACTCACACCTGCCCTGTTTGGTTCAGTTCAGCCGAACTCAAGTTGGTTTGCCCCCTCAGTGCAGCTCGTTTGGGCAGGTGTGAACACAGCAATCACACTTGGGTGTGCACCAAAACAACCAGACCGAGAGAGGTGGTCAGCTCTAGGTCTGAAAGCACCCTCAGTCCTCGCTCTTAGAGCAGACCCGTTGTAACAAAGGAATAAACTAAAAGTAGAAAACTGGCTCAAAAATATCCTATTAAAGAGTAGAAGTAAGTCAGTGTCATGAGTGCTGTCTTATCTTGAAAACTGAAGTTCATTTCTTAATAATGTCACAATGTCTCGGTGACATCACATCACATGATGCTGTTTGTGATTTAACATGTTGCAAGTGTTAAGTAGTGCTGTGGTTTCAGTGGCGACATCCTGAATCCATTACATCATGAACTGAATGCAAGAAGATCACAAACAATTGTCAGTCTTGCAGAAGGACCATGATGCAACAGCCTCTCACAAAACAAAATATCTAATCTTCCCTTTCTTTCCTTGAGAAAGTAGTCGCAGACCAGCTGTGTGATTTTCTACATGATAATAATTTATTTGAGGAATTTCAGTCAGGATTTAGAGTGCACCAAATTACAAATGACCTTCTGATTGCTTCAGACGAAGGACTCGTCTCTGTAGTTGTTTTATTAGATCTTAGTGCGGCGTTTGACACAATTGACCATCAAATTCTGCTACAGAGACTGGAACATTTAATTGGCTTAAAAGGTTCTGCACTGAGCTGGTTTAAATCTTATTTATCTGATCGATTTCAGTTTGTTCACGTTCATAATGAATCATCCTTACGCACTAAAGTTTGTTTTGGAGTTCCACAAGGTTCTGTGCTCGGACCAGTCCTATTCACAGGGTTTTTTGGGGGGAGTTTTTCCTTATCCGCTGCGAGGATCCTAAGGACAGAGAGATGTCGTATGCTGTAAAGCCCTGTGAGGCAAACTGTGATTTGTGATATTTGATTGTTAATATATGTCCGTTAAAAGTGTTTGTTTTTGCCACTGACAGGCTCAGATAAATATTCTTAGTGTCGGATTGTCATGATCCTGGTTTTTGTTTATGCTCTGGTATCTCATGGACTTTGTTTTGTGGTTTTCTGTTTTCTTCCTTGTTTCATGTTATTCATTCATTTTTAGTCTGCTTCCTGTTTTATTTTGTAGATTCTCTCCTCATGTGTCATGTCTGGTTTCACTTCCTGTCTTTGTGTGTTTTCCCGCCTGTTTTCTGTCACAGCTGTCTCGTTAGTCCTTCCCCATTCCCAGAGTCTTCCCTTCACACCTGTTCTGTATTGGTCATCTGCTCCACCCAGTGTTCCCAGACACACCCTTGTTGTCAGCCAATTTCCATTTCCCTGCTGTTACCTGTGTCCACCTGCTCCAGCTGTGTCTCGTTCTTGTGATCAGTTTTCTGTGTGTATATACCTGTCTTTCACTTTGTTCCTTGTATGTGTTCATCCCCATCTTCGTGGTGTCATTTCCTGCCTGGTCGTTTATGGTCTGTTCTGGATTTCATCTCTGTCTTCATCGTGCCTCCCGGGATTGTTTCAGCTTAGTTCTGGTTCTCCTTTCTTTCAGACTTCGAGAGTAAGATACTTTATGTTTAATCAGAAACAGCCCCAAAATTACTACCACCAAACTCACCAGACTCCATTTAAATAAACAGTAATTTATTGTTGTGAAACACACTCCATTCAAAGCTGTAAGAAACAAAATAAAACTCACAAAAACTGTATTTGTTTGTTTTTCCACTGTTCAGAAATCACCAGCTCTGGTTTGGTTGAAATAAACTTTTAATTCACCCAGTTAGATGTGACAACATGCTGCCTCAGTACACGCTAGAATTACTGTTTATTTAAATGGAGTCTGGTGGGTTTGGTGACGGTGACATCAGGCTGTTTCTGGTTAAACCAAAAGGATCTTACTCTCTAACACAAAGCTCTATCTCTGTAGGGATCCTTTCATACTGTGTCAGACACTGACAGTAACAATCTGAGCCTGTCAGTGACAAAAACACTTTTAATGAACGTACATTGACGATGTGGTTATATCAAAGCCTGTTTCGCCGCTGCCGGCTGCAGCGCTCTCTCTCAAGAGTGGACCAGTTTAAAAAATAATTGTTCCCATCAGTCACTTTGACACAGAAACATGGAATGGTCGGTTCCTGGCTATATTACCTTTATGACAAAGTTGTCACAGTGAAATTTAAGGTGTGCTGATGGATTCACGTCATCAACTCATGCATTGAGTAACATTACAAGTTAACGTTCCACCTTAAAAGTTGCCGGCAGTCGGCCCAGTGAATGAAGTTATTTTTTCTCAGACTCCAGCTGCTGTGAGAGGCAGCAAAACATCCTTTCATTTTATAGTTACAGTTTACTAATAAAACTCTCCACAGTATGAACAGTGGTTACATGAGCCTCAAAACCAGACACAACTCAGCCCTGAGCAGAGTGACCGTCCTCTACTGACCAAACAAAAAGCACCAGATACTATCCATCACTCTTGCTATCGTAAACCAAAGAGAGCAAGTCGAGTCGAGCTGAGTCGTGCCGTGCAGCAGAAATTAGGCATATTTTATTGACGTTCGGTTCTTCGTTGGGAGAAATGAAATGTTAGTGATGCTACTACCGACTGTGCAGCCTCCACCTGATCCTGCTTCATTCGCTCATTCATTGAGTCGGCCCAGAGGCGGAGCAGCATTTCCACCTCGACCCTGACAGCTTCACATGCTCTCATCTTTTTCCCAAGCTAAAAAAAAAAAAAAGACCCAACCCTACTCTAATAACAGCCTGTGCATGGTAGCTGAAATCCCCACAGGAGCAGGCAGAGGCAGAGACTTCTCCCTCTGTCATTGTTAGCTGTGAACATCTGGTTCCCAGCCATGATTCATGGAAGAGCGTCTCCCTCCTCCTCCTCCTCCTCCTCTTCCTCGGCCGTGGTCGGGGATGGGATTGGGTTTTGTGGGAAGGGGAAAAAACGTTTCGGTGTCAGTCACAGCCTCATGGAAAGTTATCCAGCAGGCCAGGGGCAGGATATGTTTAGATGGTGGCGGTGGTGGTTGAGGGGGATGAAGAGGGGAGGAGGAGGGGGAGTGCATATTTGTGAGAGGGGATGTTTGAGTCCGGGAGCTCTGCCAAGAGAGAAGAGCGAGGAGAGAGCTGGAGGGAGGAGGAGCGATAACATAACATCTTATTTTAGGATGACTTTTTTTTCTTATTAAAGATAAATAATTTTGTCGCAGTAGATTTATGATTTTAAGGTCTGTGTTTTAGATTAGATTATGATATTTACTGTATTTTTTTAGCTCAAGCTGACAAGAACTCAGACTGTTGTGCCAATTAATTTAATCATGTACTAATCTCATGTTGTGGAAGTGGAACTAAGTTCTGTTTGCTAAGAGCTTTACCTTTATAAGATGATGATATGTCAGTGTTGTGTTTACAGCTAGATGTGTTGCCCCCTAGTGCTCAAAAAACAAACAAACAAAAACAAACAATGAATGTAGGTTTATGGCAGTGAAGAAGTGCAAACACACTGACTTATTTCAGGGTTCATAGAGACGTCGCTGCAGGCCTGTTTAAGAGAGACTGGGTCAAAAGGTTTGGTGCTTTGCATATGTTTGAGGGATAAAAAACCTGTGGTGCCGTGTGATTTATTACCGTCAGGTCAGGGTGGACGGTTGAACATATGAAGTGTTTGTCTTTGACCCAGGAGAAGGCAGTTTGCACTGTGCAGTCGCCAGAAGAAATGTTGGCTTTGTATATTACTATGTAGCAGATACATTGAACTTAACATTTGTCAGCAGCGCCACACTTAACGTGGTTTAGCCGCAAAAAACCAACACATTCTCACTCCGACCTCGTCACATATTGACAATATGGTCATGGACTTTCCCTGTCCACATATGACGTGCAAGGTACCCTGGGTGTGTTGCGTGTCGACGTTCTGGGACGCCGTTTCAAGTTGTCTTCTTTCAAGATACACGTCTGTTTTCACAGGGAATTGAACATTTACATACAGTCTCTTTCAAAATTAACACACTATGTTGGTACAACACTGCTAACTGATGTTTTTTTTTTCCCTTCAACGACAAACACATGTTGTTAGGTTTAGGAAAAAACGAACAGGGTTTGGCTTTAGAATCTTACAGGACACAAACATCGCTCTCTCGGGTGAAAGTCGGTGTTGGTTGGAGCCATCCACCACCCCCGCCCTCCCCACTTGGACTTTTGCTGCCTTAACTTTCGCCTTTGTCCTGCAGCGTTTCCCCCCCCGACGCCGACAGGTGCCGTTAAACTTTAATGTAAATTGGTCATGTATCATGCCGACGTTAAAGGACACATCTTTTCATTGGTTTCTGACACAAGTCACGGCCCAAGGGCCACATTTCAACGACTTTGAAGTGACCAAGCCCAAAAAAACCCCACTCGGTTATGGTTATAGTTAGGAAAAGATCATGTTTTGGCTTAAAATACCTTTTTCTTGTGGCACTATCCTGGCTGGAAAAACACCATCGCTGCTTTGTACCTGCTCTGGAAGTCCCAGATGCGTCGGAGGGCCAAACGCCGTCGTTTTTGGGTTCACCCTATCCTGCAGCAGCGCATCCAGTTCGGCGAGTTTCACCACCTCCTCCAGGAACTCCGTCTGGATGATAGCCGCTTTCAGCGGTACTTCAAATTGAGGACCTGTTGGCGAGGGTTGGCGCCAGGATCTCCCGGCAGGACACCAACTACAGGCGCTCCATTTCAGCTGTGGAGTGCTGTCCATCTGTCTCTGGTGAGTAGCAGTTCATTGCTGTGTTCACGCCAGTGACGTCGGGAGAATCTCAACGTTGATTGGCTTTCGCGGCACAGCGTCATGCGAATTCGCCTCAAAAGTTCAATATTTTCAACTCGAGCGATGAGGCGTTGGACGCGAATTTCGCGTCTATCGCACCGCGCTAGACGCCTCTATCGCGTCCATCGCATTCATCGCGTCGCGCTAGACGCATGATGTTTTCTATATGTTTTTATCTTTAATCCAGTGAGGCTAATTCATGTATCAGAAATTAGAATCAAGGTGACCAACCAGCGGAGCTAGCTGCTAACAGCCACCGCTGCAACTGACAAACTCCACCATCCACAGTCAGACACACACGGCTGATTATTTACTGCTGAATTACAGCTCACAACTCGCACCAACCCAAACATCCTGGTGCGTACTATTTACTGGAGTTTACCAGCCTGTCACTCATCAGGCATCTGAAGATCATTACAAGCACGGCCGTGTCCACCGCTAACATTTTCATCTAGTACTGTCAAAAAAATTAAACATAGATTTTGTCTTAGTTTTTATTATCAAGATCTATCTTTAGCGCCAAGTACCAGTCACAGTACCAGGGACTTTCCTCAGTTTCATGGATTTTGCTCAAAGACTTGTTGTTAAGGCAGACAAGTGGAGCATTATCTGGAAAACATCACATTTGTTTACTTTACAAGGGGCTAAAATTAATACTCAATTATGCTGAATGTTTGTCAGACAAGTCTGATTATGAGTTGTAAGACACATAGTAAAAATAATGGATGAAGCTAACGTAACGTTACCCAGTGGTTTGTGGACTCTTTATTTTGAAGCATTAAAGGGATAGTGCACCCAAAAAATGAAAATTCAGCCATTATCTACTCATCCATATGCCAGAGGGAGGCACGTCATTTGAACTCTGTTTTTAGCCTGTAGCTCTAACTGCCTCTCTGTGCACTGTGCCCACGTGTGCCACAAGACCAGCGAAAGCACGTGAACACACATGAACGTGGTGCCCATGTCTTATGCTGTGTTCCCACCAAACGCAAATTCGCAAATTCGCGCGTCAAGATTACATACAAAGTCAATGCAAAGACACAATTAGACGCGAAATCGCGCCGGGCGGTGCGACGGACGCGTCTAGCACGACGCGATGGACGCGATAGAGGCGTCTAGCGCGGTGCGATAGACGCGAAATTCGCATCCAACGCCTCATCGCTCGAGTTGAAAATATTGAACTTTTGAGGCGAATTCGCATGACGCTGTGCCGCGAAAGCCAATCAACGTTGAGATTCTCCCGACGTCACTGGCATGTGTCAACTGGATGTTGTTGACACAGCAATGAACTGCTACTCACCAGAGACAGATGGACAGACGCTCCACAGCTGAAATGGAGCGCCTGTAGTTGGTGTCCTGCCGGGAGATCCTGGCGCCAACCCTCGCCAACAGGTCCTCAATTTGGGCCCCAGTCAGCCTGAAGTACCGCTGAAAGCGGCTATCATCCAGACAGAGTTCCTGGAGGAGGTGGTGAAACTCGCCGAACTGGATGCGCTGCTGCAGGATAGGGTGAACCCAAAAACGACGGCGTTTGGCCCTCCGACGCATCTGGGACTTCCAGAGCAGGTACAAAGCAGCGATGGTGGTTATCTCAGCCATGATCGTCAGTGGCTACCCGGAGCTATATGATACTACGTGTCTACTCTACAGAGACCGCAACAAAAATGAGCAGGCTTGGGTGAAAGACGCCGAGGAAACTGGTCTACTTGGTAAGTTCTGTAAATATGTGTCTTTAATTAGTTTGTAGAATGGTTGTACTATGAACGTTAGCACTAGCTTAGCTCCAGTTAGCACAGCCAGCTTCCCCGCTACTCGCACGAATGACGCGATAACACGAATTAACAAAATGGTCAGGCGTCCAAACTCGGGCGTTACGGGCGGCGTGTTATGAGCGATTAAATCGCGTTCATCGCGTTTGGTGGGAACACAGCATTACGGTCTTGCGTGAGCGTGGTGCCCAGAGAGGCAGTCAGAGCTACAGGCTACAATGAGGCTAAAAACAGAGTTCAGATGAGGTTTTTCCAAACAACTTTTTATGTCGGGGCTTCAGGACACTTGGATCACTACGGACAAGCAGTATGGAGATATTTTGTGGTTTCAATTATTAATTTTTTGGACGTTTGAATCTGGGGCGCCGTCAGCCTCCATTAGGTGGAGTTGTGTTGCTACCTCCTCTCCCCTTGGATCTCTGCAAGTGATGTGAGGTGTCAGTTGATATTTAACATCAAGATTTCTGCTGATGAAATCAACACTGATATGCAGAGACAGTCACTGTAATATCAGTGTTAGTGACAAAAACGAAGACAGAAATAATGTTGACTGTGATTATTAAGAGTCTGCAGCAAGTTTCAAGTCTCTGCATGTTGATTTTTTATAGAAATAAATTGAAACTAATGTGTGCCTAAAATGAAGCATTCATCAGTCCACCCCACACACCCACTGATGCTCGTGTGTGTGTGTTTTCTTTTCCTGTGTATCCTCACAGAGTCCGGGCATGCAGACTGAGGGAGCTTTTTCCTCCTGCAGAGAAAACCCAAAGTGAGGACGCGTCTACGAGGAGGAAAGCCAAGCTTCCACTGTGGTCGACCTACTTTCACCAAGAGCCAACCTCCATCGAGGGGAAAATGGCAAAAAAAAAAAAAAAAAAGTATGGAAACCAATCCTCAAACGCTGCACTCAGAATCTGAGTTCAGAAGAACTAGAAAATGGGATTTAAATTGCTCTAAATATGGGTGTTTGGGAGCTCTGAAGTCTTTTTGGGCTTGTTTGTGCATATTTTACCTTACACACACTGAGATGCTTTTGATTCCAGTTCAGTTTTTAAATCACCACTTACACTGAAAACACGCCGCCACAGTCGAAGGAAAACACCGAATCCTCAAAAACTTTTCAGGGATTTCAGAAAATGGAAAAAAGAGTTTTCTTCCAGAATGATATCTTTAAAATTGAAAGTGAGGTAGTGGTTTCATTTGGCCTCTGATTACAGTTTCAAGCCTGTTCCACCTGAAGCCACACCCAGTGATGTCACAAGTCCTGGAGTACACCTGACATCACTGCAGCAAATCAAGGAGTCAAACCACTGGAGGTCAGTAAAATAAAAGTGGAGTTACATTCATATTTAAAGCAACATTACGCAACTTTTTTAAAATAACAGTTTCATGTGCCTGAACGCCTGTTGTTGCACTTTGGTGAGTAAGTAGGATCAGAGCTTGACGCAGGCTGTGACCTTAAGTGTGTCTTCCCTGCCATCCAGTCCCCGTGCAACCAAAGTGAGAGCTGTGTCCAAATATTTGGCACAAAGTCAAACACGTTCTCAGTAGGTGTTGGCCTCCGCCAGGGTTGTCCCTTGTCCGTGATAGTCATGGACGGGATCTCAAGGTGCAGCCGCAAGAAGGAATGGGTCCAGTTTTGGGACCTCAGAGTTGCATCTCTGCTCTTTGCAGATGATGTGGTTCTGTTGGCTTCATCACACCGTGACCTCCAGCATGCACTGGGGCGGTCTGTAGCCGAGTGTGAAGTGGTCGGGATGAAAGTCAACACCTCCAGATCTGAGGCCATGGTTCTCTGCTGGAAACTGCTTTACCTCCTCTATCACATCCTCTGGGTTCCATGTCCGCTGGTCAAGTCAAAATGACTGCAGTCCGTGTGTTCGCTTGCTGTGGCAGGTTCTCTGTCACCACCGAGCCCCCTGTGTCTGTCCTCATGGGTTATATGTAAAATAAAAAAACATGTAAATAAAATATCTCTTTAGGATCAGAAGTCTGAGGACCTGAATGTTCACAAGGAGCCGTCAGGACATGTTGGTGTGACGGAGGGACAAATGGACGCTCCTACATCACCATCCTCAGACTAAACACGGGTAAAAATAAATTCACGATACACACCAGCACCCCCTCTCACTTACCCTGCGCCCTGAGAGGGCAGAGGGGGTTGCTGGGTAGATTTGGTGGCTATACTTATCCACAGGCACAGTGGGAGTTTATATATGTATGCATATAAATATATTCATGTATATAAAACCACCTGTGTAAACCCCCTCCTCTAACTGTGTGTGTCTTTTTCTGGATACTTCAAGTTATATTTAAAACAAATATCTGAACCCCGACCCAGTGAAACTCAAAACCCCTTTTACCCTTTACACACACACACACACACACACACACACACACACACACACACACACACACAGGTTTGTACTTCTGTACTTGTGAGAACCTTCACTGACTAAAAACATTTCTCAGCCCCTAAACAAAATATGACCTTAACCTTTACACCAAGTCTTAACCAACAGATAGTGAGGACAAAATGTTGTCTTACTATCCAAAAATTTCCTAATCTGTACACACTGACAAACATGTTGTCACTTTCTAAAAGTTGTACAAAATAAACGAAATATCCCAAATTTCTAGACTTTTTAAAAACTGCATTCCCTCACCTGAAACATCGTCACCTGACAAAAAGGATCTAGTTTTACACAAATGTCTTCAATTGTTCATGCTTCTGAAAAATCTCCTGACATTTAGAAACATCCTCACTTTTCAAAGTTGTCTGTCTTTTCAAAAAATTTCGCAATCTGCTAAAAATGTCCTCAATTTCTGAAAAAGGTCCTTAAAGAAAGCAAAATTTGCTCACTGCCACAAGAACTACATCTTCCATAAATGTCTACACTTGCCAGTGATGTTCTCGCTTTCTAAAAATGTCCACGTTCATCAAAACTTTCTGCATTAACCAAAAATTTCCCCACTTTCAAAGATGTTTTGACCTCACAAAAATGTCCAAATACAAAAAATGGGCTCACGTTTTAAAAATGTTTGGTCATTTAAACAAATCTTCCTACCAGAAATGTGCTCTCTCTCCTTAAATGCCATCAGGTTTGGGAAATGTCCAAAATGTCTTTTTTTTTAAATAATAAGGTCCCCACTTTCCAATTTTTTTTTTTACTTTACAAAAATAACCTCACTTGCCAAAAAGGTCCTCACTTTCCCAACATTTGCTTACTTTGCAAAATACCCAGACTCACCTCAAAAACTAGCTTTCCAAAATGTCCACACTTGGAAGTGATGTCCTTACTCCCCCCAAATGTTGATCTTTTTACAATGTCCTTATATATTTTATATATATAAAAAAGGTCCCAACATATCAAAATGTTTTCATGTTACAAAAATGTCCTTGCTTGCCAAAAAATAGTCATTTTAAAAATGTCCTGTCAATTTTGACAAATCTTCCTACTTACTAAAAATAGGCTCACTCACTGAAAATGTCCTAACTTGTCAAAAAACATTTTCCCTCTCCAAAATGGCCTCATTTATTTTACAAAAAGGTCCCCACTGTCCAAAATGTTTTTACTTCACAAAAATGCCAAAATTGTCCCACTTTTTAAAAGTGGCCTGTCACATTCAACAAAGCTTTCAAAAAATCTGTTTCCCAGCCAAAAATATGGTCACTGTCCGAAAATGTCCTCGAGTTTAGGTAATGTCTTTACCTGCCATAAAAAGTCGTCCTTTTACAAAATGTCCTACTTTTTTACGAAAAGGTGCTCAACTGCCAAAAATGTCTTCACATTTAAAAAGTTCACAGTTCCCATGAAATTCACTGTCAAAAATGTTTCCATTGTCAGAGCTGTCCACTCTGTCCTTACTCTCCAAAGGCTAACAGACATGTCAGAATTGTCCTTTCCAAACATCCATAGTTTCCAACAATACGGAAACTATTTAATAAAAGGAATAAATGCCAAAAATGCCCTCTCATTCTCTGAGAGCATCTTCACTTTTCAAAAAATGTCCTCACATTTCAGTCTGTCCTTCTGTCCCCTCAACAGAACAAAAATGTCCTCACTTTCTGATTATGTCCTTGCTTGCCAAAACTTGGTCTCACTTTTTAAAGATGTTCTTATGTCCAAAAATGTCCTTATGAATCTGTCAATCTTCCTGTCCCTAAAGAACAAGAACATTTCAAGGACAAAGATGTCCTCACTGCCCAACAAAGTAAAATGTCAAAGTCCAATTTGTCAAATGTTTCAGCCTTTAAATCCAGTACAAGGTTTCATTCGTCCACACAAAGACAGCACAGCGTCCACTCTGAAGGTTAACAAAATAGTCATCAGATAAAGAATGATCATTTGAACATTACAGATTTATAAAGAAAGAAATATGTGAAATAAAGTTTCATCCTGTTCTGATTTATATTTTTAAATCATTTTAAATGTTGTGTTTTTTAAAGTTCCTCGAGTAAACAGAGTCTGTTTACTTGCTTTGCACTCTGCCCTACTTTTATATCATGAAGGAGAAGCTGATTTATTTTCTTCCTTTTAACATCAGGCCTGTGTCAAACGCTCTCAGCCTAATTTTGTCCTCATTTTTAAAGCCTGGCTGCTAAAAAAGTAAACACATATCAATAAATAAATAAATAGAGATGCACAATGCAAACATGAAAGGCTGAAAGTGAAATAAGCTCGGGGGAAATCACACTGACTGTTTAACAGCAGCGGAGGAGGCTTCTGGTGTTGTGCTGAATGTGGTCGACATCAGAACTTTACACCTCTGACCTTTGAGCTCCTCTGATACTGGCGGCGCTCCTATGAAGACCATCAGCAGACATTCCTGAAAGGACGCTGGTTATTTTTGGTCCTTTAAACATGTCGAATGTGAGCTTTTACATCTTGATTTTATATTTAGAACCCAAACGTCCTTTATTAAATATCTTTCCTGAGCTTTCTGCCAAACGTCGTCATGAGGAGCTACAGATCACACTGCTGTCTTGTTATATTTTTCCTTTTTTCTACTATTTCTTTCATTTTCTTTGTCATTATTATTTCAGGACAAATATTTATCTTAATTATGCTTTGACTCTTGATCTCATGACTCATCCATTGTCTTCTGCAGCAGATAGGAACTCTTCCATTCTTTGTCTTCGTGCATTGTTTTGGCAGTTAATATACTTGAACATTCATGGATGATAAAGATCCAGTGATTTATCTAATTCTAAGCATATTCTAACAAATGCACCACACACTCAAAAAAAACAAACAGTTAGCGTTTCATGTTTCTGCAAACCACAGATACCTTATTACATACATTATTATGTAGCAGATACATTAAAACTTTAGGTATCGTTACTTTTCAACAATGCCATGCTGGTTAGGTTTAGGCACAAAAACAACGGTTATAGTTAGGAAAAAAACATGTTTAGGCTAAAAAGTACCCAGTTTGGGTGGAACAATTCTGGCTGGAAACACAACAGTGTCTTGGTAAAAACAGCCACTTTTCCATGACACTATTCTGGCAAGAAAAGCAGCAATGTGTCAGTAAGAACGACCGCTTTTTGTGACAATATCTCGGCTGGAAAAACGGCAACATGTTGCTAAAAAGCCGCTGGAAGTGCAACAGTGTGTCAGCAAAAACACAACTGCTTTTCAGTGGCATTATCCTGGCAGGATAATTGGCAACGGGTCGCTAAAAAGCAACTATGTTCGGTAACAATAAAAACCCTTTTTGTGGCACTTCTCTGGCAGGAAAAGCAGCAATGTCTCAATAAAAATCACTGCCTTATGTGGCACTATCAGGGCTCGAAATGCAGCAGTGTTTCAGTAAAAAACGACCACTTTGCATGGCGCTGTCCCAGCTGGACAAACAGCAACAGGTGGCTGAAAAGCCACTGGAAACACAGCGATGACTCACCGGTTGCAGTTTAATCGGCATCCACTGGTGCACATATTGCATCATTTCTTTTCAATTCAATTTCAATTTTATTTATAAAGCCCAATATCACAAATCACAATTTGCCTCACAGGGCTTTACAGCATACGACATCCCTCTGTCCTTATGACCCTCACAGCGGATAAGGAAAAACTCCCCCAAAAAAACCCTTTAACGGGGAAAAAAAAACGGTAGAAACCTCAGGAAGAGCAACTGAGGAGGGATCCCTCTTCCAGGACGGACAGACGTGCAATAGATGTCGTACAGAACAGATCAGCATAATAAATTAACAGTAATCCATATGACACAATGAGAGAGAGAGAGAGAGAGAGAGAGAGAGAGAGAGAGAGAGAGATGCAGGTAATGACAGTAGCTTACAACAACATTAATGAAAGTAATAATATTATAGTTCTGGCTACTGTGGTACAATATGTTGAAAGTATGTATTAATATCAGACAGTATACTTGTGTGACAATAGTCATATGTGTATAATAACAGTAGAAGTATGACTAATGACTAATGATGGCATTTCTTGTTTGTACAAAATGGTTAGATACACTGAATAATGTGTGGTACCTACATAATGTGATTACTAGTGTACAGTACATGCTGTTAGTGTGTTTAAAAAGTGTCAAGACAATGAATCTAAAATATAGTAAAAACTGTAGGATTCTTTGTTTTTATTTTTATTTGTAGTTAAACTATCAAAAACTACGACCACAGATTATTTCAGTCACTCTGCAGCATGTGGAGAAATTCCTTGAACGTAATGGAGGTTCAGTACTGTGACATTCAGACAAGTCTGGACTTGTTTTTCCACCATCGTCACACCAGTGCATGGACTTTTCTTTTTTTAACCTGCTCTCAAACGCATATGGACACTGGTGTGTAAATCTGCATGTGTGCAGCTGACACAAACAAAGCAGCCAAACTCAAATGTCCACATGTTTTCCTGCTGCTCGGAGCACATGGCCCGGTGTGCGTCCCCTGGATCGGGTGTCTCCGTAACCAGAGACGCCTGACCTGTGCTCATGTAAGCCAGCCGTGAGTCAGTTATATTTAGACCCTTGGGGGGGGTCATTGCTGCCTTAACCCCCGCAGCTACACAGCACGCTGCCAGCTCCGCCTCGGGTTACAAGCTGCTCAGTTTAGAACAAACAATGTCGGGGAACTGGACGGCGAACGGAGAGGATTTATGGTGAGAGATAAAACAGATCAAGTGTCGCTCAAGGACACTTTGCTCTGCTCTACGTGACACTACGTCGACCTGAAAAAAGATACGGGGAGCGCCGAGGCATGAAACCCAATCAGGAGCAAGAGAACGATGCCAACATGTTGACTAAGCAGAGATGTTTGGCTTCCTGTCGCTGCTCAACTGAAAGAGGCGAACAAACATACTGAGAGCCGACCTGGGACCTCAGTGGGTTTAAAACTGACAGGAAACATCACATTTTGCTGAACATACCTCTGTGTGAGAGAGTCGTATTTTTGGTATTTGTCATACTGTCTGAAAATCAATCAGCAGTCTCTTTAAACTTTGAGGGGCGGTAGCTACACTGTAAATCCTCACAGGTGTTTGGCTGAAGACGCCTCTGCTCAGGTTAAAGTCGGTCAAAGCTCTGCGGGGTATGAAGGTCACCAAACTCACCAGACCACTGAGGGAAAACTTGTTTGAAATGAGCCTTGCACGACGCATGCTGGTTTGTTCCTGTGTCACACTGATGCAGGAAATTAATATGATATTTATGATGTGACCAGGAGCACCGCTCAGCCTTGTACGCCTCCAACTGCAAATGAGCTCAGTTATGACTCTATATTCTGAATTTCTGATCAATGGAGGTTTAATATTTTTAAAACTTTCCTGGAGTCGAGGATAGCAGTTTAAAAATGTATGACATCATGAACTTGGAAACACTACTGTGCATGTTCAGTAGGCTGCACACCCTGGAAGGAACCCGAGCACAGACTCCTGGGTACCCAGCGGGCAAGGGCGGAAGTTTGCATATGGATGGTAGGGACATGTCCCTACTGATATTTTGGGAAGACACAATTGTCTCTACCAATATAAGCAGCTGCTCTCATTCTAAAGTCGTCAAATGACAATGTTTGTCAGTGATTTTGAAGTCAGACACCAACGCCAAAAGCCATCTTTCGCAGTGGTATGATAACCACCAGTTGGCCGGGGGCATCCGTCATGGCGGTGTCAGTTTGAAATGCTCGTAACAACTTCATATAAGGAGCTGGAAAATTCCTGTAGAGCAGGTGGGAGATGTGGCGGATGGATCCAACAGACTCGGCTGGCTTTCAGTGTCTGATAGTCCACACGAACATTCGTCACATCTCGTTATGAAAATGAAACATAGATTTCGTCTTAGTTTTTATTATCAAGATCTATCTTTAGCTCGTCATAGGCTCGTTTTTTGTCATGGACAAAAGGTCGTTGATGAAAACTTTTAGTCGTAGTTTCGTCAGCTAAATTAACACTGGTGCCTTTTTTCTTCTTTGCATCAAAATAGGATTTTTTACAAATCTTCCTACCGCTGGACTTGTTGGACTGTGTGGACACAGCCTCCGTCTTTCCAGGTGGGACAGATTGTTGTCACTGTTGGACAATGTGTTTCCAGTGTCAGCGTCACAGAGCGAGGGCTTTATTAAAAGCTTGTAAAGCTGCAGTGTTGATCTGATGTTCATTAATCACCACTCACAGCAGTGACAGAGACCAGACTGGACACAGTGGGATGTGATCAGAACTGATCAGGGATCAGCTGTCTGTGTTCATGATGTAATTACAAAATAGTTGGGAGGCGTTCTGGGGAGTTTACAGAATGACTAACTGTCATGGAAATATATGATGCAGGCTGAGGGAAGGTGGTGGTTACAAGGCTCAGTTACAGAGTATTTCCTGGGAGGTGTTGAGGATCTGATGGTGTGTAACCGAGGAGGAGGATCAGAGGAGGATTTCTCCTTTAAGGTCTGATCCACCTCTTTAATCTGATCCCACGAAAAACTGCTGCTCACAGCGTTACAGATAAACCAGACTCCTCACTTTGACTGCTGCAGCCGACAGCTCCACAGGGCTGCATCCACACATGCTGCTGATAACAGGGCTCATTCTGTAAGTATGTGTGTGTGTGTTTCTGGGTTTCCAGGAAACTTCCTGCTGTGCCTGATCAGGAGCCGCGGGGCAGCTAGCTCAGCAGACTGAGCTGCCGTTGTGTCCGTTCGTCCTCTCAGTGTTCAGTGTTATTCTACACCAACGTGTCAGCTCCACTGGACCTGAAGCCTCACATCAACTCAGAGGAGGAGGAGGAGGAGGAGGAGGGGGAGGAGGAGGAGGAGGAGGGGGAGGAGGAGAGTCCTCAACAAGTCTTCCCTAAAGTTCCACTGATCATATTTTTAAATTTACAACAGATCAAATGTCTGTATAAAGTCAGAGAATCATCTCCAACTCTGCAGCTCTGTGGAGCTCTTCAGCATATTTCAGCTCGTGCCGAACCGTCAGTCTGGTTCAAGATTTTAGCTGTGCGCTGTTAGCAACATGTGCTGAAGTTAGCACAATAACAAGTCACAAGTGCAAATGAAATGTTGAAGCTGGAGGACCCGCCTGCTGGTTCTGGGTCAGCTACAACACCAACATCAACACGTTCTCATCCCAACTGGTCAAACACTGACACTGGGTCCGTGGCCTTGCACATATATGACACTCTAGTCACCCTCCTGTGTCAGATCTAAACGTTTCAGCTCCCAGACTAAAGCTGTGCCCCGCAGGTCTAGGAGTTAATCTTGCTCTTTCACTTGCCTGTTTGTTCTATGTGTTGCAGGTGGTTTCATCAACGACTACTACAAACCATCCATCAGTTTGTGGTGCTGCTGTTGGGTTCTTAGCATACTCATGACACTAATATTAATGTAAGTAGGATTTTGGATTTGGAGTGTCTGCACTGGGATCTGTGCTAAGCGGAGTTCTGTCAGAAATACTGCCAACACATCAGATGTGTTGTACTTTATCTTAATGAGTCCTCTGTTTGCCTTCCCACAGGAGCTGGACTGATGAGTGTGGTGACAGGAGGGTGTGTGTCCGATGATATGTGACCCTCTGATTGATCGAGGCACCTCCACACTGTTGCTTTCCCCTTCAGTTATTGCTCCAACAAGCATTCGCAGACTCCAGGTCAGCTGGCCGCCCTGCAGCCTGTCCCGTCACCGTGCCTCCATCACTGATCTCCACAGATATCAGTGTTTGACTGGTGACATCTCCAGCTGCTGCATCCCTCTGATTAGCCCCGAGTCCAGGCCCGTTGGCGGTGACGTTCAGGCCTGAGCTGACGGTGCGCTGGCGTCGCGACTCAAAGCCAGAATACAAGCGTGTAATCTCCTAAATGAGAATTGACTGTCGCTGTCAGAGTTGATGTTATCCCGGGAGTCCGTGGACGGAGCTGCCATTATTCTAATTAAAGCAGGCCAGGGGAGGTGTGAAGACAGCAAGGGGAGGAAGTGACAGGGCATGAAACACACAGAGAAGGCGTCATTTTTATTTTTATAGCAGAAACAAAAGAGGATTAATGTTTAAAACCTGAGACCAAAAGACGAGGCGATGAGTGGAGCCGGCAGCAGGCAGCAGGCAGAGGAACAGATTATCTCTGCACTCGGACGCCATTTCTGCTGCCAGCAGGATGATGTACGAACGAAGAAAAATCTGAAATCATAGCAGGTTTTAGGTCTGATCTATTTCTGCCGATACCAGTCTGTATGTCCAATGTGAGACGTTTCAACTTTTTCCATGAAATATTGTTGAACAATAAGAGAAGAAAAGAGGAGAAGACATTTTTATCCCTCTGCACCAGCGATAGCCGCGGCTGGAGGCATTATGTTTGTGGGTCGGCTGTCTCATTCATGTGAACGCGATATCTCAATAACGGCTTCCGGGAATTTGTTTAAATTTGGCACAAACATCACTTTGACTCAGCGATGAACTGATTAGATTTTGGTGGTCAAAGGTCATTTGACCTTTGCATACATCCTATTTTATTGAACGCAATATGTCAAGAACACCTTGAGGGAATTTCTTAAAATCTGACACAAACGTGCACTTGGACTGAAACTGATTAGAATTTTGTGGTCAGAAGTCAAGGTCAGTGTGACCTTGACTGTCTCAGTCTTTTGAACGACATATCTGAAGAAACCTCTTGAGGGAATTTCCTCAAATATGTCACAAATGTCCACTCAAGAATTCATTCACTAATCATGACGAAATTTCACACGAATGTTTAACAGGATAAAATAATGACGTGATGACATTTATATCCAAAAGGTCAAAGGTCAGCTTCACTGTGACATCATAGCCATTACTCGCCATATCTCAGGAACAGAAGGGGAGACAATTTGTCAGACACTAAGCTTAAAGATGTGTGTAAATATCAATGTTTTCACAGACAGATAAATCAGAAAATTGTGAGTAAAATGATTCTCATCATGTTCCGTAGCTCAAGGTGATTTGATAAATGTGCATGTTTTATTTTAAGATATTCTGTTTAGTATCAAGTATGACAAAGAAAAGCAGCTGTTAACTAATACTATCTACTAACTATTATCAAAATAGCTGCTTATTAAGTTCCTTTCGATCTACTAATCTATTAATTGACTAATTGCAGCAGCACAACAGCAACGTCCTGGTCAGAAGATCAGCACATTCATACTGTGAGAGGATCAAACTTTAATTCGATGAAGCAGAAATCTGTTTTCTGTTGACAAAACATTCTCACCTCAGGGTCCATTTAGTGGCTGCTCTGGATCACATCACATGATCTTCATCAGCAGGTAGAGTATGCAGGTTGTTGTTTAACTGTAGATGTTTGAATGCTGAATGGTTGAAAGGACGAGAAGTGCTCAGAAAAATGGAAATTTCAATCGTTTCTACAGTTTCACAGCAGCGGAAAAAAGATGATGAGCTGATGAAGATGACGAGTTACAATCAGAAGCTCGAGAGCAGCTGCTTAATGATACCTTTGCTTTTTTCAGAGTTGAGAATTAACTCTTAACCTCAGCGTTTTTCTACTCTCTGCTCCTGTTAATCATCTCTTGACCAGTGTTGGGCAGCAACACGTAACAGTAATAATGTTACTGTTCCAGTGAGTAGTGTAAAAGATTACTAATCCACAGATTTGTCTCTGTAATTGACGCATGTATGTCACAAAGCTGCAAGCTAGCTTCAAGATGGAAACACAACACATTACATTCAGCGCCTGGAAATATTCCCATTGCTTTTGTTGGGAGGAAAAATGACAAGGACATCGTAGTTCCAGGCTGTGCAACTAAGATTCTGTCCACTACAAAAAGCATAAACCTCCTGAAACACCAACTACAACTGACAGCACAACAATGTGAAGCTGTTTGTTACAAGCATGGACCCACTGTCTTTTTTTTAAAAAAAAAAAAACATATCCATGTTTATTTCCTTGTACAACAGCACATGGCTAGGTTTAGAAACAAAACCCACCAAGGTTTGGCTTAAAATTCACATTGGACGCAAACACCAGGCTCCCGGGGGAAAGTTGGGCTCGTTGGACATCCACCTCCCCTCCCACCCACCACTCAGGGGCATTCCAGTTCAGTTTGGTACGTTAGTTTTCTGTCTAACCTCTGTTGGGGTACCTAGCACACAGATCTGGTACTAAAAGGTGGAGCTAGAAACCCTGCAGTCTGATTGGTCAGTAGAGGACGCTCACTCTGGTTTTATGTAACCTCTGTTCATACATCAGTAAACTACAACTATAAAATGAAAGAGAAAAAAATAACTTCATTCACTGGGCCGACTGCCGGCAACTTTTAAGGTGGAACGTTAACTTGTAATGTTACTCAATGCATGAGTTGATGACGTGAATCCATCAGCACACCTTAAATTTCACTGTGACAACTTTGACCATCACTTTAGTTTTTATATGACACACACTTTTAGTAATGACTTTAAAAATATAGATTAATTTGGAGCGGATTATGTGAAGGTCATATATTCTAATCCTCACTTCCTGTGGGCTACAGCAACACTAAACCCCTGAGCTTGCCTGAGAAGGACTAAATGCACAAAGCTGCTATTTTTAAATATCCCATGGAGAGAGACTCTCACTGCAGCCTGTTCTATTTTGTTGTGAAAATGTGGGCGTGCAGCCTCGTTCTGTGGATGATAAACCAGGTGCAGACTTCCATCTGTGTCACCGCTGATGAGGAAATACAGCGAGTGCTGGACGGAGCAGTGAGTGACAACAACCCCGCCCACATTTAAGAGGACTGTCTGAACACACCGAGGGTCTAGGTACCATGTCTGAAGGCTTACTGCTGGTTCCAGAGGTAGTGAAAGTGTTTGGAGGAAACAGGGCTTCATATTACGTTGTTACTGATGGTGTTCCAAACTGACGCTGTCCGGCGGTGATTTAAACTGACACCAACCAGTGGTGTAAGGTGCCTATATGTCTGGCGCTGAAATCACTGACAAAACGGCAATATTTGACGACCTGGGAATGAGAACAGGCTGAATACTCACACAGTTCAGACATCTCACATGCACCTCTGTGTGAATATCAGTGTTGGGGAAGTTACTTTTAAAAAGTAGTGTTTGCTCGTTACTCGTTACTTCTTAAAAAAGTAATCCCTTACTTTACTTAGTTACCCTCTGTGAAAAGTAACTTTTTACGTTACTCGTTACTTTTACGTTACTTTTATGGTGCTTGACTTTGGGTAGAACCCCATCCCATTTCCTAAATGTGAAAAAATCTGAGTTTCCCACTGGTATTTACCACTTTGGTGATAAAATAAAGATTAAAGAGTGAGAGTTAATTTGTGTTAACTAGGCTACATGAATTTGTTACATGACAGATTACTACTACTAATAGCCTATTTGCCAGTCAGACCTGCTGCATCACTGAATGAGGAAAATATTAATATTCACAGACACTATCTTTGAACAAATAGTGTCATATTCATGAATAAATCATTTTCTGTTCTGTTATTACGTGTGTAACTGTGAGACTGTGTTTGTGTAACAGACTCATACTTTGCAGTAAGCTACAGACCTGCACGAATAAATTAATTCATTTTCTCTTCTGGTATGGTATGGTAGGTACTTTATTAACCCCTCGGGGGGAAATTTCAATGTCACAGCAGCAATTTAAAATACACAAAATAGGAGCTGCTGCAACAGGCTGCCGTTCACACAGCGCCAGGAAGGTAGGCAGGTTATGATTGTTCTGTTTTCTGTTAACACAGTGCTGCATTTTATTGATGTTTTGGGGGTCGTTTTGATTTCCTTTGAGGTTCCGGGGTCGTATGTTGCCCATGTCTGAGGTCTGACTAGCGAGGTTAACGTTACATTAAACAACACTTACCCAGCCATACAAGTGCAGTTCGCTGTCAGTATATAGTTGGTCGACTTGTTCAGAATCGCCCAGGTCTTGTACATTAGTTAACGTTACTGTTTTGTGTCCTTGTCGCTGGCTCGGCAGTACTTCGGTCCGTAGAGCACAAAAACCATCAGATAAATCCCGGTATTCAATATCTTGGACATGACCGCAAAGTACAAAATTATACACATCAAGGGATTTATATGCCTTGAGTTTTTCATGCGTATAAACGCCGGGTTTCTCCACAAGATATAAAAAAATGTCCGGCCACTGTAGCTTAGGCCATTTCGTTGGGTCGGAAACCTCACTCCGTTGCTAATTGTTAGCTTATTTCAATAAGCTAACCTGTCTTCGGTTGACAAACCGTTAAAATAATCCGAGGAGGCGTGTGTATCTTCCATATTCCTCATACGATTCTTGATTTTGGCGCTCCTGTCTGTACTGTTGACATGGCAACTGTCACAGTTCCTGCCTAGTGCGCAGCTGAGGCAGACAGGCAGTGTCACCGTCAAATCTGTCCCCGGGTAAAGTAACGTTGTGCCCAACTGACAAAGTAACTACGTTCCGTTACCATATTTTCAGTAGTAACGCGTTACACTACTTTTTACCTAATAAAAGTAGTTATGTTACTGTAACGCGTTACTTTGTTACTTTGTAACGCGTTACACACAACACTGGTGAATATGCATGTGAGATGTCTGAATTTTGAGAAAGGATGCAGATGGTGTACTGGAAAAGTAATGAGTAGTGTAATGAAATTTGTTGGTGAGGAGAAATACCCTAAGAACAGCAATAATATTACTTTTGATAAGAGCAACAAGTAATGAGAGTAAATTCAATGAGTAAGGAGCCCACTCTGCTCCTGACCCTGCAGGCTGGGGTCCAGTGCTCCAGGAGCCAGAAAGTGGCTCAGAGAGATTCTGCGTTGAATATGATTTGTTGCTGGGGAGAAGGACGTCTGGGCTGCTGCCTCCACAACCCAGCCCTGGATAAGAGGATGAAAATGGATGGATGGATGGATGGATGGATGGATGGATGGATGGATGGATGGGTGGATGGATGGATGGGTGGGTGGATGGATGGATGGATGGATGGATGGATGGATGGATATGAGGTGAAATACCATAAAGCTTCAATTAGTAGCTCGGGGTATTATTTGAAGTTTTACAGTAGATTCCTGCTCATTTTGCTCAATGGAAGACAAAAATGACTTGAAGAGAAAACTGAAGTTGCACGACAGTCGTGTGTGTGTGTGTGTGTGTGTGCTGGCTCCATCCCACGCTCGCTGTTCAGGGGGACGACCAGCTGGTGAAAGCCTGGATACAAGCACACGTTGCTGGGATGCTTTCACAGGGCGAGTGGGTGCAGAGTGGAGAGCTGTGGTGGGTGTTA
Organism: Epinephelus lanceolatus; assembly: GCF_041903045.1. Classification (NCBI taxonomy): domain Eukaryota; kingdom Metazoa; phylum Chordata; class Actinopteri; order Perciformes; family Serranidae; genus Epinephelus; species Epinephelus lanceolatus. The sequence continues at coordinate 48,644,097 of NC_135736.1, forward strand.
ACCTCAAAATAGCCATCAGATCCCATTCAGACCCCCAGCAACAGCCTGGTGTTTACCTGCAAACAACTCGCACAACGCCTGGTGACGACCTTTATTTTACCTTTTGACATGCAGACACACACACACACACACACACACACACACATTACAAACATGATAAAACCTGTCAGCCCAGACGTGGAAACATAAACGCTCCTTCCACACATTCATGTACACAAACACACACGTACACATTCAAATGAATTCTGCTGGGATGAAACATGACCTGTGAGACGAACACACACACACACACACACACACACTCAGTGTTTATATTCAGTGCAATCCTCCTCCACTAGAGCAGAAGTGTGACAATCACCCTGCAGGCGTCTTAACAGCTGTCTGAGTGTTGAGCCATAAATAAACTCAGTGACAAAATGAGTACACACATACACGTACGCACACACACACACACACACACACACACACACACACACACTGCAGCCCCGAGGCCTTCTGGGAAGTTTGCAGACATGAAGGAGATCAGGTGAGGTCTCATACTAACACACTGGATTTCTTTCTTGTCTCAGAGGGAACTGTTTGATAAAAATAGAAACGCTTAAAGGGAGCGTTCAGTTTTTTTAAAGTGGGGCTGCATGAAGCTCTTATCTGTAGTCAGTCCATCAGCCTCGTTTCCACCCAGCAGTCCGTGTCTCTTCAGTTCGGTACACTTTATTTCCCTTTGATTTCCACGGTGAAAAGTTGTGGATGGCACCAACAGAAGCGTTCCTTAGCGTCCCCATGTTTGGTCCCCCCTCTGTTGGGGTACCTAGCACACAGATCTGGTACTAAAAGGTGGAGCTGTGAACACTGCAGTCTGATTGGTCAGTAGAGGACGGGCTGAGCTGTGGCTGGTTTTGAAGCCACTGTTCTTACTGAGGCAAGTTTATCAATGAAAGGAAAATGAAAGGATGTTTGCTGCCTCTTCATTATTAGCGGCTAAAGACTGAGACAAAATAACTGAACTGTGCCGACTGCTGGCAGCTACTGCCAACTGTTGATGGGCAACATTTTTTGCATGTTGCTCAACGCATGAGTTGACCATGTAAATCCTTTAACACACCTTTCACTAGCAAGGCTACGCCACATCAATGTGTTGTGTGAATGTTTATGTTACTCAGGAGGTGTTAGTTGTTGTCCTCTGCCCCGGGGCCTCCCACCAGTGGAATAAAGGGTATTCATCTCTCCATCCTTGTTCCCTCACTTCTATCTTCCCCCTTTCCTCATTTGTCACCTTTGTTACTCATTCCTCACCTACGTTCTTTCCTTCTCTCCTTCTTTTTTGGTCCTTGCTTCTTTCTTCCTCCCTTACGTCCTTGGTTTTTATTCTTTAAAGGAATATTTCACCCACATAATGACCATTCGTATAACAACCACTCACAGCTTGTTACACCGAATTCACAAAGATAATTTTGTTTTTCTGGCCTGCCTCCAAGGTGAACGAAGAAAACGGAGAACGTTCTTGATGAATTGAAGTCGCAGGCGACCGCAGAACATTTACAAACTCTCGCACAACTGGCGCAGTATAATCCACCTGAGTAATGCGTCTGAACTCGGCTCGTGTGCTCCACTGAGCAGAGTTCACTGTTGAGGCACGTGTTCAAGGTGACGCTGGCTGAGCAGTGTTTCTCCTCTCCATCTTCAGTCCCTCCTTTCTCCCACCTGCCTTTGCTTCCTTTCCTCCTTCCTTTATATGTCTCATGTTTTCTACCCCTTTCCATCCATGCTCTTCTTTCCATCCCTTCATTTTTTCTCTCCTCTGTCCTTTTCTCAGTAGTTTCCATCAGTCTTCAGTCTCCCTTTGGTTCCTTCCAATGCTCCTTTTTTTAACCTTCGTTTTACCCTCAGCCTCGCTTTTTTCTTTCCTCTGTCTTTGCTTCCTTTCCTCCATCCATCCTGTTGTTCCCTTTTTTGTTATTCCTTTTGTCCCACTGGTTTCCATCACCTTCCTTCCTTCCTGTCATCCCGCTGTACGTCACTCCTAACCCCTTTCCCTCTTTCTTTTCTCCTTTTGCTTCTTTTCTACCTTTCCTTCAATTCTACACATCTGTTTCTGTCAGTTTTCTTACTTCCTGTCAGTAATCTGTTCTTCCGTTCATTCTGCCCTCCTTTTATCATGTTTGCTTTTGCTCATTCCTTCCTCCCTTCCTTGCTTCCTTCCTTCCTTCCTTCCTTTCCATAGTCCCTCTTTTCCTTGCACTTGTCTGTCCTCGGGGATCTTGAGCTTGATCTGGCTCACTCGTCTTTTTTATCTCCTCCCTCGATCGCAGACATCCAGTCCTGCCAAATCTCTGTGTTCCTGGTTGGTTAGATAAGAGACACAGTTTGCCAGCAGCCCCGCCTCCCTCTGAACAACACCCTCTTTAATCTCAGCCGCCATCTTCCCTCGTCTTTCATCCCCCCCCTCCTCACATCCCTCGGTTGTCGCCACACGCCACTGAAAGCCGCTCGCTTTCTAAACTGGGCGTCCCTGCCATGCGACGCAGTGTTTTTCTTTGCAGCAGCGAGATGATGGTGTTCACATGTATGGACACAGGGGCCCAAGTGTTCAGGGGGCCTTAACACAAAACAACCACAAAGAGATGCAACACGACCACAAAGAGAGACACTTTAATCCAAGGAGACACAAAGTTAGCCCGAAGAGATGCAACACAACAACAAAAGAGATGCAACACAACCACAGGCACAACAATACACTAAAGAGATATAAAGCAACTACAAAGACGAACAAAATTACCAAAAAGAGATGCAAACCAACCAGAAGGAGAAACAACGTGACCATAAAGAGACAAAAATTGACACCAAGAGATGCAAAACAACAAAAGAGATGCAACACGACCACAATGACACTCAGAATACCACAAAGAGACACAAAACGACTGGAAGGAGACACAACATGACCATAAAGAGACATTTAATTATCCACAGAGACGCTAAAGGACCATAAAGAGATGCAAAAGCCAAGTATCCACTGTGTGATTTTGGGCTGTCCCAGACGAAAGATGACCAACGTGAAAGAAACGTGGCGATATCTTTGGTCGTGGCTCTAAAACAGTGAGAGAGGTTCAAGGCTGGTCATTGTCATGGTGTTGCGATCAAAGACAGCCTGAAATAAAATTCTGACAGTGTCAGAAATTTGGGACGACCATCTCACTGTGTGACTGCTGTTACCACCTACGTCTACTAACCAACCAGTAGAAATGCAGCATGAAATGATGCACTGGTGCTAAACCCAAACCAACAGACAGATAGCAGCTCGCCATGGAGGCAAAACACACTAAAAGAAATGTGTGAGATTCCAGCAGAAAGGAAAACCTTGTGAAGCCTTGTCTGTGATCGCGTAAAGATGGGCGAAGCACGGAAGGAAATAGAGGCGGAGCTACAGCTGCCAGGTGAGACACCTAGCATAGGCTGACCAAACGTCCTCTTTTGCCCGGACATGTCCACTTTTCACGTCCCGTCTGGGGCGTCCGGGGGGTTTTTATAAACTGATGATAATGTCCGGTTTTCCGTGTGTGTGTGTGTGTGTGTGTGTTAGAGTGCAGCACGGCCGCATATTTCTGTCCGAAATGGAACCGAGCCCGACATTATTTAATGACCAAAGCACTGAGTTTGTGTCACACAGTTGTTACGGTTACAGGCTATTTAACAGGCCGGGCGTGCTCAGTGGGGAGGGAGACCTCCGTGTTTGAGACGGGAGCGGGAGGCGGGAGGTCCGACGGTTCCAGCGAGAAGAGAGGGAGAAATAAAACAAAATAAGATAAAATACGAAAAACCTGTCTCCCTCTTTTATTTTATTTTCAGCGTTTAATCAAGGCGGAGGCGGGCGGCTGGAGGTCCGAGACTTCCAGAGAGGAGAGAGGTAGAAACAAACAGCCAATGTGTGTGTGTGTTGTGTTCAGGTGTTGTCACGTAAATAACAGCGCCCAAGCAATAAACAGGACAGACAATAGGATTTTATTTATTTTTACACTACATTTTCGCTGAAAGCTGACCGAATCCGACCCGAGCCCGAATACAATTTATACATTTTTGACCGAACCCGCCGACCCGTCGGGCTCGGATCGGGTAGCCACACTCTCGTGTGTGTATGTGTCCCCTATCTATAGGGGCCTATCTGAATTTCTGTCTTTGAGAGATATTATTTTGTAATATAACTGAATTTTCTATCTATACATATAAACTTTAAATATATTAAAATTATAAGGCATCTTTGAGTAAACTGCGAGTATCATTTAAGTAGGCTATGTCGTGGCCGGCCGAATGTCCTCTTTTTTGGAAATCAAAATATGGTCACCCTAACCTAGCAGCTAGCAAACACACGCAGTGTGTAGTGACCAGAAAACAGTTGGAGTAGTAATAACCTGTGCAGCATCACTCAGTATGGGAAGCTGTTGCATCGTACGTCGTAGCCTGTGACTCAGTAGGTGCTGTCATCGTACAGTCTGCAGACGTCAAACCTGATGTTGTGACCAAGTTGATTAGATCCATGTCACACAGTGTAGCTGCACTAAACTTATAGGATTGCTAACATCTCACAGTCTGTACACATAAAATACCACAAACAGAAGCAGCGTCGAAGAGCGTCTCTCTCAGTCTGTGTGTCTTGCTCGTGTGTGTGCGTGTGTGTGTGTTTGTGTGGGGGGGGGGGGTGTCGAGGTTCGTCTCACAATCTGTCGACGAGTATTTGCTGTGTTTTTTAACAAGACGGAGATTTGTTGACGTGATTGACAGCAAAGTGAGTTTGGACGAGACGCTTCTCCGATCTGGTTAAGTGTGACAATGACAGATAAAAATTCTCTTCTGCTTCACCTCATGCGGGGTGAAGCTGAGCATCAGTCTGTTTTCCCCTCTCTCTCTGTCTCTCTCCAAACTTTGTGGCCTACTTTTTGGGCGCTTTGAAAAATTGTCTTTGGCGAGGGTTGGATGAAAGTTGTCGGGGGGGCGGCTGGGCAGAGGAAGCGAGTGAAGGCTTGCCCCTTTATCTTCCTGCCCAGACCTCCATCATGTCTGACTCTCCCTCCCTGCTTCTATCTTTTCCTCTCTCCTCCTCTCATGTTGGGAGATTACTCATCGACTTAAATTCTTGCATCTAGAATAAAAAAACAACTTTTTTTTTTAATGTGACAGACTGCTCTGAAAATGTGATGAAACACAAACAGTCTCTTTGATGCTGTGTCAGATCGAGTGGTGATTTTTCAGACACACTCAAGTGAAATTTTAAACAGAAGGTGTGTATCATCACTAAAGTAGAGCAGATAAACACACTGATTATCTGCTTTACTGTGAGCTGCAGACGTTAGCATGTTCAGCTGACTAGGTGTGACCACCAAGGAGCATTTGTTAACTAAACCTTTGGTTCAACAGGTTATGTTTAAAAAGAAAAGAAAAGCCCCGTCCATGATATCGTGTTGGGAGACAGCACGTTTACATGACTTCAGAGAAAATAGATTCATCGTGTTAGGCCTACTTTACACTACATGGCTCAAGTGACCCAATTACGATTTTTTCCTCTCAAGTGGCACAGATCAGATCTGTAACATGAACGTGTAAACAGGAAAAAAACGCATGATATCAGATATTGTCAGATCAGATTCAGGCCTCCTTCATACTGTATGTGGAAATATCTCGGATATGAGTCAGATATCTACCAATAGGTCTGTAATCTAAACAGACAGATCGGATATTTCCTGGCAATCCACGTCGTATGTCATGAATAATGCGACGACAGCGCACTTTGATGACGTGTTCATGAGTGAGGGAAAGGAAGGAAAGACGAATAAATCGCATGTTAATCAAAAACTATGAACCAAAAAAGCACAATCTATCCCGAGTGAGACAAACTGCTTGATCCCCGTCTCCAGTGTACCAGCAGAGAACCTGCAGAACCGAATCAGTGAAAAAACACACCGTGCTACACAGCCTCTCTACCTGAGCAGCTGAAGCTGCGGCTCGCACCCTCGACACACAGACGGTGCTTCTGCATGCCAGCCACACGTGTGCACAACTGTGAGAAATAAATATGTGAGGTGTACGCTGCTTTTCTGTCTTTTTTTCTGTCAGCGACATACTGTACACTCCTAACACAGGACGGGTTGTTTTTATTGACTGAGTTGATTATTAAGCCATAGTGATGCGTGGATCGGCTCTGATAGCACCCAAATCAGCATGTACGCATCAACCATCCAGCCGCACCCGTCTGCAGCTGCACGGACATTTCCACCGCTCTGTGTAGGCTAAGTTACCTTTTAAATTATGTGGAGCAGTGCCAGCTTTCCAGGTGATTTGTTCTTTAACGATTAACTTCAAATATTTGAAGTTAGTCCTTAAAATTGCTTTCAGTAATGTAAACATTTCCATGCGCGCAGTAATGTCACTGTAGCCACTGTAGTTGTCAAGAGTGCTGGACCGGAAGCTGGCTGCATACTGTTTTGCCTCCGTGTCTCCGTGAAAAATAAGGTGAATAGAACATGTAAACAGCAGCCAGGAAAAATAGGATATAGGCAACAAATCGGAATTGGGCATCAAGATGTGGTCGTGTAAAGGCAGCATTAGGCCCTGTGTCCACATAGCGCCTTTTTCTGGCAGAAAGGCGCTGGAAGGGCGCTGCGGAGCGCTGGGATGAAGCGTCTGTGCGGCCAAAAAAAAAAAAAAAAACGCTCACGAGGGTTTTCGTTTCTATGACAACAATATCTTGACAATTCCTGTAGCCTACATTTTCGTTTCCAAATATTTATTTGAAAACGAAACCATTCATACAGTCAATAAAAAAACATTTTGTTAATAATACAAAATGAATCTCAACAGTGACCGTGCCAGCCGTGTGTGCGTGTGTGTGTGTGTGTGTGTGTGTGTTGTTAGTATGTCAGAGAGGAGGAGTATCAATAAAAAAAAGTTTCCACTAATTATTTCGGTGTTTATTTCTTTTATTCTTAAGGTGTTTTTTATTAAAATGTGTAATATAGCCAACAATATCATAGACCACAAGTTAATCTAATTTATTGTTGTAGAATGTATTTAGCAAATCACCACTTTCAACTGGAGACACAGCGCAGCAGCAGCAAAAAAACAAGGCATTATAAAAAGCCGACAAATAGTGTTAATGAATTGACATGAGACATTGGAGAGGTTGTCAGTCCTGTTCTACAGTCTGTAATACTTTTTTTATTTTATCATAACTTCTCGGAAATTACTCAAAAATTCATTTATTGTGTGCTTGTGAGCACACGGGCAGCATAAACAATGAAGTTACATATGATGGTCTGGCAGATCGTTGCGGCGCTTGGAGGCAGCTGACAGTGACAGTTTTGTCAGCAGCCATTTTTCTTCCTACCAATAACCTATGGCTGAGGCAGCTCCAGCTCCGCTACATGCTCTGACTCAGGCATCAGAGCCTCTGAGCCACAGCGATAGATGCATTGGTGCTGTCCGTGGTGCTTTACACTGGGACTGCCAGGATTACAGCGCCCCTCCAAGCGCCGCAGTCCCGCCGGCTGGCGCGGCCACTGTTGAGATTACATTCGTTTTTTATTATCAACAAACTGTTTTTTTATTGACAGTATGAATGGTTTCATTTTCAAATAAATATTTGGAAACGAAAATGTATGCTTTGGTGTACTTTTACAAAGTTTTGCAATATGTATATAGCCTACCTGTATGTGTCAAAATGTATAATTTTCAGCAACGCTCTGCTGCAGTCGGAGGTATAAATGCTCAGAAGTGTAGTGTGTTTCAGTTTTGTAACTTAAAGTCTTCAGAAAACACACAAGACACATTTTTAGGAAAAGTCATCGGAAGAGAAGCTTGTAGGTTTCATCTAAACAGAGTTATAAAAACTGTTGTGGCGGCTCCAGGACAAGCGCACTTACATTTATCACTGCCATAAAATAAAATGAGAAATTGGAGAAGATTGAAAAAAATGTTAAAATGAAATTAATATATACACATATATATTAGTATTGTCTTTGTTATGGTAATGTGTGTGTGACATGTCATACAACTCCGGATAGACGGACATGGCCAGCACCAGCTTCTCCTCCATTTTTTCTGGTTACCAGGGTGACGAGTTCCGCGATATGATTGGTTGCCTGAAAAAAAGCGCCGGTGACGACACCAGCACCTCTCTAAAAAGTTCAGAGATTTTCAACTCAAAACGCTCGGAGCGGCTGCACAAAAAAGGAGGAGCGGCCGGAAAAAAGACGCTGGGCGCAGCGCCTTTTCCCTAGGCGGCCGCAGACACTCTCTCTCCTCATTGGGAACAATTGAAAAAAGGGGTCCATGTCATTGGTTCGACAGCCCATTGGTTCAACATCCCATTAGTCCGACTGTCCGCGGTGCTGAACGGCTCGCAGCGGGCGTATGGTGCGCCGCGACCGGCTTGAGGCGGAGCAGGCTCACAGCTTATGTGTTTGTCACTTTGTTTTTCATTTTAACCCACACCATGATCTTTTCCTGACCCTAACCAAGTGGTTTTTGTGCCTAAACCTAACCAGACCTTAACCACAGGGCATCATGATGATTTCGGAACGGACTTCGGAGCAATGAGTTTAATATGATCGGAACAATGGGCTGTCGAACCAATGGGCAGTTCCCGAAAAAAGATGCTGGCCTTCTTCTGGCGCTCAGAAAAAGGCGCTATGTGGACACAGGGCCTTAGTGACTTCTGTCAAACCGTTCTGAGGAGTAAAATATTCTCCCTCAGCTCTCAGAAGTGGAATTGATGATCAGTTTAGTCGGCCGACATGCTCTTTAACCGGTCAGCAGGTTGCACGGCTCGTTGGTCTGCTGCCTGACTCATTGATGGATTGATTAATTGGTCAATTGATTTTGGGTGGCCGTGTCAGCATGTTCGGTTGTTGCTGTGTTGTTGCGGAACTCTGCTTGTCGGCTGACAACATGAAGCTAATGAGGCGCAAGATTTACACGCCTGCGTCCTCTGTGCTGAGGCAGCAGCCTAATGGGCTCCAACCGACCTCTGTGACCTCTCTAACACACACACACACACACACACACACACACACACACACGCATAATGACTACATGTTTACATCATGTCCAGTGTACTGTTGATGCAGGTCACCAGCTGGTGAGACTCCACCTGTCAAGCCTTTACTCACACTCAGCACACGTGCAGTTTATGTTGTATGTATTAATTTCTGTCATAAAAAAAACTGTAAATATTGAAAAAAATATATTTATCTTGTATTCCAGTCATGTGTTTAACATGTACACTGTAGGTTTCATGACTTTGACTTAAGGTCCGCTGGCGTCCGACCAAGTCTTCCCTGGTTATTCAAAGAGGTGGACATAAAAGAGCTGGGAAACAAATGAAGCATTATGAAATAGAAGTCCCCCAAATAAACACAAGTAGTCCAAATAAACAAAATACAAAGTGGGAAACAAAAGCAACTGGCCCAACCCCTCATTTTATGTACCTTCAGTGTTGAAACAAAACCTACACCCTTGCAAGTCAGTTCTTAGTAAGTAAAAAACACTTGCTGCACATTTTTATTGTTGCCAGGCAACCACCCCATCACCCCCTCACCCTAACCTTCCTGTGTGATCCGTCTACGGTTTATTTATCTTATGTATCCTGCAGTAATCAGTGTGTAGCTGCTGCCATGTTGAGGCAGAGGGTGCTGTCTGTAGCTCTGGTTGAGGGTGAGAGACTGTCAGCAGATAAACAGAGATCTGTGTGGGTACATGAGACCCTAAAAAAGAGGCTGGATCATGGGGAGTACCACCAGTTGGTCCAGGAGCTTCTCCTCCATCATGGACGCTTACAGTACTGCACTTATCTGCTGTTTTCTATTGACATGGTGCTAACTGTGCTTTGTAAAGTCGTATAGCTCTGGGTATCCAGCAACCACTACCACCAGTTTCTCCTCCATTGGTTACCAACTGTAAACTGGTTGTCGTGACCACCACAGAAGGCCCGCCTCTCAAATCATCCCATTGGACAATGGGGAAACAGCAGAGATGACGTGGGGCGCTTTTCTGCTCTGAGTTGAAGTTTTTGCAACTCAAGGAGTTCAGAGCGCTCCAGCAAAAACGCCAGCTGCTGAAACACTTCCTGTGTGATCAGACCTTTTGGATTAAATAAAGGTTACAGAAAAAATCCAGTCCAGGATCCTGGTGTATTTTCATGCCAACTCACTGTCACGCTGTTAATGTTGTTAAAAATGCTTTCCTACTATGACAAGTCACATCTGCAGGGGAAAAGGTTTGCAGGCTGCATTTTATTTTTTAAAAAACTGTACTGATTCTGAACATTTTCAGAGAATAAAGACATAAAGGCTGCAGCACCTGCAGCTGTGGGAGTGTCACATGTTGTTGAGTTAGTTTGTCAATGTGCTTTGTCACACTGCAGCTCACTCTGTCTCTCTTCCTGTTTTGGTCGCTGTTGCTCGACTGAACAGACGACCGTTTTACTACAGGAAGTGAGACAGGAGCTGGTTTGTGTCGTTTTTTGTTTTTTTTCTTAGACCGCAGCGTGACTGAGAGCTGAGTTCACCGCGGCCGAGGAGGAAGCGTCCGTTGGATTTGTTTTCATCATCTCATGTCCTCTGGCGTCCCTCAGAGCTGAGCTGCTGCTCACTTCTTCTTCTTCTTCTTTGTCTACCAAATACTTTTAATTTTGAAAGTTACTTTACAGCTCGGGATGAGTCTGTGACTTCCTGCTCACACTGTCTTTACACAGTAAGACTTTTCTTAGGTTTTAATGGTGCGATCCAATTTAAATATCTCTTTAAAGAAGCTGGTAAATTCTAAGAAACTAAGTATATATGAATATCATCCACAGCTCCGCCCTCTCATCCATATATGGTCACTTCTGGCTCTAAAAAAAACAAGATGGAGACGGCTAAAATGCCGAATTTAAGACTCCAAAACGAGAGTCCACAAACTGGTGGGTGACATCATGATTATTACGTCCATGTGGTCGTGCACATGTGGTGTGTTTTAATATTAGATTAGGTAATAATGACCGAGACAAAATGTGTTAAATATCTGTTTAAGCGCTGAAAACAGTCAGGCCAGCTTATATTATTATTAGCATTTCAACTGGGTGAAAACCGGGACATTTTAGAGTTTCACAGATATTTATCAAGATACGAGACATCTCCTTTGAAACCAGGACAAACCGGGTCGTCTGGTCACTGTTAGCAAACCACCAAATTAGTGAGTGAGGTGTAACTTCAGAACTTGTTCCTGTGGTACGCCCCCAAAATTGTGTTGTGTAAATGTTTATTATTTCTTTGTTTCTCTACAGGATGTTGCATCATCTCAATGGTGTCAATGACAGTCACGTTTTTTTTTAATATTTCAATTTTAGAAACACAAAATGCTGAGTCGTGCCAAGTATGCTCTCCGCATACACAAAGTTGAACACGTTCTCAGTGGGTGTTGGCCTCCACCGGGGCTGCACCTTGTCTCTGATTTGTTTGTGATATTCATTGACAGGATCTCAAGGTGCAGCCGGGGGTTCAGGTTGAGCTCTGAATAGCATCTCTGCTTTTTGCAGATGATGTGGTTCTGTTGGCCTTATCACACCGTGACCTCCAGCGTGTACTGGGGCGGTTTGCAGCTGAGTTGGAAGCAGTCTGCATGAGAGTCAGCACCTGGTTGTGGATTGCCTCCTCTGGGTTGGGGGAGAGTTAGTGCCTCAAGTGAAGGAGTTCAGGTATCTCGTGGTCTTGGTCACGAGTGAGGATCAGGATCCTCCTGGGCGCCTCCTGTTAGAGGTGTTGCAGGCATGTCCAAGTGCTAGTTGGCCCAGGGGCTGACCCAGAACATGCTGGAGGGATTCTATATCTTGTCTAGCCTGGGAACACCCTGGGGTCCCCCAGCGTCTGGCCCGGAGCTGGAAAGCGTTGCTGAGGAGAGGCACGTCTGAAGTACTTTGCTCAGCCTGCTGCCCCCACAACCCAGCCTCGGATAGGCAGATAAAATGGATGAATGGACAGAAAACACTGATTTTTATCTGCAAGTCAAACTTTTTATTATTACATTTGTAGATAAACTTCACATCTCTGTGATCGCTGTGACAGTCATGTCCTTCAGTCTCTTTTTTTGTCAGCCTCCTGTCACTCGTCACGCAGAGGAAGTGAGAGTCATAGTAAAGAAGTGAGAGTGTTTCTGAGGTGAGCTGATGACTTCAGTTCAGATTTGACGGTTGCAGGATTTTCCCGCCTCAGTGTGGCGGCGCTCAGGGGTCTCTCTGTCTGCATGTGTGAAACGTCTGCAGATGACAGTGTGGTTGAGATGGGTTACACACTCTGCTGCGTCCTGTACAGTCAAACCACAGAGAACACAGCAGACTTACACAACAACTGTAGCACAGCGTGCAGCCGCTCGGCTTTAACCTCCGCGACAACATGAAAGGGGAAGTCAGACATGAATAATAAAGACTCAGCGTGTAGAAAGTTCACACTGTTTACTGGCAACAACAAACGCTCTCAGACAGAGTGGGATTAAAGACGTCAACGCAGTGTTAGGTGTCATTTTATCTCATGTTTATTAAAGTGTCGGACAGAACAAAGAATGTCCTGATGATTTTTCTGTTCAGACCAGCTGTGCAGTGCAAATTTTGTCCTGAGGGTGGCGCTAACGTCAGAGTGTTTAAAATCTTAAGGTTCATCCCCTGAGGAGCAGGAATGGGGTCAGAAATGTTTGGTTTGTTCGGCAGTTTTTTGTTGATTTTCACCTACACATACAGTGATGCAGCATATATTGGAAATGAAAGTGTATACATGAATGGGACAGCACCCAAATCCTCCTGAAGTTTTGCGGCTGTGTCCAAAATCACTCACTACTCATTATGCAGTCCACTATGATGTGTGTTCACCCTTTTGTAGTGCTGTCCGAATGTATCATGGGAGTTATTATACCCTGTAAAGTGGACTCAAAGTCTGTCACACTGCACCGTCGAAAGTAGTGCAGCAACGCCCCAACCTTTTTTTTCTTGTTGCAGATGAGCTCACTGTATGATCCTCTACACAGGACTCCCTGTGTAACAATGAGGAGTGAATGAGTGAATATTTCGGACACAGTCTCCATATGATTGGCTCAAATTCCAGAAAATCCAAAGTGTGTCTGGGTGCTTTCAGGAGAGAAAAACAAGATGTCTGACATCATCACTTTGGTACACAAGTCAAGCATTGTGTGGAAATACTAAAGGTGCGTTAGACATCAATTAATTGTCTTATATCCAAATTCTAAGAATTACTGTCAGTGATATAGATGTGTGTTACAGTGCTGCAGCAACTTGTGTTTTCTTTGTCTGTGTGTGATGGTGTGGGCATGGTCCCTCACCGTGGTTTCCAGCTCTGCTCATTGTACTCACCTGCCTCTCATCAGCTTATCAACATGCAGTATTTCACCTGCTCACCACACTTCCCTTCACCGTCTGCCCACGCCAGCTTCACCTCAGCCTCCTCCACTCCTTCCCCTGGACCCAGGACCCCTACCAACATCCCATCCCATCATTCCTTGTGGTACTAAACTGTTTTGTATCATTCCATTTCTTTCCTGCAGACAGTTTTCCCTCGTGTTCATGACAGTGTGCACTTTTACATGCACAGTGAAGTCGAGCTGTAGGCATCTCTACAGTCCATGAGTCAGATCCACCCACGCTCATCCACAGCTCCACCCACCCACCCACCCACCACAAACTGAGGGATGACGTCTGTTATTTTATACAGCTAATGGTTCATGCTTGTTGCATTACTTGAATCATCACCATTTTGACAGAAGCTGAAGTTGTACTTTGAAAACAAGTCATTTTCCAGGGATTCCCTGAATTGTGTGTGTGTGTGTGTGTGTGTGTCTGCTCCTGGAAAAGACATTAGGCCTCATTCACAAACAGTGCGTACGCACAAATCTGGGATTCATCAATATTTCCTTACCCGAATTTGTTCTTACTCTGCGAACAAATTTAGAACTGCCTCAGACCATGCGTACGCACAAATGAGGAAGGCCGAACTGACTTAGAAAATGCAAACATACCTTTTAAGTACATGCAGAGTCTATAAAACCACATTCATGAAGAAGAGATTTAATTAACATTTTTTAAAATAATTAATTTACTAATATATTGGCCAAATGGATTAAATTACCATGAAATTGATACACGTTCACCCTCATCATTGTGACAATTAAAATATTAACGATAACATGAACAGAAAAACTATCACTCCATCAGCGTGCAGATGATCTGTAATGCCGACTGTCATATCCTTAAGGCTGTGGCCCGCTGGCCAGGAGGCACCCACGACTCATTCATTTTGCAAAACAGTACAGTGGGAATGCGTTTGGAGGCAGGGGCTGTGAGAAGTGGATGGCTTGTTGCTGAGCATCTTTTGTTCTAGTCTTTTATTTCAATTGTTTTAAGTTAGTATTTACAGTAAGTTTCTATTCCGTTAATGTTAAAATGTTATATTGTTTGGGTGACCGGGCATATGGCCTTAAAACATGGCTGATGACACCATACGCAAACCCTGAAACCCCTCAAGATGTGCGCTATAATAACATACATGCCCATACAGCGCACTTTTGGCGTGCTTAAGGGCCGTTGGATGTGTTTGGATCAGATACGGCCGGTGGCAAACTACTTTATACCCCCGAGAAGGTGTGCAAGATCATCCTGGCATGCTGTGTCCTCCACTATCTTACAGTGACCCCTGGCATTCCTGTAAGACCCGGCACCATCGCTTCTAACAAACTGTGAAATTTACTACTTCTCTCCTCGCGAACCGCTTCCTTCATTCATGAATCAACTCTAGGCAAGCGGTTTCCTTATATGGAGAAATGGGGTTGTGGTAGTATGCTGATTGCAGATCGCGAACACGCACCTGTCAATTTAGAATAGTTCTGATTTACTAACATACGCACGGTGGTGAGAACAAAATTGGCCGGTACGCACGTGTCATGAATCCGACGGTGATTTTGCGCAAGTACTTATTTTTTGCGGAGAGTAAGAACATTTCTGCGCAGATATTAGTGAATGAGGCCCAATGTCTTTAGTCTGATTTCAGTTGGACTAACATGTTTACATGTATTTTAAAAGTCCAGTTTGAGTCAGACTGACATAATAAATCCATTATCTCGGATGTCATGTAAACGTCCTGTGTGTCTTTTGAACATAAGCCCGTCACTTAGCCGAATTAATAAATTGTATGCATTCATCTATTTCTTTTTACATTCTATCTTAGACAGATAGATGAAAACTTTCAGTGACGACAGCTGTGACTGAAAGTTTTGTTTGGGGCCTAGAAAGTGATTTTAGCGTCTGCTTATATGCTTCACTTGCATGATCTTAAATTTGGATGCTTGTCTGCAGAACGAGCACTGTCACAGATGTTCGTAGCTGCAGGCAATCAGGAGATACTTGTAAGCACCGCTGAATATTTGGGTTTAGTCAGATTGAATCTGTCCCTCACACAATGAAACACGAGTTACTAGTAGCTATTGAACAAACCACACTTCAACAATCAACCTGCCAATGTCCATCTGCGGTCGCGCTATATTTCTACACTTGGAAGTAATCTTAGACACACTGGCGGGACTGGGAGATCGAGCCTGCACTGAGAGCTGCCGGAGCTGGGAGAAAGGACGGCAGGCATGGTGTTAATCCGTCCTGTGTCCTCCTGCAGCTCTTTCGTCTCCTGCTGCTTTCACTTTTGCATTTGTCTCTGACCAGCCACAACTTTTCATACATATCATTTTAATTAGATTGTCCAAAACTGAGGCAGCAGCTGGGGTAGCAAGGTAGTGGGCAGCTGCCACCCTATGGCAACCAGGCAGCTCCGCCCCTGGTTAAATGGGCACGAAGAGAAACTGTTCTTCAGTCTGGTGGTCTGTGCTGTGATGCCTTGTACATGCTGCTTTCATCTCTCAGAAGTGAAATAAGTCAGTGTTATATCAGTCTATATTTGATTCTACAGTCCTTGAAATGTGTGAAGAGAACGTGTGGACATAGAGACCGAAAACATTTTACAGTTCCACATCAGGGAGAACATTTGACATGTCAGACAACGGCTTTTCTGAGCAGCTAACTTCCCCGGAGTGCTCTGTGTCTGCTCAGAGTTACTTCACCTCAGTGTTCGTCCTCTGTGACCTTCTCTCGGATGGCGATGATGATGTCTGTGGTCAGATCGGCTCCAGAGTCGAGAGGAGGAACAACCTGATCTCTCTCCTGCGGCTTCCAGAGCCTCGCTGACGGCCAGAGAGGGACTGATGTGTGATGGAGTGTGGGGTTGTGGGTAATCCTATAGCCAACACCGGAGAGTTCTGGATCACCATCCCAGTATTTCTACTGTATGCTGGCAGCTGCTCTGCTCTGATGCTGTGAGAGAATTGCATTATGGGAAGGTGTACGAGTGTTGAAGTTCAGCAAAGATACAGGAAGTATTTAGACAATAGTAAATAAGAGAATAAATAAGATAAGCTAATTTGCTCTCAGTAATATGTTGCACTCCTCCTCCTCCTCCTCCTCCTCCCTCTCTGGTTCACAGACAGCTGCTGCAGTGTGTGTGCTTTAATGTCTGATCCTTGTTAACATCTGAACCGTCTTAACCCCCGTGCACAGTCACCGTCGTCCCCGCCAAAACAAAGCCCAAGGCCGCGTCTCTGACTCACTCGTCTGCAATCCCACCGCCACAACTTCCCACGGCCTGATGACAGCAGCAGAGCAGCTCGCCATCACCCGAGGCTAATACCTCTCCCTGATAGCTTCATTTACTCTGCAGAAGAAATGATTTTCTTTTTTAACCTCACTAATCCCTGTTAGGACATGCCTCTGCTCTCTCTGGAGCCCTGTTCGGACGGGATTAGTGTTACAGCGAGGAGGCGGGGAACTGTAATCATCACCGGAGCATGTCTGTCATTTTACTGTTGTGTAAATCTGCCATGGTAATAGTTTTTACAGACTGTGCAGGCTATCAAATTCCAGCCCGTTTTGCCTTCTGTGAAACAAAAAGCTGCAGTAAGAGTCTTCCAGTCTGAGCTGCATGACTCAACGACAGCAGGGCTTTGAGTTCAGATGCATCAGTCAGGACGTTTACATGACATCAGAGACAATGGATTTACTGTGTCAGTCTGACTGAAACTGGACTTTTAAAATACATATAAACATGTCAGTCCCACTGAAATCCTACTGGAAGTGGGACTAACACACCCAGATAATTGGGAGTCAAATTACTCCTGAATGGATCCACCTTATTCCTGTAGAAATGATTCTGGGCTCAACTTCCTGTGAGACAAAGGAAGTAGCAGTGAGCTAGTTAGTCCCATAGACTGTCTGTGGTTAGTCCCAGTGGCTACTCTAGTGGCTAACCGCCAACGCTGGTTCTGTTCCAAAGTCATTTGCCTTCAGTTTATTTTTAAACAAATATTTAACTAACGTTAACTCAGCATTTTCTAAAAGGTCTCTGTGGAGCTCTGGTACCTGTTGCACTGTCCGTGTCTGTGATGACCACCAACCAGTCTGAGCTACATTTGTGTCTTCAGCAACTGTGTGTTGAACATGTGACCAGAACAAAAAGGGATTGTTCCTGTTGCCATGGTTACCGTTGAAATCCTGATACAGAAACGAGTCCCCATGGCATCACGTGACGGACCCGCAAGTTGTAATTCCATGTTTGGCCACTATGTAAAATTGAGTTACAACCATAAAAAC
Organism: Epinephelus lanceolatus; assembly: GCF_041903045.1. NCBI lineage: Eukaryota > Metazoa > Chordata > Actinopteri > Perciformes > Serranidae > Epinephelus > Epinephelus lanceolatus. The sequence goes on from NC_135736.1 coordinate 48,661,810, forward strand.
GCAAAACAGTCGCATGCGGTTATTTCATATCAAAACCATTCACGCCAAAATTATCTGAATGAATTTGAGTTGCCTTTGGTAAACACCTGTAGTGTACAGGGCTTTTATTGTGAAAGGTAAGAATGGAAGAGTTTGTAATTATACGGGCAATTTATTTGCATGAAAAACTAGAATTACCACCCTGTGGTTGTATGACTCCGCCCACCAGTCCACCCTGTGGTTGTATGACTCCGCCCACCAGCCCACCCTGTGGTTGTATGACTCCGCCCACCAGTCCAGTGTCTCTGACAGTCTCCATCCATGTCAGTGAAAACATGGATGCTTCACACACAGAAGATCTATACAATCAGCACAGTTTCAAGATTAGAGTCACCAATTCAGTATCTGACCAGATGTCTCCCCTTCTGTTCCTGAGATATGACGTTAAAACATGATGATGTCACAGTCAAGCTGACCTTTGACCTTTTGACCTTCATTATTTTATCCTGTCAGACATTTGTGTCAAGTTTTGCCATAATTGGTGTATGAATTCTTGAGTTATGGCCAAAAACTAATTTTGTGAGGTCACAGTGACCTTTGACCACAAAATTCTAATCTGTTTATTTTTCAGTCCAGGTGGACGTTTGTGTAAAATTTAAGAAATTCCATTAAAGCGTTCTTGAGATATTGCATTCACAAACATTAGACAGACATGGTCACAGTAACCTTGACCTTTGACTCTTCGCATTCACAAGGACTGGACAGACGGACGACCCGGAAACATAAAGTCTCCGGTCACGGCTGTCGTTGGCACAGAGGCATAAAAAAGCCCCGTGTGTGTTGAGACCTTTACAAATGACATGGAGAGTGACAAAGACACAACACACACATGACAAATGCTTCCACAGTGTGGGAGTCTGTAACATGAAGACAGCCCAGCCCTGTGTGAGGAGTCTGAACCAACACACTCTACATCAGATGATTTAATGAAGCTGTTAACTGTCTCGTCTGTAAACGCTCACACTGAGCACATGAACTCTCTCCTGACCCTGAAAATGACCCACTTAGTGCCGTCGTCCCTCCATACATGCAGCTGCTGAACCCCCCAGACACCAATTATTATTCACACCACATACAGCAGTATGTGTGTGTGTGTGTGTGTGTGTGTGTGTGTGTGTGTGAGGCTAGAAGATAACGTGAGTTCATATCACATCTGAGCTGCTATCTGTTGCACCAACATCTCCTCTCACTGACAGGCTGATTCACATGTGAGTTACTGGAGATATTCCTGCTCTCCAGAAGATAAACCTTGATTCTGAAGATGATTTTGTTGACCTGTGATTTTTTGCGATTTTTTGCAAGTCCTGATGTTCTGTTTTAATATACAGTGGTGGACACCCTTAAAATTTTACACAATCTCAAATATTATCATGAAATATTTGTGGAAAAATCTTTTTTGTGTTTCAAAAGGTGTGGCTGCATTAGACAGATACAAACAAATACAAATTATATTTTTTTGTTTATTGTTTACAAGAAAAACTAACAAAACTAAATTCTTGACAGTTTCAATATGTCAGTTCTCAACATTGTCGGTATCAAAGTCAACAAATAACAGAGAATGTGTTCAAAACTGAACAAAAAATAAATAAACCATCACATCATCAAATTAATATTTAGTAGTCCTGCCATTGGCACGTAGTAGAGCTCTAATCCTGGCTGGCATGTTCCCCACGAGCCTTTCACACTGTTGAGTGGTAATCTTGTCCCATTCTTCTTGAATTACTGCTTTTAATTCTTCTAAATTCTTTGGTTTATGCTTTGAAACAGACCTTTTGATAATCCACCACAGATTTTCAATGGGGCTCATGTCCGGGGATTGAGCTGGCCACTCTAACACCTGGATACTGTGCTCCTGCAGCCAAGTTCTACTGGCCTTGGATGTGTGGCAAGGGCCATTATCTTGTTGAAACATCCAGTTTTTACCTCGACAGAACAGTGCACGCGCAGAAGGGAGCGTGTGGGTTTCGAGAATGGTACAATACTTGGTAGAGTTCAATGTGCCATCGCAGACAGTGAGATGACCAACACCAGCAGCACTCATGCATCCCCAAACCATGATACTGCCTCCACCATGCTTGACAGTAGGTACTGTACATGCTGGAGATAATGCTTCGCCTGGCCTTCTGCGTACCCTCACATTAGTAGGAGGAAGATAAAGCTGGAAACTGGACTCATCTGACCACAAAATCTTCTTCCAATTCCTGGCTGTCCAGTTCTTGTGTGCCTGGGCCCAACGACGCCGGGCTAACCTCTGTCTCTCATTGATCAGGGGCTTCTTGATAGCCTTGTAGGACCTTAAGCCATGATCTAAAAGTCGGCCACGTACAGTGCGGGTGGAACACTGGACACCAGTTTGGTTAGACCACTGCTGCTGAAGCTCCTGTGATGTCATTCGGCGGTTTTGCCTGCACATGCGGATCAGGATGCGGTCATTTCTTGCTGAAGAAACCCTTGGACACCCAGATCTTGGTTTGTCTTCCAAGCTGTTGGTTCGTCTGTATTTCTGCAGAGTGTATCCAACTGCTGAAGGACTGCATCTGCACTTCCTGGCTATCTGGCGGCAGCTGTACCCTTCCTGGCTGAGAATCTTTATCTTCAGGCGTGTTTCCTGCATTAGGTTCCTTGTTTTAGCCATTTTTGTGTCTGAAGAACTTTCAAATGTGCTGGCTTTATGTAGACACGAAGCTTGGCAACAAAAATTGTGTCTTTTAATAAAAAGAACGACCTTCATCACTGGTACCAAAATGACCCAATACTCAAAATTTTCTTATGTATTTTTATGGAACCAATCAATTTTAATTTTTTAATGTTTTTTTTCAGGATTTATTTAGTATTTTGGCTGTGACTGTACTAAAAGAAATTGCACTTGAAGACCTAAGAGTGATTCTTAATGCAATATTTCACAAATGCATGGGGTGTCCGAAAACTTTTTTCCACCACTGTATAATAATATATAATATATATGTGTGTTCACACCGGGCGCGAATAAAACAATATTGGCAAATGAATTACCGCCGGGCGGCACAATGGACACAACGCAAATGCTGCAAAATATGCAAATTAAGTGGCAGGAATGGAGCGAGCAGCACAATATTACGTCAGACGCGTACTTGTGAGAGCTGAAAAACCTGAACTTCAGTGCCAAATTCGTGCCAGGATAGCCGATCAGCATTGAAATCCTCCAGAGACGTGTGACACTGAGGACGTACCGGCAGAAGTTCATTTGTTGATTCAGCGATTTCACGCGCGGAAGACGCGAGTCAACACAAAATATTCTAGGGTTCAAAGGCTAGAATACTGTGTGAGCCCCCTCGTCAGTTAATTGACTTCATGCATCATGGACAGATCAGATATCTATCCATTATCTTACATCAGTTTGAATTTTATGCATGATAATAGTAATAATAATAATGATAATAATAATTATAATAATGATGAGTAAAATAATATTCTCTTTGAGGTACAGCAGCAGAACACGTTGTCAGAGAGAACACAGATTGACAGGAAATCTCATCAATGGCGGGGAAAGAGTTAAAATGTTTCATCACAATCAACTTTGAATTTTAAAACGACTTCCTTCATTTTGTTCTGTACTGACTTTAAATGATAAATCATCGTCTGTTATTCATATAATTATCTCTGTTTTAATCACATCACCATTTGCTTTATTTAAATTTAATGAAAATACTTAAGTAAGTTTTTCCAGTGTGTGTGTGTGTGTGTGTGTGTGTGTTGAACGAGAGCCGACACTCAGGCAGAGATGACATCACAGCGTTGGGTTAATAAAAGCTGAGCTCATAATGGGAGCTGATGGATTTCAGGGCTCAGACACTCTCACCTTAAATAAATCCGCTGCACTCCACTTCCTGTTTGAGCCGAGGATAAAATAATGAGCTCGCAGACAGACACTGAGCGGCCGCATGACATCAGCGTGTGAAGCGCCGCGGCAGGAGGAAAAACTGATTAATTAATGGATGTGAAGAACATCTGGGAGAAACCTCTTTACCTCCACTGGGTACGTTCTGTGTTTTTGAGTTCAGTGGTATTTAGGGAAAGTTTGGATCCATAAATATCTGCTGTGTTCATAGTGTACACAATATGGCGGCACTGAGAGCTCAATAAACTACAAAAAACAAAAAAAAAACATAATCAACAAAAAAAATGCTGCAAATAGAGAAACCAACCAAGTGCAGAAATGTGCTGCAAGAAGGAACACAGACTGTTTCCAGGGGACAGTAAAAAGTGATGCGCACATCGTGTTATCTGCAGCCAAATGCCATGTTTTTGGTTTAGAGCCTGGAAAATGCCACTTAATTTAGAGTGCGTCTTAAATACCATGCCTCTGTTCGTACACTTCAGTGTGTTGTCTCAAACTGCACACTGACATTTTGCACTTACGATTTGGCTTTTTATTTTTCAACCGCCTCTTCATCTTCTTTTTTAAACAGCAAATTGCAAACGGGCAGTGAAGCATTATCGCCAACATTTGACTGCTATGCATAAACCAACCTTACGCAACAACAGCAGTGCCGATTGAATCGTGTTGTCTTAGCTAGGTGCAAATTAGCTAGCTTGTGAATACTAACGTGAGCTAGCAAGCTAATGTTAGATGCACAACACAATCTAACAAACATTACTGACGGCTTCTATTCGACAACAGTATTGGTACTTAGTGCAAAACATGTGTAACTAACATGGCTAGCTGCTATGTCAAAAGTTGTAACATTTTTTAACGTAGCTTCCGCTTCATCACAAAGATAGTGTCCGTTAAGGGTGAGAAGTGTCCGTCATTCCACACTCATTGGACTTTTGAGTGTGTCAGTAGTTGACTGCATTTTCCCGTACTATGCAGTGTGAATGTGTAACATGGTTAATAAGGTCGAGGTTGCATACAGCTAAATTTGATAAGAGTGCCGTTATGTGTGACGTCTATTCATTTTGTGGATCTAAGATCTTTCCGCTGCTGAGATGTTTAAAGGGATAGTGCACCCAAAAATGAAAATTCAGCCATTATCTACTCACCCATATGCCGAGGGAGGCTCAGGTGAAGTTTTAGAGTCCTCACATCACTTGCAGAGATCCAAGGGGAGAGGAGGTAGCAACACAACTCCACCTAATGGAGGCTGACGGCACCCCAGTAATTGAAACCACAAAATATCTCCATACTGCTCGTCCGTAGTGATCCAAGTGTCCTGAAGCCCCGACATAAAAAGTTGGACAGGCGCACACACGTAAGCTCGGTGCCCAGAGAGGCAGTCAGAGCTACAGGCTACAATGAGGCTAAAAACAGAGTTCAAATGAGGTTTTTCCAAACAACTTTTTATGTCGGGGCTTCAGGACACTTGGATCACTACGGACGAGCAGTATGGAGATATTTTGTGGTTTCAATTATGTGTTTTTGGATGTTTGAATCTGGGGCGCCGTCAGCCTCCATTAGGTGGAGTTGTGTTGGTACCTCCTCTCCCCTTGGATCTCTCTGTGAGGACTCTAAAACTCTCTGAGAGAGCTGCTCGTAGGATTGTTAGAAAGGCAAATCAAACCTCTGTTTGACTGCAGAAGACCTGCAGGAAGATTTCTCAGACTCTGGAGTGGTGGTGCACTGTTCTACTGTGCAGTCACACCTGGACAAATATGAGCTTCATGGAAGGGTTATCAGAAGAAAACCTTTCCTGTGTCCTCACCACAAAATTCAGCATCATGAGTTTGCAAAGGAACATCGAAACAAGCCTGATGCTTTCTGGAAACAAGTCCTGTGGACTGATGAAGGTAAAATAGAACTTTTTGGACACAGTGAGCAAAGAGACACCTGTCCAACTGTTAAACACGGGGGTGGATGGATGATGCTTTGGGCTTGTGTTGCAGCCAGTGGCACGGGGAACATTTCACAGGTAGAGGGAAGAATGGATTCAGTTAAATTCCAGACATCACAGTATCTGTAAAAAAGCTGAAGATGAAGAGAGGATGGCTTCTACAACAGGACAATGATCCGTATCACAGCTCCAAATCCAAACCTGAAAGACTCAGAGCTGGATACAAAAAGTGTTCAGAAGCTGTGATACCTGTCAGAGGGGGCGCTACTGAGCCCTGACCATGCAGACTGACCATGCAGGGCGCCCAAACTTTTGCTTCAAGCCCTTTTCATGTTTTGTCATTTTAAAACTGTAAAAGATTGAAGTTAAAAGTTAATCTTACTTCAGATACTGAAGAAATGTTTCATGTTCATCAGTTCATCTTCTACTCACTTAACTATCCACAGTATCATGTTAGTTTTACGTGACATTTTGAAGGGTCTGCTGACACTTTCGGTCTTTTTGTCTTGTATTTATTTACAAACAAATCTTTCAGGAGTAATAACTGTGCAGGTCTGGTGGAGCGACACTGTGTCTTGATTCACTGCAGCTGGTTTTCTGCCCTGCTTGCTGTGTTTCAGGTGTGGTTGTGGGTATATACAGTTAAAAGAAAGTAACTCAGAGCGGAAAGCTGATTGGTCCTCCCAGCATGTGCTGATGACATCACTCTGAGGGTTCGGTGCTGTCAGGTTTCACATGTTTCAGTCCGTGTCTATTTTCCCTCAGATTGAGGAATGAATTGGAAACACCTGATGAAACTCTGATGCAAATGTTCAGCTCTGTGCTGCTGGAGGCTCTTCTGGCAGAACTACACAGCCTGCGTGTCTCATCTGACACGTTTCACCAAAATAAAACCCCGTTTGATGCCAACATGCTTCACAGGACAAATCCAGCGTGACTCTGGTGTTTTCTCATTTGATGTATTTTACACCCCTTTAATGTTGATTCTGACTAAAAGATCATTTTAATCAGTTTAGTCAAACCTCTCCAGCTCATTCACTCCCATTAAGTTCCAGTCAGCTCTCTAAACAACTGGAGACTAATTCAGTCTGTAGTCCATCATGTGAGAAACCAGCAGCCAAGTTGCATCACAGCAGTCGTGTCAGGATGTAAACATGTTTGAAAGGAGTTCATCAAACGTCTCAGAACACCAGATGAAAATTAAACCGAGACCAGAAACAGTCTGAACTGGAGTTACTCGCGAAGCTTCCACACACAGAGGAGATGTTTTCCTTTCATATGATTCACTGCAGTGATTTGTGACTTTGAGACATTAAGTTTGATAATGTTTCTCAGGTGCTTCTGTGTTTGGATTCAAGATGTGTTAATATGATACAAGAGAAATGGAACTTAAAGCAGCTACAGTCAGCGGGTCTCACTCCTGAAATGTTAATAAACCTGTGAGTAAATTTCATAAATCGTCAATCATAAATTGACAGTGTGCTCCTGCTAGTCAGCAATTAGCATACATCTCCACCCATGAATATCAGTGACACCATATGTGGAGCTGATAATTACTGTGGACAGATGCATCCTGTCGACCTGTGAACATGGAGCAAAGAAAGAAAGACAGAGACAGAAAGGAAAAACTTTTCTGACGTAGACAGCTTCAGGCCATGTTTACACGAAAACAATCCACTGAAAACTGAATCGTTTCTCATTTTCGTTTTCTCATTTTCTTTAGAAGACAACGTTCCACAAAAATGACCAAAACGCTGCAGTATACATGCCAGGCAGAGCGGCGATAAATGGCAACCACACGAACGTTTGTCTGGACGGACAACGAGGTGGAGTTGCTACAGTAAATCTACACTATGATGGGGAAGCGTTGATAAATCCAACAGGGTGAGCAGCACAAACAGAGCTCAGGAGGCCACCATTGTTGTTGTGATGGTCGAGTTTCTCGCACATGCCTAGTGACTGGAACCGTAATGCACATGTGCAGAAAGTCTCCGTCTGCATACTGCAAGTTTACATGACAACGGAGACGGTGCTGTTTCCAAAAAATTGCACTCTGGAACCTGTTTTCAAAACGTTGTGTTTTCAGGCACCCAAAACGATCGGCCAAAACGCAACTAAAGTTTATTGTTTTCAGTTGAAATCGTTGTTGTTCGGCCCCTTTTTGTGGTTATTTGTTGTTACTTTGCATCTCTCTGTGGTCTTTTTGTGTCTCATCCTAGTCAGTACAGTGGCATGCAAAAATTTTGGCACCCCTGGTCAAAATTTCTTTTACTGTGAGAAGTTAAGTGAGTAGAAGATGAACTGATCTCCAAAAAGCATTAATTTAAAGATGAAACATGCTTTTCTACATTTTAAGGAAGATCGTTATTTTATTTTTATTTTGTACAGTTTTAGAGTGAACACACGGATCCACAAAAATGACCAAAATGCTGCAGTATACATGCCAGGCCAGTAGTTGGCGGTGTGATGCTTACGCTTCCTTCTACAGAGCGGCGATAAATGGCAACCGCACGAACGTTTGTCTGGACGCATGACGAGGTGGAGTTGCTACAGTAAATCTACACTATGATGGGGAAGCGTTGATAAATCCAACAGGGTGAGCAGCACAAACAGAGCTCGGGAGGCCGCCATTGTTGTTGTGATGGTCAACTTTTTCGCACATGCCTAGTGACTGGAAGCGTAATGCGCATGTGCAGAAAGTCTCCGTTTTCAGAGGAACTGCATATTGCAAGTTTCCATGACAACGGAGACGGTGCCGTTTCCAAAAAATTGCACTCTGGAACCTGTTTTCAAAACGTTGCATTTTCAGGCACCCAAAACGATCGACCAAAACGCAACTAAAGTTTACAGTTTTCAGTTTAAATTGTTGTCGTATAAACAGGACCTTATGTGAAGTCAGTAACTAGCTAATCTCTCAGGACAGATTCTGCAATTTACATTGAATCTGTCGGCAGCCCTGTGTGAAACACGACTAGAGAGGGGGGGAGGGCGTGGAGCTTTGAGTTTGAACAATGCTGTGCTTTAGCCAATCACAATGGAGGGGGCGTGGCCAAGATGTGCAGGTGTCCCCAGCAAATGTGTACCTACAGAAACAGCAAGCTCCGCGTCCATAGCGACCGCTCCACCCAAAACACCGTCTCGTCAACATGAAAAAAAATATTTTTTCCAGCGGATGTCTTAGTTGCAACATGATTGAGCTAACTGGAGTAGTTTCATGTCGTATCCGACAACGGGAGGCTTTTAACAGATGACGTCCTGATGTTAGCTTTGCTAACTATCCCTGTCAGCTGCAGCCACTGATGCTTTCTAGACATCGTGATTTCCCATAACTGAATAAATACCACACATAGCAACACAAAACTGCTTTACTAGCTCAGTCATGTTGTAACTAAGACATCCGCTGGAAAAAATAGTTTATTCACGGACCGTTTATTGAGTTACTACCTTATTTTTATACAGTCTGTGGTTATTACAGACAACGCTAATGGCTAACGTTAACAGCTAACGGTTAGCCCAGCTAATCTACGATAACCATGTTATTAATTACAAATCGTGCACACAGAAATAGTAACGTTTGTTCAGTCGTTGTGTTTATAGACTTTACAAACATCAGATTAGTCTACACGGTGATATAGTGACGTGAAAAATGTGATATATAGCTAAACTCTGCTGGTTCTCTACCCGAAGTATTTGTAAACAACATGGCTATTCCCTGGGGGCACCGCCGGAAGTGAAGGGCGTGAGCGATCGCCGAGGCTCCTGCGCTTCCAGTTAGTCGAAAAAGTACGGGCTGTGCCTCCAGAGGTAAAGGAAGGAGAAAAAAAGTGTTTTTTGTTTTGTTTTGTTTTTACCGATGGATTTCCAGATTGGTAACTAGCTAATCACCAATTCCCTGTGTTGCATGAACTTTAAATAGAATTACATTTCTTTGTACATTTCTCATCAAACCCAGAAATCTGACTCTCTGTATCCACTGTACACAAGTGCAATGAAAATACTTCAAATGATATAATGATATCGACCCCTCTATAAAGTCCTGAAGCGTAAAGCCGAACAATGAAGTAGCTTTTTTCTGGGACTGTTGATTTACAGACATCATCGTGTCAGACAGCGTGCTGGTCTAACATGTAGATCTAAATAGAGACCAGTGAACACAGAGCACGTCTGTGTCCAGTGTACGTTTTTAATACCGAGGGTTTTTATGTGAAAATTTACTCTCAGATTTATAAACATATTTCAAGAGTGAGACCCACTGATTGTAGCTGCTTTAACTTCCATTTCTCTTGTATCATGTGTGTGTGTGTGTGTGTGTGTGCGTGTGTGTGTGTGTGTGTGTGTGTGTGTGGCGATGACAGAGTGAAGTCATCAGTAGAGACGAGCAGGTTCACAGCTGCTTCACTGCAGGAAGCTGCTGAAGACTGTTTTTCCTGGACAAGACCTTCACAGGAAGACGTGACCGTCCTCGACACTTTGCTCCGTTTGCTTTTTCTCCCGCGAAGCAACAAGACGTTCACTCCCCCAGAAACAGACTCCACTGCAGGGGAGACAGAGGGGGAGTCACACCGTCACCTCTCATCTGTTCATCCTGCTTAGTACTTTCCTTCCTCCCTCCGTCCTTCCTACCTACTCATGTTTAGAAAGTGAGGACATTTTGGTCCTCACCTCTTCAAAGAGCTTTGTGTGTGTGTGTGTGTGTGTGTGTGTTTGATGGAGTCAGTGTGTTTGTTCAGATGCGGGGTGACAGCGGACATGAAAGGCCGGCTGGATGCCACAATGAACTTGCGATACCGACCTGCGAGCATCACCTTCTGACACCCAGCAGTGTGTTGTTGTGTGTGTGTGCGTGTGTGTGTGTGTGTGTAACAGCAGGCTGTATGTGGGTCACATTCCCAACAAAAAAAAAGTCTCTCTTCGCATTTTCGTGTGAAGTTGGTGGTTTGTGTTTTTTAAATCCTGGCGTGGTGCGTTCAGGGTCACGCTGCAGGACGCATCAGTCTGGGATCAAACTGAAGAGACATTCAAGTTACAGATACGACCAGGGTGGAAGACACCCGAGGTTTCTGGTCAGTGTCTGCACAGTTGTGTCTTTGATTTCAGTGATAAAATGGAAAAGAAACCTACATCTGAGCAAATACAAGACAAAACTTCTGAACAGGAAACACGTGTTCATGTGAACATGTTAACTATGTTTCACAATAAATGTGGTGAAGTTGACTTTTGAAAGGCAGACAGCTCGACAGCTGTAATCATTGGGTCATTATTGTGCACTGATTGATTGACAGCTCCGTCAGCCGCTGCAGACGTGTGGGGCAGTAAAAATGAAGAGCGAGTGCACACAGAGGATGATGGAACAGCAGGTCAGTGCAGATTGTTAATGAACGAGCGGTCAGTGAAGGTGAACAGCTGCAGAATCAATCTGGTCAATGTGCTGCAAATTGCAGAAATGATCCACAGACCTTGTTGTGAGCAGTTCCATGTAGGAACTACTTTCTTTCTGCCGAACTACACCCACCAACCGTATCACTGCACAGAAGGAATCATGCATCTACTCATGGACGAGAGGCTTGTGACAGCGCGATATGTAAACATTAATGGCGTCCTCCTCTGCTGAGCTCTAGCGTTAGCTCAGTGGTGCTAGGTGAGCTAGCAGTAGATGCACACTTCCTTCTGTGTGGCGATACGGTTGGCAGGTGTAGTTCAGTAGAAAGAAAATAGTTCCTACATGAAACTGCTCACAACAAGGTCTGTGGATTATCTTGAGTAACCGGGTCATGATTTCTGGACAGAGACACTGATGTTGAGTTTATCACACACACACACACACACACACACACACACATATCTCACTATATAATGATGAAAACTCTGTGTGTGTGTGTGTGTGTCTGTTCCACGTTTTTCTCCTCACTGACTTGGTCAATCCATGTGAAATTTGGCACAGTGGTAGAGGGTCATGGGAGGATGTCAATGAAGCAATATTACATCAATTGGCCAAAGGGGGGCGCTATAGCAACCCATTGAAATGTCAAACTTTGAATGGGCATATCTCATGCCCCGTATGTCGTAGAGACATGAAACTTTGCACAGAGATGCCTCTCCTCATGAGGAACACATTTGCCTCAAGAACCCATAACAACAGCTTATATAGATTTTCCGCCATTTTGAATTTTTTGAAAAACACTTCAAATGGATCTCTTCCTAGGAAGTTTGAGCCAGCTGCATGAAACTGGGTGAACATAATCTAGGGACCAATATCTAAAGTTCCCTCTTGGCAAAAGTTGGAAAACTTACTAAAACTGAGCTTCTATAAGGCAATGAATATTGCGGAGGGTGTGGCTCATCACATAAAGGTGTATAACATCTCAAGGGTTTCACCCATCACCACGCAACTTTGTAGGCATATGACCACACATAATCTGAGGGGACCCCTCCATTATTGACCCCATCAAACAAAATGGGGGCGCTAGAGAGCTCATTTCTTATCTAGGCCTAACCGCCATATGGATTTTTACTAAACTTGGTAGATATGTAGAACAGGACGCCTCAAGGTGACTGGAGAAATTTAACTCTAATTGGCTAATGGCTAAAATGCGACCGATTGCTGTGGCTCCCCCTATGGACCAATGTTTTTTAAACACTTTAACTATCTGCCTTTCAACGTGCTACCTCAACTACTAATGTACAGTTTTAGCCCACTAACTATCCCACTATTGGCAATGGTACTACTGTACTTTCAATAAAGCAATTGTACTATCAAATTCACAAACACTCTGTCTGAGTACATTGCTCTTCTTAATGGGTTCAGTTGACTATTTAATCTGCAATTTCCTATGAATCCGTCGTCAAATAGGAACCCGTTATTTGTAAAATGTAAATGTCTTGAACTAAAGGCTTATTTTATTTATTTAATTTAAGATGATATGAAACAAAGAAAAGCTGCAAACAGGAGAAACTGGATCCAGCTGCTGTTCTTTTCACTAGAGACTGAACTACAAATCAATTCTGGAAATAATATTGATTCATTTGGTCGATTGTGTAATTGTGTATAATACAAATTTAATTTTAAAAATGTGTTTAAGTGCATCCTTAATGTCATTTGTATTTTATTTTGGTATGACTTTTAGTGACACTGAGCTACAGAGGCCCTGAAGTCCCAGAATTTGACAATTTTTTTATCTTGTGTGAACAAGGTAATAACTTTTATGCACAACATACAATAATTAAAAAAGACCCTTGTGGTTTTTCAGGGGTTCCATACTGAGCTGATAATAATGTTAAAGAAAACTTCCAGGGGAACCAGAGGTCTGTACCTGCTGTGGAAACTGTTCTTCTTCTGGCCCTTAAATGGTTGTAAATGGTTTGGAAAACATGTTTGTAGTGTTCAGTCTTTAATGGTGAAAGCTGATCTTCGGCTGCTGGAGCAGAGCGGTGTGATGGGTGGAGGTGGGGATGGGGACGGAGGGGTTTGTGGCGTCCTCTGGTCGTCCTGCTGTTCATCAAAATGAAATGAGCTCATTAATCTGAACGACACGCCGCTGCTGCAGGAAGTGGCTCAGAGGCGTTGGAAGCCCAAACGGCTCCAGTTTAAATGGCGGAGGATTTAAATGTGATCGGTCGGCGCTGTGGGAGTGCTCAGCGGCTGGCAGGTTTACGACCCCCGCCTGCTGCAGCCTTCTGTTGGAGGTCTGGACGGGCTGAGAGGGGCCGGTCATCAGAGTGAGTGATGCCTCAGGAGTTTAAAGTGGCCAAGCTGCAGGTTACATTCAGGAGGAAGCAGCAAGTGTCACTTCCTGTGTCACCCTGAGGTCAGAGGAACATGTCTGGAACACGTGACAGATGAAGTTGCCAGATGTTTGATCATTTGTCCTCTGTATGATCAGTGATGCCAAAACTTCCACAATGTACGATAATGATACCATTTTGTGATACTTATAATTAGGAGTTGGTTTAAAGCTCGCTGAACACTGTGCGACTTTGAGCTGTCCGATACAAAAGCTGACCATATCTTTGGCCGTGGCTCTAAAATGGTGGTCCATGTCACACAGTGAGAGAGATTCAAGGATGGCCGTTGTCACAGTCTGTGATCAAAGACAGTCTGGGATAAAATGCTGACAGTGTCAGAAATTTGGGATGACCATCTCACTGTGTGACTGCTGTTACTACCTGGACCCAAGCAGGTCGTTTGTAGTCTCGCCACCAGACAATCAGAGACCTCCGCCTTCTGATAGTCTGGGGACACTCCTTTCTAAAGTGTGTTTAACACACCGGCGAAAACGGCCGGCAACAAAGCAACGCCTCTTGCATTTTTGAAAAGGACACGCCCTCCCGGAAATGTGTGCTCCCCCTTTTCTCATCTGCAAGGACACAAACACACAGAGAGGTTGAAAATGGATGCCGAGAGATTTAACTCCGTTTTATCAAACGTGTGCTCAGTCCACAAGATTGTGGAAATGAAGGACTTACAGCGACTTGAGCCATTTTGTACCGCTGCACGTGTTTCTAGTCGGACTATGTTTACGAGCACAAGAGTTCAGCGAGCCACCGAAGGACCGCCCTGCAGATTTACTATTGGTTCTGCAACGTAGGGAGTTTTTTTAAACTCTGAAATTGTATCCGCCCATCTAAACACAAAATCAGGGAGAAAGTCATCAGTCTTTAGTTAAGCAAAGCGTCTAAAGACTGACTTGTGAGTCTAGGTCATTTGATGTCCCACAATATTGCGCTCCACATATGACGTTATGTCAACCGCAGTTGGTGTTTTCCCTCCGCATTTCCCCCTGATGTCGTTACACAATAACGCCGACTGGTAGCACATCATGCTGACATGAAAGGAAGGCATTTTTGTCTGTGTCTGACACCTGACCTCAAAGTTGCATCTCTGCTTTTTGCAGATGATGTGGTTCTGTTGGCTTCATCTCACCATGACCTCCAGCGTGCACTGGGGCGGTTTGCAGCCGAGTGTGAAGCAGTTGAGACGAGAGTCAGCACCTCCAAGTCTGAGGCAGTAGTTCTCTGCCAGAAACTGGTAGTTTGCCCCCTCTGGGTTGGGAGAGAGTTACTGCCTCAAGCGAAGGAGTTCAAGTATCTCAGGGTCTTGTTCATGAGTGAGGGTAGAATGAGATGAGATGGATCGGTGGTTTGGCGCAGCTTCTGCAGTGATACGGCCGCTGGACTAGACTGGCATGGTGAAGACGAAGCTGAGCTGGAAGGCGACACTTTCAATTTACTGGTCCATCTGCATCCCAACCCTCACCTATGGTCATGAGCTCTGGGTAGTGACCAAAAGAATGAAATCACAGATACAAGTGTCCGAAATGAGTTTCCTCTGTGGGGTGTCTGGGCTCAGCTTTAGAGATAGGGGGAGGAGTCAGACATCTGGAGGGAGCTCAGAGTAGAGCCGCTGCTCCTTCATGTTGAAAGGGGTCAGTTGAGGTGGTTCAACATCTGATCAGGATCCTCCTGGGCGCCTCCTGCTGGAGGTGTTCTGGGCACATCCCACTGGTAGGAGGCCCCGGGGCAGACCCAGAACACACTGGAGGGATTACATATCTCATCTGACCTGGGAACACCTTGGGGTCCTCCAGGAGGAGCTGGAAAGTGTTGCTGGGGAGAGTCTGGAGTGCTTTGCTTCACCTGCTGCCCCTGCAACCCGGCCCTGGATTAGCAGAAGAAAATAGACGGATGGATAAACACTGCAAAATAGATTTTAGCTTGGAGTTCCTTGTTAAGATGGCAGCAGGTCTGGGGGGATTCAGTTGTTACTTAAAGTGGCTGTTTGGGCCAAACTCACATGTAATTGATGTATTATAATTAGTGCAGCTTAAAGGTGACCTGTGGAGGTTTTGATCATTGGATATATCAGTGTGTTTTCACTCATGTGTGTGTATCACATGCTGCAACACACATTCCTGCTGTCAGCTGCTGCCAATAACACACTGAAAACATAACAGTGTAGCAGACGGAAAGAAAATGAGCAAACATGGACGTAAACGAAGCAGGATTTAAAATGTCTTTTGACAAATGGACTTTGCAAATGTTTTGTGAGGAAGGAAATGCATTCAGCACGTTTCCATGTATCCACTCATCACTCTGAGAAAAGCAAAGGCTCACGGGAGCTCTCCAGCCAAACTGAGCCAAGTGACCATTTGGCTGTGATCCACGCTGCTCGCAGAAGAGACGTTTTCTCTCCGTGGGGGGGTTCAGAAACACGACACAGCTGCCATCTTGTTTTTGTTGTTATGGAGAGAAAGCAAAGAGCGTCCAGCCTACAGGGCGGGTCAGAGGTCAGCCGTCAAGATAACAACGCTTTCTTTTTCACAAACACAAACAAGAGACAGATGGAGATTAATTTTTCATCTTCTCAGGAGCCGGGACTGGTTTCCAACCGCGCTCCATCAGCGTGACGATAAATATAGCTGTTATTATTCTGTTATTACTGGACGCTCCATGTGCAGAAAAATGTTCTTCTTTTATCCTGCAGGACTGTTAATCATTTCTCAGAATGGTGGGAACTGAACTCAGACCAGCGAAAAGTTCAGACTGATATTTGAAGAATCCATCACAAACTGTGAGTCATGTATAAACCATGCGCTGATTATTCCTCATCACTTTAATGACTCTAATCTGCAAGAAAAACAGACGGATGGAAACCTGACTGATGTGTCATTTTGTTTTTGCCAGTGACAGTGGTGTAAAGTAGTTACAGTGGGCCCCCGTGTGTTCTAGGCACTAGTTTTATATCGTTTATGTAGAGCAGGTATATCATTTTGGTATACACTTACCTGCCACTTTATTAGGTACACCTGTTCACCTGCTCGTTAACACAAATAGCTAATCAGCCAATCAGGTGTCAGCAGCTCATTAACATTTAGTCATGTAGACATGGTGAAGACGAGCTGCTGAAGTTCAAACGGAGCATCAGAATGATGAAGAAAGGTGATTGAAGTGACTTTGAACGTGGCATGGTTGTTGGTGCCAGACGGGCTGGTCTGAGTATTTACTGGGATTTTCAGCACAACCATCTCTAGGGTTTACAGAGGATGGTCCCAAAAAGAGAAAATATCCAGTGAGCCAAAATGCCTTGTTGATGCCAGAGGTCAGAGGAGAATGGCCAGACTGGTTCAAGATGATAGAAAGGCAACAGGAAGTCAAATAAGCACTGGTTCCAACCAAGGTGTGCAGAAGAGCATCTCTGAAGCAACAACACCTTGTCCAACCTTGAAGCAGATGGGCTACAGCAGCAGAAGACCACACCAGGTGCCACTCCTGTCAGCTAACAACAGGAAACTGAGGCTACAATTCACCAAAACTGGACAATAGAAGATTGGAAAAACGTTGCTTGGTCTGATGAGTCTGGATTTCTGCTGCCACGTTCAGATGGTACGGGGGGTGTAACTGGGACTTGGCTTTTTATTGAAGTTTTACGGTATATATGTCTGTGGCTGCTCATGCTGATGACTTGATGTGATGATGAAGGAGGCAGATTGTTGCTCCTGCAGCATCTAATAACCTCAAACAGCCGTCAGGTCGATACGGCATCATCCAGCCGGTCAAGGATGCGCCGAAAACACCCATTTTACAGCACTGTTGTCATGGAGACGGCATTGATTTCATCGCGAGGTGGCCGCTCTTTCCTTTGACTAGATCCTTGTTAGTTCAGCGGTTATAAACATGCAGGAGACGTCAATACCGACTCCGTTTCTCTTTATAGTTGTCTGATGGAATCAACACTCGCAGCTGGTCGCGCAGAGAAAATCTATAAATGTAAATGTTTGATTCTGTGAGTCACAGCAGCTTTTAGAAACTGTTTCCACCTGAGACACTGAGACTGAACAGCAGCCAGACAGCTTCATTATTATTATATATTGTTCATAAAATGATGTTTTGATCGAATCTGAGCTGAATTCATGACTTTAAGCAACAGTCTGACATCTGGAAAATATACTAACACTGTTTGACATCACATGAATCTGAATCCGAATGATGTGTTTAAAAATGTATCAGCTCTGTTAATTGGAAAGCAAATGTCACTCAACAATCTGGAGTTTATTCTTTTTTCGTTGTTATCTTTAAGATACACTTTGAGATAATAAATAATGTCAGACTTTAAGGAAGGAGATAAAAAACAAACAAAAGGCAATATAAAAAGAGAAAAATCGGATTTTGTAGAAAAACATGGAGAAAATAAAAGATAAAAACAGTAGAATAAAAATCTGGTTTGTTCTTCTCCTGGTTAGAATTCCTTCAGTGTTCATTGTTCAGGAGGTTTTTACAGAGAGCTGAATTATCCACAGAGGTCTCCTCCTGTCCAGAACAAACAGACCAGCTGATTTAAAGCGGTAAAAATTTAAATTAAACAGTTTCACGTTAAAAAATCTTTCTTTTTTCTTTCGTTGCAGGTGGGCTGTTAACTAAGTTGGCCAACGCAAAAATACCAGTGTCCCTATCTAGAGCCAGTGTTTGGTTTGTCTGTTCTGGGCTACTGTAGAAACATGGCAGTGCAATGTGACATACAACACACGTGTCAGCAGCACTTTATAAATATCACATGTCAATAACAATTATTTAGCGTCCCTGTTATATCCTCTGCTCGGAGGGTTAGGAGCTCCTGGACCTTATTTGGTTTCCCAATTTACAGACATTTTCGGCTGCTGTTCTTCTTCGAGTTAGCTGCTAACTGCTAACAGCTACTTTTTAAATCTCCCGCAGTGGCTCACACACACAGCACATCGTCAAAATGTCACACCCATCCCATCCATGGTCCTTCCCGCCAGCTGTCCCTTTTACAAAGATGTTGATTCGGCGCTGTTTCTACCTTCCCTGCCAGCTTAAAGGCGAAACAACTCTGTCCCCCCATTCTGTAATTTTACCGTTTATAAAGAATGGCAAGGCGACATAACATTCCGAAGTCATCAAATACCGCTGCTTTGTCAGTGATTTTAGCGTCAGACACCGAAGCCAAAAGCCACATTTCACATAGGTATGACACGCCACCAGCGGCATCAGTTTGTGACACAGACAGACAGAACATTTCGTGATGTTATGATTTGCTGCAGGTCAGCTGGACATCACCTGTGGTGGCAGTATGATATGCATCACGCGGTGTCAGTTCATGACGCAACTGGACAGCACCTGTTGCAGCGTTGTGAAATGCCACAGGACAGTGCCATTTTGAAACACCGCCAGTAACAGCGTCACATAAGGAGCTAAAGGGCGCCCGGGGAAGGTGGCTGGATGAGTCCAACTAACCCTGAACTTTCACCCAGGAGGCCACTTTTCACTTCCTGTATGAATGTAGATCCAAACAATGTTTTTTTTTCTAGACCTAACCTCGTGCATTTGTTGCCTAAATCTAACCACATGGTTTTGTTGACGTCCCAGCGTTTGCAGCGTCCTCCTGGAACATCATCAGCAGATGTAGGAGGCTATCGTAATACGTAGATGCAAATGTCCATCAATATGTTGGTATTCCATGACAGGTCATCATCCATATATACGCCTGGGAACTTGAAGGCCGAGACCCTCTCCATGCAGCCTCGGTTGATATGAATGGGATGTGGATCAGTTATTGTTTTTGGGTCGTCCGTACGTCTGTACGTCCCATCCTTGTGAACAAGATATCTCAAGAATGCCACAACGACAGGTGAGCACACAAGCAGCACCAGATATGTTTGGGTGAATTCTAACAGCAGCTTAAACACAGTGTTTCCCTCTGCTGCTTTACCTGTCTGAAGGTGGTAAAGGTCAAATGTCAGCAGGTGGCGTCCGTCTTGTCTCCTGACCTCTGAGCGACCTCATCAGCTGCGGGGAGACACCGACTGAGACGCTGCCATTCGTCCTTGTTACCACTGAGCCTCTCAGACAGCCTCTCCCTCCTCCTCACCCCTCCTCACCCCACTCTCTCCTCCTATGGCGCCGCTTCCGTCTCGCGATTGGGTGTGATCCCGGCTGGTAACCATAGCGACAGTTGCTGGGGCCAGTCAGCCAGCAGCGGCAGAGGAACTCAAACGTAAGGACTGTTGAAGGACAGTGGATGGAGGGAGGAGAGGTGTGATCTGTTGGTAGGGAGTCTTAGAGGGGAGTAATAGTAAGGAGGTGTGTGTGTGTGGTGGAGGGAGGGGTGAGGGTGAGGATGAGGATGAGGAGGGGTTCAGTAGGTGAAGACAGCCAGCTGTGTCCTCGGAGGCGGGCCACAGGTGTGTGTGTGGATGAAATAAATGAGATAATCCACAGGGAGGTGTGAGTGCTGCTGCTGAGCCTTCTGCTTCACCTCTTTGTCTACACACAGTTTTACACCATGAGAGCGCCGCAGAGTTTAGTTCAGGAGAAATATTTCAGCGAGAGTCAGAGGCAGCGTGAATAAAAAAAATTAAAGACGTGAACAAACTGGATTTCCTGCAGGCAGCACAAAAAGGCAAAGATGCATCAAGGTGCTGGAGTTAGATATTGATGGCCAATAAGATATTGATTGAAAACACATCATGACGTCTGGTTCAAAGTTCAAAGTTCTTCATTTTTGGAACCTTTTCTAACCCAGAAAGATGCTGAAATACTCGCACACGCTTTTATCACCAGTCGCTCAGACTATTGCAATTCTCTTTTTCTATGGACGACCAAAAAAGTCAATAAGAAAACTACAGTTAGTCCAGAACGCTGATCACATGACCCCGCCCCTCCATACATCAGATTTTCTATCATTAACAAGTAACATTACAGTCTTGATTTTCAAGTTTATCTCTCCTGTTTATTTTTATTTTATTTCATTTATTTATTTATTAACTCTCTTTATATTCTGAGAAGTTCTAATAATCTTTTTTTTATTAGTTTGTTCTGTTTTGGTTGGTTTGCTTTTTTAGATATTTTATTGTCTTGTTTGTATGACAGGTGCTGTATAAATAAAGCTAAGTATTTGTTATATTCACAACAGTTATGGGGCTCAGTAACTCGCCGCCTCCGGTTGTTTCAGTGAGGGAAAGGCAGTCGAGGGGGACACGCTTTTGAACACAGCAGTAAGGGCATGAAGCAGTCGCCGCCCACGTGAAGACGCACAGATTTTGTTTTGCTGCACAGAGTTTGCTGTGTTGAAATTCTGGCGGTCGTCGCCTTGCTTTGGCCGATCAAACAGAAAGGGGCGGGGCATCACAGAAGCAGAATAAAGACAAGATGGAGGACTCGATAATGCTGTTGTCTGAATTTCCAGAATTATGGTGCTAGCACCTCGAACTACAACTAGAAGAAAAACCTGAGATAACACTTCTACCAAACTTCACACGAAGGTAAATTGTCCAAACATGTAAAAATCTTTGATAAGTTCAGTGATTTCCTTTGTCGTTTCTCTGATGTTGTTTCTTGTTTGCAGCTACAAGCTAGCCTGCATTTCTGCCAGTGCTCACTGAATCACTTCCCGTCATCACGTTAACAGTAGCAGCCGCAGGCACTTTTAAAAAAGGCTTTGCTTTGTGGGGAACTAAGCTATTGCAGGTGGGCAGTTGTCCGGGCGGTCACCCTGAGCAGCTCTACAGTGGAGCAGTCGTTGGTGATGAAGTTCTTTGTTCTTAGGCTCCCTCCAACATGATACGACAACTCAAGATTCAAGATTAACTTTATCGTCATTCATATTATTCACAGAGCGAGCGCACAGCAGATCAAACCCAGCTGGCACTGGATGTCACAAAGATGTCGGGCTCTTTCGTCAGACATGACAGACATCAGAAATGAATTGTTTTGTTTTTTTTAAGATTATTATTGGATAAGATAGTCTAAGCGTGAAGGAGGGGAGAGAAGGGGGATGACATGCAGCAAAGGTCCGCAGGCTGGAATCAAGCCCACGGCCGCTGTGGCAAGGACACTGCCTTCATATATGGGATACCGGCTCTACCCAGTAAGCCACAAGCCAGAAATGAAACTTTGGTCTCAATGAAAATCAGGTTGTTTAACAGCGTCAGTATTTCATGTTGTGTTAAAATGATGACGTTTGGTTTTGTTCTCCATGAGTCACCACTAAATATTGTTACTCCACGTCAAGATGACGTCAGCAAAACATTGGATTTTGGTTACTTAACAAAGTATAATGTGTTGTTAGGATGCGTGTCCACAGACACTGGCATTAGACATTGAACTTTGGTCACACAGCGTCACAACCTAAATTCAATCAAATATCAATATCTGATCATGTGGCCAGCCCACTGAAAAACAATAGCTTAGATAAAATATAAAATAAAAAATAAAATAAAATATAAACATGAAAGATGTTTAAAAAAATAAGACACTGACAACGCCACCCAGCGTTAAAGGAGCCCTGAGACAAGGCTACACAGGTTCGTAGGAAATCAGGTGTGAGCAGAGTTAAAAACACAACTGAGGGTGCGTTTAAAAGATTTATTACATAATATAACCAATAAAGGACGACACACAGAGTCAATCACTGTCCTTCGTCAGGGGAAACCGCCGTCCTCAAGTGCCAGTGGCTATGTCGTCCTTCTTCCCATGCGTTCCCCGTGGCCGCCCTGTTGTCGCCATCAGGCCCCGCAGACAGCCCTCCCAGTATCTGCAGAGATCAATACTCATGGTTCCCTTGTGTGGTAACTGCTGCTACCGACCCAGGCTGGAGTATCACGCCGAACACATACTGGCTGCTGCACTTCGGCTCTTGTGGCTCGTTTCTAAAAGGCGCCATGTGACTCCTGCTGGCTCTGAGGTTTCACTGCCGTGTGTTTCTGCTGTCGGCCCCCGTGTTGAGTTTCACTACTTGCCTGTTCCAAATGAGGATTTTTCCTTCATCATGAGCGCCGTCAGTCAGACATATTTTATTCAGGTGATACTATAAAGTGCATTGTACCAGGATAAACCAGCTGAATTAAAATCCAAGGATAAACATATGTGAATATACAAAACTCTGCCAACGTTCCTCAGACATCAGTTGGGTAGTCGTATTCATGTTCTGGGTCAAAAAGTGAAAGAAGGCCTCTTAAAAAGCAGACTTTAAACTGTTACCTCTGACAGCCGACTGTCAGTAACACAGATGCTGTGACGTGCACGAAGAGTCCACTGAGATAAACGTCTCTCTGACTCTGTATCACGTTCTGACAAGCAGCCGCCGTTGAAGCGAGCTCTTAATGTGATAAAAATCTGTCTGTGCACTCAGAGATGGCAGCTCGGGTCAATAACCGCTGATCGGCTGGAGACGGTTTGTGTTTGAAGTCCTCAGAGAGCAGCGGCATGCTAATCTCTCCTCTAAAACTCCAACAGCTTCAGTTTGACGCTCCGTGACGTTATCAGCGCAGACATCATCTGTCAGTGTCAAACTCTCAGTGATCCGTCCTGCATCCCAAAACTCACAGCTCTGACACGTCCTGGTGGGCTCATATTTAAGATGCTGTGTAACCATGACAACCCGGGGTCAGATCTGGTCCACGTGTACCTGTGCTGCCCGCAAAGCAAAAAATAACACAATCATCAACACTGAAAGATTTATTGACCAACAAAGCCAGGGAGTTGCATCTAAGCTTATATATAGGCTCCACTGAAACACAACACGTTTAATCAAGGACGTGTGGGTCAAAGTGTGTAAAGAAACTGATATTATTCTTAAGAAAACAATACACTTGATCCCATGGTTTGCATTTGTGGGCTCAGTAGCACCGGCCCTTGGCCCCTCGTCACTGAAGCTGCTTCTCTTGGGCACAGAGGTGTGCGCTTCTTCAGTGAGTTCAGATCCTGTCCCTACGGTTTCAGATTGGATCCGGAGCGCTGTGGAACTTTTACCTTTAGAGGCTACAAGCTTTTGGCTCACGAAACAGCCCTTCAAGTTTTTTCACTTTTGCGACCCTTTTCTGGACTATACTGGGAATGATGGGGCCCAGGTCCTCAGGAGAGGACTGTATGGACGAGCACGGACTGAGGTCTCAAAACACATCTTCATGTAAGTTAATATGATCAGTTTGCCTCTATCTCTTCAACGTACCTGATTATCAGTGAGATCTGTGACGCTGTGAACCTTCACTCATTTATTTATTTTATGTTTGTTTCGTTGTGAGTTTTGATTTTTGTTTTTTCATATTGATTGATTGATTCTTTGACTTATGTGTATATATATATATATACAGTACAGGCCAAAAGTTTGGACACACCTTCTCATTCAATGCGTTTTCTTTATTTTCATGACTATTTACATTGTAGATTCTCACTGAAGGCATCAAAACTATGAATGAACACATGTGGAGTTATGTACTTAACAAAAAAAATTGAAATAACTGAAAACATGTTTTATATTCTAGTTTCTTCAAAATAGCCACCCTTTGCTCTGATTACTGCTTTGCACACTCTTGGCATTCTCTCCATGAGCTTCAAGAGGTAGTCACCTGAAATGGTTTTCCAACAGTCTTGAAGGAGTTCCCAGAGGTGTTTAGCACTTGTTGGCCCCTTTGCCTTCACTCTGCAGTCCAGCTCACCCCAAACCATCTCGATTGGGTTCAGGTCTGGTGACTGTGGAGGCCAGGTCATCTGCCGCAGCACTCCATCACTCTCCTTCTTGGTCAAATAGCCCTTACACAGCCTGGAGGTGTGTTTGGGGTCATTGTCCTGTTGAAAAATAAATGATGGTCCAACTAAACGCAAACCGGATGGGATGGCATGTCGCTGCAGGATGCTGTGGTAGCCATGCTGGTTCAGTGTGCCTTCAATTTTGAATAAATCCCCAACAGTGTCACCAGCAAAACACCCCCACACCATCACACCTCCTCCTCCATGCTTCACAGTGGGAACCAGGCATGTGGAATCCATCCGTTCACCTTTTCTGCGTCTCACAAAGACACGGCGGTTGGAACCAAAGATCTCAAATTTGGACTCATCAGACCAAAGCACAGATTTCCACTGGTCTAATGTCCATTCCTTGTGTTTCTTGGCCCAAACAAATCTCTTCTGCTTGTTGCCTCTCCTTAGCAGTGGTTTCCTAGCAGCTATTTGACCATGAAGGCCTGATTGGCGCAGTCTCCTCTTAACAGTTGTTCTAGAGATGGGTCTGCTGCTAGAACTCTGTGTGGCATTCATCTGGTCTCTGATCTGAGCTGCTGTTAACTTGTGATTTCTGAGGCTGGTGACTCGGATGAACTTATCCTCAGAAGCAGAGGTGACTCTTGGTCTTCCTTTCCTGGGTCGGTCCTCATGTGTGCCAGTTTGGTTGTAGCGCTTGATGGTTTTTGCGACTCCACTTGGGGACACATTTAAAGTTTTTGCAATTTTCCGGACTGACTGACCTTCATTTCTTAAAGTAATGATGGCCACTCGTTTTTCTTTAGTTAGCTGATTGGTTCTTGCCATAATATGAATTTTAACAGTTGTCCAATAGGGCTGTCGGCTGTGTATTAACCTGACTTCTGCACAACACAACTGATGGTCCCAACCCCATTGATAAAGCAAGAAATTCCACTAATTAACCCTGATAAGGCACACCTGTGAAGTGGAAACCATTTCAGGTGACTACCTCTTGAAGCTCATGGAGAGAATGCCAAGAGTGTGCAAAGCAGTAATCAGAGCAAAGGGTGGCTATTTTGAAGAAACTAGAATATAAAACATGTTTTCAGTTATTTCACCTTTTTTTGTTAAGTACATAACTCCACATGTGTTCATTCATAGTTTTGATGCCTTCAGTGAGAATCTACAATGTAAATAGTCATGAAAATAAAGAAAACGCATTGAATGAGAAGGTGTGTCCAAACTTTTGGCCTGTACTGGAGATATATATATATATTTAAGCAATATCACACGAGAGGGAGTGATGTTATACTCGTATATTGTCATGGCTGTGATTCGGTCATAGGCACGAGGCCGCTTTATTTTAGAAAATAAATCCATATTTTTGGCTGTTTGACAGTGGATGAATTAATTAGCCTAACTGACACTAACCGTCAGTTTTGATTTGATTGTTGATTGCAATCAGCAATATATATATATATATATATATATATATATGATTGTGTATATATATGCATGTGTGTATATATCTATAACTATATATATTTTTCTTATTTATTTATTATTTCTTTCTTTTTAAGTGCAGAGAATGTGTTCTGCTGTTAGTTAGGGAATAAGTTGGAAAAGAGGATGTATATGAAGAGACGTACATCTGCCATGCCCTGAATTTTGTACTGTCATGATCCTCATCTCAATAAATATAATGTAACTACGCCATAGCCATTGGTAGCTGTGTCACCTTTTACCTATGTCAATCCTCAATGCCTATGTGCAGTTTCACATAGATTGACCACGTCAGTGAGTAGAAAAACGTGGGACAGACAGAATGACTGACTGACAGAATGACACACTGACAGTTTCCGTGATTATGTACAGCATACCATACCATGACTTAGTCATACCAAACATTAGAAAACAACACCAACATTGGTCCACAGGGGGAGCCACAGCGATCGGTCGCATTTTAGCCATTTTGAAGCATTGTTCTTTTGTTATAGCGCCACCCAGTTGCCAATTAGAGTTAAATTTCTCCAGTCACCTTGAGGCGTCCTGTTCTACATATCTACCAAGTTTAGTAAAAATCCATATGGAGGTTAGGCCTAGATCAGAAATGAGCTCTCTAGCGCCCCCATTTTGTTTGATGGGGTCAATAATGGAGGGGTCCCCTCAGATTATGTGTGGTCATATGCCTACAAAGTTGCGTGGTGATGGGTGAAACCCTTGAGATGTTATACACCTTTATGTGATGAGCCACGCCCTCCGCAATATTCATTGCCTTATAGAAGCTCAGTTTTAGTAAGTTTTCCAACTTTTGCCAAGAGGGAACTTTAGATATTGGTCCCTAGATTATGTTCACCCAGTTTCATGCAGATCGCTCAAACTTCCTAGGAAGAGATCCATTTGAAGTGTTTTTCAAAAAATTCAAAATGGCGGAAAATCTATATAAGCTGTTGTTATGGGTTCTTGAGGCAAATGTGTTCCTCATGAGGAGAGGCATCTCTGTGCAAAGTTTCACGTCTCTACGACATACGGGGCATGAGATATGCCCATTCAAAGTTTGACATTTCAATGGGTTGCTATAGCGCCCCCCTTTGGCCAATTGATGTAATATTGCTTCATTGGCATCCTCCCATGACCCTCTACCACTGTGCCAAATTTCACATGGATTGACCAAGTCAGTGAGGAGAAAAACATGGAACAAACACACACACACAGAGTTTTAATCATTATATAGTGAGATAAAACAAAACAAGGAAAGGAATCTGCAGCCATGCTAACGGCTCTGTGAGGCTTCATTTGTCCCGCTGAGCATTTTTCTGTTGAAAAGACTTTTAATAAACGACTGTGGTCACTGGTGAAAAGACGCTCGTTGATTTAAAGCTTTGCAAGTCAATTTGAAAGTCAATATCACAGTGAAATATGGTCTAAATGTTACTGTTCAATCAACATTTCAAACAGTCTGTGAAAAAAGTTTCACTTTTTAACCTTTTCTAAACGTCTTTTCACCTTCACTGTTTTTTTTAAACACCTTTTAAATATCAAAATACTCAAACTGTAATATTCAACCTGGAGTCGACAGACGCGCTGTTGCGTCCAAATCACATGACCGATTTAAGATGACGTAGCAGCAAGACGCAGCCTCGCTGAGTCTCTGTTTCAACTTCTTCAAACTGTATACCAGCGTTAAATTGTATTGATAGGCCAATAAAAACCAGACTTAGAATAAATAATTTACACCATGCTTTTTCCTGAATATTATTGTTACTTTGCTACGTGTTTGTTGCAGGAAGAAACGATAGAATCAGGCTATTCTCACGAAAATGCTTTCAAGCAAACCATGACACCCCCTTTCCTATTGGTGGTGTTTTTTTGTGTGATTTTAGGTCCAATGTGTTAATACAGTATGTCAAAATTAAAAAAATAACTATAAAGTCACACAGGTGAGGTTGTGTTGGAAAAAAATTACACACAACAAGGTAAACAGGTGAAATGTAAATTTTTAAGATTATAAATACAGAACACAGGTGATTGTTAGACAGAGAGGAAACACTGCTGCTCTGCTACTGAGAACTGGATCATTATGTATGTATATAACATTATGTGTGTGCAGACACAGACACCATTAAAAGCTTCTACAGCTGTTAATAAAGCCTCCTGACAGCTGATCCAGCTGTGATCAGCTGCCGCCGTCATCACAAACAGACGTCGCTTCACGTGACGCTTCAGAGGAAAAGACGTCTCATTTCTCTTGAGGCATATTTCCATGTTTCTTCTCTCCTCGCATCTCTCCCCGTGTCCTACGAGAGCAGAGCTAAGACGTGAGGAAGAGATGCAAGTCAGGTGTTGGGATGAAGCCACCATGTTTTCAGAGTTTACTCCCACTTGCCCCTCAGTGATGTGATGCCAGCAGCAGAGATGTTAATGTGTAGAAAAGCACAGTCAAGGTCTCAACCACAATCCGAAATCCTGCGTCTGGTGCCTCCCTCTCTCTGCATGACACTCCCCCACACATATATGACAGTAGGGTTGACTGGGCCACCTTAAAGGCCAGTCCACCTTAAGAGAGCCTGATTAGGTTTGAATGGGCTCCAGGTGTAGCTCATTGATGCTACTCCATATAAACACCCAGCAGCTCGTCAGTCTGCAGAGACACTGCTCCTCATTCCTGTGGTGAGTTATGTTGGAGACGATGTTCAAGCTGTGTCTTTGTTTCTTTGGTGTACAATACATGTGGCACCTGGGAGCCCACTGTTCGTTTCCCTGTGAGGTTTAAGCCAAATCATGATGTTTGAGTGTTTTACTGACGTAAATATATTTTGAAAAGACTGTGGATCTGACGGGCAGATTTAGCAAATTTTGAGAAGACAGGACACATGTAACAAAGTGACATGGCCCCCAAATCGCCACCCCTGAATGTTTAAAACAAGGGCAGGAGGATGCCTAGCACGTCATATTCATACTTGAACATGACTGACAAAGCAGCAATATTTGACACCGTTGTTTGGTTCTGTATAAAAAAGCAAAGGCAGTGTAAAGAAGGGACTTCTCCCTGTGACACCAGCTGTGTTAAAAGAGCTGATGTTTCTATTAAGTGAGGTGAGAAGGTGTTAAACAAGTGTGTGCAGTCCACAAGATGTTATCAACAAAACTAAATAGATTTGATCAAATGCAGTCAAGTCAAATAACAAGTTGTGATAATGAGTTACAAGCGACTTAAACTGACGTCAGCTGTTCAACAGAAACTGTCGGCTGGTTAAGTGTTCAGGAGCAGCTCTGGGCTGAGCAGCACCGTGTGAGGAGCTGTTTATATACTCAGTGACTCAGTTTCTGTTCGGCCTCTGAGGGGCTGTGTGTTTTTCTATCAACACACACACACACAGCTACATTTACTATTCAAACCGGACACTGTTCTCCGTTCGGCTGTGAGCTCTCTGCTCGTGTGGGAGTCCATTTGTAAACGTCTATAAATAGACACGCTGTGGTTTCTGCTCCGCTTCCAGTTTGGTGTTTTGGTTCCAACCAGAACACTTGGATATAAAACTGAAGACAGACATCTGGTTTTTATTTTGTGTCACAGCTACTGATGCTACTCTGCTCCTCATCCTGCAACCCAGCCGCCAGAAACAATGCTGGGGTTGTACGTTTCTGCAAACCACTGATACGTTACATTTGTACGTTATTATGAAGCAGATAACTTGAAAATTTACATTTCAACAATGCTGTGGTTAATGTGTGGTTACATTTAGGCACAAAAAGGCAGCAATGTCTATGTAAAAAAAAAAAAACTGCTTTTCCTGGCACTATCCCCTCGTTTTCATTTCCAGCGTTGTTTATGCCACAGAACGTTAGTGTGTTTTTGTGACCTGTCACCACATTTATAGCAGCATTTGTGTCACCGAACATAAGTGTGTTTTTGCAACCTGTTACCTCAACTTTTGCAGTGTTTGTGCCACTGAATGCGTGTTTTTGTGACCTGCAGCCACATTTCTTACAGCATTTGTGCCATCAAACGTGAGTGTGTTTATGTGACTATATTTCTTGCAGTGTTTGTGCCACTGAACATGAATATGTTTTTTGCAACCTGTCGCCACATGTCTAGCAGTGTTTGTGCCACAAAATGAGATAGTGTTTTTGTGACCTGTCGCCACATTTCTAGCAGCATTTGTGCTACTGAACATGAGTGTGTTTTTGCGACCTGTCACCACATGTCTAGCAGTGTTTGTGCCACAGAACGTGAGTGCATTTTTGCTACCTGTTGCCTCAACTTTAGCAGCGTTTGTGCCACCGAATGTGCGCGTCTTTGCAACCTGTCACCACATTTGTAGCAGCGTTTGTGCCACAGAACAGGATTGTGTTTTTGCAACCTGTTACCACATTTCTAGCAGTGTTTGTGCCACTAAACGTGATTATGTTTATGTGACCTATCACTACATTTCCAGCAATGTTTGTGCCACAGAACAGGATTGCGTTTTTGCAACCTGTCATCACATTTCTAAGTGTTTGTGCCACTGAAATTGAGTGTTTTACAACCTGTCACCGCACTTCTAGCCGTGTTTGTGCAACCAAATGGAATAGTGTTCTTGTGACCTGTCATCACATTTCTAGCAGTGTTTGTGCTACCAAACGTGAGTGTGTTTTTGCCACCTGTCATCACATCTCTTGCAGCATTTGTGTCACTAAACGTGATTATGTTTATGTGACCTATCACTACATTTCCAGCAGTGTTTGTGCCACAGATCATGAATGCGTTTTTGCAACCTGTCACCACATTTCTAGCAGTGTTTGTGCCATTGAACGTGAGTGTGTTTTTGCAACCTGTCATCACATCTTTAGCAGCATTTGTGCCACAGAACGTGATTATGTTAATGTGACCTATCACTACATTTCTAGCAGTGTTTGTGCCACTGAAATTGAGTGTTTTACAGCCTGTCACCACACTTGTGTTTGTGCAACCAAATGGAATAGTGTTTTTGTGACCTGTCACCACATTTCTTTCAGCGTTTGTGCCACAAAATGTGAGTGTGTTTTTGTGACATGTTCTCAACATTTTCCTGGTGCTCTGCTTCTCGCGCCATTGAAACCACAGAAAGAATCTTTGACACTGGTTTCACTGTGACTTCAGTGCTAAAAGAAGTGACTAAACACTGGAAGGAACACAAGCAGGGACAGTTAAGTAAGAGTCGGTGTAATTTGTTGTTTGCAGCTTTGGGAAGCTGCTCTGAGACGATTCCTCCATCACATCACAGATTAAACATTTACGGTGGAAAACAGAGACGACTCAGTTCCTGACTTATTCAAATGTCAAACGTCTCCAGGGTTAAAGCAGAGAACAGAGTGGCTCATGTGGGATTCGTCACGGGTGCAGACACCTGTCAGGGATCAGGTGACCTGCAGCGCCGGCTACCTCCCTCCTGTCTCATCTCTCCAGGCTGAATACAGTGTGGGAAAAGGGGCTTGGCTATTGAAGGGTGTGGCATACATGTTGTGGTCTTTTGTGTCACCATGCAGGTAGATTTGTGTTTCAGCTGCTTTTTGATCTTTATGGTTTGTTCCTCCTCCTCTGAACAGAAACCCCTCGAGGATGACGTGTAAACAGAGAGATCTGATCCCGAGAGGCGTTAGCATGTGTTACTGTATCGTCTGGGGGCTACACTGACTGACACCTCACCAGTTTAAAAAAAGACACACCTTCCACAGTTAATTTCAGTTTCCCAAAGCTATCAGTTTCCTTTCTTAAAGGAAGCTGAACCTCCAAAGTCATCATCCGTGTTTGTTGTCTTAGGGCGTGTGTCCACACAGGGTTTTCCTTTAGCAAAAGTGGTGGCAAGGCCCTGGGAAGTGCTTCATTTAAATAAAAAAAAAATGCTATCTGTGGGTTTTGTTTCTATGACAACAATATCTTGACACTAATATTAGCTATCTGGCTAATGTAATGCAACATAAACAATCGGCTGACAACAACCTAACAATGCATACCGTGATAAAAGCACAACACTCACGGATCTGCTGACACGCTTTTCCGTCTTTGTTGTGACAGTTTATGACCGACATATCGCACAGTAGCTAAAGGGGCGGCAGTGACATCACCAACGTTTTTCTAAAGCCCAGTTCAGGCCAAAGATTTAGGATGAGACGAAACCGCTACCTGCGACTCGGCTTGTGAAGTCGCCAGCGGCTGATTTATAACGTAAAGCACGTCACCTGTCTCAGCAGCCAATCGTCTCGTAGCAAAGTCCACTGGCCAAGTCAAACTGTCCGCAGACGGCGTGTTCACTTGCTGTGGCATTCTCTGACGCCAGCCCTCCGAGTCAGTCTCGTTTACATCCCTGCGGCTAACTACGAGATCACTTTGACATTGTGGATACGAACGTTATGGATTCATGGTTATCAGTTAATGTTTCATTAATTATGTGTTCTGTAAATTGTAAATCTTATTTTAACTCCTTTATATCCTGTTGGGTAGTTTAATCTACTGTGATGCATCATGGTCTACAAGATCATCATCTGGTCGCAGTGTGGTGTCCTGTGAGGACGACTTTGCCAGCTGATCCGAGAGGGTTTTTAAAGAGTTTATTCAGCTTAAGAAGGAGGGGAATTTTCTGAACACATAAAGGAACACTTCATCCTTCAGTTAATCACAAACAGTCAACATAAACACGTCTGGAGATAGATGGTTTTTCACCGAACAGGAAGAGGATGGAATCTGAAAAGTAACTAAAGCTGTCAGACAAAGTAGTGACGTAAAAGTACAATATTCACCTCTGAGATGAAGGAAGAGGAGAGAGTTGCATATAATGGAAATACTCACTGGTCCCTTGAATTTGTTCAGTACTCGAGGAAAAGTGCTTAGTTACATTCCACCACTGGTGACCTCCAGCTGCAGGCAGACATGATTCTGTCGAGGAAGTCAAGGACAATCGGCTGTTTCATGTCAACTTGACTTTAAACCTCATGTGAGATGAAACTCATCATGATGAATGTGTGTTTCCTCAGCACGCCTGATGTGTTGCGACAGACAGAAAGAAGAAGATGAAAGGGAGTTAAAAGCTCTTTAGTTCTGTAAATTAATCTTTTCTATGAAGTGAAGAGAAGAAAAGACAGCCAAAGGGACACAGCTGGAGCAGCTTTCATCCACTCGCCTTCTTCTTCCTCATGGAAATCAGTGAAAGAGGAGAAAAAGCTGTTCTGTCCTGCTGACTTTAAACTGATAATTGTTGGAGTCTCAGTTAGAGGCTTTGATGTTCTGTTAATCCAATAACTGTTTCATTTATTGATTAATTGTGCTGCTTGGATGGTACAATAATGCTTCTCTGACACCTTTTTGATGTATGTCATTTGTCTTCAACATCACTTTAACTTCATATATGTTGCCGAAAGGATCACAAAGATGTTTCTCAATGTTTAAATCCATTTACCACAAGTATATTTGGACTCGCCAACATCTTTTTTTTTTTTTTAAAGATATTTTTTGGGCGTTTTAGCCTTTAATTGATAGGACAGCTTAAGCGTGAAGGGGGGAGAGAGAGGGGGAAGGACATGCAGCAAAGGGCCACAGGCTGGAGTCGAACCCGGGCCGCTGCAGCAACAGCCTTGTACATGGGGCGCCTGCTCTACCACTAAGCCACCGACACCCCTGACTCGCCAACATCTATATGACATCAGAAACAAGTTGGACTCTTCGGATAGACGTTAACATTTGGTTGATGATATTTTAAATGTCTAGTGACATCAGAATTGCACGTATAGTGGCAGGCTGTTCTCACAATTTCTTGTATGTTTTCCTATGAAAAGCAATGCATGCAAATTCGTACATACCCCATGTATTTCAAAAGGCTCTGATCATGTGACCAATGTGCTGACGGCAGTAAACAAGGAAGCAGTCCCGAGCGCTTGTAAGGAGGCAGGTTGGGGTGGCAGATGGGTCACAAGAAAACAGGCATTCGCCCACGACTTTCCCCTGGAGTTGCGTGTTCGGAGCCATGTGAACATTAAGGTACGTCCTCGTCGTGTTTCTTTTCCTAACCCTAACCTCAGTTACTTTTATTGCCAAAATCTGACCTCTAACTTTATATTCATGACCTAACTATACATTAAGGACATAATGTTAGTCTTGGGGCACAAATTTGTAGGATATCTATGAACCGTTCTATGAGCATTCGTCGACATTGCAGACGTTGGGTTTTGTTCTCCATACTTTACGACTGAATATCATTTTCTTTGTCAAGATTTCGGCATGAGACGTTTGGAAGACACTGGATTTTGGTTACTTCACAACACAACTTAGAACAAACAAAATAACAATGTCATCTATCGTCAGTACTCTACGTCAACTTGACGTCAGCATTAAATGTTTTTGAGTTTTGGTAACCTGACGTCACAACCTAAGTTCAATGAGATAACCAGTCGTTCTGAAGTTGTCAAATCCTGCTGCTTTTTCAGTGAAGCAAATAGTACTTCAAGTTTGCCCAATATTTCAGAGCAATATTGGGCAAACTTACAGCCGACCTCTGCACCTTTCTGTGTGTCAGCTCTGGTAGTTTCCAGCTACACTTTTCCAGATGGTTGCTTTTTAACGAACCCCGATTTTATCAGATCTGAGGAAAACTGCATTCTCCTACTCTGCATCTGGACGTGGAACAATCTTCAAAAAGATCTAAAATCAGAAACACTTATATCCATCGATGAATTTAGCAGCATCATAAAGAATGTGGTGATGGAGACGTGTTTGTTTTTCTTGAGAGGCCGCTATGTTTGAATAGTTGTTGTTTTATTGTGGATTTTTCTATTGCGTGTCATATTCACTTGTCTTTCAAGACCCACAGAATAATTTGTTCTATGAATATGTAAACGTATGTGTATATACATGAAACTAAAGAAGAGACCTTCTGTTATTATACACAAAACACATTTTATTTAAAATTTATTATTATGTATTTAAATTTTATTTTGTTTTGTTCCATTTCTTTTTTTATCAACACTTGAATTTATGAGTTTTTTCCATACGTCAGTCTGAATTGCATAAGTGAAATAACAATAATAATAATAATAATAATAATAATATTCTCTTTGAGGTACAGCAGCGGAACACGTTCATCATTCAGTGTTCTATTGTCTCCGTCTCGTCTGTGGTCGTCTTGTCCTTGTGTCACTGTCACCATCATGGAGATCCCGTTTCATCCCACCAAAGTCATTTGCTTGTTCGTCCAATCAGATTCAGAATGTTGATCAAAACAGGAAGTGTCAGAGTCAGAGTCCATCAACATCTCCACTGCCTGCGCAACTGTAAACTTTTCTGTCAGTGCCGACATTTTCATGCAGTTTACAAGCTGCAACATTTCTGTAAACATCTTCTACCAGTTTCCAGTGGATTTTCTTCTTTGTTTGTTTTTGGACAAGGCAGTGCTGTTCTATTTCACAAGATGTGTAACAGCGCCCCCCATCCCACAACAGTGAAAACAGAATATCTCGTCAATGGCGGGGAAAGTGTTCAGTATTTTTCAGACACTGCTCGTCACAGAGAAACTGCTGACTACAGTGGCTGATGCAAAAATGTAAATGTCCCTATCTAGAGTCAGTGTCTGGTTTGTCCGTTCTGGGCTACTGTAGAAACACGCTGTTGCAACTAGAGATGTACTGATACCGCTTTTTCCTTCCCGATACAGATTCCGATCCCTGAACGTTAGGTATCTGCCGATACTGAGTACCGATCTGATACCAGCGCATAAAAAAATATGGATGGGATATGAATTGTTGTATGTCTCAGCTCCTAAAACTCTATGTAAAATATTAAGAAATAAATACATAATAGTAGAATGAATGCCATAAAACTTTTTTTATTATTATTAACCAGTGTTGACACAGATCAAGACACAGGTTAAAGTGCAGCCACACAATTTGGTAAAAAAGACATTTTAAAGGCTACAGTAGAATGCTTTTTAAACTCTGCTCCGTTTCCGTTTCATGTACTTGCCGATACCGGATACCTAATTTTAGGCAGTATCGGACGCATTTCCGCTACTGTTATCGGTATCGGTACATCTCTAGTTGCAACATTGTTATCTCCATAGACGAGGACCTGCTCCCTATGTAGACATAAACGTCTTATCCTAAGGTAACAAAAACACAACAACTCTTACCTTCAGGTGATTAAACACCAAAGCAAACACACTTATTGTATTATATTCTATTTCTGCCAGTATTTCCCCCTAAATCCTTCACACTGGAGCTTCAAGCAGCAAAAGAGAGGAAACAACACAAAACTTTTATCTCCTGAAATGAAGTTAGGCTGCTCCTGGTGTATAAACACTCAGACAAAGTGGGAGAATAAAGTGTTATTTTTTATGTTTTGGGTGAACTGACCCTTTACAATAATGAAAGTGAAGCTGAGAAAACTCCCCAGATGGTGAAAAAAACCACACACACAAAGCGCTGGTTCTTCATGTTTGGTGACACGCAGACTGATGACGCCTCCCTGCAGACATCTGGGCTCGTTTGTTCGCCGTCGTGTTTGTTTACAGTTGGTGAAAAATGGCTGTGGGTCTTTGATAGCTTGCCGCAGTGTGTTGATCAGTAATGTACACATACACATTAACTGTGAATTATTTGGTCATGGCAGCATTTAAAAATCACAGAACCACCCACGTCTAATGTACATTTTCACCGCAGCGACGACTGATTCATAACATGCACATGTTCATCAGCTGTGCAAACCTTCGTGTATTTTGCAGGAGAAAAAAGACTTCAGCAGAAATATGCACCACGACACCTGGAAATGATCCTTCACGCAGGTGCTGTGAAAAACAGAAGGTCAGCGTCTTCATATGTGATTCTGAATCTTTTTTTTTTTTTTTTTAAATTTATATTTTAACCATTCATAATCCTTGTTCACTTTTAGCTGCAAATTATGTTTCACATAAACAAATCTGAATATCTGCACACACAGTACCTCACTGATGGAGAGGAAGCTAAAACTTACTATACAGTAACATCACACATTTCATTTTGATAACTTGATCATAACTTAACCTTGTACTTTCATGGATGTGCACTGGTGATAGTCGTGTCCAGAGACATGGTGTCAGTCTGTCTGTCTGTACGTCCCACACTTGTGAATGCGACATCTTAAGAACGCCTCAAGGGAATTTCTTCAAATTTCGCACAAATGTCCACTAATAGGACTCAACGATGAACTCATTAGTTTATGATGGTTATAGGTCAAAGGTCAAGGTCACTGTGACCTCATCTGTCTCATTGTAATGAACACAGTATATCAAGAACAACTTGAGGAAATATCCTCAAATCCGGCACAAACGTCCACTTGGACTCAAGAATGAACTGATTTTTGTGGTTGAAGGTCAAAGGTCAGTGTGGCCATAACTCAATAACTCAAACGCTAATTAGGACAAAACTTGACACAAACGTCTCACAGGATAAAATAATGAAGGTCAAAAGGTCAAAGGTCAGCTTGACTGTGACATCATCATGTTTTAACGTCATATCTCAGGAACAGAAGGGGAGACATTTGGTCAAATACTGAATTGGTGACTCTAATCTTGAAACTGTGCTGATTGTATAGATCTTCTGTGTGTGAAGCATCCATGTTTTCACTGACATGGATGGAGACTGTCAGAGACACTGGACTGGTGGGCAGAGTCATACAACCATGAGGCAGTAAGTCTAGATATAAGATTTTGTTTGGAAACATTTTTTGCTAACACTAGATATCAATCTGTCGTTAGCGCTGTTAGCTTGTTTAGTATTTTGCATGAATGCTGCTGTCACACTGAGCGTCCCGCTGAGCCCCGTTCAAACTTTATTTTTATATTTGCAAAACAAAACAAACAATGAATCATTAGCTATGTTTCCATCCAAAAGTGAATCATTGGGAAATGTGCATTAAAAGAAATACGAATCCTGTGTGTTTCCATTAAATGTACAGACTTTGGTGAAAACTACGAACTCGCGCAAGTTTTCCGTAGAACCGGAAACAAAACAAGTCTCGCATTCTTCTTCTTCTTCTACGTTTTCTGGCGGTTGGCAACCAGCAGTAAATGCATTACCGCCTTCCCGACCCGGAGTGTGGATATCACCACGGAGAGAGGTGCACTACGTCACACTTAATTCAAACATAACTGTTTCCATCCCCCGTTTTGCGAATTAACATTTTTTCGAATCCACCAAAACCCGGCTAAAGTGAGCGTGTTTTAGTGTGTGCGAATCAGGGGATTTTAATTCGAATTTTGGCATTTCCATCATAATTTTCTGATGCGATACTTCTAGATGTGCATCTAAACAGGCTGATGGAAACATGGCTAATGAATATTCTTATTATTCATTATTCATTATTTGTAGCATCTGAATCTGATTCAACTGACATAACTCTGAGTCAGGTACAGACTGATGTTACAAGAACAAAACTCTGTCTACAACACAAACTATTTTACAAAACGTCCATTGTCAGTAAAACATGATGAAAAGGCCAAAACACATAGAAAAAGCAACGTTTTCAATGTGTGGAGGAAGCCTGACAACATCATCATCATCACTGCCAGCGATTGCTCCACTTTAACTGCTGCTCGTGATAAATAAAGTCTTGAAACTTGAAACCGATGATCATGCATTAGAGATCCTGGCTGTATGAAACATTCTTCCGGCTTGTTATCGTGGAATCAGATTCACTGTGGGAGCTGCAGTCCGGTCAGAGCGCTGACTGTGTGTGTTTGTGTGTGTGTACTTCTGTGCGGTTTGGTTGTGTTTGTTTATGTGTGTGTAGCGGGGGAATAACATTCCTGAGTATTACCACAGTGATGATAAGTGCAGTTCAGACAGTACACATGACCTCCAGCCAGCAGCCTGCCAGCGGTCAGTAACGAGCAGGGCGGAGGCTCGGAATATTTCTGTCTCTTCAGGACAACAACAGAAGAAGAAGAAGGGAGGGAGGACGTCACTCACTGAGACACATATTGTAAATACACACAGTACAGTGTATTTATCCAAAGAAGATTTAACTGTCTGCCACACCCCTCCCTGAAACAATGACCGTCCAATCATCGCTTAGCAGTGTTTGGATTTGTCCACATGTTGAAGCAGTGAACATGGAGCCATCACAGGATTCCTAACCCTGGTTTAAACATAACAGTGTACATTAGCCAGTGTGGGGCTACAGCCAACCTCAGTGGCTTTCCACTTAAGCACATAGAAGAGGCTTTCCATGTATGCGCATGGAAGGGCAGGGAGGTTTGGTCTCTCTGCCTTATGCTTTCCACGTAAGCACGTAGAGGAGGCTTTCCATGTAGGCGCATGGAAGGGCAGGGAGGTTTGGTCTCTCCGCCTTATGCTTACCACGTAAGCACGTAGAAGAGGCTTTCCATGTAGGCGCATGGAAGGGCAGGGAGGTTTGGTCTCTCCGCCTTATGCTTTCCACATAAGCACGTAGAAGAGGCTTTCCATGTAGACGCATGGAAGGGCAGGGAGGTTTGGTCTCTCTGCCTTATGCTTACCACGTAAGCACGTAGAAGAGGCTTTCCATGTAGGCGCATGGAAGGGCAGGGAGGTTTGGTCCCTCTGCCTTATGCTTTCCACGTAAGCACGTAGAAGAGGCTTTCCATGTAGGCGCATGGAAGGGCAGGGAGATTTGGTCTCTCCGCCTTATGCTCTCTACGTCAGCACGTAGAAGAGGCTTTCCATGTAGGCGCATGGAAGGGCAGGGAGGTTTGGTCTCTCCGCCTTATGCTTTCCACATAAGCACGTAGAGGAGGCTTTCCATGTATGCGCATGGAAGGGCAGGGAGGTTTGGTCTCTCCGCCTTATGCTTACCACGTAAGCACGTAGAAGAGGCTTTCCATGTAGGCGCATGGAAGGGCAGGGAGGTTTGGTCTCTCTGCCTTATGCTTTCCACGTAAGCACGTAGAAGAGGCTTTCAATGTATGCACATGGAAGGGCAGAGAGGCCCCAGAACAAAGACATACCACCAAATATAATACCGCAAATTGAAATAAAGTTTTCTTTGACTAAAGTGTTCCT
This sequence comes from Epinephelus lanceolatus, assembly GCF_041903045.1. Lineage (NCBI taxonomy): Eukaryota > Metazoa > Chordata > Actinopteri > Perciformes > Serranidae > Epinephelus > Epinephelus lanceolatus. The sequence continues at coordinate 48,701,652 of NC_135736.1, forward strand.
GACATTAAATGAACTTATTAACAGCTTAACAGCACTAAAGGCGGGAGACACCCCTTCGTAGGTGGGATACCCCCAAAGGTGAACATGGGGGTACAGAAAGTGAGTATCAGATGTTCTACATATTGATCATGGGTAACAATTGAAAACAGCTGCTGAAATGAGGATTTTCCTTCATCTCGGATATTGTCACTTTTACTCATATGATACTTGTACTTGTAAAAAGTACATTATCTGTACCGGATACTCGTTTCATCTGAGTATTCGGCTCAACCCTAGTAATTAGTTACATTACTCATTACTGCCCAACACTGCCTCTTTAAAATAACACGTCAGTTGTTGTGTCGTAGCTTTGTTGGATGTTTCATCTCAGAGTTAATTTGAGCTTCAGTATTTAGCTTTAAAAGTGTGTATGACCTTAAATGTAGTAGTGGTTTTACAGCAGATTGGAGACTATGATTGGTGGAGAGCTGGATTGTTCCTGACCCTCATGATCCCACAGACACAGTGACTGATGGACCTTCAGGTCTGTTTTCATTCACTGACCTCCATTTCTCTCAGAACACATTAACATATTGTTTGTGTGTTTGTGCAGCAGGTAAACAAGCTGTAAACACTGTTCACATTCCCAGACGTCATCAGCGTGTGTGTGTGTGTGTGTCTCCTCCTCCTCCCTGCAGACAGCAGCTCTGTGGGGTTTTCTGTGTCCGGAGGCAGCAGGTGAGGAGATTCTGCTTGGTAACCCGTCGTCATGGAAAAGACACCTGCGCTGTGATTGGTGGAGAGCGGCAGCTGGAGGTGCGTGTGGTGTCTCCTGTCAGATGGGCGAACCAGAGCGAGGTGGTAAACCGTGTTACATAACAGCTCCGTGTTTTGTTCAGGCTCATTGAGAAGGTGGGACTGAACCAACTGGAATAAGAGGAGACATTTATAATCAATAGTTGAGCCGACACGTTCTCGACACATGCTCAACATCACGAGCTGAATATCTGCTGCAGAGGGGCTGCATTAGATATCCTCGCAGCATCAGATGTTCCTGTTATTTTTAACACTAACCAAGCACAAAGATGTTGCAAAAAGATGTCCATGAGTTTAGTCCATATACTTCTGTCCAGACTACTGCTGAGAGATGTGAGTTCGGCCTCTGTATGTAAAAGATTTGAGTGATTTCAAATGATTATTTCAGGTAATTCTGAATGGACAACTTTTTGTATATCCTCCTGAGACCCTTTGTGTGCTATGCATTCAAGATTAGTAAGACCTGATAAGTATAAATAACTTAACATTGTCAACAATAATAAAGTTCATATATCCTCAAACAAGACATTAAAGTCCCAACACCCAAATTGCCAGTGTCTTCAAACCTAATTAACAACGTTTTAGCTCATTATTGTTGCTAAAATTGGTAAAGTTTGTACGTCATATTAAACTAAATACGTTATTAATCATAAAAAAACAAGTTTCAACCACTAAATGTGATCAGGTTTTAGACCGTGTCCTCTTTTTGACTTGGCAGAGATGGCTGCCATCTTGTTTTTACATGGATTACTGTATTGTGGTCTTACCACTAGATGGCACAGAAAGTGTCCACAAATGAGGACAACGGGTTAAGCAGAATGAAGTAGAATGTCCAGGAGGATATAAAACATTTATTATCTTATCTTTATTACCTTATTTGCAGTTTCTTTTCTGATCGTAAGTGCTTTATCGTAGGCAACTGGTCGACGTTTAGCCACTTGGATGAAATTTTCTATATCTTCCTGAGACCCTGTGTCCTCATATGAGGACATCACATTTTGGTTTTACTGCACCTTATACTTCATTCTGCTTAACTTAGGCCTGTAACCTCGTTCTTGGACACTTTTTTGTGCCATCTAGTGGTAGTAAGACCACAATACAATAACCCATGTAAAAACAAGATGGCAGCCATCTCTGCTGAGTCAGTCTGCAGCTGACCCCGATAGAAAAGAGGACAAGGTACCAAACCCGATCAATTCTGAAGAACTTAAGAAGCCTCTTGGATGTGAGGCAAAACGTCTTTAAGAAACTCAAGCTAGTCCAGCTGTCTATTATAGAGCACTTAGGATTACCATGACCTGGATGTCTTTGACATTTCCTTTCTGATGCTGCCACTGGAGGGCACTAAAGTTGAACATTTCCTAATTACACTAATACCTGACCATTCACTAAGTCCCAACCCTCTGACGCAGACTGGCCAATCATAGCATTGCATCGGCGAGCTCTGACAAGGGTTTGATCGCTACATGGCTGTGCTTCATAGACTCTCATGCAATCGTTCATATTTCCTTCATTTTCCGCCTGGTTATGTGGAGCTAAACATGGTCCTGGGGCACACTGTGTATTAATGATACTTGTTACCTGGAGAGGCTGGAAGGAGATTTACGTTTATTCTCTGTCGTGAAACCAAACTCATACGCTGAGAAGTGTAGGGTTAGCTAGCTAGCTACTGAAGGTTTAGCCTACTGTATTTTATCTCTCAACAGCAGTTCTGCATTGTACATATCTTTAACTTCTTTTCTATCTTTTCACCTTCTGAAGGGGGGAGTACACTCTTGTTGGACTGTCGCACACCTTTCGGAAACCTCCTCGCCCCACACTTTACCAATTTCAAATTCCTGATCCAGGAGAGACCAGAGTCCTGCACAGGTCCATTTTTGAAAGCTCCCACCTGCCCATACGATCAAAGCTCAGTGCCAGAAACGACCCGTTCTTGTGGTTGCCACCTTCAATGTGAAAAAATGAGGGAAACCTTCCTAGCGGCCCCATGCCCTGGGGACACAAATCAAGAGGGGGTCTGGGGGTCCTTGAGCATCAGACACTTCATTTCCTGCATCCTGGTCATTGTTGTGTTTTTTAATGTATCAGGTTCAAAGTCAGATGGGGAGAGACGACGGGCTCAAAGGTTCCACTTGTGTCACTGACCGTCCAAATAGAAGGAACTGCAGCTTGATAATAGTGATTTAGATGTTAGAATATTACACACATACTGCACATCCTTTTACTTTGTTCTAACCCATTACACAGCTTTTTGCAGGTTACCTGTCGGATACCTGACCCGGTGCAGGACTCTGGGAGAGACTGTGCTCTGTTACCTCTGGATTTAAAGTGAGGCTGTTCAGAACAACTAGAAACACTTGATTTCCCACATGGTTGGGCAGCCTGGTTGTACGAACCACTCCTTTTCTTGTTTAACTCAGCTCGCATTCTCTCACTGTACTGTCATGTCCCTTCTCTGTCCTCCTTTGCCATGTTGGTATCCCTCACCTCCTCTTCTCTTCCTCCTCCTCCTCTCTGCAGTGTCCTCCAGCATTGACCAGGGGAGCCTTTTATACAATTACTGCCAGTGGAGAGCCATAATTTCATTCTCCCTCTCTCTCAGTCGGTGGGTAGATGAGAATAAAAGGGGGCGCTGCACCTGGAGAATACATAATGGATCAGAGAGCGTAGGATAAAAATAGCCGAGGACAATGAGGGAGGGAGGGATGACACATGACTCTGTCCTCCTCCAGCAGAGAGGCCTGTGGTTTACATCTGAACCTCGTGTTGCTCTGGGAGAGCAGCGGATGGCGGTGGGGTTTTTTTCCTTTGGAAGACATCACTTTGAACCCGACGCTGGCTTCTTCGATAAGACGCCGTGGCGCTCCGGATTGAAGTCAGATGTGAGGCGCAGTTGGCGGTTCTTCCTCTGTTATTCAACTCAACCCTGATGAATAAGTGGTTTCAGTGTTTTATAACAAGCAGAGGATATGGACTGAAGTGTTCTTCGAAAGCTGAGACACACACACACACACACACACATTCTCAAACTGTAACAGCTGCTTTTTGTTTGAAGCTGAACAGTGGCAAAATGTGTGTAAGTACACTTGTCAAATACTGTAATTAAAGCTCCAGTGTGTAGGATTTAGGGGGATATATTGGCACAAATAGAATATAACATAAGTGTGTTTTCTTTAGTGTATAATCACCTAAAAATAAGAATCATTGTGTTTTCGTCACCTTAGAATGAGACGTTCATATCTACATATGGAGCAGGTCTTTGTCTGCAGAGATCACCACGTTGCACAGCCATGTTTCTACACCAGCTTAGAACAGACAAACCAAACACTGGCTCTAGACAGGACCATATGTGTGCCACGTTGGCCATCGTCGTTAGGAGCCCCTCTGCATCAAGCAACGCCAGAAAAATGCTGACGTTTTAACGTGAAACTATTTTATTCAGTGTTTTCACTGAAGTTAAAGTCCTGTGTTTTGTGACCCATCCACCACCCCATTTTTCCTCCTTACCGCACCACTTGGGACTGCTTCCTTGTTTACTCTCGTCGGTGTGTTGGTCACATGATCGCAGCCTTCCAAAATATGTTGGCTATCCACAAATTACTGGCTCATGATTTCGTGGGATATGTACGAATTTTGGTGCATCACTCTTCATTAAAATACAGTACAGGCCAAAAGTTTGGACACACCTTCTCATTCAATGCGTTTTCTTTATTTTCATGACTATTTACATTGTAGATTCTCACTGAAGGCATCAAAACTATGAATGAACACATGTGGAGTTATGTACTTAACAAAAAAAGGTGAAATAACTGAAAACATGTTTTATATTCTAGTTTCTTCAAAATAGCCACCCTTTGCTCTGATTACTGCTTTGCACACTCTTGGCATTCTCTCCATGAGCTTCAAGAGGTAGTCACCTGAAATGGTTTCCACTTCACAGGTGTGCCTTATCAGGGTTAATTAGTGGAATTTCTTGCTTTGTCAATGGGGTTGGGACCATCAGTTGTGTTGTGCAGAAGTCAGGATAATACACAGCCGACAGCCCTATTGGACAACTGTTAAAATTCATATTATGGCAAGAACCAATCAGCTAACTAAAGAAAAACGAGTGGCCATCATTACTTTAAGAAATGAAGGTCAGTCAGTCCGGAAAATTGCAAAAACTTTAAATGTGTCCCCAAGTGGAGTCGCAAAAACCATCAAGCGCTACAACGAAACTGGCACACATGAGGACCGACCCAGGAAAGGAAGACCAAGAGTCACCTCTGCTTCTGAGGATAAGTTCATCCGAGTCACCAGCCTCAGAAATGGCAAGTTAACAGCAGCTCAGATCAGAGACCAGATGAATGCCACACAGAGTTCTAGCAGCAGACCCATCTCTAGAACAACTGTTAAGAGGAGACTGCGCCAATCAGGCCTTCATGGTCAAATAGCTGCTAGGAAACCACTGCTAAGGAGAGGCAACAAGCAGAAGAGATTTGTTTGGGCCAAGAAACACAAGGAATGGACATTAGACCAGTGGAAATCTGTGCTTTGGTCTGATGAGTCCAAATTTGAGATCTTTGGTTCCAACCGCCGTGTCTTTGTGAGACGCAGAAAAGGTGAACGGATGGATTCCACATGCCTGGTTCCCACTGTGAAGCATGGAGGAGGAGGTGTGATGGTGTGGGGGTGTTTTGCTGGTGACACTGTTGGGGATTTATTCAAAATTGAAGGCACACTGAACCAGCATGGCTACCACAGCATCCTGCAGCGACATGCCATCCCATCCGGTTTGCGTTTAGTTGGACGATCATTTATTTTTCAACAGGACAATGACCCCAAACACACCTCCAGGCTGTGTAAGAGCTATTTGACCAAGAAGGAGAGTGATGGAGTGCTGCAGCAGATGACCTGGCCTCCACAGTCACCGGACCTGAACCCAATCGAGATGGTTTGGGGTGAGCTGGACCGCAGAGTGAAGGCAAAGGGGCCAACAAGTGCTAAACACCTCTGGGAACTCCTTCAAGACTGTTGGAAAACCATTTCAGGTGACTACCTCTTGAAGCTCATGGAGAGAATGCCAAGAGTGTGCAAAGCAGTAATCAGAGCAAAGGGTGGCTATTTTGAAGAAACTAGAATATAAAACATGTTTTCAGTTATTTCACCTTTTTTTGTTAAGTACATAACTCCACATGTGTTCATTCATAGTTTTGATGCCTTCAGTGAGAATCTACAATGTAAATAGTCATGAAAATAAAGAAAACGCATTGAATGAGAAGGTGTGTCCAAACTTTTGGCCTGTACTGTATGTACAAACAGTGCAGGAGAACAGCCTGGTGGAGCTGTTTCCACTTGTTTCCTGTCTAAGGTAAGCTAAAACCAGCTGCTGGTTGTTGTGTCATATGAACATGTTAGTGATCTTCTCATCTAACAATTGGCAAGAAACAGAGTGAATGTATTTCATAAAATGTCAAACTATTTCTTTAATATAAAAAGTATGAAATATGTAAACTGCATCTAACAGGAGCAGTGTTCAGGACTAAAAGTTGACGAAAAAGTTTAAAATTTTCGTCGACTAAAACTATTAAAGATAAAAATGAAAATGAATGAATATGACTAAAACTAATAAACATTTTCATCTTAAGGCTGAGACTAAAACAGGTTTTGTAAAATGAACAGTACAGCAGTAAATATCGTCTTATTTCTGATAATTTAAGCTTCAGGACGGATCAGCCTCTGAGGGGCTGAAGTCCTCTCACGTCCACAGTGTGAGCTGGGACCGGCACATCAATGGGAAAAATGACTTTATTTTGACTGAAGCTCAGTGTGCAGCTGTCAGACCTTCACAGCCTCTGAAGTTCTTCAGTCGTCATCTCTTTATGCTCTCCTTCATCAAAGAGCCTCTGAGGGAAAGATGGCTGAACAGGTAACAGTGACTCTTCTGAGACGCCCTGAGCCAAATCACTTTCATTCAGGTCTACAGACACCGGACATGCATTCAGGACGAGTGGAAGAAATGGCCTCGAGGAACCAGTGAGGACAACTATAGGTCCTTCTGCATCAGATTCCATGTGTAAGAAGCTGCATACATAAATGCTTGTTTGCCAAACTCTGTACGTACCTTATGTACAGACAATAAAAACCATGTTCTGTGAACGGACAGCAGGGCCATTTTCAATTTTTTGCTTAACACACACATAAATTTGCTGAATGCAAGTCAAAAATAGTTTTGTAAACAAGAGAATACCGATGAAAAAGTCTACGAACTTTCAAAGACAGCTACTCAACCCGAGCAAACAGGATACAGTGATGAGTTAGGGGCTTACAGTTGGTAATAAATGTCAATGCACCACGATACACAGAGTCCAGAGCAGCAACTCAAGTGACTTTGAACGTGGCATGGTTGTTGGTGCCAGACGGGCTGCTCTGAGTATTTACTGGGATTTTCAGCACAACCATCTCTAGGGTTTACAGAGGATGGTCCCAAAAAGAGAAAATATCCAGTGAGCCAAAATGCCTTGTTGATGCCAGAGGTCAGAGGAGAATGGCCAGACTGGTTCAAGATGATAGAAAGGCAACAGGAATGGATCAACTGTGTGATGTCATCATGTCAATATGGACCAATTTCTCTGAGGAATGTTTCCAGCACCTTGTTGACTCTATACCACCTAGGTACTAGCAAGGTGTACCTAGTAAAGTGGCCCGTGGGCACCATCAAACACTGAGAGTGGCTCATAACTGATGATTGAGAGGAATTGAGAGTCTGTACATTGGTTTTCTTTTGTTTTTTGAGGGGGTACAATCCGAACAGTATACCTTTAAGAGAATGCTGCACTGTGTCCTCCATGTAGCCTTAATGTTTTTTAGGCTAATGAGTTTCTTTATGTCCGTTTATAGTGAGTCTGTCAAAGTTAATCAGCCTCTAAGTGTGTTTAGGAGGCCCAGTTTAACCAGTTTAAAGACTTTCTGGTGTAATATGTTTTGCTGCCGCAGAGGAAATAAATTCCTGAGTGAAAACAAGCTGAAAGCGTCTCCTGATGTCTCCACCACTTTGCTGCTCAACAGACTTGATTTAGTCATCATTCTGTTTCTGCAGTAAAGACCTACTGATTACAGAATTTCCATAGACAGTTGCTCTCTCCTTATCCTTCCTGACTGATTCTTCTCTAGTTTGGTCTTCTGCTAGTGTCCTCGTCACTGCTGGTAGCATGAGGCGCTACCTGCAGCCCAATCAGGTTGATACCAGACACCAAGAGACCGGCCGTTACACCAGGAGAGCTGGACAGGGCCGTAGAAGGGCATCAACCCAGCAGCAGGACCGCTATCTGCTCCTTTGTGTGAGGAGGAACAGGAGGAGCACTGCCAGAGCCCTACAACATGACCTCCAGCAGGCTACTGGTGTGCATGTTTCTGACCACACTGTCAGAAACAGACTCCATGAGGGTGGCATGAGGGCCCCACGTCCTCTAGTGGGACCTGTGCTCACAGCCCAGCACCGTGCAGCTCCATCATTCACCAGAGAACACTAGAATTGGCAGGTTGGCCACTGAGCCCTGTTCTCTTCACAGATGAGAGCAGGTTCACACTGAGCACATGTGACAGGCCTGAAAGAGTCTGGACACGCCATGGTGACCGGTTTGACGGTGGGTCAGTGATGGTCTGGGGAGGCATATACTTAGTGGATCGCACAGACCTCCATGTCATAGCCAACAGTACCCTGACTGCTGTTAGGTACTGGGATGAAATCCTCAGATTTCAGATCTCAGACCTTACGCTGGTGCAGAGGGCCCTGGGTTCCTCCTGGTGCAGAGGGCCCTGGGTTCCTCCTGGTGCAGAGGGCCCTGGGTTCCTCCTGGTGCAGAGGGCCCTGGGTCCCTCTTGGTGCAGAGGGCCCTGGGTTCCTCCTGGTGCAGAGGGCCCTGGGTTCCTCCTGATGCAGAGGGCCCTGGGTTCGTCCTGGTGCAGAGGGCCCTGGGTTCGTCCTGGTGCAGAGGGCCCTGGGTTCCTCCTGGTGCAGAGGGCCCTGGGTTCCTCCTGGTGCAGAGGGCCCTGGGTTCGTCCTGGTGCAGAGGGCCCTGGGTTCTTCCTGGTGCAGAGGGCCCTGGGTTCGTCCTGGTGCAGTGGGCCCTGGGTTCTTCCTGGTGCAGAGGGCCCTGGGTTCCTCCTGGTACAGGACAGTGCCCGGCCTCATGTGTCCAGACTGTGTAGGCAGTTCCTGGATGAAGACATTGATGGCCCTCTTGTTCCCCTGACCTAAATCCAACTGAGAACCTATGGGACGTTATGTATCGGTGCATCCAATGCCACCAAGTACTGCCACAGTCTGTCCAGGAGCTCACTGATGCCCTGATCCAGGTCTGGGAGGAGATCCCCCAGGACACCATCCTCAGACTCATCAGGAGCCCAGACGTTGTCAAGAGGTCATACAGGCAGACGGGGGCCGAACACACTACTGAGTCACATGATGAGTTGGATCAGTCTGTGATTTCAAGTTTTTACTTTGATTTTCGGTGTGATTTGAGTGTTGATGATTTTGGTTTCCACTGACCGTTGTTACGTCATTTTGTTCCCTACAAATTATACAATGTGCATCAGAACAGATTTTCTACTTGAATAATTCAACAGGGACAGGTAAGTCAGAGGCCTGAGAGGAGGTAACGGTGCAAAAAAACCCCACATAAATATACACACATAAAAAATGCAGATGAGAGCATTCCTTGTGTCACTGGAGAGACGCCATGTCTCCACTGGAGCAGTCAACAGCAAACTCAGAAGGTACGGTGATGTACGTGTTATATTAAGTGTTTAATCACTGTACATTCTGGCTGCCATCACTGATAACAGAAGGTATCTGTGGAGTTCTCTCTCCTGATTGAATCAAGTGGGAATTGGATGCCAGAAATCTAGATGACACATGTATTAAGTTGATTTAAATGACTATTTAACATTTTAAGAAACCTAATCTGAAGTTTAAATGACAACTAATTTAGATAAATGTGTTGTATTTCTAACCCTTTGTCATGTTTAACTTTTTGGCGTATAGTGAACATAACAGAGCATAATATGAATTGTAACAATATCAACTGTAATTTCTCATAATGTCAAGCAATATTTATGTGCATTCCTTATTTTCATGAGCACTAGCAGCAGTCAGAAGCAGGAGTAGATTTTGTTAGTACCTACGAAACGATAGGAGCTACTAACATATTGATGAATGCCAAAATACTGTTCATTTCCCTCTGCGTACAGTTGACACACAAATCTGTTCTGCTCACGTTTCATGAGTGAGACCCAGTGACCACCAGGAAGATTAAATTAGGCTATAGATGAGAGAGACTACTGGACGCCCCGACAGCTTGAACGGTGGTAACACTGCAGTTTAATGTTAAAAAGCCCCAACAATTAAATAATGTAGTCACAGAATAGATAAGAGGAAAAATAATCTGTTAAATTTCGTCGTGCGTTTGAAGTTCTATGTATCCTCACTCTTAAAGATGTTAAAATTTGCATGCTCATACTCGCACTCTTTCATCCCATCACAGCAAGATGTTTTCTGTCTGACTTTTCCTTTACGAACGTCTCTCTTTTGACTGATGGCTCATTTCACACCTGCATGATTCAGAAAACGTCCCCAGTGAAAGTGAAACTGAAGACTGTAGTCGCTGACTAACCTGCAGTCCAACAGCTCTGATGTGTTGTCCTCATTAGCCTGCCCTGGGATCAGCTCACATTCACATTCAGATGAGTTTTAACCATCGCCAAAGACCAAAGGCTGCAGATTGGAGAGCGTCCCAGTGATGAAGGAAAAATCTCACGTCCTGTCTGCCAGCAACCAGAACTAACAGTCAAGGCACAAATCAGATTCTTTTTTTTCTTTTTTCTTTAATAAATCTCTGCAGACCAAACAGAGTCCAAGAATTACACTTGGCACATCCGAGATGGGCTGGAAAGGCTTCAGCCGTAAACCGTAAGCTTTCAGTCAATCTGACAGACCTCCCAAATCATCCAAATCTCACTACCTCCCTCCCCCGGCTTCTCCCCACTCCTAAGGAACAGTTAACTCCTGGGCTCTGAGTTTTTTGTGCGTTAGAGCTCAAAGCATTCATCTTTCTGGCACGAAACAAAAACAGGACGGAGCTGTGTAACCGGAGAAAAGAGAGTCGCGGTCATTGAAGCGTCTCCGCGAGGCCAAAATGAGAAACAAATGGCTGCTTCTCTGTTAGCCATCGCTGCTGGCTGGCGTCCCGGACTCCTTGTCCTCTGGAGGCTGGCGTCTGCTCACTTCAGCAACAACAAAAACCTGCATCAGCATAAAGGAAAGAAAAGACAAATACTCTTCCGTTGACAAGGTATCACATCACGCGTTCACCCAGCCTTATCAGGCAGGGCCCATCTCATCAGCTTCAGGTCCTGCCAAGATGAAGTAAGGAGTGGTTTTAAAATCGAAGGCAGGATGACTCAGGACCTTTTGATCAATTTAATTTCATACAGCTAAAGCTATGACGAAAATATTTGTTGACTAACTTTTTTTCTCAGCGAATAACAAACTAGTACAGGTGGCGTGGTGGTAGTTGGTAGAGCAGGCGTACTTAAAAGGGTAGGTTACCAAGCAGGAAGTGGGTTTACTGTCCTATATTCCAATGACTTTTTGGTTGATAGGTGGGTATACTGTAACAGGCTGTTGGAAAGCAATGCACCCAAATTTGTACATACCCAACGTATTCTGAAAGGCTGCGATCACATGACTGATATGTAGTAAACAAGGAAGCAGTCCCTTGTAAGAAGGCAGGTTGGGGTGGTGGATGGGTCACAAAAAAACGGACTTTCGCTCAGGACTTTCTCCTGGAGTTGTGTGTTTGGATCTGTGTTAACTTTGACTCATTTTAAGGTACATCCTCACCATGTTTCTTCTTCTAAATGAAACCTCCATAACTTTATATTAATTACGTAACTGTGTGTGAGGACGTAACATCAGTCATGGAGCGCAAAATTCATAGGATATCATATGAACCGTTTTATGAGCATACGTTGATAGTGGATGTTAAAGGACAACTTTGGTATTTTTCAACCTGGGCCCTATTTCCCCATGTGTATGTGTGCGTATGATTCATAGGTACAATTCGTTTTAAAATTGGTTCAGTATTGAGGGAGGCAGATGCAACCGGGAGCTGCGAAATGAGCTAAAACGGTAATGGGGGCGAATGCGTCCCGTATAAGTTTGTGCATTAAAAGTGCTTTGTTTTTTGCCACTGACCGGTTCAGATCGCCAGTGCTATGAGTGCTATGAGTGGAGGCAGCTGTCAGTCAGTGTTGGAGCAGAGAGGGGGAGGGCGTCCCCGCTGGGTACTGTAAGTGAGTATGTGTGTGTGAAGTGTGTGTTTTTTTTGCCATTGACCGGTTCAGATCGCCAGTGTTATCTCTGTAAATAGCATACTAAGCGTTTCCCTTACCTCTGGGCTGAGCTTTGCTCCACTGTGTCTGTAGCTCTCTCTACTCGTGGGGCAGCTGTTTTCTTGAGGAAGAGGTGTCTCGGGATTGGATGTCTTCTCTTCTTCGGCTGGCAGTAGTCATCTTGGGAGAAGTGAGCACGGCAGACCCGATGGTCTGCAAGGCGCAGTGTCTGGACAGGAGTGTTAGCATCCATTAGTAGCACAACTAGCCACAACTTCAGCATCTCGCCGTCCGACAAAGGCAGCCTATGAAAGCTGTACAGGGTGTTGCGCGATATCTTGTTTTTGCGTTTGGGAAAAAGGCCTGTTTATTTGAGCACTCCAAAAACTCCGGTAACACTCCAGGGGGTAGCACGTAAAAGACTCCGTCCTCTGACTCTGACTCTTCTAGCGTAACACACACACTTCATACACTCATACTCACTTACAGTACCCAGCGGGGACGCCCTCCCCCTCTCTGCTCCAACACTGACTGACAGCTGACTCCACTCATTCACACTCACCACTGCCCCAGGGCCGCTACAATATGCTATCTACAGAGATAGCACTGGCGCTCTGAACCGGTCAGTGGCAAAAAAAAAGCACTTTTGTACGGGACGCATTTGCCCCCATTACCATTTTAGCTCGTTTCACGCCTCAAAACTGAACCAATTTTAGAACAAGTGGTACCAATGAATCATACGCACACATACACATGGGGAAATAGAGCCCAGGTTGAAAAATACCGAAGTTATACTTTAACATCATGAGGTTTGTAGACATTGGGGTCGTCAAATCCCAATGCTTTTTCAGTGATTTCAGTGTCAAACAACGACGACAAATGCCAGTTTTTGTGGTGGTATGATATGCTGCTGGGTGGTGTTAGTTTGAACACAGCCAGATGGAACTTATCGTATTATGATACACGTTCTGGCTCCTGTTGCGGCAGTATGATACATGGACATCAGTTTGCTGCCAGTGACAACATAGTATAAGGAGCTTGAAAGTGGATGGGTCCAACAAACCCCGGACTTTCACCCAGGAGCTTGGTGTTCACCACCAACAACCATTTCTGTTGTTTATTGGTCTTAAACAGTGGCTGCAGCTTGGCAGGTGTCTCATCTAGGTGTCACGCCATCCATCATCCCCCCCAAGTGGCAAAGTGATTTTGTCACTGGAAGATGAGGGAGGACGGTGGATGGCGATGTGTGCCAAGCTGCAGACCACTGCTCCAAGCCAACAAACAACAAAAGGAGTTGTGAATGTGCCCTCAAACAAGGCACTTTGAGCCAGAACATGATCTCTCCCAACCATAACAAGGTGATGTTTGCGTCTAAACCCAACCACGCATTAATCACAACGTTGTTGAAAGTTTCAATATATCTGCTACATAATAACATAGAAATGCAATTTATCTGAGGTTTGCAAAAACGCACAAGGCAAACATTTATTCTGGGTTGTGATAACACTAGAAACATCAGAGCATCACCAAAGTTATTTATCCTGATGGGAACATGAATGATTAACCACATCACATCACAATCAATCCAATAGCTGTTGAGATATTTAAGAAATAAACAAACAAGCCAGTCTCAGGGTGGGGTTAGAGGGAAAAGGTCAGGTTACCACCGATTCCACTTGCATTCATTCTCTGAGGAACATGAATGTCTGAACCAAAATTCTTGGCAGTCCACACAGAGAGAAATGTTTCAGTCTGGAGCAAAGTGGAAGACGAGAAGCACATTGAATCAGGACTAAAATGTCTTTTGTGTTTGTTGATTAAAACAAGACTAAAACTTTGCACCTGTAAATGATCAGAAAGGTAAATCTTAAAATCAGTTACTAAAAAACACAGGGTTTGGACTTAGATGCCAGGCTGTGATGGGAATCGAACCACAGCTCACTGTGGTTCCCTCACTGACACGAGAGCCGATCAGGTTTTACGATCAGAGGGCTTATTACGTCGTCTGCAGACTGAAGTCAAAGCTAATTTGTCAGGCTGCAGGTACCGTCTGGTGGCTCTCAGAGGGTCAGAGGTCACTGTGTCATGCTGTCATGAGAGGCATGTGACTGATTACAACACGTACAAGAGGATTTGAAGAATACACTAAGCTTTCCCTTCGTCAGCCAGATGACAAGAAGACATGATTGGTGATGTGTGTTAAGGTCGTGTGGGACAGGAAACCCAAACAAAAATCCTTTGATGGAAAAAAGTGTGCTCAGAATCCTGAGGAGGCGACAGTTCGTGCAACTGTTTCTGCTCTCAGTTTTTCCTGGCCTCGTTTCCTCCCCCAGGCGACTGAATGAAACACTCCCAGCTCCAGCAGATAAGAGACTTAGTCGAGCCATGTGGGTGTGTTCGTTTGATACCTGGCGTGCTTCTCTGGCAGCAACATCACAGCAGAATGTCCTCATTTCATTGGAAACCAGCAGAGGGGAGGAGTCGATGGGTGATGTGCCTCAGAGGGGCGGAACCACGGGTGTTTCCATCACCTGAGATTCCCTGACCTACTTCAGCTGTGTGTTTTAAGACAACAGGTGGAGGAGGGAACACAGAGCCTCTGGACTCTCGCTAAGAGCCTTCGCACACTGTGAACTGTGACCTTTAAAGACGGGAATCCCTCGACAGCAGGCTGGTAAACAAACGTGTAAAGGTGCTTACGCTCCTGTGGGTTCAATTCATAACATTCATTCACTGAGTAGGAGCCCAGACGTTTCTGCAAACCACAGATACTTTTTTTTACGTTTGTTCATTTCATACGCATCATGGCGTTTCTAAAGTGACGTAGTTTTGATCACATGTGTATGAGCTGACTTTGTCATCAGGAGGTGGAGGGGATGGTGGATGGTGTGACACTTAGGCAAGAAGGCTGCAAAGCAGGCGACCACTGCACACCACTGGTCGAGACCAACAAAGAATAAACAAGTTGTTCTTTAGTGACACACTGGATTGTGCCACCAAAATTGGGTGTTCTTTTGCAAGACATCAATGACACTTTGACAATAAAACCCACTGCAGAATTTCCTTCTAAAGGCATCATCCTGCTGACACTTTTTTTGACGGTAGGTCATGCGACTGTAGTGTAGTTGGTTTTTAGCCTAATGTTAGTTTTTTACTTCTGGAGATTACATCTAGGCTTTAGTTATGAAAGTTTTGTTAATTTGTGAAGATTATCTTGCTGAACGAAATGTGTAAGTATCATAAACGTTTGTTTGCCACAGAGATTATTTTCTGCAATAATCCGAAACCCAACTGAAAACTCTTAAAGGATTTTGACAAGGAAACCTATACGATGCTAACTTCTGCGTCTAAAGAGAAGAGAGCATCCATACTCCCTGCCCAGGAAATAATTGCAAAGTTAAACATGAGTATGTTTCTAACATAGTTTTATATCAAATGTTTTTCCACCCATATCAGAGCGAATCAGACTCTTTCTCCTCTGTACAGGTGGCACATATCACACACACATCACCACAGATCCCGGTTCAGTGAAGCTGAAAGCTTGTTCACGTCTTTCACGTCCAAGTGGGAAGCCAGTGAGGGATCATGTAAGAAGAACAAAGGTTTAAGAGAAGCATAACATCGATACACTTATGCATGATCAAATCAGCATTAAGTAGATTTAGTTTGCACTTGAGCAGATGTGAGGAGGCCATGTTTGTTGCTTCTTTGATATTTTCTTTAAAAAAAAAAACAACTAAAGATTCACAGTTAAAGTGAACAATTAGACTTTAATATCAGGAGTTTTACAAGGTGGAAAATGATCATTGTAGTGGCCCGTAAATGTTTAAATCTTTACTAGATTTGGTTTGGGTAATGTGGGTAAAAAGATGTATCGCCAGATTGACGGAGAGCCCTTACAGAACTACATCATCTTGTCCTTGTATAGTTGGCTCACTTTGTACTGACCTAACCTCTTCCCCAGCTCCAGACCTCACGCTCTGGAGTCCCTGCAGGAAGTCTGTGAGTCACTCTGCATGTCTGATCAGACGATTGCATCTGTTTTGCATTATTAACATGAAACCCTGAGCGATGAGAATCATCTCATGTTACATGTGATTTGGCAGCTGAATCACTCCGCTGCTTCAGGCGGTGACACAATGTGAGCGTGGGCGCAGTATGTGTGTATCTACACACATTATACAGCCCACATCCTGCAGTTCATCTTCATGTGAATGCGTCAGAGGGTTTATTCGCTGGGCTTTTCTTGATCAGGATTCTGCTGCTGATGAAACGCTCTGAAGCTGTGAGGTTCAATACTCAGCTCATCTGGCAGACTACAGTGGAGCTCTGCACACGACTGTTTTCCTAATTGACCTATGGATAAGCCACGCCCCCCTCCACTCACTCGGACAAACTATCAACATTCAGTGACCAGCACTATGGCAGGTGTCACAGTACACGGCATTTCACAGGAGGCAATTGATGATTTTTGGAGACATAACGATCAGGGCCCGTATTCCTTCGGTTATTCGGTTAGGGTTAATTTAGACTTTCATATGTGTGCTCTTTATATTTCCCCTCTCACCACTTTATATTGCCGCTGCTGCTGCACAGCAATGTCCCATGGCATGAATAAAGTTTTATCTTATCTTACTCATACCATCGAAAGGAGCTTCAGTATCCAAATTTGGATGAATCAATGACTCCAGCTGAAGCTTCCCAACACAACAGAAACTGGAGACTTTGATGATCCAGGTGGGAAGACTTCTGGTTTTATCAGATATCAAGAAAAAACACAAACACACAAAAGCATCAGCGGCTTTACCAACTCTGTTTTTCCCAGCTCCTGTAATCACTGCCATGTGCTGCACAGAGGTCAGAGGTCACAGAGATGTTCGCATGCTACACTCACAGGTTTTCATTAGCCAGAAAGGTCAGCTCAGCCGTGTGGGAGAGAAAGGCTTGTTTTGTTCCAGAGGATTGTGGGTAAGAAGGAGAGACAGAGTCAGACAGTGACGGAGAGACCTGGACAGAATTTACTTCAATAACTTTTTTTTTTTTTTTTTAAGTTGCCGGTAAGAGGTCAAAGGTCAGCCTGCATGGTAGGTCTATCCTGTTATACAACAATCAGGTTCAGGCAGGAGCGTCTCACATACACAGTCTTACATTACCAACAGTGGACCAATATTTTACACGACCAAGTGAGGACCATTATTTTGAGCCATTTTGAAAAAATAAAATAACTAATTCATTAATTATTTCATTTGATATCTTTCTAAATTACGTAAGTGCAAAAATGCTCTACAATAATTTTTTTAACTTGCCAAGAGGGGACCTGTAGCCCTGGCTGCTGATGTCTACCTGTTAAAGAGAAGATGTCATATCCTGCTGGGGAACTGGGTGTGGTGAAAACAAACTGAAAAGGGTAGGTGTAAAACTTCCTTGATATCTTTTAAATGGGAATAATTTAATTGTAATATTTACAACACTTACATCACTATCTAATAGAATATTTTTTTTTACCTGTAAGTTACATGTCTACATGCACAAATATATCAAGTATTTCAGAATTAAAAACACATGCACTTGTATTTGGGTTTTAATCATATGACAAATATATTTTACATAATATTTAACAGTTGGATCACAACAGTGACCTCATTTTTTATTTTCTTTTAGGTGTAGTCACATTTTGTGTTATGTACTAGCCAACAGGGGATCACTACAATAAAAGTGTATAAGGTTTTTATATACATTAACAAACAAACAAAAACAAAAAGAGAGAGTAGATTGGATTGGAGGATTCAAGCACATTTTAAAATGGACTAAAGTCATGTCCTTGTAAAAAATGTTAAAGGTCTAATGAAAATGTGATGGTAGCTCATTTCTTTCTGTCCCGAGTTCTCTTTTAAGATTTTAAAATACATTTTACTCTCCTGCCTTTTTAGGAGCCCTTCATTTTGTTATGGTGTGAAGCTTGAAACTAGGTAGGATGGCCAAAGTAAGATTCAGCCTTTACATTGATTTTTTAAGCATACTAAAAAATCATGTGTGAGGAGACTGTTTCGTTTAGTACGTGATCTGCTAAATAGGCCCACTATAGTCTGAAGCCTGCACACTACTACCCACTAACTCACCTGGTAGAGCAGGTGCCCCATGTACAAAGACCATGTCCTTGCCGCAGCGGCCGTGGGTTTGATTCCAACCCACAGCCCTCTGCAAGAGGCCCTCTCAAGAATTAAGTAAGCATGCTTTTAACTCTGTTACACCGACACACTGAAAAAACAGCAGATGGAAGAAGATCAGCCCTGAACTTGTGTTTTCTGGTAAGAAGGCTATGGTATGGTGCTGGATATAGTCACTGGGTAACATCAGGCACAACCTACCTCTGAGCCCTTTAAAGTTGACACAGTGTATGAACAAGAGTAGCACTGAGTGCCCAATCTCATTTTTCCAGGCGCTAAAAGGTGCAGCATGTGTTTCAACCCTTCGTGAGTGGTTAAAATCCTACCTTTGGCCTGCAGGGGGCAGTGCTGAATACGAATTTTAATACGCACACCTGCAGCCTCCCTCTTGGCTAAAATTAAAATTTTAAATGAATCCACCAGACATGAGTTCAACATGATTTAGAACCTAACCAACAAAATGTAATATCTAATATGTCCCCTGCTGACTCATTGGCCCACTAAATTTTCATGACGCCAAGGTCCCCTGTTGGATAGGTACACAAGTTTGTACACACACACACACACACACACACACACAGAGCCTTTTCTTGGGGTAAATCTGGGTGGAAGGTTACAAGGTCAAACTCTGCATTCCTCAGCAGCAGACTGTGGTTTGAACACACACACACACACACACACACACACACACACACACTGTGGCTGGCAGGAATAATTTGCCGTCACAGCTCAGAGTCGGTGATGTGGAAGAAGGCTGACCTCCATCATTAGAAACATGAACTCACTAAAAATAGATCAGAGGAGCCTCGCTGACTGTTTGAAGTATGTAAGCATAAATATGCAATTTCACATATGAATGTGACGGGTGGAAAAAATAAATTGTATTTTCATTTAAGTGTTTGTAAAGCAACTTTTTTACATCTTATGTAAAGTTTACTTTATATTTTTTATTTTACCATTTCGCCATGTGTTCTTTTACAATTTAAGTCTTTAAATTTATTTTTTGTCACTCCTTTGTGCTTGCTTATTTTTTCTGCAACAGATTTTTTTAACTACTTATTTACGTACTTACTTAATTTGTTAATTTCTTAGACTTTCTCATGAGAACATTTATTGTTTTTTTTTGTCGTTGTTGTTGTTTTAACACTTCAGTTAACCTAAATGTCAGCCACTATTAGTTGTATGAATATGTGTATACTCTCTACTCTCTCAGAGTCAATGATGAGCGTAGCGTGACGCTTCACTGTTGTTTCACTGCAGCAAATCGGTAATTACAAGGTAATTAAAGAGGTAATTACACTGGTATTTTCCTGTAATGGCCGCTGCAGATAGTTGTTTGCATTATCTTGGACAAATTGATCTAAAGTAGGAACCATAAGAGCTAAAATATTCTTTTGCAGCAGCAGCAGCAGCAGCAGCAGAAAGTTAAGGCTTCTGTCTTCCCCGTCCTATTATATCATTACCTTGCATTACCATACGCTACGTGCATACGTGGTATTTCACCGTAAATATGCTGGTATTTCCCAGTAATGGCCGCGGTAGATTGTTGTTGTTGCATAATCCTGTATATATATATACCGATCTTAAATTAAAACCATAATAGCTAGAACGTTCATTCTTTTTGCAGCAGAAAGCCAAGTCTTTTAGCTTCTGTGTCATCACGTTGTACACACATAAAAACGTCATTGCGCTACCTTACATGTGGTGCACACGAAAATGCAAAGTGGTGTCAGAGAAATAAATAATGAATCCTTCACAACACATTTGTACTCTGCTCATAAAAACAAGCATTTCTCAAAAACTCAACGACAGACTTAGCTCAAATAATTTAGTGTTAAGAGATATTTTGTTTATGTTTCTACATTTAAAAATCTGTTGTCTTAAAATGTTTTTATTTTGTAAAATCTGATTTAAAAAAAATGTTAAATTTTTGTATTATTTTTTTTTATGACACAAATTTAATAATAAATACACAGTACAGTTTGCGAGGTGTAGGGAGTGTGTGACTGAACAGACGAACATGAGATAACATGTTCAACCCCGCAGCTCCACATGGTTCTGTTTACACACACACACAGGATCACATAGGATCACGCAAACATGGCTGGAAATCCAAACAACAGCTTGTTTGGAGGAGCTCCATCACTTCCTGATAACAACACTCCTTCTCTTTAAACTCCCCCTCAGACCTCCCGCTCCTTCTCTGCTTCTCACCCTCAGACTAACTGAGACCCCCCAGCACCCCTCTCTCCTGGATCTGAAGCCGGGGGGTAATGTGTTTGTGTGTGTGTGTGGGGGGAAACTCCGCCGAAGCTCAGCCAACTCCTCGCTAATCCCCCAGAGTCTCCCACAGCTCAGGAGTGTGTGTTTCTGTGTGTGTGTGTGTGTGAGACGGTGAAGCGAGGGTCCCACACTCTGCAGTCAGCCCACCCATATTTCATGTTTTCCTGTTCTGCTCGGCGGCTCACTCGCCCCTCAGGGAGGAAATTCCTCCTCTCGCTCAGCCAGACATCATTGACCTCCTGACCGAGCAGTCACATGACCAAGTTTGTGTTGTGAGGATCCTACGTTTCACACAGTGCAAAGGGGCCTTTTCAGTTTTATTTAATGGAAGTTCTCGCCAAGTGTTAACATTGAAATCCTCTTTATGTCCCTGGTAGATCACTGACTGCTTCATCACTGCAAAGGCCTCAGGAGTCTGAAGGAGTCAGGGACAACAAAGACAGAAACAGAAATGTTTTTCAGTGTCGCAACGTTTTTTTAAATGGCTCTTGCTGGTTGGGAAGCACAGGGGAGACTTTGGGCCTTTGCCAAACCTTCCCCCGCATCCTCTCCCCGCACACTTTCATCCCGTTTCTGCATTCACGTTGAGCAGTGTAAAGTTTGTAAAAAAAATGCACTTTATTTTGAAGTAAAGTTAATTTTCCGGCACAGAGCTTTTATTTTGAAGTGTTGTTTCCTAAAGTAGAGTGAGTGACTAACGCACAGCGACTTGACAGAAACAGAAAACTAGCTCAACAACACGGCCAAACATAAGTATGACCCTGAATATATTAAACTGAGTGGACCTTGAACTAATGACTAAGGAGAGGTCTGGACCCCGTGGATGGACCAGTTGGGAACCAGTGACGTAGAGGGTACGTCACATTACGTGCCATCTCAAACCATGATTCTGTGAAACCAAACGTGTGTGTTCTATCGGCCTCAAAGAGCACTGTAATACATTAATTATCTCAACCATCATCTTATGCATAAAACCAGTTTTCTAAAGTGGGAAACACATTTTAAGATCTTGAAAAGATCAGTCTTCACATAGCAGGTCAGTCTATAGACTGTTTGTCTTGTTGTGTTATTGGGAGCCAGAATAGAAGGAGTCATAGCTCAAAACCAGCCGCCACTGCCCATCAACAAAAACAAAGACAACTATGGTTAAATGTGATAAGACCAAAGGACTGGACGGAGGCCATCATCAAAAATGCTCACATGTGCAGCGCACACTTCATATCAGGTTAGGGAAAAAGTATTTCCTGTTGTAGGGATGAATAAGGTTATGTGTATTAAGGGTTATCATGTCCACCTCATCAGAAACTGGGGAGGGATTAAGAGGAAGATTGGATTTCTCTGCAACGCTAACTTTTTAGCACATTAGCTAACGTTAGCTTCCATAGCAAAACAAACAAGTGTGGTCCTCCTTTGTAAGATTGGCTTCCTGTGACATCATCCATCCACTGAGTGAGAGCATACGGGTCGGCCAGTCTGGTCCCGTTGGTCAGTGTTTACTTATTCAAGTAACACTGGCGGTCCCGGAGAGTGAGTGACCTGACATGGTGCGTTGGTAAATTCAGTCTGACGCTCTACACTAAAATGAGAGCCCTGTTGGTGGAAGAAACGCAGCGTTATATTTCTACATGAATGAACCAACGGTTAAGTTAATCACACATTCACTCCGCTCGGCGCTCTGCTGCTCCGTCTCCACAGACAGAGTGTCCAGAGTGCGCTCTGCCACTCTGAGAGTGCGCTGCTCTGGATAACCCAACAGTATCCAGAGTATTTCTGAACGCACCACTCACATCATCTTCCTCCATCGTCTAAAACAAGACAACAGAACTTGCTAGCTAGCGCTAGCTAATGTCTGTGGAGAATCGTTTTGCCTCCAGCTAAGCCCCGCCCACCAAATAACATCATATTGTTTAGTAATAGTAAAAGGGTCTATAAAAACTAACGATAAAAAAGTATAATGATAATAGTGATTAACTTTACTTATACACACTAAAATATTTGACTCTACGTAAATTACTGCCTACTAGTTGCATCACTGTCACAGTAAGTTACTGTGTCATATTTACCATAAATTATTGTGAAATAACAGCTGTATACTGTGATCTCATAGTAGTTATGCCTGCATATTACTGTGATATAACAGGATGTGACGTTATCTGAGTAATCTCACAGTTGAACTCCACATATTACTGTGATTTAGCAGAGTACTTCTGTTAAAGTAAATTTACCTGCATGAATTTAACAATAAAATTCTGAATGTAGTTAAATGTCACAGTTGTAGCCTTTAAGGTGATAACAATGTAATGTATCGTGAAATATTACAGCTACATATTGTGACTTAATAAAAATAATTTGCAGTGCAGCACTTTGCAAAACAAAGTTACAGAGTGTTTCACATGGTTAAAACAGGAACAAAAACATTTGAGGAAACAAATCCAGACAATTACGAATAAAATCACTAAAATAGAAATCAAAAGTAATATATAAAATAAAAGGCAACAACATTATAAAGATATATTGAAAAATAAAATGATGTGCTCGCATTTTTTTCAAAGGATAAGTTTGAGAAATGATATAAAAGATGTCACTTATCCTGCAGGTCTTAACGGTCTCTCCGTGGATTGTCTGTGTTCGTTCATGCCAATTGTAAGGATGAATGAATTACTATACTGAAAACACACAGCATGAGAGCAGCCAGGAAAGTTCTGACTTAACGTCTTGTCTTATAATAGCTGTGTCAGATATTATGGCAGAAGACGCAGCGCTAACTTTGTAATAACGTGGCGTGATGAAACTAATGTGAAATTTATCATTGCAGTGAGAGGTGGCGGTGAGCGCCCTCACGCTCACAACGCTGGTCATTAATTCAGACCTCTAGGCCAAAATACATTTTAAAATCCATCAGTGATGCAGCCTGAGAGAAAACACTGATGTCTGAGAACAAATTAAACCTGAACTCAAAAGCAGAAACAAGAGCACAATCACAGCCGGTCTAAAGGTAACCATGAGACTCTGCAGGCCTGAGGAAAGACACACACAGCTTTACAGAGCTTACTTGTGGTGTCGCTGGTATTCATGTTCTCATTGATTCGCTCCATTTTGTGGGATTGAACAGCTCCCATCGCCTTTGTCTCGGCAGCTTCAGCCATGCTAACGGTCCTCAGCAGAGGCTTCACGCAGAGAGCTGCCATCTGTTGAGAGCAGGACGCTGCCAAAACAAACACACAGCACAACAGACTAAAAGATACCGACAAAACACACACACACACACACACACACACACACACACACACACTGCCAAAAGTGTTTGTGTTGGCTGAAAACGTTCAGACATGCAGATGCAAAGTCAGAAAAACATGTTCAGTTATATTTCAGATTCATGTTATCTGGAAAAACATTTGAGTTGATCAGACCGTCTTCAAGATTAAAGGTCTCAGTATGTTTCAGATGAAGTGCTGGTTGGATCATCTCCTCCCTGGTTTCACCACATGGACGAGGCTGCATCCAACAACTTAAAGAGCTTTCTAAAACAATCACACGCGTTGTGATTGGTCAGGTGTGTGGACGTGTGGAAATAGACAGGTCTTTAGCTCTGCCAACACGTCCTCATCCCAGTAAAATACCACCACTTTGTCAGTAGACATCAGTGGACTCCACTCGCCAATGCTGGTGTGTATTTCCAAAGCGCTGTCAATCACAAAGGGGTTCCGCCTTTTAGACAATTCCTCCAATCATCATGCAGACACCGAGCGTCCTCTCCCGCCTACCGCTCCATCAGGTCCCAGGGAAGCTGAGCCTCCCTGGAAGTGATGATTTTGTCGCATTTATCCAATGACGGTCTCGCTTTGCTGCATGAAACAACCTGCTCAGCGCTGTCTCATAGGAATACTTGGAGGCTCCGCGTCCACCATGCTGACATGAGAATGTATGACAGGGAGGTCACGTTTGAAAACTGGTGACAAACAGCTGACGTTTGAACATCATAGTCGTGATGTTAAACGCATCCTAGCGCACGTTTAATGCAATGTAGATTCTTATTTTAATGTAAATTCAATAGTGCATATCTGACCATTTCTTCTATGAAATTTTAGGGGAAGTTCAGCCTCCCTTGTTGTCTCAGAGCAGTCGCCCCTGATAGACATATATGTCAAAATATGATGCTAGGTATTATCCTGTGTCAGTTTTGGACGTTCATGGACAGCGTGTCAATTAACACTTGGTACATTTATTGTGTCTTTTCAAAATACACTTTTGTTTTAACATGACATGTACAGTCTTGCTCATTAGATGCAAAAACAGTCTTTTTCTTAATAAACTTTGGTAAAGCACATTTAGCTCTAAATTCAAAGGGAAAGCGAGCATCAGGCTACCGGATGAAAGTCCAGGATTTGTTGGATCCATCCGTTGCCCTTTGCGTTCACCCTATATGGACTGTCCACCTCCTTATATTATTAACCGGCAGAGTTTCAAACTGATGCTGTCCAGCATTGTATCATACCGCTGCGACAGCTTCCTTCTGGTCACCTGAACTGACGCCACCCATCCACGTATCAAACTGTCGCGTGGGTGTCATCCAGCCGACCGGTAGCACATTTTAACACCCCAAAAAGTTCTGTTTTGGGCTCGTTACAAACGGATACTGCAGCGTATCATGCCACCGTGGCAGGTGGAGTTTAGCGTTGGTGTCCGATGCCAAAATCACTTACAAAGCAGCAGTATTTGACAAATTCGAAATGAGAATGGGTTGGCCAACACATACTCATCCCAACTTGTCAAATACTGCCACTTTCTCAGTGGACATACACGTCAAAATATGACGCTGTGGGGACGCTCCTGTGTCAGTTTTTGACATTTATGGCCCTTGATTTGGAGGTTCTTACTCTCATCCCAGCCACGTCACACTCTGCGGCAAACTGCCCTAGTGCATGCTGGGTGTCACAGTATGATGAAGCCAACAGAAACACATCATCTGCAAAATGCAGAGACGCAATTCTGAGGTCCCCAACCCGGAGGCCAACACCCACTGAGACCATGTTTGACCTTACACCAAGTATGTAGACACAGCTCTCACTTTTGTCATACAGGGACCGGATGACTCATATCAACGACCCCGGTACACCATAATCCCGCAGTACGCCCTACAAGACTCCTCAAGGGACGAGGTTGCCTTCTCCAAGTCTACAAAACACACGTAGACCGGATGGGCAAACTCCCGCAACCCCTGTGGCAGCTCTGCATGGGTAAAGAGCTGCTCCGCTGTTCCATGACCAGGACAAAATCTGCATCGCTTGTCCTGAATCTGAGGTTCCACAATCGGTCGGAGCCTCATTTCCAGCATCCTGGAGTAAACTTTCCCAGGCTGAGGCTGAGCAGTATGACACCCCGATGGCTGGAGCACACCCTCTGCTCCCCTTTGTTGAAAAAACACCTTAAAATGTAAAATATATAAATCTGAATCTAAAGACAACAACGTCATTTGTTGTGAAACAAATGGAGTCAGGAATTAGAGAAGGGAAGTCACTAATAGTAACCTGTGTTCTACTTTCACAGTGGAGTTCCACGTTAAACCCGATCATGAGCAGGGTCAGATAACCCGGGTCGATCTGTTCACAATGAGGCTGTCCTGCTCTCTCATGATGCCGCAGGACATTCTGGAGTGTGTGTGTGTGTGTGTGTGTGTGTCTGCGCTGCTGCACACACACACACACACATTCCAGTGCTGTGTGTAGTTCATTCATGCTGCCATACGAGCTGCTGACTGTCTGTTTAAATCCTGAGCACCATCAGGCCTCCAAATATCAGGATATCACCGTCTGACAGGATGCAGACTGTGTGTGTGTGTGTGTGTGTGTGTGTGTGTGTGTGTGTGTGTTGGACTGTGACACACTGAGTGTATTCTCAGGGTGTGTGTGTTTTATGGAGGCTGTGATGGACCAACAGCTACCCCTGCTGATGGACAGGCATCACTGCTGGTGTGTTCAGCCTGCTGTACCCATAATGCCACGGGGCACGATGCTTGTTTCAGTCTGTTGGTGTCTGTGTGACTCAGCGTCAGTCAGACAGGAACATATTTAACACTTTGACTTGAATCTGTTGTGATCGCTGAGAGTCAAAACAGCTGCTGCTGCTGCTGCTGCTGAAAAGAACTGGACTCAGACACAAAACTTTATACCGAGATGCTGAAATTATCTGTTTTATGAATTTATCTTTTTTATTCAAAGGGACAGTTCACCCCAAAATACATAGATTTCCTCTTACCTGTAGAGCTTGTTTTTATCTGCTAGCTTCACATCTGATATCAACCCAGTATGAGGTCACATCAGTCTAATAATGTTCTCTTGCTCCTTCTAAACACAGTGAAATAAGAACACAATACGTTTGATTTCGGTTTTAACTTTTGACTCATGGTTTCACATATAGATCTAATGTCCACACCGACGAGTAA
Source organism: Epinephelus lanceolatus (assembly GCF_041903045.1). Taxonomy (NCBI): domain Eukaryota; kingdom Metazoa; phylum Chordata; class Actinopteri; order Perciformes; family Serranidae; genus Epinephelus; species Epinephelus lanceolatus. Next base: position 48,728,712 of record NC_135736.1, read on the forward strand.
GCAATAGCATTTTTTTATTTTTTAAATATAGGCCTCTACCAAATGGTTGAGGAGTCGCTTCATATCATCGTAAAAAAAGAAAGAACAAATCAAAATGACTAACCATGTACTGTTATATAATGATAGTTATATGTTAGTTTATCAACATATCTGTTTGTTACCATGGAATTAATAGTATTACCAGTACTTGTATTATCCTCATATCACCGTTACAGGACTATGGAGAGACTTTTTTTTAACATACCAACTTCCTGTAGGAGGTAAACTGTGAAGGCCTACTGTTTAAAGACACATCTAGTGGATTTGCATGACATACGTAAACTAAATGGTAGAGATAGCTTAATCAGGCTGAGTCAAAAATTGGCAGTAAAATAAATACAAAATATAACCATTTAACCCTTTGAAACCTGGAGCGACATCACTTTTCTTATGCTGCCTTCAGATGCCTTTAACAAGCATTCAAACCTTTGAACCTTTGAAGCAAACCGGTGTGATTTCTTTCTAACATTATGATTATTATTATTATAACATATTTAAAATTTTAAAACACTTTATTCCATCTACGCAATTTAAATAGCACTTTATGGCATTACTGCTAACTCTGCACTTTACTTCCATGTATGATTGTTTGTCTGTTTGTGAACTATTCTTACTGGGGGGGGTTTTAATTGTCTCTGACCTGCCAAGGGACAATGGATGTAAATTAGCAGTTCTGCTAACTCCAGCATATTTACATTTGTTTTTATACTGATGTTCATCAATATGCATTGTCCCTTCCCAATAAACACTTAAATAAATAAATTAAAAAAACTATGTTATACAATTATTAGATTTTTTAAGCTCATTTCCTGGTTTGATTTTAACTTTCTTTTTCAAAGCATTGTGCTTGGGTTTCAAAGTAGCAGCCAAATTAAAAACAATCTCTCCCCAGTGCTGAAAAAAATATTTGACCGCCCCTCCCCCTAATAAGTAACGAACAGTCCCTAAGTCGTTCACCGTGTGTATCTAATAAACCTCACAGTCTCTGTATACCACCTATACTGTTTAAAAAACCGGAAGTGGTATGATTGAGTCTCAAAACACTGCCGCTTCTTCTGCGCTCCACCGTTAAGCTCATTTACAGCTTCTTTCACCGTGAAATATTTTTATTCTTCACATTTCCCGTCAGGCATCCTACAGACGGCTACAAGCTGTCAAACTGCGGGGGCCTGACGGGTCCTTCCTGCCCTGAGCCGCTCGGCCAGTCCCCCGACGTCAACCAACCACCGGAGAAAAAAACGGTAAATCAACCCGAGCTTCTCCTCCAGCCGACCGGGTCCGGGAGTTATGATGGGCGGTAGGACCAGTGCGATAGCCGCGGGGGTGTGCGGCGCTCTGCTCGTCGGTTACTGCATCTATTTCGACAAGAAAAGACGGAGTGACCCCAACTTCAAGAACAGGCTGCGGGAACGTGAGTGTTGACCTCTTCTTCCTCCTCTTCCTCACCTTCATCGGGCCTCGGGCCCCGGATCTGGTCCGGTGTGGCTCGATTCGGGTCGGGTCGGTTCAGCCTGCAGGTCAAGGCTAACTCAGTGTTAGCTTACTTTAAAGGCTCTGTTGTCCCGGTACAACCAGCTTTGACTCGCGTGATGAAGCTCTGACGCCGAACTCCGTTCAATTATTAGTCATTTTAATATTTCATCTCAGTAAATGAGCAATTACCATAAATCACAGTGCAGTTTAAGATCATATACCAGTCCAGAAGGTCTCCGGGTCAATTCGGCTTATAGTCCAACAACCAAAAAACACCACTTAAAGAGGAAAGCCACATTCTTCAAGGCTACTACCCCCATGCTCCACAACAGGTCAGCCCAGCTATGTCAGGTCAGTTTAAACTTTTCATCCATTCAAACTTTTATTTAAGACTCATTTCATTGATTTTATTTATAATGACAAAACACATTAATCAGCATATCTATAAATGACTGGCTGATATTCAACTGCAGTCATTTGGCAAGATGTTGTGTAACCAATAATCACAGAACATAGACAGCATCAACTACTCGGGAAATCAACTGAAGGAGACTCTCATTTTCAGTGTTGTCAAGTATGAACAAAGACATGTAAAACAATCAATAAGTAAACAAAGAACTGTCATACATACCAAGTAAAACAGAAAGGAAATCATACAAAACAATAAACTATAATTGCGATGATCACTAAAAGTAGAAATACAGGATGTTAAACATGGTATGGGTCAGAGGGAATGGCCCTCGTATCCTGCTTTCAAAAAAATCAGATCTAGATTAATATCTTAAAACAATATTAGACTTATACATATGAAATTAAAAAGTAACCAAAACTATTAACTGATGCAAATCTTTACTTACTTTATATCTAATTAAGTAAACCACTGTGTGCATTCATGTGTGTGTTTTTGTCTGTCTGGTTTTGTAGGATTGCATCGCCGATTCTTAAGTTTGTTCTTGTTTCATTATTTTTTTTTGTTATTTCCGGTCTTTACTTATCGCCCGATACACAACCTGAATGTATTGACCACTGAATGCACAGTGTTCGAGCTGTTATGAAGTTTTAAAAAAACACGGTGTAAATGTTTAGTTCAAAGCATTAACACTCAGTTAGAACAAGATCTGAAATAAGACGTTTAAACGACCTTAAGTGGCCGAGTGTCCAAGAGTGTGTGTCATATAAAAACTAAAGTGATAGTCAAAGTTGTCACAGTGAAATTTAAGGTGTGCTGATGGATTCACGTCATCAACTCATGCATTGAGTAACATTACAAGTTAACGTTCCACCTTAAAAGTTGCCGGCAGTCGGCCCAGTGAATAAAGTTATTTTTTTCTCTTTCATTTTATAGTTGTAGTTTACTGATGTATGAACAGAGGTTACATAAAACCAGAGTGACCGTCCTCTACTGACCAATCAGACTGCAGGGTTTCTAGCTCCACCTTTTAGTACCAGATCTGTGTGCTAGGTACCCCAACAGAGGGGGGACCAAACATGGGGACGCTAAGGAACGCTTCTGTTGGTACCATCCACAACTTTCACTGTGGAGACGACCTGAACTGAACTGTATCGGACTGCTCGGTGGAAACGCGGCTGAAGAATCACCTGATATGAACCTCAGGTCTGAGGGGGGGACAGCATCCAGTGATGTCAGTGTAGAGGCAGCAGCTTTTCTGTATATAACACCCCCATAGTCCAAAACAGACACAATACAGATTTTATGATTCTTTTTCTGTTCTCATAAAAAGAATCCGTTTAATATTTCAGTTAATGCATATTTAATTTTTATTATCTCCTACACACACACACACACACACACACTTAAAATGCACAAAAGCAAAATGCAGACACCCAAGCAAAAAAAATATTATTTTTGATTATTATTATTTATCACACAAAAAAATGGCCTTTTATTTCGCTTCATGACCTGGAGTTGTCTCGTCTTGTGTGGGCCCTGTGACATCGGCCGCTCTCTTTGTACCAGAAATATGTCGCCCCATTGTCCTTAAAATACCACGTCACATTAGACTAACAAACACACCCATGTTAACGTTAACATGCTAACGCTACTCAGCTTTGTGAAGCTTCTTTTTCGTCTTCTGTTACGGCAGTTGGTTGGTTAGTTTGCGGTCCGTAAGTAAACACAAACAAGAAGATGAAGAAGAAACACCTCCATCACACTGGTCGAGAAGATGCAGTGAGGACACACTCAACTACTTAGGCAGAGCGCTCCGTGATTGAGTCGACTTTTTTATGGAACAATTGGATCATTAGTTAAATTTTTTACCTGACACCAGGGCGGGTAGGTTGATGAAATCTACCGACCAAACTCACCCGCATTAGGCAGGTGCTGATCTCCAGCCCTGGTGCTGCTGTCCATAGTGTGTTTTATTCAAACACTGAAAGAAAAAGTTAAACTGCTACAGTGGATATATAATTTTAGTAAAATGATTTATAAGAGATATTAAAAACACTTAATGTCATATTCTGTCTGGTATGCACCTTGTTGATGGTGACAAGTTACTGTTAAATCAACGGATATTTAAATGCAGACTGGTGTGACGTATTGTAATCCTGTTTATCCAGGGTGGGTGTGTTGATTACAAACAGAGCCTCAGGCCATACTCACAGTTACACTCTGGCACAATGTGCTATCCTTGCCCAAGGGCACCTCAGCAGACCAGCAACACACACTCATTCACAAAGCTGTTACACAACAACACAGTCAGCATCACTGTCCTGCCAGCTGGGCTACAACCAGACGGAGATTATGGTGTCAGTCAGGAAACAGTGACACTAGGCTGCTTGAAGAGTAACAGTTCGGTCCTTATCACAGTGGGCAGCGGACCAACGTGCCTCTGAACACGCTGGTCTTGAGTCTCCAGTTTGTGAAGGGTTAATTATTTTTAACAAAACGCAGAATGTGTTTGTCATTAAATACAACTTATGTGTAATCCAGGCTTTTCTGGTCAGTGTTTGGTGCCTTGTGTTCAACAGCGAGTTTATTTTTTTAACATTTCTGTGACTTTGAGTGACCAGTAATTGGCCAAACCCTTTTTCATACATACCATTAACTTTTTTTATGTGAAGCTTCATGACATAATGTAATATTCAGCAATATGTTTTGTGTTTCTGCACTTTAAAATGTTATTTTGGAGCGTTTTCTACAAATTTGTGACGTATTTGGTGTCTTTAGAAACAGCGATTTCTTCTTAAGTGAAGGGGTTTGAATCAAGGTCATATGTTGACTATAATGGGAAACATAATAAAAACTCTTAACAATTAAGTGTAAATCAATCACCGTGTTAAACAAATGCTGCAGAAAATAAGATGTAAACTAAAACAGTATTCACACTAAATATGTACATTCCCTTGAACAGAAATAAATCAAGAAGTGATGGATTCAGCCGATTCTTATTGATCTTCATTTGAATGATCCAATATTGATTCATAAAATTCGAGGTCTACAAGTAGTGCTCTATCTGTTGTAATTTCCCATAAGATGTCAGTTTTTCATGTATCACCATACCAGCGCACAGCTGACACACAAATGTTCTCATTGTGAGAAGAGCTGCAGTCAGAGCAAACCAGCGTTGCCAGGTGTACGATAATTATCGTATTTGTACGATAATTTGGCCCTCTGTACGATTTACGTTCAGTAATCCCAAAAAAGGCCAAATGTACGATAATTTGACCATTTCATGAATGTGACTTGAGGAAAGTTTTACAAATATTAAACCATCATTGCTCAAAATTTCAAAATAGAAAGAGACATAATTGAGCTTGTTTGCAGTGTGAGGTGTCCTGGCAACAGTTTTACAGACGTCTCTGTTATAATGGTGGTCTATGGGGAAAATGGTGTTTGGGCCAGGGGATTTTTTTCACTGCAATACTGCGAATGGCCACTGGAAAAAAATTAACTCCAAAGCTGAGCAGCAGAAAAAATTTTAACATCCATAACTCCACCTCCCTCCAAAGGCCTACTCCCCCCCACTCCATTACGTCTATGATACACGTGGGCGTTGGCATGATAGCGTTAGATACACGGAAGAAGAGAGCCAGTTTAACGTTACAACCAAGACATTCAAACGCAACCCTGGAGTTTTAAAACTCAACCGGAGTCAGTGATGACTGATGAGTTTTAGAATAAGGTTACAGTGCTAACGTTAGATAGTAGTGTTAATGTTACTAGTAAGCGGAAACACACAAGGAAGATAACGTTAATGTTTCAGAGGCTACACTACAGTAGGCTGTTAGATAGTAGCGTTAACGTTACTAGTAAGTGGAAACGCACAAGGAAGATAACGGTAATGTTTCAGAGGCTACGCTACAGTAGGTAAGATAGTAGCGTTAACGTTACTAGTAAGTGGAAACGCACAAGGAAGATAACGTTAATGTTTCAGAGGCTACGCTACAGTAGGTTAGATAGTAGCGTTAACGTTACTAGTAAGTGGAAACGCACAAGGAAGATAACGTTAATGTTTCAGAGGCTACGCTACAGTAGGTTAGATAGTAGCGTTAACGTTACTAGTAAGTGGAAACGCACAAGGAAGATAACGTTAATGTTTCAGAGGCTACGCTACAGTAGGTTAGATAGTAGCGTTAACGTTACTAGTAAGTGGAAACGCACAAGGAAGATAACGTTAATGTTTCAGAGGCTACGCTACAGTAGGTTAGATAGTAGCGTTAACACTACTAGTAAGTCGAAATGCACAAGGAAGATAACATTAATGTTTCAGAGGCTACGCTACAGTAGGCTAACGTTAGCCATTAGCAACTGGATGCTGTGTTGTCGTGTAACGTTATATGTTATATTAGAAGCAAACTAAACGTAACGTTACCTGTCCTGCACAGTCACATGCAACCCCGGAGTTTTGAAACTTATCTGGGGTCAGTGATGATTGATGAGTTTTATAATATAATGTAAACGCTAACATTAGATAGTACTGGTGACTGGCAACAAACAAGGAAGATAACGTTAATGTTTCAGAGGCTACGCTACAGTAGGCTAACGTTAGCCATTAGCAACTGGATGCTGTGTTGTCATATATAACGTTGCAGCCTATGTTACATTATTCAGTCCGAATGCAGTGATTGGTCGGAGTTTTCTTAGAACCATATGAGAATGGTATAATTATGAGTTTTTATCTCTGGTGGAATTCACTTACATTTTAGTGTGCCATCATCTTATTAATAGCATTTTAACCTAAACAAAGAAAAGCGTAAAATTTCCAGAAAGGTAAGTGTTGCCTTAAGAGAATCCTGACCGTCCTGATAGGATGATATTAAAATGTTTTTATATTCTGATCTCCTGACAGTAGAATAAGCCACTATCAGTGTGTGTTCAGACCTGTGTGTAATTGACAACAAGAGTGAAAAAATTGAATTTCCCCTCTGGGATTAATAAAGTATATAAAGGGGGAAAGTACTGTTATACCGTGAAAAAGCTAGAATCTTTAGAAATACCATGATACAAATTTTTGGTCATACCGCCCAGCACTAATATACATGTGCATTAATAATAGTATATGCATTTTCCCTAGATCCGTTAAGTCTTAACCCTGTTAATCTTACAGGTATTAATCGGACCCTGGAGCAGAATTATTAAAGACCGTAATATTGACAACAAACATTACTGTTGCTGCTTTAGACATTTATTCATATTTCAAATATTACATTTCAAACCTGTTCTGAATTTATTCTTTTTTTTTTTTTTTTTAATAATTCATTGTACGATGTACAGCTCGACTACTATGAGAGTCTCTTGAAACCTTGTGAATTAGAATCGAATCAATTCAGGCAGTCATTGCGGATACCCCACCATATTAACAACAAAAAAATCAATCACCGCAGTAAATGAAACAGAAAATAAGACACAAACTATGTGGTAATAACAATCAATATTTACATTTTGTTCCTTTGAATGAAAATTAATCATTTCATTACGTAAGAGAAGTGATTATTTTACTCTGACAGGAGAGATGATCAGAGGTGCTGAGTTTTTACCGCCATCATTATTACAGGGACTGAAGTATGGGAAGAGTTTCTCAGTGAAGGAGCAGCCAGTAAAGGAGTAGATAAGAGCTGCAGCATCTACGTCATAAAAGGAGACCAGACCCTCCTCATAATCCACAAACACCCCCACCTTCTGAGGACGAGACTTCAGAGAGAGACGGACTGGAGGGTCGGCAAGAACTTCACACTCATTTCTATTTATTAGACACAGAGTCCAGTAACCATCCTGAGGTCTCAGAGGGATTACCCCCATTCTGTAACTCGACTCTCTGGCCACTCCTAAATCCCATTTAGTCTTTCCTTTAACTTGAACCTCGTAGTAAGATCTGCCTGAAGAGAAACTCTGCTTTCCTAAAACACAGAAAAAGAGAGAAAATCTCTCTGGGTTGTCTGGGACATTCTTCTCTACATCACCAAGACTTACCTGTTTCCCATCATCAGACAGGATGAGATGGGGATTTGCTGTATCAGGATCAAGAGTCACATCCACTGCATACTGCTGGACCCTCTTCAGCTCAAAATCTGCAAGCAGCTTCTTCATCTCTTTACTAACTGTCTCCTCCAGCTGAGATACAGCTCTCCTCACAGTCCCCACATGTGATGGACAGATGTCGACCTCTGTCCAGTCCTTGGTGGGTGGAGCAGCTTTCAGGGACTGAAAGCTTTGGAGAAGATGGAGGTGGTCTTCAGAGTGTGAGAGCTGCTTCACCTCAGTGCTTCTCTTCTTCAGCTCAGAGATTTCCTGTTCCAGCTCTTTGATGAATCCTTCAGCCTGTTTCTGTCTCGTTTTCTGCTTCTTTTCTATAATTTTCATGAACTCATTCAGGCCTCTCTCAGCAGACTCCTTCATGAAGGTAAAAGCTTGAACACCTTCTACTATCTCTCTGTCTGCATCTTCCTCACTCAGGTCAGCATTGTGTTTGAGCTCCCGAATCTTCAGTCGTCTCTTCTGGATCTTCTGCTGAATTTCAGCCTCCAGCTCGGCCATCTTTTCCTCATATCCCTTTTTCAGAGGAACAACATCATGTGTCTTGTGGTCTGAAACATGGCAGAGCATGCAGACACATGTCTGGTCGGTCTTACCGCAGCTCCAGAGGTTTATCGTGCTTCGTACACATCCTGTCTTCCAGGTTCTCCACAGGGTCGATCAGCTGATGTCTTTTCAGGCCTGACATTGTCAGATGAGGCTCCAGGTGAGTCTCACAGTAGGAGGCCAGACACACCAGGCAGGACTTCAGGGCCTTCAGTTTGGTTCCAGTGCAGACGTCACAGGGAACTTCTCCTGGTTTGGCAGCTTGTTGCTCTGCCCTCTCTCTGATCTGATCCTCAGATGGCAGAGTGTTTGCAGCAGCCATATCTACACACATTGTGTGAAAAGAAAAGCAGAGACAAAATATTTTCACTGCAGACCTCCACATTATTTGATGCACATGCAGGAAGTGGTAAGGTATCAGTGGAAGCTTACATTACATTAGTTTATATTAGTTGTTGTTTTTTATATCAGCTCACTGCTGTAAATGAACAGAACAGATCAGACCTAACCTGTCTCCCCTCTGTGTCTCTATTCAAGTTAAAGTGGACAGGACTGAGGGGGCTTTTTTTCCCATTAAAAGAAAATGCATTGATTTAACCATGCAAATGAATAGAAAGGGCAGAAACTGCCAAACCTCAACAAAGAGCCACTGCTTCAAAATCAAATGCATTTATTAATCAGAGCACTATCATAAGAACTCAGCACTAGCAGAGATTTGAGGAGGCTATATTTTCAGTTTATGAAAAATGATCTGATCAAAATCAGCAGGAAGAGGGCAGCAGTAGAAACAGCTGTTCTCTCTTTTTCTGAAGGGTTCTGGCAGTCTATTAATCGATAACCTTAGCTCCATTTCAGCATTGCAAAAAATAGGCTACAACCCTCTTGTGATTGGTAGTGTTACTGTTGTCGCCATGGAGATAGTAGTTTTAAATCCCTGACGACTCTGACCTGCATTCAGCGTCTCTGCTCCTGCAGAGCTGAGAGGACAGCGGCCGTTCAAACTGCCTTCACCAGCCTGACTGATAGCAGACATTTACTGAACCAAGATAGCTTTAATATCACCATGGAAAGAAATTGACTGTTTTAATGATTCATTGATTTTATTAACCAGTCCACCGTGGCGAGGGAGGGGAATCTGCAGCTTAGAGACAGATTGGGAGCAGATTGATCAATGAATATTTGGTCAGTAAGTTAAAAACACATACTGGGGGATATTTGTGGGATTTCTGCTGTCTGTGCAGATTACACTTCACTTAATACCACACATATAGACTTGGACTAAAAAAACGCAGGGCGTGTCTGGTTACCATGGAGATGACTGAAACATTTGCTCTTTCATTTTTTTGAGCGACACCTGTCAATAGTGTCATGCAATGTGCCACAAAATCAGCCTGTAAGACCCTTCCTGGCACTGGCCCACTGGTCTTTCTCTATCCTGTGCGTGTGCACCCACTCTCACACAGACACATGTAGACACACACACACTTTTTGCACCGTCACTTCTGAAATGAATCAGGTGCGAAAAATACAGGTTGAAAATACAGATAGAGTCTCACTGACCTCGTGGTCCTGAGCTGGTGTCTGACAGACTCTGCACCAGATCATTCCTGTTGATCTTCTCTAAGACCTTCTTGGTCACCTTCAGAGCTCCATCCAGTGTATAGCTGCTCGCCATCACATTCACTGTGTCCCGCCTTTCTGCTTCCTCCAGTTTGGACACTTTGATGGCTTGGTAGCCTTCCAGGATGTCAGGCTGCTCCAGGTGCCATTTGAAGGTCTTAAATTCATCGTCTTTCAGATCCTCCAGAGCGTTCAAAAGGTCCTCTGTCGTCATCGTGGCCTCCTGCTAAAATCAGACAGTAGGAAGGAAAAGTGTAACACAGATGTATCGGAGCAGCAACAGGGGTTCTGATTGGCTGACACGGGAGCTGTGTTGGTGTGATTTGTGTGCAGAGTCTGGACAGTCAGAGCTGCTGCTGCTCTGTTAGCTGGAGTTAATGCTCTTTTGATGTGGGAAACTTCTTTCAGTTTAAGAGAGCTATCTTTGTGTTAGGCCAGGGAGATACTTGCTTTTAACCACGTGTTCACGTAGAGAACCTGCTGCATCAAAGGACCTGTGTACTGTGCGTGTTACTAGAGGATTCCACTGGAGGGCACTCCAGAGAACTCAGACCATATGGAACTTGGGATTTGCATGATGTAAACATAAACATAGTGATATGCAAGCAGGTCACTCTACTGCTACTTCTGAGGTCACGGCATATAAAGCAACAGCTGTGCCATTGTAGAAGGTATGTTAGGCAATTAAATTACCGTAAATTTATTATGTTGATGTGTTCTGTACGACATCTATTGCACGTCCGTCCATCCTGGAAGAGGAATCCCTCCTCAGTTGCTCTTCCTGAGCTTTCTATCATTTTTTCCCTGTTAACGGGGAGTTTTTCCTGATCAGCTGTGAGGGTCCTAAGGACAGAGGGATGTCGTATGCTGTAAAGCATCTGAGGCAAATTGTGATTTGTGATATTGGGCTTTATAAATAAAATCCAATTGAATTGAAATCAAGTACATTGTCTCACTGCATTTTGGCTTGTGGGCGCCGTTATAAATGTTGCCTCGTCACAAATGAGGCCGTGCAGTGTCGCAATGTCAATGTCTTGTTAACAGGACTTTTGACATGCAAACTCATTAATTTACAGTAGGGCTGGGCGGTATGGCCTAAAATCATTATCACGGTATTATTTTGGGGGGGATGCAGTGACGGTATGATATCGTGGTATCGTCTTCTCTCTCTTTTTTTTTTTTTTTCCACCTTAAATAAAACAATTTAAAAAGCCATACAGGTCTAGGATGGAAACTATTTATTGTCAGAAGTAAAACAGTTGCTAATCCATCTATTATTGTGTATAAAACGTTATATCGTATGTATAAACGTTAGAGGGAAGAGGGAGTGCCGACGGCTCCCGGGCCCCCTTCTCCCGCGGGCCTGGGTTTGGTGCGGTCGGCCAGGCTACCTCCATCACATAGTGAGGGAGGTGCGTGAGGCCGGCCGGCCGCCGGGCCCAGTTCTGCTGCCAAGTACTGCGGTATGAAGGTAACGTTAATCACAAAAGCAGCGGCTCATGTTTATTGCGGTAAGTTACCGTCACCGCGAATACCGCCCAGCCCTCAAGCACATGCTTTGTCTTGAGATGGTAAACTAAATTGCTCGTGTTACCTTTGTTTGCTGTCACTGTCACTCGACACTTCTTGCAAATTCTGTTTTTCTGCTCACTATCCAACCGTTAAAAGCCGAACCAAGTCCAGATCAAGGACGAAGCACCGTTTTTTTTAAACAAGCTCCTCTTGCTCCGCAGTCTCTGTGCTTGCAGCCATTTTCACACTGAGGCAGGTGCGATGACGTCATCGACGATAGGACGGTAGAGCGCAAATCTCTACCGTGGGCCAAACATATATCAATTCTACTGTCTACCGCATGTACCACGCAGCCCTAATTTACAGTTACTCTTCCATTTGATTCAGGAACAGAGGCATCAGGATGTGCCAGGTAGACTTCCAGTGATAGCTGGTTTTCAAGCTTCTGTTTGGCCAACATCTTCTTTGTTGTTATGGCCGACATCCACCGGGCACGTCAGCAGCGCAGGTCCCGTAGCAGCTCGCCCCCCTGTTAATCAATTACAGCGGCTGCACCGGCTACAGGAGCGGTGCGACAACCCCCGTCTGTCGTGCAACAACTCTCTATTTTAGGAGGCTCCTCTATTTTTGTCGCGCTTCGCTCCCCTACACGGCCCTCCAGGAGATAAAAACTGCATGAAATAGTGTGCTAAACGAGCACAGTGTGTTTTAAATGAATAAACCATTATCAGAGGTGATATGTAATGATTTTTTTTCATGCATTAACCCATGTTAATCCACGACATTGTGTAAATGTCCGTGTCGGACATTTGAAAGTGAGTAGATGACAAACAGTACAGTAAACTTGTAGATAACTCAAATATATGTAATAACTTAGGTGGAAAATGCTTTAACATTTCATGCAGCCTACATGCAGCCTCTCGGCTCGGCAAACGGTAAACAACCCCGCTGGCTTCTCTACGTGTCGCTTCCGTACGCAGTCAGTGGAGCCCAGATAAAAACGCTGCGACGCTGCGCTGACGTGACGCTTACGTTTGCAGCCGGTGGAACCCGGCCGTTAGAGTTACATACAGCACTTCAATTGTGCTTTTGCTTTTACTTGTTTTTGTCTTCATTTGGACAGAGACAGAGACAATAATGTGAACAGTAGCTGCAGCAAGAAATCAAGCTTAAGTTTGATTTTAAACACACAGTACATCATTTCTGCCACTAGTTGATGGTGTTGTGATGTAGCGTGGGATCATGGGAGTTGTCTTGTTAAAACACCACTGATAAAAAGTTTGTCTGACACGCCTCGGGCAGAAATCATGTTCTTCATGTTGATGTTCACATATTTTATACCGGCTGAATTTGAGTTGCTTCAACCGAGCTGAATGTCTGTCACCAAAGTTGACACCAGCTCTCCCCCCTGGCGAGGTGATCTCCTATAGGCAGGGAGTGAGGCTGAGGGGCCGTGGGGTGGGTTATTAGGTCTGTGTCGGGTGCAATAAATGACAAAAAGCTATGTAGCAGAAAGATGTGGTATTACTGTAACTGTGTATAATTTTGTGAAATAGTTTGATTTGGAATGACGTGTCGTTAAAGGGAGTAAAGGGGGTACGACGTTGTTGACAGGCTATCACACAAAGTGAACTGCTACCTCAAATAAAATTACAGATTTCTCAGTATAGTTGGAAACATTCTGGACAGTTTAAGTACACAACTCAACAAATATATAGAATAGGGTGTTTTCAGACAACACGGACATGAAAATCTCACATTACCTTGTTACCTATTATATCTCCAGAAAAAAGTAAATATGATCAGCTGTACTCACCAGTGTTCAGCAGACACTCTGCCGTGTTGTTGACAAAGACCTGATGAAGTCAGTTTAATGTTTTTTCTAAGAGACACAGATCCGTCTCAACTGTCTGAACTCTACTGCGACACTTGTCAACCTTTAGATACGTTTAAGGAAGGTGACTTAGAAATGTTGTCTTTCCAGTTTCGCTCCACCTCTGACTGCAGCTCTGACGGTGAGGTTTGTTCTTCCTCATATTTAGACCTGATTTTAAACACATTATTTTTCCTTGACTTAGCATGAATAGAAGCTAACCTGTGATCTAGTTACATGTTTTTAGTGGAAGCACTGAGCAGTGTAGGCACAATGTGAAAAGTGGAAGAGTAATGCCGGGTTCAGACTACATGATATCAGCCCGATTATAGCCCAATGTGGTGTCGTACGGTGTCTCAACTCTGCCACTATTGTTTTATTTTATTCCTTTATATCCTCCATTATGAAGAAAGAACATTCTTTGCTAGCTTGATGCTAATGGCAGTACTCAGCGGGTTGATAAAGTGCCTCTGCTGTTTCCTTTTTACTCTGTGTGCTAACGTCCCTACAGGAAATATCTAAAAGCCTGGGCTGTTGTTGTCCTACAGTTTCCACGGCAGCAGATCGCTCTGTGTTCCTATTGGTCAAAGTGACGGCTGTGACGGGAGAAGAAAATCAAACATGCTAGACGTTCTGTGGGGACGTCGTCTACTATGACACACTACACAAGATAAAGCAATGGATTATTGCGTACGACACTCATAGTCTCAGCTGAGAGAATCCCTTCATTTTCTAAAAAAGGCTTTTATTGTGAAACATTTGCAGGAACTTCCTGTGGAAGATTTAGTGCGCTACTTCAAATGTAGCTCCGCCCATCTGGTGACGCTTTTTACGTTACTACAGTAACATTTCAGCTGAGACATGAACAGACACAGTGACTGATATAATACTAATAATAATAAAGATAGGACAAGAATAATCCGATGACATCACACAGCATGAAAGACGCCCAGGTATGATTGGTCATGGACCAACATGTAGTCTGTACGTCTAGTCATGTCTGTCAGTGGACAGTGGTCACTCTGTGCCATAACACCAGGAAGTGACAGTATAATGGAGACTTGTCAGCTGTCAGTGATTAAACAACTTCGACCAAAGTCATTTCAACTTTTGAAGGAATAGTTAAACCAACAACAAAACCCACAGCTTGTTGTTTTCTCAGTGCATCAGCGGTGGATTTTAATGTAGTAAACCTGATCATATGGCCTCTGACTGAGTGTGGTGTTTGTGTTGTGTTTGTGTTGCAGGGAGGAGAAAGCAGAAGGCAGCCAAAGAGAGGGCAGGCCTGGCAAAGGTGAGCACCAACACCACACTGTGCCGTAACACTTCCTGAAATCAGCTGTCAGTCAGTTCACAACAAATCAGTATGCATTAAGGTAAGGGGAAAAATCTGATGAAGTTGTAAAGTATAGTAAAATATTTCTCAGTGACTCAAAAATGCAAAAACATTTTAGTGAAATAACAGTTTATAACAGGCTGGAAGAGAGTTACTGCCCCAGGCAAAGGAGTTCAAATATCTCGGGGTCTTGTTCACGAGTGAGGGTAGAATGGAGCGTGAGATGGATCAGCGGACTGACGTGGTGAAGAGAGAGCTGAGCCAGAAGGAAAAGCTTTTGATTTACTGGTCTTCAAACACAAATCAGCTTCACTATAACTCGCAGCATTCACAGACAAACACTTGTCTTTATCTGGACACATTTTCCCCACAAATATAACATGCTAACGTTATTAGCACAAGCCTATGGCATTTTACGTTGTATAAATTAGCCTAGCAGCTAGCAGACTTCTCTACTCATATAAAACCAGGGACAACAGCAACATTTAACAAAGGTAACGTTACAAAATTCAGCTCCATTACAACTCACAAGGTTCACCGGCAAAACAACTGTCTTATACTAAACACGTTTTCCAAACAAATACAACATGCTAACATTATTAGCACAAGCCTATGGCATTTTACATTGTATAAGCTATATTGTATAGCGACGAGCAGAGATTTCCTCTGCTCATATGAAGCCAGGATAAATCACACACAAGACTTAAAATGCTATTTTAGTGGAGGCTTTATTGTCTTCACAATTTATTGTTTCTTATCTGTGAAATTAAAGTAAATCAAAGCTTCGTCTCCACTGAGGGAAATGGTTTCAGCTTACAGAGACAGACAGGAGGTCTGCGTCACTGCTATGTATAGTTACATTTCAGGGATGGTGCACATCAGGCTACGTCATAGGCTCTACGTCGACGCAGAAGTATAAATCCTGCATTAGAGATGGGGTGAGGAGAGGCGTTGTGGGCATGTCCCACTGGTAGGAGGCCGTGCAGCAGACCAAGAACACACTGGAGGGATTACATATCTCATCTGGCCTGGGAACACCTGGGGATCACCCAGGAGGAGCTGGAAAGTGTTGCAGTGGGGAGAAGGACGTCTGGAGTATCTTGCTCAGCCTGCTGCCCCCGTGAGCCGGCCTCGGATAAGTGGCTGAAAATGGATGAAATTACAGTTTGGTTTGACTGTGTTTCCAGTGTGCACTATTTTTGGGCTTTTATTTTTAAAGGCAGAACCTCTTCACTTCCTGTGTTATTCTGACAGTTTGATGACAGTGGGCATAAAATGTAGCATGTGAAGACACAAATGAAAGAACATGATGGTATTTGTAGTTTTAGCATCGACTTCCTGTATTTTCTTATTTCATAAAGGCTTCTCACAGCTGTGAGCTATCAACCACTGTTTTTTTCACCTCATCTGCTGCAGTGAAACTGTTGCAAGAGAATGCAACAAAACAAAATGACCCTTGAGGGCCTCTGTAGCTTTTACTGTTGATGGGATGATGACTTTCTGTGAGGGCTGACTGAGTCTTGACTTCGTGACATCACCCACAGCCCCAAAAAGAAACCGTAAAAACCAGAGAGAAGAGTTTGACTTCCTGTGTCTGCCTGTCATTTGTCCTGCAGCTCCCAGACCTGAAGGACGCTGAGGCGGTGCAGAAGTTCTTCCTGGAGGAGATCCAGCTGGGGGAGGAGCTGCTGGCTCAGGGTAACACCTCCTTCACAGTCAGATTCATGGGATTTCATTGGTTCTTGTGTCAGAGTCCTTCCTCTGGTCCGTGTGGAGTCTCTCAGTGCATCTTAACGTCTCGTGCTTGTGCTTCGCTCCACAGGAGACTATGAGAAAGGTGTGGACCACCTGACCAACGCCATCGCAGTGTGCGGTCAGCCTCAGCAGCTGTTGCAGGTGCTGCAGCAGACTCTGCCTCCACCCGTCTTCCAGATGCTGCTCACCAAACTGCCCAGCATCAGCCAGGTGGGCCACACACTTCATTCTTTAGTCTTTACATGGTTCTCCGCTAGTCTTCATGTTCTCTCACACAGAAACAAGAACCACCAGAACAAACAGTTTAAAATCACACAGTATCAATAAAGACAAATATAAAGATCAGACAATAAGTTAAGGACTCGACATGAAAACAAAATTTTCACAAATAAAACAACTTATCAAAAACAACTAAAGGGACTTTTTGAAATGAAATCTGCTTGTGATGAGTCTGATGTTGAAGATGGGGAGTTCTTTAAAGAACAATTCTCATCATATAATGTGTTAATGGACCAGAAACCAGCAGCTGATCAGAGCTCACTTCACATTTTAGTGGTGGAAAAAGTAAAGTATATAGTAAATATGGTTTACTGCAGTAAAAATACTAAAACCACACAGTGAAAACACTTCAAGTAAAAGTCCTGCATTGAAAAGCTCACTTAAAGGGAAAGCTTGGATTTTTTTGAAGAGGGTTGTATGGGACACTTATCTATAGTCAGTGTATTACACACAGTAGATGTCAGTCGGCACGGCCCAGTTTGGTGAAGCAGGCAGGAGTCTGACATGGACGCTAAATGATATATTTTGGTGGTTTGAGTTGAAGGTGTGAGAAAGAATAGTATCAGTAACATTGTTAACACTGTGCTACATTACAGAGAAATACAAACCGTACTAATGAACCTTCATTAATATAGGCCTATATTTTATCTCCAAGTGCACGTCACACACTGAGCGAGCCGCCTGTTAATGACGCTGTGGGCTAATGGGCATGTAGCTACTTCCATGTTTCAGATGATACGTCATGTTTGTAGTCGACCAATGAAGATGAGTTTACATATCACCTTGGGTTCGTCCTTCACCTTCTCAAAATGATGCCACACTTTGGATTTCCTGCCCGACATGTTATTAACTAGCCTGTGGAATAACCGCAGGTACCAGCCCTGGAAATTAACCTGACTCCTGTCTGACTGCAGAGCGTGGACACTTCCTGTGTCTGTCCTTTCAAAGTAAAGTCACACATGGTCCAGTCATATACTGTAGGTTTGGATATATTTTGACAAGGTGCAGCTCCTAATAGAGTTTCATATTTGTTTCTTGTTTTGTCCTGCGACTAAGCGACCAATGAAGTTTTGCTGACTAATGACCTTTCTGGTCGACTGTTAGGGGGCAGCCCTAGAAGCTAAGTAATCTACTGCTGTGGACGGGGAAGCAGCAAAACATGTTTTAGACACCTTAAAATCAAGTGTACGCTATTATTGAGGGTATGAAAAAACAAATTGTGTTTTGCTGACACTGCTTGGCTACAGCGGCTCATGTGTAAACATGAAAATGCTAATGGTCCTATCTAGAGCCAGTGTACAAAGTATAATATTTACCTCTGAGATGTAGTGGAGTATAAGGTTGCATAAAAAGGAAACACTCATGGAAATTACCTTGAATTTGACAGTCCATCTTCATCCTGATTGGTAACTTCACCCTGTTAACTCTTTAATATGTGTCTGTCTCTGTTTGTGTTGTCTTTCTGTCCTGCAGCGTATTGTGAGTGCACAGAGTCTGAGCGAAGACGATATAGAATGAGAGGATGCAGAGGAAACACCCCCCCCCCCCCTCCTCTTCCTCACCCTCCTCCTCCTCCTCCTCCTCCTCATGTGGACCCTTCCTCCCATGACGACCTGCCAACGCCTCGGCCTCCATCACTCCGGCCGACGTCCATCACTTCCCATCAAGGCGTCCAAAGGGAATTAGTTTTTTATTCCTGGTTTATCCATGACAGTAGTGTTTGTTTGTTTTGACTTAAATGACCTGTTTTGGGGTGTAAAGAGGATCTGGATCACAACGTCCAGACAAATACAAGAGCCCGTCCCCACTCCACCATCAGTAGGTTTGTACTCATGAGCTGGACTGGCTGTTAACATGAATCCTTCCTTCAGGGTGGTGTAGCTCACATCCTGACAGCATCATGTACCAGGTTTACACTGTCTGACATGTTCATGGTTATCATGATATCAGTCGTAGAAAGTGACACAAACAGGAATCTTCTGTCTGCTCGAAGGCTTCACAAACTATTTATTGTTTTTGTTATCAGTCGTCTTTCTGTTCGCTCTCCACTTGGAAACACTTTTTAAAAAGTGATGAAATGTTTTGTTCATAATAAAGAGGACGGCCCTCTTTAGGAAGAAAATAAAAAATGTGAACAAATTATAAAGTTGTCTTTTGAGTTTATTTTATTATGCTTCCACCACCTTAACGTAGTGGAGGGGTTTGCTTGTATCAGTGAACCTTGGAGCTGTGTTGTCCGGGGCTAATAGCTCCTGGTAGGGTCTCCCAAGGCAAAGTGATCCTACGGGAGGGGCCAGACTAAGAGCGGTTCAAGAAGACCTTGATGAAACGACACTCGAGGGAAAAGAGTACCTCGCCCGACATGGGGACACTGGGGGAGGGGGGGGGACTCGCCAACAAGCGTCAGGTGGCCAGGCCTAGGGCCCGGTTCATCCCAAATGAATGACATGGAGGTACCCTGCCCACCACCCACAGGGACTCGGAGTTCTCCCCAAGGAACAAGAAGGTGGCCCCAGTTGGACTGCGAGTAGCTAAGAGGAGGTCTCTGACTGTTGTTTGTGCGTATGCATCGAACAGCAGTACGGAGTACCCGGCCTTCTTAGAGTCTCTGGGCAGTGTCCTTGAAAGGGTACGGAACAGGGTCTTTATAGTTTTCCTGGGGGACTTAAACCTTCAATACTCACGTGGGCAATAATGGAGGAACCTGGAGGGGGGTGATTGGGAGGAACAGCCTGCCTGATTTGAACCCAAGCAGTGTGATGTTATTGGACTTCTGTGCTATTCATGAATCGGCCATAACGAACACCATGTTCAAGCACAGGGAGGTTCATAAGTGTACTTGGTACCAGAACACCCTAGGCCAAAGATCGATGATTGACTTTGTGGTCAGATCTACGGCCGTGTGTCTTGGACACTCTGAGTGAAGAGAGGAGCAGAGCTGTCAACTGATCACCGCCTGGTAGTGAGTCGGATCAGATGCTGGGAAAAGCTGCCAGGAAGACCTAGTAAATCCAAACACGTAATGGGGGTGAACTAGGAACATCTGGCGGAGTCCCCTATTCATGAGGTCTTCAACTCCCACCTCCAGAGGAATTTTTTGCGCATCCCAGGGGAGGTTGGGGACATGGAATCCGAGTGGCCCATGTTAAATCCTTCATTGTAGAAGCGGCTGCAAAGATGGACTTTTGGTTGGCCTCAAAGAAGCCAGAGGGGTTGTGGGAGCTTGCCCATCTAGTCTACATGTGCACTGTGGACTTGGAGAACGCATACAACCACATCCCACAGGGAGTTTTGTGGGGTGTACTGCAGGAAGACATGGCACTGGGGTTGCTGCTCCATCCGGTCCCTGTATGACCAAAGTGATCGCTGTGTCCACATACTTGCACAAAGTCAAACACGATTATGGTGGGTGTTGGCCTCCACCAGGGCTATCCCTTGTCTTTGATTGTGTTTGTGATATTCATGGACAGGATTCTGAAGCGCAGCTGGGGGGAGGAAGGGGTCCGGTTTGGTGACCCAAGAATTGCATATCTGCTTTTTGCAGATGATGTGGTTTTGTTGGCTTCTTTACACTGTGACCTCCAGCATGCACTGGGGCGGTTTGCGGCAGAGTGTGAAGCAGTCAGGATGAGAGTCAGCACCTCGTCTGAGGCCACGGTTCCAGAAAATGTTAGAAAATGGTGGACTGCCCCCTCCAGGTTGGGAGAGAGTTACAACCCCAAGCAAAGGAGGTAAAGAATCTCTGGTTCTTGTTCACAAGTGAGGATAGAATGGAGCGTGAGACGTATCAGCAATTTGGTGCGGCGTCTGCAGTGATGTGGGCGCTGCGCCGGACCGTCGCTGTGAAGAGGGAGCTGAGCCAGAAGGCAAGGCTTTTGATTTACAGGTCCATCTATGTCCCAACCCTCACCTATGGTCATGAGCTCTGGGTAGTGACCAAAAGAATGAGATCACGGATACAAGCAGCTGAAACGAGTTTCTCCTGGAGGGTGGCTGGGCTCAGCCTTACTGTGCATTCACACCAAAAGCGTCATGAGCGCAAGTCGTCACTCACGTCCCTGGCATCGTGCTGCCTGGCAGCTCTGGCAGGGCTTGCAGAAGGCTGCCAAGGTGCAGGGCTTTCAAGCTGCGCTGCAGAAGATCTCTTTCTTTCACTGTCCCGCCTTGAGAATATTCACGGTCTGCAATTGGCTGCTGCTCGCTGCTGCTTCGGCAGCGTCGCTGCTCATTTGCATAAAGTTGAGCTTCTTTCAACTTCTACTTGATGCTCCGATCGCTGGCATCGCGCTGCTCGCTGCGGCTCGCTGCTGCCAACGCTCCAGACACCCTTCATAGCAAGCGTACATTGAAAATGAATGGCTGCCGTCCGCTTATGACGCTAATGACGCTTTTGTTGTGAATGCACAGTTAGAGATAGGGGGAGGAGCTCGAACATTGGGAGGGAGCTCGTAGTAAAGCTGCTGCGCCTTCACTTTGAAAGGAGGTGGCTTGGACGTCTGATCAGGATCCTCCTGCGCACCTCCCGTCAGAGGTGTTTCAGGCATGTCCCTGGGGCAGACCAAGACCATGCTGGATATCTCGTCTGGCCTGGGAACACCTTGGGATCTCCCAGGAGGAGCTGGAAAGCGTCTCTTGGGAGAGGGATGTCTGGAGTACTTTGCTTGGCCCTCTGCCCCCGCGACCCGGCCTCGAGTAAGTGGTTGAAAATTGAATGGAAACTGGCGATAGCTGCAGGACGAGCCATTATTATTCAAATTTGGCGCGAACGTTCACTTGGAGATGTTATTTACAGGTTTCAAACAGGTTTACTCTGATACCATGTGAACGCAGCATCAGTGGAACAGTTCAACAGCATCTTTGTACAAATTCTATTTAATGCAATACAACAACTACAAAGTTATAAATGGTGTATTTTAATTTAGTCTTTGTCAGAGAAGTGTGATTCAAATTAATTTTAGTGTTGTTCACCTCCAGCAGACAACACAAACATTTTCACTGACATATAGAATTAAAACACTTCGGCAAACAAGTAGTGCGCCTGGCCAAGTGGTTGAATTTCCATCGGCTTGCACGTGCTCAGGTGCACTACTCCTCATTGCGTGAGACGGTTTATGCGTTAATTTTTCAAATTAGGACACTTCAGTTTCAGTGTTTGTGAAGTGCTGAGCATACGACTGGATAAATGATGACTTGGATTGAACTGCATGAGTTGTGTGAGCGTTTGTAAACACGTGTTTTGATGTAGTTTTGCTGTTGTTAAAGGTGGACCCCTGTGACTTCTATTCATGGAGACATTTCTCGGTTTTATGGATCCTTTATTCCCAGTGGAGGCATGCAAGGCAAAAGAAATTTCCTTCAAGAATTCAAGGTAACGCGGGGTGAGTAACTGATAAACAAATGATCACTCTGAAGGTGACGTATTCCTTTAAAGCCTTCTAGGGCTCGATGTTCGTCCGTCCAGGAAACAAAATGTATTTGTTGTGAAATTCAACTTTTCTGTTGAGTGTTAAAGTCACTGTTCATTCAGGCCTTGTGTTCAACAGCTACTTTATGTTACAGCTTTTATTTTACAACCATATATTTACAGATTTCTGTGACTCATCAGTCATCTCACTGTTATTCACTAAAAAATTAAAAACCAGTTATAACCAAACTGTATCTCACACAAAGTAGAAAATCCTGTCAGCGTGGTTTCTATTGTTAACGTCTGTTAACCTTTTAATGTCCAGTAAATCAATGACACGTACTGTATCCTGTAGACATGACCAACATGTAACAGTCAGACATTTGTTCCCTTGAATAGAAATATAATAATAAATACAAATTAGATTTTAACTGTGTCCTCTGACACGAGAAGCTGTAGACATGTCTGTACACAGTTGTAGATGTTAAATTAACTTAAATAAAATGCCTCCAGTGCTGTTACATTTGCTCCTACATGTTGGAGCAGATAAAACGTTTGGCATTGTTTCATTTAAAATTGTAATAATTTAATATTATTTGAAAAAGCAACTGATGACTGTTAACAAGTAGAACACAGATGCAAGTTACCTTCATAAAAAATGGACCCAAATATACTGAACAAAAACTTAAATGCAACACTTGATTTTGATCCCATTTTTCACAATTTTGAGTTAAAGATCTCAGACCTTTGCATTCCCTAAACAGATATATTGCTCTGACATTTTGGTCACAAATTTGATCAGATTAGTTTATTGGCTTATGAGCTCTTCTTCTTTTACAAGATGGTCTGTCCACCTGACAGGTGTGGCACATCAAGATGCTGAATAAAGAGCATCATAACTACACAGGTGCTCCTTGGGATGGTCACAATAAAAGGATACTGTAAAATGTTTGATCATGACACAATGACACAGATGTCACAAGTTTTGAGGGAGTGTGTTATTGGCATGCTGTCTGCAGCTCTGTTGGTGAGGTTTAGTTTCCTCATGTTTGGTCATGATTTTATCACATACAAGTTCTTTATGGCTCAACATGAACTGAAGACAGTACAACCTATTTCTGAATAAGAGGAATCAAGAAGTGGGAGAGTAAGAGTACTCTGTACTACCAGCAGCCCAAAGGCATCATCAAGGTGTGTCAGTGTTTGGTTAACAGTACAGTGACTCCATGCTGGTTGTTCCTTTGTGTTGTGGTCCATCCAGTGGTCGCTCTGTGCCATAACACCAGGAAGTGGAAGCTTGTTGCTGTTGTTACTGTAGTGCAACGAGCAACTGTCAACTCAGCACTGAGGTTCTTATGGTTTTTACCTGCTGTTAATATTGCACTGAATAACACCAGCACCATTTTGACACAACAACTGATGAACTCTTTAAACCTGTCTTGAAAGGACTGATACAAAAACATATTGATTTTCATGCAGAATTTTGAGCAACAAAAGAAAATAGGAAAACCACACATTTATTGTTAAATTGGAAATGTCTTTAAACAGTCTGTACTGTGTAATCTGCCTGAAGTTTAACTAGATGCTTTTATTGTGAAGCAGCCACAGGAAACACAGTGTGTTTGTCAGGAAATACAACTTATGTATAAACCAGGTTTTTCTGTTCAGTGTTTAATGTTCAAGTCACTGCTTACTCAGGCCCTGTGTTCAACAACTAGTTTATTTTATTCAACAATCACATATTTACAGATTTCTGTGACTCATAAACCATCTCACCAGTGTTCACAAAACACATTAAACTTGTCCAAAGTCACCAGTAATTATCAAACCACTTTCCAGACAAAATAATCAAGTAAAAAAAATCAAAAAGAAACATTTGTTCAAAGTCAAACTGCAGCCTGACATATTTGGCGTCTTTACAAACAGTGATTTCTTCTGTCAGTGAGAGTGAGATGTGAACTATACAGGATTCACAATACATGTTTCTTTGAATAGAAATAAATCAGTACATGAAATAAGTGATTATTTTACTCTGACAGGAGAGATGATCAGAGGTGCAGAGTTTTTACCAAAATAATTATCACCAGGACTGAAGTATGGGAAGAGTTTCTCAGTGAAGGAGCAGCCAGTAAAGGAGTAGATAAGAGCTGCAGCATCTACGTCATAAAAGGAGACCAGACCCTCCTCATAATCCACAAACACCCCCACCTTCTGAGGACGAGACTTCAGAGAGAGACGGACTGGAGGGCCGGCAGCAGCACAGTACTCATTTCCATTTTTCAATAGTATAGCCCAGAAACCATACCTAGGGCTCAGTTTGATTTCTCCCTTCCTGTTGATCGACTCTCTGGCCACTCCTACAAACCATTCAATCTTTCCCTCAACTTGAACCTCAAAGTAAAATCTGCCTGAAGAGAAACTCTGCTTTCCAAAGACACAGACATCATCAGAAAATCTCTCTGGGTTGTCTGGGAGATTTTTCTTCACATTACCATGTTTCACTTGTTTACCATTATCAGACAGAATGAATTTAGGATGTGCTGTATCAGGATCAAGAGTCACATCCACTGCATACTGCTGGACCCTCTTCAGCTCAGACTCAGCAAGCAGGACCTTCATCTCTTTATTGAGTGTCTCCTCCAGCTGAGACACAGCTCTCACCACAGTCCACTCATGTGAAGATGGACGGATGCTGACCTCTGTCCAGTTCTTCAAGAGACGAGGGGCTTTCAGGGACTCGATCCTCTGGAGAAGATGGAGGTGGTCTTCAGGGTGTGAGAGCTGCTTCACCTCAGTGCTTCTCTTTGTCAGCTCAGAGATTTCCTGTTCCAGGTCTTTAATTAAAGCCTCAGCCAGTTTCTGTGTCCTCCTCTGCTTCACCTCTATCATTTTGATGAGCTCATTCAGGCCTCTCTCAACAGACTCCTTCAGAGCAGTAAAGACCTGAACACCTTCTGCTATCTCTCTGTCTGCATCTTCCTTACTGAGGTCGACTGAGTGTTTGATCTTCTTTATCTTCAGTTGTCTCTTCTGGATCATCTGCTGAATTTCAGCCTCTGTCTTCCCCAGCTCAGCCTTCTTTTCTTCATATTCTTCTTTCAGAGGAACAACATGATGATTAGAATCCCTAGACATGCTGACAGGATCGGTCAGGATTTAATGTTAATTGATGTCCTGTGTTCTTCTACACACACTGGATGTTTTAGATGAATGCAAAACAAAAAAACCACTTGATTCATTGGGATCATTGCATCATGACTCCTCCCACCACCAAGATGGCAGCATGTCCTTTGTCTCTGTCATGTGTCTGTTTGTTGTAGTGTTTTTTTAGTGTTTTTAAGGATTTTTACCTAAGGTTTTTGCACTGACGAATGGCCAACTCTCAAAGGTCTGTGGATTGTTTCATGTTTTGTCTGCTTTGGAAGGCTGCTTTGCCTTGTACGCTCTGGCCTGCTCGTTCTGCTTGTGGACTGGTTTGCTAGTCGTGGCTTGCTCTGAGCTTTTTGGAACTGTGAGGTGTGATTGACTTTCTGCCTGGAGCTGCTGTGTCGGGGCTCGAGGTTGGTCCTGGATTATAGCAGCATACAGCAGTTTTTTATACACTGCTTTGGGGCCTGGGATCCACCTCACCCATCCTGCACTGCTTCTGAGGCCTGTTCCATCCACCCTGCTCTGCAGCCTGAAGCCTGCTTCAATACCCTGCTCTGCAGCCTGCGGCCTCTCCATCCACCCTGCTTTGCAGCCTGAGGCCTTTCCATCCACCCTGCTCTGCAGCCTGAAGCCTGCTTCATTAACCTGCTCTGCAGCCTGCGGCCTGCTCCATCCACCCTGCTCTGCGATACACCGCTTCCTGCACGCCATTTTCTCTCCTGGGATTGAACTCTGTGCAGGTACTATGCATTCTCTCTTCATGGTCCTCATCGCTACTGTGACTCTCTTGGACTTTGGGTTAACTACCTACCATGGGGAGTGCACACCAGCTATTGTGCTTTCTCCTCCAATTACTCCAAACCCTGAAACTAATAACTTGCTCAGTGAACGAAGTGAACAAGTGCTGACCCATTCTTATATGGATCCTTTTATTTTTGCACAATGGTTATGTCTTGTTTGCACCTCTGTCTTAGAATCAAACTTCATATTGTCCGATAAGTCTCTTGTCATGTTGCATGCTAGACTACACTCTAAAACAGAAACACCTAGCAACCTTGAAATTACTAGGAAAAGATTTCTGTTGTTTATTTTACTCTTGATTTCTGGTATCCAGCCTAATCCTGGTCCTGGTACCGCTATTTGTAACACACCTGCTGAATTTAAGGATAGGACCGGGCTAGGTTTAATCCATCTGAATATTCGTAGTCTGCCTTCAAAGATTGATATGCTGCATATCTGGGCAAAATCAACTGATGCAGATGTCATTGTTCTGTCTGAAACGTGGCTTAGTAAATCTTATTCTGATAAAGCCATCTCCATTAAAGGGTATAATGTATTTAGGGCCGACCGTCCCAAGAAAGGGGGCGGGGTTGCAATTTATTGTAAAACAAAATTTAATGTAAATGTCCTGCAGTCCAAATCAATTAGTAAACAGTTTGAGTTCTTAGCCATAAATCTTGAAATTTCAAATGAGTTCTTCATCACTGTTGTGGGCTGCTATAGACCCCCATCAGCCACTGCTGAAGTGCTAACTTCTCTGAATCAGCTTTTAGCTGACCTGCACTATAATGAAATAATATTAACCGGTGATCTCAATTGGGATTGGCTAAATTCTAAATCCGATGCCTTCAAAGATTCCTGTGTTTCATTAAATCTTACACAGCTCATTGAAAGCCCCACACACCCCAATTTGAAGTGTCCTGACAAATCATCTTTAATTGACTTGTTTTTGACTAATGCTCCACACAAGTATACTATGTCAGGTGTCTTTGCAAACGATATAAGTGATCACTGTGTGATTGCTGCAGTCAGAAATGCCAAAATTCCAAAATTCAAACCTCGTATTTTGATAAAACGTAATATGAAGGCCTTTGTTGAACAGGGGTTCTTCTATGATTTATATAATACTAACTGGGACCGTATTGAATTAATTGATGATGTAGAGACTGCATGGCAATTCTTCTCTGAAGGTTTCTCTTCCCTGCTTGATAAGCATGCTCCCTTCAGAAAATATAAGGTCAAGGGGAGGGATAATCCCTGGTTCACGTCTGACTTAGCCGATTTACTGCATAATAGAAATCTTGCCTGGGCTAAGGCCAGAAAGACTCAGTCTGAGGCAGATAAACTTATATTTAGGCAACTCAGAAATCGTTTTACCTTTCTTATCAAAAAAGCAAAGTCCAGTTTTTATCTTTCTGCAATAACAAAAAATTTAAACGACCCTAAAAATTTTTGGAAAGTGATCAAATCTGTCTCAGCCACTGATAATCATTGCGAACTCCCATCCTGTATTGTTAATGATACTACTACTGTAACTGACAGGGCTACTATACTTGATAGTTTTAATAATCATTTTTCTGCCTCTGGTTCCCTATTCTCTAGGTCTTCTTCCACGATTGCTATGCCTGCCCTTGATCTTGTGTCTTCTGCCCTAGATGTTGGTAACATGTCTCTAGGCCATATCTCTGCTGGTCAACCTTCCTTTGTTTTTAGGTTGTTCTCAGTGGAAGAGGTCCATAGAGCTATTCTCTCTCTCGACATTTCTAAATCTGCAGGCCCAGACCACTTGGAACCATATTTTTTAAAGCTAGCTGCTGATTTTATTGCCAAACCTCTCCAATATCTTTTTAATCTTTCTATCACTACGAATTGTATTCCTGAAATTTGGAAAGTTGCTTATGTCCTTCCCCTTTTGAAAGGAGGGGACCCTACTTGTTTAAATAATTATCGACCTATCTCCAAGTTGTCCATCCTGTCGAAGGTCCTTGAAGGTCTAGTAAATGACCAGTTGAAGGATTTCCTTCATACTTACAACATTCTTTCCCCATATCAATCCGGCTTCAGGAAGCAACATAGCACAATTACAGCCACCCTCAAACTCACCAATGATACAATAGATTGGCTGGATCATAAGAAATTTTGTACAGCTCTCTTTGTTGACCTCTCTAAGGCCTTCGACACAGTCGATCATTCTATTCTGAAACGACGACTGTTTGACATAGGTTTATCTGAGCAGGCCGTTGGTTGGTTTGATAATTATTTGTCAAATAGAAAACAATGTGTTTATTTTGAAGGCAGCTCATCCACTCTGCTAAATGTTTCTACCGGTGTGCCTCAGGGCTCAGTTCTGGGCCCGATTTTGTTTGTTATTTATGTAAATACATTGGGCAGAAACATCCCAAATGCCAAATTTCATTTTTATGCTGATGACACGGTTATATACTGTTGTGGCTCCACTCTTGCCGAGGCCCTTGGCAACTTACAGATTGCTTTTAACCTTGTGGAAAGTCAGCTCATTGAATTAAGACTTGTCTTAAATGCTGCCAAAACTAAACTGATGATATTTTCCAATGGCAGGGAAGTACCTGTGTCTCCTCCCAGCATTTTGTCATTACAAGGGTGTGAGATTGAACTTTTGTCCTGTTACAAGTATCTCAGCATTTTAATTGATGATCGGCTTTCTTTTAAACCACATGTAGAAAACCTGGTAAAAAAATTAAGACTGAAATTGGGATTATTTTTCCGCCACAGATCTTGTTTTTCTTTTTCTACCAGGTCTGTGGATATTCTCATTTATCCAGGTCAAATCCATTCTGGCAACAATTAAATCGTAGGCAACTGGACTTTGATTTTGTCTAGAAGACGTTTCGCCTCTTATCCAAGCGGCTTCATCAGTTCTCAACGCATCAGTCTGACTAGTCCTCACTAGTCTGACAAACAGTGGAGTAAGACTCAGGTTTTTAACCTCTGCGGAGGTGTACACCCACCACCCTCATAAGACAATACTTCGTTAGTGGAGTTTCACTGGACCATTGTTTGGGTCAGGTGAATCACACTAGTGAACGACGGTCGTTAGGAGTGGGTGGGGCCACTGGTGAGCAACAGTCGTTAAGCATGATGTGTGGTTACCAGTGAACGACTGTCGTTGAGTTTCTTTGAGCCAGGTACAGCAGCAAGGGCCGCATTGTAAATGGGGGATAGGTGGTGTCTCAGGCCACCTCCCCTGTTTAGAGACGGTTTCTCTATTTTAACGTAGATGGATTCTTTCACCCCTCTTTCGAACCATCTGTCCTCTCTGTCCAAGATTTTCACATTGCTGTCCTCAAAGGAGTGAGCCTTCTCCTTTAGATGTAAATAAACAGCAGAAACTGGACCTGAGGAGTTTGCCCTTCTGTGTTGAGCCATGCGCTTGTTTAATGGTTGTTTGGTTTCACCAATGTATGAGTCCTTGCATTCCTCACTGCATTGGACAGCATATACCAAGTTGCTTTTCTGAGTGTGTGGTACCCTGTCTTTGGGGTGTACTGTGGAGGTGTACACCCACCACCCTCATAAGACAATACTTCGTTAGTGGAGTTTCACTAGACCATTGTTTGGGTCAGGTGAGTCACACTAGTGAACGACGGTTGTTAGGAGTGGGTGGGGCCACTGGTGAGCAACAGTCGTTAGGCATGATGTGTGGTTACCAGTGAACAACTGTCGTTGAGTTTCTTTGAGCCACTTGAGGTTAGTTTCGGGCAGTCTTTGTTGTTCAATCTCTTAGGTACAGCAGCAAGGGCCGCATTGTAAATGGGGGATAGGTGGTGTCTCAGGCCTTTTTCTACCAGGAAAAAGTTGGTTGCTGCCACCTTCCTCCCTGTACTTGATTATGGCGACCTCTTATATATGTATGCCCCTGCAAATTGTCTGCGTTCTCTGGACACCGTGTATCATGGTGCCTTAAGGTTTGTCACTGGATGTAAAGCCCTCACTCACCATTGCACTTTATATGCTTGAGTTGAGTGGCCATCTCTGGCAGCACGCTGCCTTATACATTGGCATATTTTTATTTATAAAGCCATCTTGGGTCTGCTCCCCCAATATTTATGTAATTATTTCTCTAAATCCCAAAGCAATTACCGCTTGCGTTCTAACGAGTTTTATGTATTAAACGTGCCCAAAGTTAATTCTGAATTTGGTAAGCACTGCTTTAAGTACGCTGCACCTGCTGCTTGGAATGCACTGCAGAAAACTCTAAAGTTAAAGGAGCTCATCAACCTTGGATCTTTGAAAACTCGTGTGAGAGAAATTGGAGCAGCTTCATACCGCACTTGTTCTTGTTTTAATGTGAATCCGGAGTTTTAGTCCTGTTGCTTCTATTCTGTAATGTATTTTATCTCTGTTGCTGTGTGTCTTATAATTGTTGCAACTTTTCTATGCTGCTGTCTTGGCCAGGCTTCCCTTGAAAAAGAGATCATTGTGTCTCAACGGGACCGACCTGGTTAAATAAAGGCAATAAATAATGTGTCTTGTGGTCTAAAACAGTGCAGAGCATGCAGACACATGTCTGGTCGGTCTTACAGAACAGCTCCAGAGGTTTATCGTGCTTCGTACACATCCTGTCTTCCAGGTTCTCCACAGGGTCGATCAGCTGATGTCTTTTCAGACGTGAAGCTGTCAGATGAGGCTCCAGGTGAGTCTCACAGTAGGAGGCCAGACACACCAGGCAGGACTTCAGGGCCTTCAGTTTGGTTCCAGTGCAGACGTCACAGGGAAATTCTCCTGGTTTGGCAGCTTGTTGCTGTGAGCTGCTGCTGCTGGCTTTCTGTTGAGCTGACTGTCTGAACTGAGCGACCATCTCAGTTAGCAAAGTGTTAACCCTCAAATCAGGTCTTATGGTAAAAGTCTCTTTACATAAGGGACACTGGCACCTGTAGCTTGTATCCCAGTGTTTAGTGATGCAGTTTTTGCAGAAGTTGTGTCCACATGGTGTGCTGACAGGATCAGTGAACACATCCAGACAGATGCAGCACAGAAACTGATCTTCAGATGGCAGATAGTTTGCAGCAGCCATATCTACATATGTAGTGGGAAAGAAAAAAACATACAAACACTCATTTTACAGTTTTAATAATTTGTTTCAACTGACAGGAATGTTATTACTGTTCCTTTAAGTTTAACATATGATATTGGGTAATGTAGCATTTAATCATACATGCTGTGTTTTGACCTGCACTGAGCTGTGAGCAACTGCAATCACTTAAGTCGTGCTGACGAACTCACCAAACTGGTAAAACAGCACAGAATATGTTCACATCTTGTTGTGTAGATCAGTTTATATTTAAGCAAAGCATCACACTTCCTCCAGCTGCTTCACATTAAAAGCCTCCTGCTGGTTCTCTGTTAGAGGCTTTTATTGTGAAACAACTAGAGGAAGTACAGAAAGCAGTATGTAGGAAGTGATCAGTTAAAGTGACCTAGTGATGGGATTTCTCGTTCACTTTGAAGAGCCGGTTCAAAGATGCCGTTAGTTCGTTCGTTGTTGTTTTTTGTTTTGTTTTTGTTGTGTGTGTGAGGGGGGTTGATAGTGGGTTCAACGACGAATCGCATTGCTGATTTATCGCATCACGTGATCTGGATATTGTAACATGGACCCAGAATAGACTCCGCAGATATAAAGTTTGGTGTAGCCATAGCAACGCCCTTTATAAACAACAAGCCTGTCAATACAAGCAAGTGTTAGCAGATAGTGGGTTAAGTTCCTACTAGGGATGTGATGTTCGCGAACGAGCCGAGTCTTTGAACCGACTCTTTGAAGTGAACAAGTGAGCAGCTGCACTGTCTTTCTCCCTCACTAACTAGTCTCTCTCAAATGAATCTGGATCAAATAATCTGAAATTAATGGATACAGAGTAAATGAAAGCAAAAAACAAAGAAATTAGGAACTGGCTCGTTCACTTCAAAGAGCCAGTTCAAAGACTCGGTCGTCACATCACTACCTGACACACAGAGACTGTTTAAAGCTGTCAAAGTGAGCTACTGTACAGTGGGTCTGTGGACAAACAGCCACAGTTATATTGTTATCCGTTTCATAAGTATGAAGAGAAAAGAGTGGAACTTGCTGTCTGAGTGTAGCTGAAGTTTAGTGTTAGTCCTGGTTGTTGAAAGTGTAAATATGATCAGCTGTACTCACCAGTGTTGGGCAGAGACTCTGCTGTGTTGTTGACAAAGACCTGATGAAGTCAGTGTGAATTTTCTTTTAGAGAGAAACAGAGACTTGTCTCGACTGCAGCGTGGCTCACACTCTGACTAACTTTACTTTCATTTCTGGAGTGTGACGTTGCAGCTCTCCTCTTTCCAGTGTTGCTCCGCCTCTCACTGCAGCTCTGTTGGTCAGGTTTTGTTTCCTCCCTCTGATTTACACAGTTATTGGGAAGCACCAGGGTTTTCTCTGGATAATATGGAGCAAAGGTGGAGCTGTGCCTGACAGGTGGGAGGAGTGAGGTGTGTGAGAAGGTGCTGCTTAACTTTAATTATGTGTGTGTGAACTTTAAGGTGCCTCAGCTTTATTTTAACCAGAAGAGTTTAGTTTATTGGACACAAAGACGGAGACATCACACATTTCTGCAACATGTCAACGATAACACAGTAACTTCTCAGACTTATTTTTATTGTGGTTCTTCGTACGACATATTACCATCAGCTCAAACAACAAATACAACATGTGTCATCACCAAGAAAGATCACTCTGAATCAGAACTTCTAAAACCAGAAACAAAAGTTTGCAGAAACGAATGTGTTACCTATGTAATAAGATACATATACAGACCCTTTCCAAAAAATTAGAATATCATGGAAAAGTTGTTTCATTTCCATAATTCCATTCAAAAAGTTAAACTTTCATAGATTATAGATTCAGGGCCCACAATTTAAACAATTTCAAGTATTTATTTGTTTATTTTTACATAATTTGGGCTTCCAGCTCATAAAACCCACGAAAACAGGCTGTCTGGCTGTTCACAGAGTGCTGTGTCCAAGCATATCAACGGAAAGTCTAGTGGAAGGGCAAAATGTGGCAGGAGAAGATGCACCAGCAAAAGAGATGACCGTGGGCTTCAGCAGATTATCAAACAGAGAAGATTCAAGAATCTGGCAGAGATCCAGAAAGAGTGGAATGAGGCGGGAGTCACAGCTTCAAAAACCACCACATTCAGACGCATCCAGGAGATGGGCTACAACTGTCGGGTTCCTCGGGTCAAGCCACTTCTGAGCCTGAGCCAACGTAGGAAGCGTCTCAACTGGGCCAAGGAGAAGAAGGACTGGACTGTTGGCCAATGGTCCAAGGTCCTCTTTTCCAATGAAAGTAAAGTGTGCCTTTCATTCGGGAATCAAGGTCCAAGGGTTTGGAGGAAGACGGGTGAGGAACAGAACCCAAGCTGCTTGAGGTCCAGTGTGAAATATCCACAGTCAGTCATGATTTGGGGTGCAATGTCCGGTGCAGGTGTTGGTAAACTCTGCTTTCTTAAATCCAAGGTCACCGCAACAGTCTACCAGAATGTTTTAGAGGACTTCATGATTCCTTCTGCTGAGGATCTGTATGGAGATGCAGATTTCATCTTCCAGCAGGACCTGGCCCCTGCCCACACCGCCAGAAGCACCAAAACCTGGTTTGATGCCCATGCCATCACAGTGCTTAACTGGCCAGCCAACTCGCCGGACCTAAACCCCATTGAGAATCTATGGGGTATTATCAAGAGGAAAATGAGGGACACCAGACCCAAAAACAAAGAAGGGCTGACAGCAAGCATCAAGGAAATCTGGGCTTCCATAACTCCCAGGCAATGCCACAGGCTGATTGCCTCAATGCCATGGCGCATCGAGGCAGTGATTAAGGCAAAGGGATTCCCAACCAAGTATTGAAGATTGACATATCGTTTTGAAAGTACCATATTTTGATTGATTTGATGTGATCCTAATTTCTTTCTTTTTTTCTGCAAAAACTGAGAAGTAAATGGTGATTTCTTCACAGTATTCTAATTTTTTGAATTCCTGTTTTTGTGGGTTTTATGAGCTGGAAGCCCAAATTATGTAAAAATAAACAAGTAAATACTTGAAATCGTTTAAATTGTGGGCTCTGAATCTATAATCTATGAAAGTTTAACTTTTTGAATGGAATTATGGAAATGAAACAACTTTTCCATGATATTCTAATTTTTTGGAAAGGGTCTGTAATAGGAATAATCTTAATGAAGTAGAAATCAATCGCAAGTCTGTAGAAAATCACATATAAACTACAGTTTTCAAACTAAATGTTTCTTTGAATAAAAATAAATCAATACATAAAATAAGAGAAGTGATTATTTTACTCTGACAGGAGAGATGATCAGAGGTGCAGAGTTTTTACCACCATCATTATTACAGGGACTGAAGAATGGGAAGAGTTTCTCAGTGAAGGAGCAGCCAGTAAAGGAGTAGATAAGAGCTGCAGCATCTACGTCATGAAAGGAGACCAGACCCTCCTCATAATCCACAAACACCCCCACCTTCTGAGGACGAGACTTCAGAGAGAGACGGACTGGAGGGCCAGCAAGAGCTTTGTACTCATTTCCATTTCTCATACATACAGTCCAGTAACCACACTGAGGGCTCATTCTGATGTTTTTCTTCCTGTTGATCGACTCTCTGGCCACTCCTAAATCCCAGTTAGTCTTTCCTTTAACTTGAACCTCAAAGTAAAATCTGCCTGAAGAGAAACTCTGCTTTGCTAAAACAAAAAAACAGCAAGAAAATCTCTCTGGGTTGTCTGGGACAATTTTCTTCACATCACCATGAGTCACTTGTTTCCCATCATCAGACAGGACAAGTTTAGGATATGCTGTATCAGGATCAAGAGTCACATCCACTGCATACTGCTGGACCCTCTTCAGCTCAGACTCAGCGACCAGCTTCTTCATCTGTTCACTGAGTGTCTCCTCCAGCTGAGACACAGCTCTCACCACAGTCCCCTCATCATGGACAGATGCTGACCTCTGTCCAGTCCTTGATGATCGGTGGGCTTTTAGGGACTGGACACACTGTTCAAGGCTGAGGTGGTCTTCAGAGGGTGAAAGCTGCTTCACCTCAGTCTTTATCTTCTTCAGATCAGAAATTTCCTGTTCCAGCTCACTGATGAAAGATTGAGCTTTTCTTTTTGTTGTGTCCTGCTTCACTTTGATTGTGTCAGTAAAACTAGCCTGGCCTCTCTCAACACACTCCTTCAGAGCAGTGAAGACCTTAACACCTTCTGCTATCTCTCTGTCTGCATCTTGTTTACTGAGTTTGACTGAGAGTTTCATCTCCTGAATCTTCAGTTGTCTCTTCTGGATCATCTGCTGAATTTCAGCCTCCAGCTCAGCCTTCTTTTCTTCATATTCTTCTTTCAGAGGAACAACATCATGTGTCTTCTGGCCTGAAACAGAGCAGAGCATGCAGACACATGTCTGGTGTCAGTGGGTTCTCCTGTCTTTACTTAAGCTCAGTTATAATGGAGTCATGATGTCTCAAAAGAAAATAAAACATACACTTCAACCTTTAAATCTAAACTCTGTCTCTCAGGGCTTCAGACAATACAGCAGCTTTACCTTCGCTCTGAGAGGAGGAAGTTCGTCTGTTCTCTGAAGTCTCTCCATCATCACTGACATCCACTGACACTATGTGAGACAGGTTATGTGTTGTTGTTTGGTGAATATAAGTGTCTGTACAAAGAGCCTGTTCCTCTACAAGTATTGTGTTGCTCATGTCAACTCACTGTTTTTGCCTGAAAATACAAAATAAAAAGGTGTGACTGACCTCGTGGTCCTGAGCTGGTGTCTGACAGACTCTGCACCAGATCATTCCTGTTGATCTTCTCTAAGACCTTCTTGGTCACATTCAGAGCTCCATCAGGTTTATAGCTGCTCACCATCACATTCACTGTGTCCCATCTTTTTGCTTTCTCCAGTTTGGACACTTTGATGGCTTGGTAGCCTTCCAGGATGTCAGGCTGCTGCAGGTACCATTTGAAGGTCTTAAATTCATCTTCTCTCAGATCCTCCAGAGCGTTCAAAAGGTCCTCTGCCGTCATCATGGCTTCCTGCTAAAATCAGAGCATTTTGTCAACTGAAGGAAAACTGTCACACAGATGTGTCACAGCAGCATCACTTCGTCCTGACCCGCCTTCATGAAAAACCAGCTAGCAATAGTGTTTACCCTGAGCCTCGTCATTGTTTGCCAGAGTTATGAAACTAAACCACTATTAAAACATCTCACTACAGTGAGTCTAACTCAGGCAGTCAACCACCATTAAGCTTTACAACAAGTAAGCTAGTCTGGTGTATAATCACATCATCTCCCTCCAACTCTGCCAGATTCGTTTTCACCAACTGCCCAGTGTGAGCAGAGACAGACACTGAATGGATGTCTTTTTAAACCAAAACTCAACTTGAAATATTGTTTTCATCTCCCACACTGCAGCAATAATAACTGGTTTAAACAAATCTGACATATGGTTTCATTCTGCTTTAACATGCTGTCTGCAAAGAGTGGAGAGGAGAGGAGAGGAGAGGAGAGGACTACTTTGTAATTTGGAGGGTCATAAGGACAGAGGGATGTCGTATGCTGTAAAGCCCTGTGAGGCAAATTGTGATTTGTGATATTGGGCTTTATAAATAAAATTAATTGAATTGAATTGATAGATTGTTGTTTTATTATTTCATTAATTCAGAGAACAGCATTTTTAAATTCAGTGTAAAGATTTGTTGATTGTGACAGTTATTTACTTTATAGAGCACGACAACGTGCAGAGTGTGTCATTGTTTTCTTTGTTTTTGGATGTTATAAATAAATGATGATTGTAGAAAGTGAATGTGTAGCAGCTGCGAGGTGCATGTAGTGTAGAGACTGAGACAACTCATATGTCAGACAGACATTTCTCCTGCTCAAGAAACCCTCTGGTGCTGGCGGATAGAAACCTCCCAGCAGGGTGCACTCTGCATGTGTAAACTGTTGTGTGTTTTGTTTTGTTTTGTTTGTTAATTTGTTTGTTTACACCAGCCCTTTAAGCATCCAAAAACACAAGCTAAGGGTATTCCCTTTTTTCCACTTGAGCACCTTCTCTGCAAAATGTCTGTGCACGGCACTGGTAAATGTTGAAGCAAAACGCTAATGAATGAAAACCACACGTATAAAGAGCTGACGTCTGTCACGTGTTTCGTTAGCTTCTCTTCCTTCAAAGTCCCCTAGAACACTAACATTACAATTATTAACACCATCACTAACGTCGGGTATATTTTACCCGATATACCGGATAAAATGTACTTCTCATCCCTTCTTATATTCCTCCTTATACAACGTCTCATAAAACGAAAAAAAGGTATCATGGGGGGACCCTATAAAAAGGCTCTAAAATTAGTGAAAAATTAGGGAATCGTTAAAGAAAGATTCCTAAAAAAATAAATAAATAATGGAGCTGGGAACTTGTTCTTTGGTCCACATGTTCCTGGGACATGTGAGCCTTGTCTAGTGAAGGCACAGTCTCCCAGCATCACTGACAACTGTGGGAGAGATAAACAAAGAATGGCTTTTTTTTTAGAAGGGAAAAATGAGTATAACATTTTTTTGACCATATGAATTCTCTTGGAAATTACCACTAAGTGATATTTATTCATAACCATTACACTCAATAAGAATAACATACAAATTCCAGGACCATTCTAAATACCGTGTACCTTACATACAGTCGGTACAGGCAGGGCAGTAGTGGCGATGACACACACCTGGAGCTGCCATTTGTCTGGTGGTAGGCCTACTGGAATCATGATGTTATATTTCTTTTCTCTGATGACGTGAAGTGCTAGGCTCAATGCCATCACTATCATCCTCCTCACCATCATCATCACCACTCAGTTCTGGTTTGTCGTCTTTATCACTGTCACTGTCACACATCAGTTCTGCTTCCACATCATCAACATCTTCATCAATGCTCTCCCTGAACAGAAGCTCTTCTTTTTCTTTCTGGGACATGTATTTCACTGGTTTTCCAGACATTTTTTTTCTCTATGACTGCGACAAATTTACCTGTAGCTAGCTAGACAACGTAGCTTTCATATCAAAGAAGAAATATAGTTAATGATTACCAACATAAAGGAAACTTAGCTGTGTTTTACTCACTTGTTGGCATGATAATTAATACACAAACACTAACTTCAGCTAAAATCCACCCAAAAAATATTTTACTCTCAAACACTAACGTCGGGTGAAAATCACCTGAACACCTGCCTGTTGAAATAAACAGGTATGTGAGCAGGGAAACACGCCTACCTTCAATGACCTTCAACACGATTAACATCTCTTAACATGAATAAAGCAGAGGACAAAGAAGAGTCAGTCAATCAGCTTCCTGTTTGTCACTCTGTACAATGGATGAAAAAGAACCAGACTGAGCAACATCATGTTATACTGTTAAAACACAAGTGAACAGAAATCACAGAAAACATGATCAGCTGTACTCACCAGTGTTCAGCAGAGACTGCGCTGTGTTGTTGTTGAAATGTGTCTTTGGGGTAGAAACAGATTCGTCTCGACTGCTTGAACTCCACAGCGACGCTTACAAACGTGTAGTTTCATGTAAGGAGTATGACGTTGAAATGTTACGTTAGTTCAAGATGAACTGCGCCCCGCCTGGAAAGTAGACGAGAGCAGGCGGCCGCAGCGGGGGCGGTGACAAAAAGCTGCAGCAGCAGCCTTCAGTCCGTACAGGAAGTCACAGACACACTCACATCCTGTCTGGAATGATGTCAGTTCATTAAAAAAGTGATCAGACCCATATATCAGTTTGTTCTCAGTCTCCAGTTGTTTTAATTATGATAGATACATTTATTAAAATGCTTTACAGGTGATCTGTAGTTTATGTTTATGGTTTATCCTCCATTTGATATGAATTCTCCTGTAAATCAGCATCATATCAGTTTGACCTGTCCCCTCAACTACACAGGCTGAATAAACTGTGTTTGACTATAAGGTTCATATTTTATACAAGACAACAGCTTTCATTAAAGATCAGTCAGATACAGTCAGGGCTTCACATCTGATGTTAGTTTGAGAATCCTCACATCCCTCTGACCACAAGTCTCTGTGTTGCTAAATACTTCAATAATTAAAAAAGTCCAATGTTAATATCCTCCTGGGACCCAGAGGAAAAAAAGTTTTGATATCAAGATTTGTTTTATGTAATTTAAGTATTAGACTTGAAAAACACATTTTGCATCAAAAAAACCCCCATCAAAAATAGTATTTATTTATTTTTTATCACGTCCTCTGTAGAGGACATTGGGACTTGGTCGAGTCTTAAATTTCCAGAGTTAGTCAATAAGTTTCAGTTGAGTTACAATGGGACTATGGGGTATTTTATGCTTTTATTTCTAAATATATGAGCTACAAAGGACTTTTACTCCCCTGGAATTATTATGTGGCTGTCTTCAATGCTCAACACTATGATGGATAGCTGTAGCAAGGTAGAGTGTATTCTTAATAGCTATACCAATGGGTCTGACGTTGCAGTCAGGGTGCAGGATTGGTACCCTGTACCACTGGGTTTCAGGGCCTAGTGGTCCAACTGCACTCACCCCTCACTATCTGTGATGTGATGCCGTGTAATGCTTGCTATGTAGTCATTTAACACTCGCCCAGGCAATAAGAAGTGATGGGGAGCCCCATAGTTTGACCCATGCATTGTGCGCCGGTCGCCAGTGATCGAATCTGTGCAGGCCTGGCTCATCTCGAACGAACCTAATGAATGTCCGGTTTCACTCCGCCTCTCACTGCAGCTCTGATGGAGAGGTTTGTTCTTCCTCATGTTTGGACATGACTTTATCACATAAGCCGGTTCTCAATATGCGTTCTTGTGCGGACTTGTGTTCATGTAGACTTGTGTT
Organism: Epinephelus lanceolatus; assembly: GCF_041903045.1. NCBI lineage: Eukaryota > Metazoa > Chordata > Actinopteri > Perciformes > Serranidae > Epinephelus > Epinephelus lanceolatus. Next base: position 48,768,903 of record NC_135736.1, read on the forward strand.
CTCGTGGACTTGTGTTCTTGTAGACTTGTGTTCTTGTAGACTTGTGTTCTTGTGGACTTGTAGACTTGTGTTCTTGTGGACTTGTGTTCTTGTGGACTTGTAGACTTGTGTTCTTGTGGACTTGTGTTCTTGTAGACTTGTGTTCTCGTGGACTTGTGTTCTTGTGGACTTGTGTTCTTGTAGACTTGTGTTCTTGTGGACTCGTGTTCTTGTAGACTTGTGTTCTTGTGGACTTGTGTTCTTGTGGACTTGTAGACTCGTGTTCTTGTGGACTTGTGTTCTTGTGGACTTGTAGACTTGTGTTCTTGTGGACTTGTGTTCTTGTAGACTTGTGTTCTTGTGGACTTGTGTTCTTGTAGACTTGTGTTCTTCTGGACTTGTAGACTTGTGTTCATGTGGACTTGTGTTCTTGTGGACTTGTGTTCTTGTAGACTTGTGTTCTTGTGGACTTGTGTTCTTGTGGACTTGTAGACTTGCGTTCTTGTGGACTTGTGTTCTTGTGGACTTGTGTTCTTGTAGACTTGTGTTCTTGTGGACTTGTAGACTTGTGTTCTTGTGGACTTGTGTTCTTGTGTTCTTGTAGACTTGCGTTCTTGTGGACTTGTGTTCTTGTAGACTTGTCTTCTTGTGGACTTGTGTTCTTGTAGACTTGCGTTGTTGTGGACTTGTGTTCTTGTAGACTTGTTTTCTTGTAGACTTGTGTTCTTGTGGACTTGTGTTCTTGTAGACTTGTGTTCTTGTGGACTTGTGTTCTTGTAGACTTGTGTTCTTGTGGACTTGTGTTCTTGTGGACTTGTAGACTTGTGTTCATGTGGACTTGTGTTCTTGTGGACTTGTGTTCTTGTAGACTTGTGTTCTTGTGGACTTGTAGACTTGCGTTCTTGTGGACTTGTGTTCTTGTGGACTTGTGTTCTTGTGGACTTGTGTTCTTGTAGACTTGTCTTCTTGTGGACTTGTGTTCTTGTAGATTTGCGTTGTTGTGGACTTGTGTTCTTGTAGACTTGTTTTCTTGTAGACTTGTGTTCTTGTGGACTTGTGTTCTTGTAGACTTGTGTTCTTGTGGACTTGTGTTCTTGTGGACTTGTAGACTTGTGTTCATGTGGACTTGTGTTCTTGTAGACTTGTGTTCTTGTGGACTTGTAGACTTGCGTTCTTGTGGACTTGTGTTCTTGTGGACTTGTGTTCTTGTGGACTTGTAGACTTGTCTTCTTGTGGACTTGTGTTCTTGTGTTCTTGTAGACTTGTGTTCTTGTGGACTTGTAGACTTGTGTTCTTGTGGACTTGTGTTCTTGTGGACTTGTAGACTTGTGTTCTTGTGGACTTGTGTTCTTGTGTTCTTGTGGACTTGTGTTCTTGTAGACTTGTGTTCTTGTGGACTTGTGTTCTTGTAGACTTGTGTTCTTGTAGACTTGTGTTCTTGTGTTCTTGTAGACTTGTGTTCTTGTAGACTTGTGTTCTTGTGGACTTGTGTTCTTGTAGACTTGTGTTCTTGTGGACTTGTGTTCATGTGGACTTGTAGACTTGCGTTCTTGTGCGGACTTGTGTTCTTGTGGACTTGTGTTCTTGTGGACTTGTGTTCTTGTAGACTTGTGTTCTTGTGGACTTGTGTTCTTGTGGACTTGTGTTCTTGTAGACTTGCGTTGTTGTGGACTTGTGTTCTTGTGGACTTGTGTTCTTGTGGACTTGTAGACTTGTGTTCTTGTGGACTTGTGTTCTTGTGTTCTTGTAGACTTGTGTTCTTGTGGACTTGTGTTCTTGTGGACTTGTAGACTTGCGTTCTTGTGGACTTGTGTTCTTGTAGACTTGTGTTCTTGTAGACTTGTGTTCTTGTGGACTTGTGTTCTTGTGGACTTGTGTTCTTGTAGACTTGTGTTCTTGTGGACTTGTGTTCTTGTAGACTTGTGTTCTTGTGGACTTGTGTTCATGTGGACTTGTAGACTTGCGTTCTTGTGCGGACTTGTGTTCTTGTGGACTTGTGTTCTTGTGGACTTGTGTTCTTGTAGACTTGTGTTCTTGTGGACTTGTGTTCTTGTGGACTTGTGTTCTTGTAGACTTGCGTTGTTGTGGACTTGTGTTCTTGTGGACTTGTGTTCTTGTGGACTTGTAGACTTGTGTTCTTGTGGACTTGTGTTCTTGTGTTCTTGTAGACTTGTGTTCTTGTGGACTTGTGTTCTTGTGGACTTGTAGACTTGCGTTCTTGTGGACTTGTGTTCTTGTAGACTTGTGTTCTTGTAGACTTGTGTTCTTGTGGACTTGTGTTCTTGTGGACTTGTGTTCTTGTAGACTTGTGTTCTTGTGGACTTGTGTTCTTGTAGACTTGTGTTCTTGTGGACTTGTGTTCTTGTGGACTTGTGTTCTTGTAGACTTGTGTTCTTGTGGACTTGTGTTCTTGTAGACTTGTATTCTTGTGGACTTGTGTTCTTGTGTTCTTGTAGACTTGTGTTCTTGTAGACTTGTGTTTTTGTGGACTTGTGTTCTTGTGGACTTGTGTTCTTGTGGACTTGTGACACGTCATCAGTCACAGCCCAAGTACTGTTCCAATTCAAGGTTCTCTAGCCAAGTTCAGTCCAAATTCCCGGATGTGTTCTCGCCACACCCATTTCACCGGGGATGCATCGGAGCAGACTTGTGTGGACTTCAGACAGCCAGGTATCCCAGCATGCATTTCGCAACAATCATCGGAAAATGACAAGTGAGGGAAAGACGCACAATTGTAAGTCATAATTACCGATATGTTCCTGTTGTTTTGTCACGGGACGTAGTGTTTTCATGCGTAGTTTAAATGTCAGACCCGTGGTCGATGTTTTAATATAGAGCCCAGTTGAATGTGACTGAGGTCCGCTAGATGACAGCGGTGTCAGCGCTCATAGATAATAAACGTGTGTATGAGCGCTCAGGCTGCCGTAGTCCTTTTAAACTCATCGCTGATATCTCTAGTGGTTAAATATGACATGTAATTCGTTTGGGGAATGTCTAATGGGCAACATTCAGTCTCAGTAAAAGATATACTGTACAGGCCAAAAGTTTGGACACACCTTCTCATTCAATGCGTTTTCTTTATTTTAATGACTATTTACATTGTAGATTCTCACTGAAGGCATCAAAACTATGAATGAACACATGTGGAGTTATGTACTTAACAAAAAAAGGTGAAATAACTGAAAACATGTTTTATATTCTAGTTTCTTCAAAATAGCCACCCTTTGCTCTGATTACTGCTTTGCACACTCTTGGCATTCTCTCCATGAGCTTCAAGAGGTAGTCACCTGAAATGGTTTCCACTTCACAGGTGTGCCTTATCAGGGTTAATTAGTGGAATTTCTTGCTTTATCAATGGGGTTGGGACCATCAGTTGTGTTGTGCAGAAGTCAGGTTAATACACAGCCGACAGCCCTATTGGACAACTGTTAAAATTCATATTATGGCAAGAACCAATCAGCTAACTAAAGAAAAACGAGTGGCCATCATTACTTTAAGAAATGAAGGTCAGTCAGTCCGGAAAATTGCAAAAACTTTAAATGTGTCCCCAAGTGGAGTCGCAAAAACCATCAAGCGCTACAACCAAACTGGCACACATGAGGACCGACCCAGGAAAGGAAGACCAAGAGTCACCTCTGCTTCTGAGGATAAGTTCATCCGAGTCACCAGCCTCAGAAATGGCAAGTTAACAGCAGCTCAGATCAGAGACCAGATGAATGCCACACAGAGTTCTAGCAGCAGACCCATCTCTAGAACAACTGTTAAGAGGAGACTGCGCCAATCAGGCCTTCATGGTCAAATAGCTGCTAGGAAACCACTGCTAAGGAGAGGCAACAAGCAGAAGAGATTTGTTTGGGCCAAGAAACACAAGGAATGGACATTAGACCAGTGGAAATCTGTGCTTTGGTCTGATGAGTCCAAATTTGAGATCTCTGGTTCCAACCGCCGTGTCTTTGTGAGACGCAGAAAAGGTGAACGGATGGATTCCACATGCCTGGTTCCCACTGTGAAGCATGGAGGAGGAGGTGTGATGGTGTGGGGGTGTTTTGCTGGTGACACTGTTGGGGATTTATTCAAAATTGAAGGCACACTGAACCAGCATGGCTACCACAGCATCCTGCAGCGACATGCCATCCCATCCGGTTTGCGTTTAGTTGGACGATCATTTATTTTTCAACAGGACAATGACCCCAAACACACCTCCAGGCTGTGTAAGGGCTATTTGACCAAGAAGGAGAGTGATGGAGTGCTGCGGCAGATGACCTGGCCTCCACAGTCACCGGACCTGAACCCAATCCAGATGGTTTGGGGTGAGCTGGACCGCAGAGTGAAGGCAAAGGGGCCAACAAGTGCTAAACACCTCTGGGAACTCCTTCAAGACTGTTGGAAAACCATTTCAGGTGACTACCTCTTGAAGCTCATGGAGAGAATGCCAAGAGTGTGCAAAGCAGTAATCAGAGCAAAGGGTGGCTATTTTGAAGAAACTAGAATATAAAACATGTTTTCAGTTATTTCACCTTTTTTCGTTTCGTTTTTTTCGTTTTTCTTTAGTTAGCTGATTGGTTCTTGCCATAATATGAATTTTAACAGTTGTCCAATAGGGCTGTCGGCTGTGTATTAACCTGACTTCTGCACAACACAACTGATGGTCCCAACCCCATTGATAAAGCAAGAAATTCCACTAATTAACCCTGATAAGGCACACCTGTGAAGTGGAAACCATTTCAGGTGACTACCTCTTGAAGCTCATGGAGAGAATGCCAAGAGTGTGCAAAGCAGTAATCAGAGCAAAGGGTGGCTATTTTGAAGAAACTAGAATATAAAACATGTTTTCAGTTATTTCACCTTTTTTTGTTAAGTACATAACTCCACATGTGTTCATTCATAGTTTTGATGCCTTCAGTGAGAATCTACAATGTAAATAGTCATGAAAATAAAGAAAACGCATTGAATGAGAAGGTGTGTCCAAACTTTTGGCCTGTACTGTATTCTTATATTATTAAATGTTGTAACATGTTATTGTTCTTTGTATTCTTTTGCTTATTTACGTGTTTTTACCATTCAATAATGATTTTAAGAATTTATTGTAATTTATTTATTGTATTTAAAGATTAATTGTATTTATTGTAGTATTTATTCAACAGCATTTTAAATATTGATTATCTGATATGAATTGTATACCTGATGTCTGAAGTGTGGCTGAATAAACTTTTCCCCTTCACATCTGACCTGTTTGATCCATTTATATTGGTGAGTACAGACTAAATGAGAAACTGCTGTCAGTGTAATCCAGTACAGTTCAACAGCACCACAATCTATAACTCAACACTTCAATAAAATGTCAGACTGAATATTAAACTGCTGTTGTTTTTTCTAGGTGTACCAAGTAAACTGTCAAGTCTCCATAAAAATGTAGACAGAAAGCATAATGATGAGACAAATGCAGTGATGGACAGTAACTAAGTATATTTACTCAAGTAGCTACTGTACTTAAGTATTTGGGTATTTCCATTTACTTAGAGGGAAATACTGTACATTCTACTCAAGCTACATTTATTTGATAGCTATAGTTACTTTTCAGATAGTTTGTTTTATATGTTGTTTCATGTTTACAAGTTGCTGTGTGTTGTTAAAGATCAGACTAGTACACCAGTGACAGGTGTTAAATCAGGTGTTTAAATGCTGCTTACATGTAGCTTACGTTGATCAATTAATACTCAATACATATTCATGTATATGATGATCACAACACTTGACATTGGGTCACTCTGCATCACGAGTACTTTGAACTCTTCATTCATTCATTCATTTCATTCGTCTCATCACGCCTCATCCTCATCCTCCGCTGTCTTTCTGGGATCTGCCTCCTCAGCTGGGCAGCCTCCTCCTCAGCTGGGCAGCCTCCTCCTCAGCTGGGCAGCCTCCTCCTCAGCTGGGCAGCCTCCTCCTCAGCCTGCAGGTACAGCAATCCTGCTGCAATAACTGCACCAAGATGCCTTCTCTGATCCATGTCCGTTGTTGATTTTTGATTTCCATCTCGCCAATGCTTACGATCACAATAACCACCAACTCTCCACAAACTTTTCCCCCGCACCTGACTTTTGATTATAATCGGACTTGCCAAGTCCGCAAGTCCGAACTGCTGACCTTGTGTATTGAGAAACGGCTCTACATTTGTGCTCCTTTGTGTTGTGGTCCATCCAGTGGTCGCTCTGTGCCATAACACCAGGAAGTGGAAGCTTGTTGGTGTTGTTCAACTCAGCACTGAGGTTCTCATGGTTTTTACCTGTTAATGTTGCACTGAACAACACCAGCATGATTTTTACACAACAATTTATGAACTCTTTAAACCTGTCTTGAAAGGACTGATACAAAAACATGATGATTTTCATGCAGAATTTTAAACAGTCTGTACTGTGTAACCTGCCTGAAGTTTAACTTGATGCTTTTATTGTGAAGCAGCCACAGGAAACACAGTTTGTCAGGAAATACAACTTATGTATAAACCAGGCTTTTCTGTTCAGTGTTTAATGTTCAAGTCACTGCTTACTCAGGCCTTGTGTTCAACAACTACTTTATTTTATTCAACAATCACATATTTACAGATTTCTGTGACTCATAAACCATCTCACCAGTGTTCACAAAACACATTAAACCTGTCCAAAGTCACCAGTAATTATCAAACCACTTCCCAGACAAAATATTCAAGTAAAAAATCAAAAAGAAAAATTTGTTCAAAGTCAAACTGCAGCCTGACATATTTGGCGTCTTTGCAAACAATGATTTCTTCTGTCAGTGAGAGTAAATGTCTGTGGGTTTAACAGAGGTTTAAATAGATATTCTCCACATAAAGTTTGTGTCATGATGCAGAGTTGAAGAGATGAAAGTGTCAGATTAACATGCTGCCTGTGTGATGGGATACAAACAATAAAACATCTTAACAATGAAGTGTACATCAGCACAGTGAACAGATTCTGCAGAAAATAAGACGTGAACTATACAGGATTCACAATACATGTTTCTTTGAATAGAAATAAATCAATACATGAAATAAGTGATTATTTTACTCTGACAGGAGAGATGATCAGAGGTGCAGAGTTTGTACCACCATCATTATTACAGGGACTGAAGAATGGGAAGAGTTTCTCAGTGAAGGAGCAGCCAGTAAAGGAGTAGATAAGAGCTGCAGCATCTACGTCATAAAAGGAGACCAGACCCTCCTCATAATCCACAAACACCCCCACCTTCTGAGGACGAGACTTCAGAGAGAGACGGACTCTGGGGTCAGCCAGAGCTTTGTACTCATTTCCATTCCTCAACCATACAGTCCAGTAACCCTCCTGAGGGCTCAGAGTGATAACTCCCTTCCTGTTGATCGACTCTCTGGCCACTCCTAAATCCCAGTTAGTCTTTCCTTTACCTTGAACCTCAAAGTAAAATCTGCCTGAAGAGAAACTCTGTTTTGCTAAAACATTACAATAACGAGAAAATCTCTCTGGGTTGTTTGGGACATTTTTCTTTACATCACCATATTTCACTTGTTTCCCATCATCAGACAGGATGAGATTAGGAAATGCTGTATCAGGATCAAGAGTCACATCCACTGCATACTGCTGGAACCTCTTCAGTTCAGCTTCAAACAGCTTCTTCATCTGTTCACTGAGTGTCTCCTCCAGCTGAGACACAGCTCTCACCACAGTCCCCTCATATGATGGTGGATGGACGCTGACCTCTGACCAGTCCTTAGAGAGTTGAGGAGCTTTCAGGGACTGGATACACTGGAGAAGATGGAGGTGGTCTTCAGAGTGTGAGAGCTGCTCCACCTCAGTGTTTCTCTTCTTCAGCTCAGAGATTTCCTGTTCCAGCTCTTTGATGAAGCCTTCAGCCTGTTTCTGTGTTGTTTTTTGCTCCCCCTCTATCATTTTGATGAGCTCATTCAGGCCTCTCTCAACAGACTCCTTCAGAGCAGTGAAGACCTGAACACCTTCTGCTATCTCTCTGTCTGCATCTTTCTCACTAAGGCTGACTGAGTGTTTGATCTCCTGAATCTTCAGTTGTCTCTTCTGGATCATCTGCTGAATTTCAACCTCTGTCTTCCCCAGCTCAGCCTTCTTTTCTTCATATTCTTCTTTCAGAGGAACAACATCATGTGTCTTGTGGTCTGAAACAGTGCAGAGCATGCAGACACATGTCTGGTCGGTCTTACAGAACAGCTCCAGAGGTTTATCGTGCTTCGTACACATCCTGTCTTCCAGGTTCTCCACAGGGTCGATCAGCTGATGTCTTTTCAGGCCTGACATTGTCAGATGAGGCTCCAGGTGAGTCTCACAGTAGGAGGCCAGACACACCAGGCAGGACTTCAGGGCCTTCAGTTTGGTTCCAGTGCAGACGTCACAGGGAACTTCTCCTGGTTTGGCAGCTTGTTGCTGTGAGCTGCTGCTGCTGGCTTTCTGTTGAGCTGACTGTCTGAACTGAGCGACCATCTCAGTTAGCAAAGTGTTAACCCTCAAATCAGGTCTTATGGTAAAAGTCTCTTTACATAAGGGACACTGGCACCTGTAGCTTGTATCCCAGTGTTCAGTGATGCAGTTTTTGCAGAAGTTGTGTCCACATGGTGTGCTGACAGGATCAGTGAACACATCCAGACAGATGCAGCACAGAAACTGATCTTCAGATGGCAGATAGTTTGCAGCAGCCATATCTACACATGTAGTGGGAAAGAAAAAAACATACAAACACTCATTTTACAGTTTTAATTTTTTTAAACTGACAGGAATGTTATTACTGTTCCTTTAAGTTTAACATATGATATTGGGTAATGTAGCATTTAATCATACATGCTGTGTTTTGACCTGCACTGAGCTGTGAGCAACTGCAATCACTTAAGTCGTGCTGACGAACTCACCAAACTGGTAAAACAGCACAGAATATGTTCACATCTTGTTGTGTAGATCAGTTTATATTTAAGCAAAGCATCACACTTCCTCCAGCTGCTTCACATTAAAAGCCTCCTGCTGGTTCTCTGTTAGAGGCTTTTATTGTGAAACAACTAGAGGAAGTACAGAAAGCAGTATGTAGGAAGTGATCAGTTAAAGTGACCTAGTGATGGGATTTCTCGTTCACTTTGAAGAGCCGGTTCAAAGATGCCGTTAGTTCGTTCGTTGTTGTTTTTTGTTTTGTTTTTGTTGTGTGTGTGAGGGGGGTTGATAGTGGGTTCAACGACGAATCGCATTGCTGATTTATCGCATCACGTGATCTGGATATTGTAACATGGACCCAGAATAGACTCCGCAGATATAAAGTTTGGTGTAGCCATAGCAACTCCCTTTATAAACAACAAGCCTGTCAATACAAGCAAGTGTTAGCAGATAGTGGGTTAAGTTCCTACTAGGGATGTGATGTTCGCGAACGAGCCGAGTCTTTGAACCGACTCTTTGAAGTGAACAAGTGAGCAGCTGCACTGTCTTTCTCCCTCACTAACTAGTCTCTCTCAAATGAATCTGGATCAAATAATCTGAAATTAATGGATACAGAGTAAATGAAAGCAAAAAACAAAGAAATTAGGAACTGGCTCGTTCACTTCAAAGAGCCAGTTCAAAGACTCGGTCGTCACATCACTACCTGACACACAGAGACTGTTTAAAGCTGTCAAAGTGAGCTACTGTACAGTGGGTCTGTGGACAAACAGCCACAGTTATATTGTTATCCGTTTCATAAGTATGAAGAGAAAAGAGTGGAACTTGCTGTCTGAGTGTAGCTGAAGTTTAGTGTTAGTCCTGGTTGTTGAAAGTGTAAATATGATCAGCTGTACTCACCAGTGTTGGGCAGAGACTCTGCTGTGTTGTTGACAAAGACCTGATGAAGTCAGTGTGAATTTTCTTTTAGAGAGAAACAGAGACTTGTCTCGACTGCAGCGTGGCTCACACTCTGACTAACTTTACTTTCATTTCTGGAGTGTGAGGTTGAAGTGAACAAGTTCAGGTGCATTCCATTTCAATCCCTCGCCCACTTTCCCTCTGCGAGCGGCCTCTGTGTGAAGTAGGCTGGAACATAATACCAACGGCTGAGGGAGGGAGTGGAAGTACCAATGAAACACACTGTGTATTCCAGTACCCAAACTACCATACTATCCACCTTATCCCTAGCCCCCATGATACCTTGCGTGAATTGTGTGCGCGACTTCCAGCCTTGAACCAAAACTGTCGATTTCCAATGGTAACAGTTTGTTTACAGAACTTTCTTCTTCTTTCCAAGAGCAATTGAGAATAAAACATGGAACACACCACCTGTTACAGCTCAAACAGGATCATGTGATCATACGTCTGCCATCTCTGACAGCCATCTCAAAGAAACCGAGCACGCTAACAGTTAGCTCGTCTTGCTCCGTTAAAATATCGCTAACTTGGGGTGTCGGTGGCTTAGTGGATAGGGCAGGTGCCCCATGTACAAGGCTGTTGCCGCAGCGGCCTGGGTTCGACTCCAGCCTGTGGCCCTTTGCTGCATGTCATTTCCCCTCTCTTTCTCTAACTTAACTCTCATTTCTGGAGTGTGACGTTGCAGCTCTCCTCTTTCCAGTGTTGCTCCGCCTCTCACTGCAGCTCTGTTGGTCCGGTTTTGTTTCCTCCCTCTGATTTACACAGTTATTGGGAAGCACCAGGGTTTTCTCTGGATAATATGGAGCAAAGGTGGAGCTGTGCCTGTATGGGGTCAGATCAGTCTCATAATGAATGAACTCACGCAGGGTTTTTCACGAATGCACATGCTCTGGTTCGCAGTTGTATTTCGGACTCACTAATGCACATGCTCTGTTTAGCAAATATTATTTTGAGGCACACTTGTAATATCAATTCACAGATCATGCGAATCGCTGAATGTGCATTTACAAACTGCTTCTCATTTGTGAACCTCTCTACATTTATGAGAGAAATCTGTGTGGTGAATTTTGAGACTCACCTAACGTAAAGTCCACAGCTTATTTTTACTGTTGTCCTTGATGTAAAGACATGTCACCATCAAATCATACAACAAATACATGTGTCATCAAATAAAACATCAACAAGACAATCATTGCTTTTTAAATCATATTTGATTTCCTTTCTGCATCAGATGATGATGACTGAGATAATAAATGAACTCCTCTCTCACATGTATGAGGAGTGTTTGGTGCTCTGCGTGGCAGCAGTACAGTAACTCTGGGCTCATCATTCCTTTGTGTTGTGATCCATCTAGTGGTCGTTGTGTGTCATAACACCAGTTAGTGGTCTACATGGAGGCCTGTTGTTGCTGCAGTGTAGCAGGGAGTCATGTCCAAGTGGTCAGACATGAGGAAGGCTGTCAGGTCTCCACAAATGTTGACAAGTTACATTAATACCCTGCACTCATCAGTTATTGTTGATGACTCTGTCAGAGAGATTATACACCATTTGTTGGCAGTGATGACATTTGTCTTGAAAATATAAAGTCAACTCACAACATAGAAAACTAAAGTTATTGTTGTCAGTCTTGTTACCTGCAAGAAGAACTGTGGAAGTTAAAGCAACTTGTGCTCAACATATGACAAAGCCTGACACTGCAGATTTTTATTGAATCAAACCCCATGTTTCATGATATTTATGGCTGGTATAAAAAGCTATATCATGTATTTAGAGTCAGTAATTCCCTCTCTGTATATAGTAGTGTCCATTGTCAGTGGTGATGGCCTTCACACACATGAGGGACTGACAGGAAACGATGCAGCATGTAATCCAGTGTAATTCTGTCTCATTGATATCAGCCTCACTGTTACTGTTCACTCTACTACAGCCGGACTGGATTCAGTCACTGCTAGTGGAAACAAACATTTCCTCCTGACACTGCTTCACATTAAAAGCATCTAATTGGTGAAAAACAAGGGGGCTTTTATTGTGAAGCAGCCACAGGAAACACAGTGTGTTTGTCAGGAAATACAACTTCTGTGTAAACCAGGATTTTCTGTTCAGTGTGTAATGTTCAAGTCACTGCTTACTCAGGCCTTGTGTTCAACAACTAGTTTATTTTATTTAACAATCACATATTTACAGATTTCTGTGACTCATAAACCATCTCACCAGTGTTCACAAAACACATTAAACTTGTCCAAAGTCACCAGTAATTATCAAACCACTTCCCAGACAAAATCAAAAAGAAACATTTCCTCAAAGTCAAACTGCAGCCTGACATATTTGGCGTCTTTACAAACAGTGATTTCTTCTGTCAGTGAGAGTAAATGTCTGTGGGTTTAACAGAGGTTTAAACAGATATTCTCCACATAAAGTTTGTGTCATGATGCAGAGTTGAAGAGATGGATGCATCCAATGAATGTGTTATCTATGTAATAGGATACATATAATAATAATAAGAATAATCTTAATGAAGTAGAAATAAGTCAGCAGTCTGCAGAAAATAAGACGTGAACTATACAGGATTCACAATAAATGTTTCTTTGAATAGAAATAAATCAGTACATGAAATAAGTGATTATTTTACTCTGACAGGAGAGATGATCAGAGGTGCAGAGTTTGTACCACCATCATTATTACAGGGACTGAAGAATGGGAAGAGTTTCTCAGTGAAGGAGCAGCCAGTAAAGGAGTAGATAAGAGCTGCAGCATCTACGTCATAAAAGGAGACCAGACCCTCCTCATAATCCACAAACACCCCCACCTTCTGAGGCTGAGACTTCAGAGAGAGACGGACTGGAGGGTCAGTAAGAGCTTCATACTCATTTCCATTTCTCAACCATACAGTCCAGTAACCATCCTGAGGGCACAGTATGATGTTTCCCTTCCTGTCTTTCGACTCTCTGGCCACTCCTAAAGTCCATTCAGTCTTTCCTTTAACTTGAACGTCAAAGTAAAATCTGCCTGAAAAGAAACTCTGCTTTGCTAAAACACAAACAGCAGTAGAAAATCTCTCTGGGTTGTCTGGGACATTTTCCCTCACATTACCATGTTTCACTTGTTTCCCATCATCAGACAGGATGAGAGCAGGATTTGCTGTATCAGGATCAAGAGTCACATCCACTGCATACTGCTGGACCTTCTTCAGCTCAGACACAGCGACCAGCTTCTTCATCTGTTCACTGAGTGTCTCCTCCAGCTGAGACACAGCTCTCACCACAGTCCCCTCATATGATGGTGGACAGACGCTGACCTCTGTCCAGTCTTTGGAGAGCCGAGGAGCTTTCAGGGACTGAACACTCTGGAGAAGATGGAGATGGTCTCGAGAGTGTGAGAGCTGCTTCACCTCAGTGCTTCTCTTCTTCAGCTCAGAGATTTCCTGTTCCAGCTCTTTGATGAATCCTTCAGCCTGTTTCTGTGTCGTTTTCTTCTTGTCTTCTATCATTTTGATGAGCTCATTCAGGCCTCTCTCAACAGACTCCTTCAGAGCAGTGAAGACCTGAACACCTTCTGCTATCTCTCTGTCTGCATCTTTCTCACTGAGGTCGACTGAGTGTTTGATCTCCTGAATCTTCAGTTGTCTCTTCTGGATCATCTGCTGAATTTCAGCCTCTGTCTTCCCCAGCTCAGCCTTCTTTCCTTCATATTCTTCTTTCAGAGGAACAGCATCATGTGTCTTGTGGTCTGAAACAGTGCAGAGTGTACAGACACATGTCTGGTCGGTCTTACAGAACAGCTCCAGAGGTTTATCGTGCTTCGTACACATCCTGTCTTCCAGGTTCTCCACAGGGTCGATCAGCTGATGTCTTTTCAGGCCTGACATTGTCAGATGAGGCTCCAGGTGAGTCTCACAGTAGGAGGCCAGACACACCAGGCAGGACTTCAGGGCCTTCAGTTTGGTTCCAGTGCAGACGTCACAGGGAACTTCTCCTGGTTTGGCAGCTTGTTGCTCTGCCCTCTCTCTGATCTGATCCTCAGATGGCAGAGTGTTTGCAGCAGCCATATCTACACACATTGTGTGAAAAGAAAAGCAGAGACAAAATATTTTCACTGCAGACCTCCACATTATTTGATGCACATGCAGGAAGTGGTAAGGTATCAGTGGAAGCTTACATTACATTAGTTTATATTAGTTGTTGTTTTTTATATCAGCTCACTGCTGTAAATGAACAGAACAGATCAGACCTAACCTGTCTCCCCTCTGTGTCTCTATTCAAGTTAAAGTGGACAGGACTGAGGGGGCTTTTTTTTTCCAATAAAAGAAAATGCATTGATTTAACCATGCAAAAGAATCGAAAGGGCAGAAACTGCCAAACCTCAACAAAGAGCCACTGCTTCAAAATCAAATGCATTTATTAATCAGAGCACTATCATAAGAACTCAGCACTAGCAGAGATTTGAGGAGGCTATATTTTCAGTTTATGAAAAATGATCTGATCAAAATCAGCAGGAAGAGGGCAGCAGTAGAAACAGCTGTTCTCTCTTTTTCTGAAGGGTTCTGGCAGTCTATTAATCAATAACCTTAGCTCCCCTTCAGCACTGCAAAAAATAGGCTACAACCCTCTTGTGATCGGTAGTGTTACTGTTGTCGCCATGGAGATAGTAGTTTTAAATCCCTGACGACTCTGACCTGCATTCAGCGTCTCTGTCCACAGGAGCAACCTGATCTCACAGAAATACGTGAAATGACCACGACCTCTTAACACCGCATTCCGTGCTGCCACCACGAAAACAATGCCAATGTAAAGTCAATTAGGGTCCTCTCGTGGTGGACACACGGATTCCCTGATTCAATCACGTCACGTCAACCTCGTTTTCCTCAATGATATCTTTAACATTCCCGTATACACACAAAAACGCGGAAGTGTCCTTGATATTAAAACGGCAAATACATTCCCCTGTTATAATTTCCCACCAATAATAATAATAATAATAATGATAATAACGTGATAGTTCGGCTGTTCTAGATATTTGTTATAGCCTATTCAAATATTCAATCACAAAAACGCCGTTTCTAGAGAACTTGCTAAAATATCTGAAATGAACCATCATGCCTACTTTTTCTTAACATATTTCATCTAGGTGCAGTGTCATTACTAGTTCAGCTTTACTAGACATTTGATATACTCAGTAGATGTATCTTTTTACGACCCTGTTTTACAACAAGCCGCAAAAAACCTACCGTCCCCAAAACGCCGTTTTTAGAGTACTATCTAAAATAACTACGATTAGCCAATATCCTTGCTTTTTTTCTTAACATAGTCCATCTAGGTGCAGTGTAATAACTACTTCGGCTTTACTAGATATTTGATATATTCAGTAGATCTATCTTTTTACAACCCTATTTTACATGCCGCAAACGAACCTACTGTCCCAAGAACGCCGTTTCTAGTGTATTAGCTAAAATATCGAAAATTAGCCAACATCTTTACTTTTTCTTACCATAGTTCATCTAGGTGGAGTGTAATAACTCGTTCGGCTTTACTTGATATTAGATATATTCAGTAGATATATCTTTTTACAACCCTATTTAGAGCCCTACTTTGCAAATCAGAAGAACTACAACTATGTTGCTGATATGTATCAAACTGCATGGCGCGGTCCCAGGGAATTGTAGTTTTTTAAAAATCTAAGTGTTTTTCCCAAATTTGGAAGTTGTAAATATTGAATTGAGAGTACACTGTGGACTTTAAGG
The DNA here is from genome assembly GCF_041903045.1 of Epinephelus lanceolatus. Lineage (NCBI taxonomy): Eukaryota > Metazoa > Chordata > Actinopteri > Perciformes > Serranidae > Epinephelus > Epinephelus lanceolatus. The sequence goes on from NC_135736.1 coordinate 48,784,494, forward strand.
GGATGGTAAACACATTTGTGAAATCAGATTTTAAATATCTAATTTCTAAATGGGTGAAAATTAATTTTATCCATATTTTATCCATATCTGACAGCAGCCTCAGTTGTTGACTACACTCACATGATAGCTGAGGTCAAGAGCTCTCTATAACAGTTGGTCCCATGTCTGCACCCCCTTTAGTTGCTGAGTTATAAGCCCTCAAACATGCACTGAGGTCAAGGTTCAAAGGTCAATGGCTGAAAGCAGGAGCCATGTAGAATCTTCATACTGACATATGTCACTCTCCAGGTTGAGACCTTTCCAATGATGTATTTGGTTTAGCTCTATGACAAAGTTTAGATTTTTTCATTTTTTGGACACAAGCCATGCCAGGTGTAGTTTCAGAGAGCACTTTGAAGGCCCAGTGTATAAAATGAGTTTTGTTTGTTTCTTTGCTTGTTTTTTTCTTTTTTACTGTAGATAGTTAGTAAAATGAGTCATCCTCAGACAATACAATACTACTAAAAAGTAAAACCAATAATAACAATAATGAAATAAGCAAAAATAATATTAAAATCATATTGAAATGTTAAAATCTATTTACAGAGTGGAATGGTAGCCTAATAGATAACTTAGATAATATTTATTATTGTTTAGACACTTTATTATTGCTTAGATACTATTTAGCCTATTATTGTATTTACTTTTAGCATGTTCTACTTTTGAGTAATTTCCGAGAAGTTATGATAAAAAAAATAAAAAATTACAGACTATAGGAGACAACCTCTTCAATGTCTCACGTCAATTAATTAACACGATTTGTCGGCTTTTTATAATGGCTTTTTTTTTTTTTTTTTGCTGCTGTCTCCAGTTGAGAGTGGTGATTTGCTAAATACATTCTACAATAATAATTAGATTAACATTTGGTCTATAATATTGTTGGCTATATTATGCATTTTAATTAAAAAAACGGAAGAATAAAAGAAATAAACACCGAAATAATTACTTTTTTTAATTGATACTCCTCTCTGACACACACACACACACACACACACACACACACATTGAACACGCGATTGAATGAATGAATGAATGAATGAATGAATGAACATTGGAAGTGGTTCAGCCACAGTCCCGCCAGCTGGCGTGGTCACATTGAGATTACATTTGTTTTTTATTACTAACAAAATGTTTTATATTGACCGTATGAATGGTTTCGTTTTCAAATAAATATTTGGAAACGAAAATATGCTTTGGTGTACTTTTACAGAGTTTTGCAATATGTATATAGCCTACCTGTATCAAAATGTATAATCTTCAGCAGCGGTTTGTGTGACAGCTGCCACGGTCGGAGGTATAACCAGCGGGGCAGCCGCTGGTTCTGTGGCGCTGGCTTGGGGTCCACTCTCCCCTGGTGGAGTGGAGGGTGGCCGGGTTGCCAGGGGCAGACGGCTCCATGTGATGGTGTTTCCTCTCTGGTTCTTCCGTGCTCAACCTTATTTTTATCTTCTTATTTATTTATTTATTACTGGCGTTTGGATTCAGTTACGGCAGACGGATGGCAATCTGAAATAGAATGAAGCCCACAGACGGCCGACAGCAGCTACAAAACAGTAGTGGAACGCGCCCCATCCGCCCACAGCACAATGCTCTTAAAGCCCCACGCTATCAAAAGCTGGCAAAATACATTTATTTTATTTTATGGCCTTGACATTAACCTGTCATATTGTTGAGTTATCAAGGACACTTCCGCATTTTTGTTAAAGATATCATTGAGGAAAACGAGGTTGACGTGACGTGATTGAATCAGGGAATCCGTGTGTCCACCACGGGAGAGGATCCTAATTGACTTTACATTGGCATTGTTTTCGTGGTGGCAGCACGTAATTTCAACCCATTACGTGCTGCCACAACGGAATGCGGTGTTAAGAGGTCGTGGTCATTTCACGTATTTCTGTGAGATCAGGTTGACAGGAGCAGCCATCTGTCAGCAGCTGCTCCTGCAGAGCTGAGAGGACAGCGGCCGTTCAAACTGCCTTCACCAGCCTGACTGATAGCAGACATTTACTGAACCAAGATAGCTTTAATATCACCATGGAAAGAAATCGACTGTTTCATTGATTCATTGATTTTATTAACCAGTCCACCGTGGCGAGGGAGGGGAATCTGCAGCTTAGAGACAGATTGGGAGCAGATTGATCAATGAATATTTGGTCAGTAAGTTAAAAACACATACTGGGGGATATTTGTGGGATTTCTGCTGTCTGTGCAGATTACACTTCACTTAATACCACACATATAGACTTGGACTAAAAAAACGCAGGGCGTGTCTGGTTACCATGGAGATGACTGAAACATTTGCTCTTTCATTTCTCTGAGTGACACCTGTCAATAGTGTCATGCAATGTGCCACAAAATCAGCCTGTAAGACCCTTCCTGGCACTGGCCCACTGGTCTTTCTCTATCCTGTGCGTGTGCACCCACTCTCACACAGACACATGTAGACACACACGTAGACACACACACAGGGCCGTGCCTGACCAATTTGGCACCCTAGTCACGATATTTGCTGGCGCCCCCTTCTTGAAAAATTGTCTCTTTTATTAATTATTAAACAAATGTTACATTGCAGTAAAGACACAAAATAAAAGGTACTGCACACAAGAAACTTTTTTATACAACCTTCAGTTGCAGACAGTGCAACATGCATCATTGATTCTCAGTTCTAAGTCCAATAGAGGGTGAGAGAGAGTGGCACTGGCAGGCTGCACTGCACTGAAGTAGAGGGGACAGGAGAATGTGTAATCTTACCTGTGTCTCCACTGGCAGGCTGCGCTGAGGTAGAGGGGATCGGAGAATGTGATCTTATTTCTCCACTTAATTCTCCACTGGCAGTCTGTGTGTGGGAGGGACTGGGAGATGCACTTGAGGCAGAGGCTGCATCACTTGGTGCTGAGGTGGATGAGGTGGCTGCACTTACATTAGGCCCAGGATTTGCAGAGGTGGGGGATAAAGAGGAGATACGTATATTTGACAAACTGGGCTTTTACAATATATTAATCATTAATAGTTGTTGATTGTGAAACCATCACGGCATAACCATAATAGCACCTAACATTACAGCCTGCCTTGATCTACTGGCATTTTAAACACAGCAAACAGCCAAAATATAAAAAATGCAACTGTAACATCACAAATTGCACAAATCTGAAAATTGGAAAACATAAATATACAGTATATGAATATATGCCTGGTTGGTAAACAGTGAGTGGTTTGTGCAGCAGCACACTAACATTAAACATTAAAAGAAAAGTTAGGCCAATATATTAAATCATGTTGCTTATTCATTCCATCAAACACTTTGAGTCTTTCTTTCCAACTTTCTCTAAGATGGGAGCAACATTAACTGACATTAACTCTAGCTGAATGCTGAAAGTGTTCCTAAAACAAGTGGCTAATGAAGTCGCAGTAACATTGACGTCACATAGCAGTAGCCTAACCGCTAATCATTAGCGGCTAATGAGCTGACGTTAGCTTGCAAGTGCTTAAGTAACTGTAACTTAGGTTGAGTTCAGGGTATGAAATTAACAAAATATTCTGGGGGCAATTTTGGCCCCCACGGTCTAAAAAATGGGGGCATTTTCAAAATGTTTGGGGGCCATTAAAAAATTGTAATTATGTTCTAACAATAAGCACATGAAAAGCAAAACCAACTAAGATAGTGTCTTCACTCTTCAGTAGAAACCATTATAAATGAAATAAATAATGGGTTACATAAAGTTATGGTTGCAAAATATCACTCAGATTTCCTATAATTCAACCAGTTTAAATGTGATGATTTAACCATTAATCTACTGATTGCAGTACTAATGTTTCACCACATTACAGTTACTTTTACTGTTAAAAAGGCCAAATTACTATAAATTCCTTAGATGCAATCCTGGAAGTAAGTTAATTTAAAATTTAACATTCATTCTACCTTAATTTTTCATTAATTTGTCATTGTGTCGACACAGATCACCCAAGAAATGGTTAATTACTTATGGTACAGCAAAGCCCCCTCCCCTTCTCTGTCAGATTACTCTCACGTAATCAGTGCAATCTCGTTGATTATGTCTGGAAAATGAGTTGTAGACGTGGCGGTAAATTAATTTAATGAAAATAAAATTATACTTTAATGTCAGATTGTAATACTGTTAAAAATATAAATACATACAGTTGTTTCGAAAACCTGGGGGCAATTTTGGCCCCCGGAACATGGCTTTTGGGGGCATTCTTGGATAAATTGCGGGCCAAATGGCCCGTGGCCCTTGCTAATTTCTGACACTGGTTGTGTTTCTACCATTTTAGATGAAGTGTTTCATCACATCATTACCTCGGTCTTGTTCACGTTTCTTCTCCTCTTATTTTCTTTTTTTTTTAACTGCGCCCCAGAGGGCTTTTGCCTCTTCATGATGGCATTAGCATGGCAGGAGGCACCTGACTGTCAGTTTGTCACTCAGCAGCATCACATTACAGAAGACGGCAGGTAGCGGGGGGAGGGGGGAGGGACCGTGGCGAAATTGGTGCTGCCTGCCAGAGAGAGGCAGAAGGATGCCAGGCAGGCAGCAGAAGAAATTTAAATTAGAAATATTATTTCATTATTATTTAAAGACGTATGGCTATATGTACTGTTGTTGTTTTGTAGTGTATTGTCTAATTTTTCGAATAGAATGGGGAAGAAAACGAAAGAAAGAAAAAAACACCTCACTCTCTGGCGCCCCCTGGCATGCTGGTGCCTCTAGCATTTGCCTAACCTGCCCTATGGGCAGCACGGCCCTGCACACACACACACACACACACACACACACACACATACTTTTTGCACCGTCACTTCTGAAATGAATCAGGCGTGAACAATACAGGTTGAAAATACAGATAGAGTCTCACTGACCTCGTGGTGCTGAGCTGGTGTCTGACAGACTCTGCACCAGATCATTCCTGTTGATCTTCTCTAAGACCTTCTTGGTCACATTCAGAGCTCCATCCAGTGTATAGCTGCTCGCCATCACATTCACTGTGTCCCGCCTTTCTGCTTCCTCCAGTTTGGACACTTTGATGGCTTGGTAGCCTTCCAGGATGTCAGGCTGCTCCAGGTGCCATTTGAAGTTCTTAAAGTCATCTTCTGTCAGATCCTCCAGAGCGTTCAAAAGGTCCTCTGTCGTCATCGTGGCCTCCTGCTAAAATCAGACAGTAGGAAGGAAAAGTGTAACACAGATGTATCGGAGCAGCAACAGGGGTTCTGATTGGCTGACACGGGAGCTGTGTTGGTGTGATTTGTGTGCAGAGTCTGGACAGTCAGAGAGTCAGAGCCATCTTTGTGTTAGACCAGGGAGATACTTCCTTTTAACCACGTGTTCATGTAGACAACCTGCTGCATCAAAGGACCTGTGTACTGTGCGTGTTACTAGAGGATTAACACAACAAAGATGTGGTATTACTGTAACTGTGTATAATTTTGTGAAATAGTTTGATTTGGAATGACGTGTCGTTAAAGGGAGTAAAGGGGGTACGACGTTGTTGACAGGCTATCACACAAAGTGAACTGCTACCTCAAATAAAATTACAGATTTCTCAGTATAGTTGGAAACATTCTGGACAGTGTAAGTACACAACTCAACAAATATATAGAATAGCTTCAGACAACACGGACATGAAAATCTCACGTTACCTTGTTACCAATTATATCTCCAGAAACAGTAAATATGATCAGCTGTACTCACCAGTGTTCAGCAGACACTCTGCCGTGTTGTTGACAAAGACCTGATGAAGTCAGTTTAATGTTTTTTCTAAGAGACACAGATCCGTCTCAACTGTCTGAACTCTACTGCGACACTTGTCAACCTTTAAGGAAGTTTAAGGAAGGTGACGCAGAAATGTTGTCTTTCCAGTTTCGCTCCACCTCTGACTGCAGCTCTGACGGTGAGGTTTGTTCTTCCTCATATTTAGACCTGATTTTAAACACATTATTTTTCCTTGACTTAGCATGAATAGAAGCTAACCTGTGATCTAGTTACATGTTTTTAGTGGAAGCACTGAGCAGTGTAGGCACAATGTGAAAAGTGGAAGAGTAATGCCGGGTTCAGACTACATGATATCAGCCCGATTATAGCCCAATGTGGTGTCGTACGGTGTCTCAACTCTGCCACTATTGTTTTATTTTATTCCTTTATATCCTCCATTATGAAGAAAGAACATTCTTTGCTAGCTTGATGCTAATGGCAGTACTCAGCGGGTTGATAAAGTGCCTCTGCTGTTTCCTTTTTACTCTGTGTGCTAACGTCCCTACAGGAAATATCTAAAAGCCTGGGCTGTTGCTGTCCTACAGTTTCCACGGCAGCAGATCGCTCTGTGTTCCTATTGGTCAAAGTGACGGCTGTGACGGGAGAAGAAAATCAAACATGCTAGACTTTCTGTGGGGACGTCGTCTACTATGACACACTACACAAGATAAAGCAATGGATTATTGCGTACGACACTCATAGTCTCAGCTGAGAGAATCCCTTCATTTTCTAAAAAAGGCTTTTATTGTGAAACATTTGCAGGAACTTCCTGTGGAAGATTTAGTGCGCTACTTCAAATGTAGCTCCGCCCATCTGGTGACGCTTTTTACATTACTACAGTAACATTTCAGCTGAGACATGAACAGACACAGTGACTGATATAATACTAATAATAATGAAGATAGGACAAGAATAATCTGATGACATCACACAGCATGAAAGACGCCCAGGTATGATTGGTCATGGACCAACATGTAGTCTGTCATGTCTGTCAGCCAAGTCACGGCACGACTTTATGACTCCACAGTCACCTAATGTGACATAATGACTGTTGGAACAGACAAAACTGTTGTGTAGTGTGAACCCAGCATAAGAATACTCAATACTACTGGCAGCTCAAACAACTTCCTGGACGATTCTAAAAAGGCGTCATCAAGGTGTGTCAGTGTTTGGTTAACAGTACAGTGACTCCATGCTGGTTGTTCCTTTGTGTTGTGATCCATCCAGTGGTCGCTCTGTGCCATAACACCAGGAAGTGACAGTATAATGGAGACTTGTCAGCTGTCAGTGATTAAACAAGTTCGACCAAAGTCATTTCAACTTTTGAAGGAATAGTTAAACCGCAAAAAAAAACACAGCTTGTTGTTTTCTCGGTGCATCAGCGGTGGATTTTAATGTAGTAAACCTGATCACGTGGCCTCTGACTGAGTGTGGTGTTTGTGTTGTGTTTGTGTTGCAGGGAGGAGAAAGCAGAAGGCAGCCAAAGAGAGGGCAGGCCTGGCAAAGGTGAGCACCAACACCACACTGTGCCGTAACACTTCCTGAAATCAGCTGTCAGTTCACAACAAATCAGTGTGCGTTATGGTAAGGGGAAAAAACTGATGAAGTTGTAAAGTATAGTAAAATATTTCTCAGTGACTCAAAAATGCAAAAACATTTTAGTGAAATAACAGTTTATAACAGGTTGGGAGAGAGTTACTGCCCCAGGCAAAGGAGTTCAAATATCTCGGGGTCTTGTTCACGAGTGAGGGTAGAATGGAGCGTGAGATGGATCAGCGGACTGACGTGGTGAAGAGAGAGCTGAGCCAGAAGGAAAAGCTTTTGATCAATGGCCCATCTACCTCATGAGCTTCAGGTCATGACCCAAAGAATGAGATCGCAGATACAAGTGGCTGAAATGAGTTGGGCTGGGCTCAGCCTTAAGGGGGATTTATACTTGTGTGGCAGACCCTACGCTGCCGCCTACGCACGTGGTAACACAAATGTATCGGAGCAGCAACAGGGGTTCTGATTGGCTGACACAGGAGCTGTGTTGGTGTGATTTGTGTGCAGAGTCTGGACAGTCAGAGAGTCACAGTCATCTTTGTGTTAGACCAGGGAGATACTTCCTTTTAACCACGTGTTCATGTAGACAACCTGCTGCATCAAAGGACCTGTGTACTGTGCGTGTTACTAGAGGATTAACACAACAAAGATGTGGTATTACTGTAACTGTGTATAATTTTGTGAAATAGTTTGATTTGGAATGACGTGTCGTTAAAGGGAGTAAAGGGGGTACGACGTTGTTGACAGGCTATCACACAAAGTGAACTGCTACCTCAAATAAAATTACAGATTTCTCAGTATAGTTGGAAACATTCTGGACAGTGTAAGTACACAACTCAACAAATATATAGAATAGCTTCAGACAACACGGACATGAAAATCTCACGTTACCTTGTTACCAATTATATCTCCAGAAACAGTAAATATGATCAGCTGTACTCACCAGTGTTCAGCAGACACTCTGCCGTGTTGTTGACAAAGACCTGATGAAGTCAGTTTAATGTTTTTTCTAAGAGACACAGATCCGTCTCAACTGTCTGAACTCTACTGCGACACTTGTCAACCTTTAAGGAAGTTTAAGGAAGGTGACGCAGAAATGTTGTCTTTCCAGTTTCGCTCCACCTCTGACTGCAGCTCTGACGGTGAGGTTTGTTCTTCCTCATATTTAGACCTGATTTTAATCACATTATTTTTCCTTGACTTAGCATGAATAGAAGCTAACCTGTGATCTAGTTACATGTTTTTAGTGGAAGCACTGAGCAGTGTAGGCACAATGTGAAAAGTGGAAGAGTAATGCCGGGTTCAGACTACATGATATCAGCCCGATTATAGCCCAATGTGGTGTCGTACGGTGTCTCAACTCTGCCACTATTGTTTTATTTTATTCCTTTATATCCTCCATTATGAAGAAAGAACATTCTTTGCTAGCTTGATGCTAATGGCAGTACTCAGCGGGTTGATAAAGTGCCTCTGCTGTTTCCTTTTTACTCTGTGTGCTAACGTCCCTACAGGAAATATCTAAAAGCCTGGGCTGTTGCTGTCCTACAGTTTCCACGGCAGCAGATCGCTCTGTGTTCCTATTGGTCAAAGTGACGGCTGTGACGGGAGAAGAAAATCAAACATGCTAGACTTTCTGTGGGGACGTCGTCTACTATGACACACTACACAAGATAAAGCAATGGATTATTGCGTACGACACTCATAGTCTCAGCTGAGAGAATCCCTTCATTTTCTAAAAAAGGCTTTTATTGTGAAACATTTGCAGGAACTTCCTGTGGAAGATTTAGTGCGCTACTTCAAATGTAGCTCCGCCCATCTGGTGACGCTTTTTACATTACTACAGTAACATTTCAGCTGAGACATGAACAGACACAGTGACTGATATAATACTAATAATAATGAAGATAGGACAAGAATAATCTGATGACATCACACAGCATGAAAGACGCCCAGGTATGATTGGTCATGGACCAACATGTAGTCTGTCATGTCTGTCAGCCAAGTCACGGCACGACTTTATGACTCCACAGTCACCTAATGTGACATAATGACTGTTGGAACAGACAAAACTGTTGTGTAGTGTGAACCCAGCATAAGAATACTCAATACTACTGGCAGCTCAAACAACTTCCTGGACGATTCTAAAAAGGCGTCATCAAGGTGTGTCAGTGTTTGGTTAACAGTACAGTGACTCCATGCTGGTTGTTCCTTTGTGTTGTGATCCATCCAGTGGTCGCTCTGTGCCATAACACCAGGAAGTGACAGTATAATGGAGACTTGTCAGCTGTCAGTGATTAAACAAGTTCGACCAAAGTCATTTCAACTTTTGAAGGAATAGTTAAACCGCAAAAAAAAACACAGCTTGTTGTTTTCTTGGTGCATCAGCAGTGGATTTTAATGTAGTAAACCTGATCACGTGGCCTCTGACTGAGTGTGGTGTTTGTGTTGTGTTTGTGTTGCAGGGAGGAGAAAGCAGAAGGCAGCCAAAGAGAGGGCAGGCCTGGCAAAGGTGAGCACCAACACCACACTGTGCCGTAACACTTCCTGAAATCAGCTGTCAGTTCACAACAAATCAGTGTGCGTTATGGTAAGGGGAAAAAACTGATGAAGTTGTAAAGTATAGTAAAATATTTCTCAGTGACTCAAAAATGCAAAAACATTTTAGTGAAATAACAGTTTATAACAGGTTGGGAGAGAGTTACTGCCCCAGGCAAAGGAGTTCAAATATCTCGGGGTCTTGTTCACGAGTGAGGGTAGAATGGAGCGTGAGATGGATCAGCGGACTGACGTGGTGAAGAGAGAGCTGAGCCAGAAGGAAAAGCTTTTGATCAATGGCCCATCTACCTCATGAGCTTCAGGTCATGACCCAAAGAATGAGATCGCAGATACAAGTGGCTGAAATGAGTTGGGCTGGGCTCAGCCTTAAGGGGGATTTATACTTGTGTGGCAGACCCTACGCTGCCGCCTACGCACGTGGTAACACAAATGTATCGGAGCAGCAACAGGGGTTCTGATTGGCTGACACAGGAGCTGTGTTGGTGTGATTTGTGTGCAGAGTCTGGACAGTCAGAGAGTCACAGTCATCTTTGTGTTAGACCAGGGAGATACTTCCTTTTAACCACGTGTTCATGTAGACAACCTGCTGCATCAAAGGACCTGTGTACTGTGTGTGTTACTAGAGGATTAACACAACAAAGATGTGGTATTACTGTAACTGTGTATAATTTTGTGAAATAGTTTGATTTGGAATGACGTGTCGTTAAAGGGAGTAAAGGGGGTCCGACGTTGTTGACAGGCTATCACACAAAGTGAACTGCTACCTCAAATAAAATTACAGATTTCTCAGTATAGTTGGAAACATTCTGGACAGTGTAAGTACACAACTCAACAAATATATAGAATAGCTTCAGACAACACGGACATGAAAATCTCACGTTACCTTGTTACCTATTATATCTCCAGAAACAGTAAATATGATCAGCTGTACTCACCAGTGTTCAGCAGACACTCTGCCGTGTTGTTGACAAAGACCTGATGAAGTCAGTTTAATGTTTTTTCTAAGAGACACAGGTCCGTCTCAACTGTCTGAACTCTACTGCGACACTTGTCAACCTTTAAGGAAGTTTAAGGAAGGTGACGCAGAAATGTTGTCTTTCCAGTCTCGCTCCACCTCTGACTGCAGCTCTGATGGTGAGGTTTGTTCTTCCTCATATTTAGACCTGATTTTAAACACATTTTTTTTCTGCTGGCTCAAGGTAACACCTCCTTCACAGTCAGATTCATGGGATTTCAGTGGTTCTTGTGTCAGAGTCCTTCCTCTGGTCTGTGTGGAGTCTCTCAGTGCATCTTAACGTCTCGTGCTTGTGCTTCGCTCCACAGGAGACTATGAGAAAGGTGTGGACCACCTGACCAACGCCATCGCGGTGTGCGGTCAGCCTCAGCAGCTGTTGCAGGTGCTGCAGCAGACTCTGCCTCCACCCGTCTTCCAGATGCTGCTCACCAAACTGCCCAGCATCAGCCAGGTGGGCCACACACTTCATTCTTTAGTCTTTACATGGTTCTCCGCTAGTCTTCATGTTCTCTCACACAGAAACAAGAACCACCAGAACAAACAGTTTAAAATCACACAGTATCAATAAAGACAAATATAAAGATCAGACAATAAGTTAAGGACTCGACATGAAAACAAAATTTTCACAAATAAAACAACTTATCAAAAACAACTAAAGGGACTTTTTGAAATGAAATCTGCTTGTGATGAGTCTGATGTTGAAGATGGGGAGTTTATTAAAGAACAATTCTCATCATATAATGTGTTAATGGACCAGAAACCAGCAGCTGATCAGAGCTCACTTCACATTTTAGTGGTGGAAAAAGTAAAGTATATAGTAAATATGGTTTACTGCAGTAAAAATACTAAAACCACACAGTGAAAACACTTCAAGTAAAAGTCCTGCATTGAAAAGCTCACTTAAAGGGAAAGCTTGGATTTTTTTGAAGAGGGTTGTATGGGACACTTATCTATAGTCAGTGTATTACACACAGTAGATGTCAGTCGGCACGGCCCAGTTTGGTGAAGCAGGCAGGAGTCTGACATGGACGCTAAATGATATATTTTGGTGGTTTGAGTTGAAGGTGTGAGAAAGAATAGTATCAGTAACATTGTTAACACTGTGCTACATTACAGAGAAATACAAACCGTACTAATGAACCTTCATTATTATAGGCCTATATTTTATCTCCAAGTGCACGTCACACACTGAGCGAGCCGCCTGTTAATGACGCTGTGGGCTAATGGGCATGTAGCTACTTCCATGTTTCACATGATACGTCATGTTTGTAGTCGACCAATGAAGATGAGTTTACATATCACCTTGGGTTCGTCCTTCACCTTCTCAAAATGATCCCACACTTTGGATTTCCTGCCCGACATGTTATTAACTAGCCTGTGGAATAACCGCAGGTACCAGCCCTGGAAATTAACCTGACTCCTGTCTGACTGCAGAGCGTGGACACTTCCTGTGTCTGTCCTTTCAAAGTAAAGTCACACATGGTCCAGTCATATACTGTAGGTTTGGATATATTTTGACAAGGTGCAGCTCCTAATAGAGTTTCATATTTGTTTCTTGTTTTGTCCTGCGACTAAGCGACCAATGAAGTTTTGCTGACTAATGACCTTTCTGGTCGACTGTTAGGGGGCAGCCCTAGAAGCTAAGTAATCTACTGCTGTGGACGGGGAAGCAGCAAAACATGTTTTAGACACCTTAAAATCAAGTGTACGCTATTATTGAGGGTATGAAAAAACAAATTGTGTTTTGCTGACACTGCTTGGCTACAGCGGCTCATGTGTAAACATGAAAATGCTAATGGTCCTATCTAGAGCCAGTGTACAAAGTATAATATTTACCTCTGAGATGTAGTGGAGTATAAGGTTGCATAAAAAGGAAACACTCATGGAAATTACCTTGAATTTGACAGTCCATCTTCATCCTGATTGGTAACTTCACCCTGTTAACTCTTTAATGTGTGTCTGTCTCTGTTTGTGTTGTCTTTCTGTCCTGCAGCGTATTGTGAGTGCACAGAGTCTGAGCGAAGACGATATAGAATGAGAGGATGCAGAGGAAACACCCCCCCCCCCCCCCCCCCCCTTCCTCACCCTCCTCCTCCTCCTCCTCCTCATGTGGACCCTTCCTCCCATGACGACCTGCCAACGCCTCGGCCTCCATCACTCCGGCCGACGTCCATCACTTCCCATCAAGGCGTCCAAAGGGAATTAGTTTTTTATTCCTGGTTTATCCACGACAGTAGTGTTTGTTTGTTTTGACTTAAATGACCCATTTTGGGGTGTAAAGAGGATCTGGATCACAACGTCCAGACAAATACAAGAGCCCGTCCCCACTCCACCATCAGTAGGTTTGTACTCATGAGCTGGACTGGCTGTTAACATGAATCCTTCCTTCAGGGTGGTGTAGCTCACATCCTGACAGCATCATGTACCAGGTTTACACTGTCTGACATGTTCATGGTTATCATGATATCAGTCGTAGAAAGTGACACAAACAGGAATCTTCTGTCTGCTCGAAGGCTTCACAAACTATTTATTGTTTTTGTTATCAGTCGTCTTTCTGTTCGCTCTCCACTTGGAAACACTTTTTAAAAAGTGATGAAATGTTTTGTTCATAATAAAGAGGACGGCCCTCTTTAGGAAGAAAATAAAAAATGTGAACAAATTATAAAGTTGTCTTTTGAGTTTATTTTATTATGCTTCCACCACCTTAACGTAGTGGAGGGGTTTGCTTGTATCAGTGAACCTTGGAGCTGTGTTGTCCGGGGCTAATAGCTCCTGGTAGGGTCTCCCAAGGCAAAGTGATCCTACGGGAGGGGCCAGACTAAGAGCGGTTCAAGAAAACCTTGATGAAACCACACTTGAGGGAAAAGAGTACCTCGCCCAACATGGGGACACTCGGGGAGGGGGGGACTCGCCAACAAGCATCAGGTGGCCAGGCCTAGGGCCATGGGGCCGGGTTCATCCCAAATGAATGACATGGAGCTACCCTGCCCACCACCCACATGGACTCGCATTGGGGCCAGGTGCATTGTGTGCCAGAGAAAGGCAGGGGCGTGGACCCGGGCATGCTGACTCCTGGTGTCGCAGACTGGCTCTGGGGACGGGGAACTTCACCTCTCTGGCGGGGAACCAGAGCTGGTGTGGGAGGGAGAGCTACACCAACTAGATAGTTAGGCTCACCTTTGCACACGAGGCCAGTTGAGGAATCAAACTCCTGGCGAGGAGCTTGACTCTTGCTTTTTCGGAAGTTGCCCAAGGTGAGAGACATTGGGCGAGCGTGGGGATACTCACAAGTCCCCAGCTGAATGCCACTGTGTTGGAGTTCTTCCCAAGGAACAAGAAGGTGGCCCCAGTTGGACTGCGAGTAGCTTAGAGGAGGTCTCTGACTGTTGTTTGTGCGTATGCATCGAACAGCAGTACAGAGTACCCGGCCTTCTTGGAGTCTCTGGGCAGTGTCCAAGAAAGGGTACGGGTCTCTATAGTTTTCCTGGGGGACTTCAACCTTCAATACTCACGTGGGCAATAATGGAGGAACCTGGAGGGGGGTGATTGGGAGGAACAGCCTGCCTGATTTGAACCCAAGCAGTGTGATGTTACTGGACTTCTGTGCTATTCATGAATCGGCCATAATGAACACCATGTTCAAACACAGGGAGGTTCATAAGTGTACTTGGTACCAGAACACCCTAGGCCAAAGATCGATGATTGACTTTGTGGTTGTACCATCAGATCTACGGCCATGTGTCTTGGACACTCTGAGTGAAGAGAGGAGCAGAGCTGTCAACTGATCACCGCCTGGTAGTGAGTCGGATCAGATGCTGGGAAAAGCTGCCAGGAAGACCTAGTAAATCCAAACACGTAATGGGGGTGAACTAGGAACATCTGGCGGAGTCCCCTATTCATGAGGTCTTCAACTCCCACCTCCAGAGGAATTTTTTGCGCATCCCAGGGGAGGTTGGGGACATGGAATCCGAGTGGCCCATGTTAAATCCTTCATTGTAGAAGCGGCTGCAAAGATGGACTTTTGGTTGGCCTCAAAGAAGCCAGAGGGGTTGTGGGAGCTTGCCCATCTAGTCTACATGTGCACTGTGGACTTGGAGAACGCATACAACCACATCCCACAGGGAGTTTTGTGGGGTGTACTGCAGGAATACATGGTATTGGGGTTGCTGCTCCATCCGGTCCCTGTATGACCAAAGTGAGCGCTGTGTCCACATACTTGCACAAAGTCAAACACGATTATGGTGGGTGTTGGCCTCCACCAGGGCTATCCCTTGTCTTTGATTGTGTTTGTGATATTCATGGACAGGATTCTGAAGCGCAGCTGGGGGGAGGAAGGGGTCCGGTTTGGTGACCCAAGAATTGCATATCTGCTTTTTGCAGATGATGTGGTTTTGTTGGCTTCTTTACACTGTGACCTCCAGCATGCACTGGGGCGGTTTGCGGCAGAGTGTGAAGCAGTCAGGATGAGAGTCAGCACCTCGTCTGAGGCCACGGTTCCAGAAAATGTTAGAAAATGGTGGACTGCCCCCTCCAGGTTGGGAGAGAGTTACAACCCCAAGCAAAGGAGGTAAAGAATCTCTGGTTCTTGTTCACAAGTGAGGATAGAATGGAGCGTGAGACGGATCAGCAATTTGGTGCGGCGTCTGCAGTGATGTGGGCGCTGCGCCGGACCGTCGCGGTGAAGAGGGAGCTGAGCCAGAAGGCAAGGCTTTTGATTTACAGGTCCATCTACGTCCCAACCCTCACCTATGGTCATGAGCTCTGGGTAGTGACCAAAAGAATGAGATCACGGATACAAGCAGCTGAAACGAGTTTCTCCTGGAGGGTGGCTGGGCTCAGCCTTACTGTGCATTCACACCAAAAGCGTCATGAGCGCAAGTTGTCGCTCACGTTCCTGGCATCGTGCTGCCTGGCAGCTCTGGCAGGGCTTGCAGAAGGCTGCCAAGGTGCAGGGCTTTCAAGCTGCGCTGCAGAAGATCTCTTTCTTTCACTGTCCCGCCTTGAGAATATTCACGGTCTGCAATTGGCTGCTGCTCGCTGCTGCTTCGGCAGCGTCGCTGCTCATTTGCATAAAGTTGAGCTTCTTTCAACTTCTACTTGATGCTCCGATCGCTGGCATCGCGCTGCTCGCTGCGGCTCGCTGCTGCCAACGCTCCAGACACCCTTCATAGCAAGCATGCATTGAAAATGAATGGCTGCCGTCCGCTTATGACGCTAATGACGCTTTTGTTGTGAATGCACAGTTAGAGATAGGGGGAGGAGCTCGAACATTGGGAGGGAGCTCGTAGTAAACCTGCTGCGCCTTCACTTTGAAAGGAGGTGGCTTGGACGTCTGATCAGGATCCTCCTGCGCACCTCCCGTCAGAGGTGTTTCAGGCATGTCCCTGGGGCAGACCAAGACCATGCTGGATATCTCGTCTGGCCTGGGAACACCTTGGGATCTCCCAGGAGGAGCTGGAAAGCGTCTCTTGGGAGATGGATGTCTGGAGTACTTTGCTTGGCCCTCTGCCCCCGCGACCCGGCCTCGAGTAAGTGGTTGAAAATTGAATGGAAACTGGCGATAGTTGCAGGACGAGCCATTATTATTCAAATTTGGCGCGAACGTTCACTTGGAGATGTTATTTACAGGTTTCAAACAGGTTTACTCTGATACCATGTGAACGCAGCATCAGTGGAACAGTTCAACAGCATCTTTGTACAAATTCTATTTAATGCAATACAACAACTACAAAGTTATAAATGGTGTATTTTAATTTAGTCTTTGTCAGAGAAGTGTGATTCAAATTAATTTTAGTGTTGTTCACCTCCAGCAGACAACACAAACATTTTCACTGACATATAGAATTAAAACACTTCGGCAAACAAGTGCGCCTGGCCAAGTGGTTGAATTTCCATCGGCTTGCACGTGCTCAGGTGCACTACTCCTCATTGCGTGAGACGGTTTATGCGTTAATTTTTCAAATTAGGACACTTCAGTTTCAGTGTTTGTGAAGTGCTGAGCATACGACTGGATAAATGATGACTTGGATTGAACTGCATGAGTTGTGTGAGTGTTTGTAAACACGTTTTGATGTAGTTTTGCTGTTGTTAAAGGTGGACCCCTGTGACTTCTATTCATGGAGAAATTTCTCAGTTGTATGGATTCTTTGTTCCCAGTGGAGGCATGCAAGGCAAAAGAAATTTCCTTCAAGAATTCAAGGTAACGCGGGGTGAGTAACTGATAAACAAATGATCACTCTGAAGGTGACGTATTCCTTTAAAGCCTTCTAGGGCTCGATGTTCGTCCGTCCAGGAAACAAAATGTATTTGTCTTGAAATTCAACTTTTCTGTTGAGTGTTAAAGTCACTGTTCATTCAGGCCTTGTGTTCAACAGCTACTTTATGTTACAGCTTTTATTTTACAGCCATATATTTACAGATTTCTGTGACTCATCAGTCATCTCACTGTTATTCACTAAAAAATTAAAAACCAGTTATAACCAAACTGTATCTCACACAAAGTAGAAAATCCTGTCAGCGTGGTTTCTATTGTTAACGTCTGTTAACCTTTTAATGTCCAGTAAATCAATGACACGTACTGTATCCTGTAGACATGACCAACATGTAACAGTCAGACATTTGTTCCCTTGAATAGAAATATAATAATAAATACAAATTAGATTTTAACTGTGTCCTCTGACACGAGAAGCTGTAGACATGTCTGTACACAGTTGTAGATGTTAAATTAACTTAAATAAAATGCCTCCAGTGCTGTTACATTTGCTCCTACATGTTGGAGCAGATAAAACGTTTGGCATTGTTTCATTTAAAATTGTAATAATTTAATATTATTTGAAAAAGCAACTGATGACTGTTAACAAGTAGAACACAGATGCAAGTTACCTTCATAAAAAATGGACCCAAATATACTGAACAAAAACTTAAATGCAACACTTGATTTTGATCCCATTTTTCACAATTTTGAGTTAAAGATCTCAGACCTTTGCATTCCCTAAACAGATATATTGCTCTGACATTTTGGTCACAAATTTGATCAGATTAGTTTATTGGCTTATGAGCTCTTCTTCTTTTACAAGATGGTCTGTCCACCTGACAGGTGTGGCACATCAAGATGCTGAATAAAGAGCATCATAACTACACAGGTGCTCCTTGGGATGGTCACAATAAAAGGATACTGTAAAATGTTTGATCATGACACAATGACACAGATGTCACAAGTATTGAGGGAGTGTGTTATTGGCATGCTGTCTGCAGCTCTGTTGGTGAGGTTTAGTTTCCTCGTGTTTGGTCATGATTTTATCACATAAAAGTTCTACATGGCTCAACATGAACTGAAGACAGTACAACCTATTTCTGAATAAGAGGAGTCGAGAAGTGGGAGAGTAAGAGTACTCTGTACTACCAGCAGCCCAAAGGCATCATCAAGGTGTGTCAGTGTTTGGTTAACAGTACAGTGACTCCATGCTGGTTGTTCCTTTGTGTTGTGGTCCATCCAGTGGTCGCTCTGTGCCATAACACCAGGAAGTGGAAGCTTGTTGCTGTTGTTACTGTAGTGCAACGAGCAACTGTCAACTCAGCACTGAGGTTGAAGTTTACTGCCTGAAGTTTAACTAGATGCTTTTATTGTGAAGCAGCCACAGGAAACACAGTGTGTTTGTCAGGAAATACAACTTATGTATAAACCAGGCTTTTCTGTTCAGTGTTTAATGTTCAAGTCACTGCTTACTCAGGCCTTGTGTTCAACAACTAGTTTATTTTACAGTTTTTATTTCACAATCATATATTTACAGATTTCTGTGACTCATAAACCATCTCACCAGTATCCAAAAACACATTAAACTTGTCCAAAGTCACCAGTAATTATCAAACCACTTCCCAGACAAAACATTCAAGTAAAAAAATCTAAAAGAAAAACTTTTTCAAAGTCAAACTGCAGCCTGACATATTTGGCGTCTTTACAAACAGTGATTTCTTCTGTCAGTGAGAGTAAATGTCTGTGGGTTTAACACAGGTTTAAACAGATATTCTCCACATAAAGTTTGTGTCATGATGCAGAGTTGAAGAGATGAAAGTGTTAGATTAACATGCTGCCTGTGTGATGGGATACAAACTCAGCTTGGTTAATGGTAAAGGTCGCACATGGTAATCTTCCCTCCTCCCACACTCCGTTATAAAAGTGCAGCAACTTCAAGAGTGCTCCTTCACCTAGGTGCTTTAGCATAACATAGCATAGCTGATTTTCCCCTGGTGAGGTTGGTCTTGATTTGTTTATTGCTCTCTATATCTCTGCCAAAGTGAATGGTCCATCAATTACATCATCTGTTACTTCATTCCTGTTTAACACACCTGGACTCTGACTCATTGTCCTTTCCCTTCTTCTGACAGATTATCTGAACTTTGTATCTTTGCAAAAGATTTGGCTGTGATCCCTCCATCTCCAACTGACATACTGTTCTTTTCACCACTGCTTGTGTTTTCCTCTACTATTCATAGGAGAGTAACAGGAATGTCAGCTTTGGGTTTCTGTAACTCAGACAGCTGCCTTCAGAAACTAGAGTCCAGGAGGGGGTGTTGCACCAGTTAGCCAGGTAACTTCTAAAATAACATGCAACAACTTATTCAAGTATTTTTAATACATAGCAATAATCAATACTTCTGACCAATAGTGGTGAATGAGCGTGTAATACAGTAGAAAAGCAATGATGAAATAAAAATGAAAAATCATTTCTTTCCCCTAATGGTCCAAAAATGTTTGTAGTTTCAAAAATTAACTACAGGAAAAATGGCAAAAAAGTAATTAAACTAGCTGAGTCAATATGCAAATATCAATGTCGTCAAACTACCAGCAAGCTACTGCAAAATGTAGTTAAACTACTAGTTTGATTACATGTACTTTACTACTCCCCAACACTGGTGATTATTTTACTCTGACAGGAGAGATGATCAGAGGTGCAGAGTTTTTACCACCATCATTATTATCAGGACTGAAGTATGGGAAGAGTTTCTCAGTGAAGGAGCAGCCAGTAAAGGAGTAGATAAGAGCTGCAGCATCTACGTCATAAAAGGAGACCAGACCCTCCTCATAATCCACAAACACCCCCACCTTCTGAGGACGAGACTTCAGAGAGAGACGGACTAAAGGACCAGCAAGAGCAGCATATTCATTTCCATTTCTCAACCATATGGTCCAGTAACCATTCTGAGGTCTCAGTGTGATGTTTCCCTTCCTGTTGATCGACTCTCTGGCCACTCCTAAATCCCATTCAGTCTTTCCTTTAACTTGAACCTCAAAGTAAGATCTGCCTGAAGAGAAACTTCGTTTTCCTAAGACACAAGTACATTTAGAAAATCTCTTTGGGTTGTCTGGGAGATTTTTCTTTACTTTAACATGATGCACTTGTTTCCCATCATCAGACAGGATGAGATGAGGATATGCTGTATCAGGATCAAGAGTCACATCCACTGCATACTGCTGGACTCTCTTCAGCTCAGCTTCAAATAGCGTCTTCATCTTCATCTTCATCTGTTGACTGAGTGTCTCCTCCAGCTGAGACACAGCTGTCCTCACAGTCCCCTCATATGATGGTGGACAGACACTGACCTCTGTCCAGTCCTTGGTGGGTGTTGGGTGGTGGGTGTTTAGAGACAGAACGCTCTGGAGAAGATGGAGGTGGTCTTCAGAGTGTGAGAGCTGCTTCACCTCAGTGCTTCTCTTCTTCAGCTCAGAGATTTCCTGTTCCAGCTCATTGATGAAGCCTTCAGCCTGTTTCTGTGTCGTTTTCTTCTTCTCTTTAATGGTGCTGATGAGCTCATTCAGGCCTCTCTCAACAGACTCCTTCAGAGCAGTGAAGACCTGAACACCTTCTGCTATCTCTCTGTCTGCATCTTTCTCACTGAGGTCGACTGAGTGTTTGATCTCATGAATCTTCAGTTGTCTCTTCTGGATCATCTGCTGAATATCAGCCTCTGTCTTCCCCAGCTCAGCCTTCTTTTCTTCATATCCTTCTTTCAGAGGAACAACATCATGTGTCTTGTGGTCTAAAACAGTGCAGAGCATGCAGACACATGTCTGGTCGGTCTTACAGAACAGCTCCAGAGGTTTATCGTGCTTCGTACACATCCTGTCTTCCAGGTTCTCCACAGGGTCGATCAGCTGATGTCTTTTCAGGCCTGACATTGTCAGATGAGGCTCCAGGTGAGTCTCACAGTAGGAGACCAGACACACCAGGCAGGACTTCAGGGCCTTCAGTTTGGTTCCAGTGCAGACGTGACAGGGAACTTCTCCTGGTTTGGCAGCTTGTTGCTCTGCCCTCTCTCTGATCTGATCCTCAGATGGCAGAGTGTTTGCAGCAGCCATATCTACACACATTGTGTGAAAAGAAAAGCACAGACAAAATATTTTCACTGCAGACCTCCACATTATTTGATGCACATGCAGGAAGTGGTAAGGTATCAGTGGAAGCTTACATTACATTAGTTTATATTAGTTGTTGTTTTTTATATCAGCTCACTGCTGTAAATGAACAGAACAGATCAGACCTAACCTGTCTCCCCTCTGTGTCTCTATTCAAGTTAAAGTGGACAGGATTGAGGGGGCTTCTTTTTTTCCAATAAAAGAAAATGCATTGATTTAACCATGCAAAAGAATTGAAAGGGCAGAAACTGCCAAACCTCAACAAAGAGCCACTGCTTCAAAATCAAATGCATTTATTAATCAGAGCACTATCATAAGAACTCAGCACTAGCAGAGATTTGAGGAGGCTATATTTTCAGTTTATGAAAAATGATCTGATCAAAATCAGCAGGAAGAGGGCAGCAGTAGAAACAGCTGTTCTCTCTTTTTCTGAAGGGTTCTGGCAGTCTATTAATCAATAACCTTAGCTTCCCTTCAACACTGCAAAAAATAGGCTACAACCCTCTTGTGATCGGTAGTGTTACTGTTGTCGCCATGGAGATAGTAGTTTTAAATCCCTGACGACTCTGACCTGCATTCAGCGTCTCTGTCCACAGGAGCAGCCATCTGTCAGCAGCTGCTCCTGCAGAGCTGAGAGGACAGCGGCCGTTCAAACTGCCTTCACCAGCCTGACTGATAGCAGACATTTACTGAACCAAGATAGCTTTAATATCACCATGGAAAGAAATCGACTGTTTTATTGATTCATTGATTTCATTAACCAGTCCACCGTGGCGAGGGAGGGGAATCTGCAGCTTAGAGACAGATTGGGAGCAGATTGATCAATGAATATTTGGTCAGTAAGTTAAAAACACATACTGCGGGATATTTGTGGGATTTCTGCTGTCTGTGCAGATTACACTTCACTTAATACCACACATATAGACTTGGACTAAAAAAACGCAGGGCGTGTCTGGTTACCATGGAGATGACTGAAACATTTGCTCTTTGATTTCTCTGAGTGACACCTGTCAATAGTGTCATGCAATGTGCCACAAAATCAGCCTGTAAGACCCTTCCTGGCACTGGCCCACTGGTCTTTCTCTATCCTGTGTGTGTGCACCCACTCTCACACAGACACATGTAGACACACACGTAGACACACACACAGGGCCGTGCCTGACCAATTTGGCACCCTAGTCACGATATTTGCTGGCGCCCCCTTCTTGAAAAATTGTCTCTTTTATTAATTATTAAACAAATGTTACATTGCAATAAAGACACAAAATAAAAGGTACTGCACACAAGAAACTTTTTTATACAACCTTCAGTTGCAGACAGTGCAACATGCATCATTGATTCTCAGTTCTAAGTCCAATAGAGGGTGAGAGAGAGTGGCACTGGCAGGCTGCACTGCACTGAAGTAGAGGGGACAGGAGAATGTGTAATCTTACCTGTGTCTCCACTGGCAGGCTGCGCTGAGGTAGAGGGGATCGGAGAATGTGATCTTATTTCTCCACTTAATTCTCCACTGGCAGTCTGTGTGTGGGAGGGACTGGGAGATGCACTTGAGGCAGAGGCTGCATCACTTGGTGCTGAGGTGGATGAGGTGGCTGCACTTACATTAGGCCCAGGATTTGCAGAGGTGGGGGATAAAGAGGAGATACGTATATTTGACAAACTGGGCTTTTACAATATATTAATCATTAATAGTTGTTGATTGTGAAACCATCACGGCATAACCATAATAGCACCTAACATTACAGCCTGCCTTGATCTACTGGCATTTTAAACACAGCAAACAGCCAAAATATAAAAAATGCAACTGTAACATCACAAATTGCACAAATCTGAAAATTGGAAAACATAAATATACAGTATATGAATATATGCCTGGTTGGTAAACAGTGAGTGGTTTGTGCAGCAGCACACTAACATTAAACATTAAAAGAAAAGTTAGGCCAATATATTAAATCATGTTGCTTATTCATTCCATCAAACACTTTGAGTCTTTCTTTCCAACTTTCTCTAAGATGGGAGCAACATTAACTGACATTAACTCTAGCTGAATGCTGAAAGTGTTCCTAAAACAAGTGGCTAATGAAGTCGCAGTAACATTGACGTCACATAGCAGTAGCCTAACCGCTAATCATTAGCGGCTAATGAGCTGACGTTAGCTTGCAAGTGCTTAAGTAACTGTAACTTAGGTTGAGTTCAGGGTATGAAATTAACAAAATATTCTGGGGGCAATTTTGGCCCCCACGGTCTAAAAAATGGGGGCATTTTCAAAATGTTTGGGGGCCATTAAAAAATTGTAATTATGTTCTAACAATAAGCACATGAAAAGCAAAACCAACTAAGATAGTGTCTTCACTCTTCAGTAGAAACCATTATAAATGAAATAAATAATGGGTTACATAAAGTTATGGTTGCAAAATATCACTCAGATTTCCTATAATTCAACCAGTTTAAATGTGATGATTTAACCATTAATCTACTGATTGCAGTACTAATGTTTCACCACATTACAGTTACTTTTACTGTTAAAAAGGCCAAATTACTATAAATTCCTTAGATGCAATCCTGGAAGTAAGTTAATTTAAAATTTAACATTCATTCTACCTTAATTTTTCATTAATTTGTCATTGTGTCGACACAGATCACCCAAGAAATGGTTAATTACTTATGGTACAGCAAAGCCCCCTCCCCTTCTCTGTCAGATTACTCTCACGTAATCAGTGCAATCTCGTTGATTATGTCTGGAAAATGAGTTGTAGACGTGGCGGTAAATTAATTTAATGAAAATAAAATTATACTTTAATGTCAGATTGTAATACTGTTAAAAATATAAATACATACAGTTGTTTCGAAAACCTGGGGGCAATTTTGGCCCCCGGAACATGGCTTTTGGGGGCATTCTTGGATAAATTGCGGGCCAAATGGCCCGTGGCCCTTGCTAATTTCTGACACTGGTTGTGTTTCTACCATTTTAGATGAAGTGTTTCATCACATCATTACCTCGGTCTTGTTCACGTTTCTTCTCCTCTTATTTTCTTTTTTTTTTAACTGCGCCCCAGAGGGCTTTTGCCTCTTCATGATGGCATTAGCATGGCAGGAGGCACCTGACTGTCAGTTTGTCACTCAGCAGCATCACATTACAGAAGACGGCAGGTAGCGGGGGGAGGGGGGAGGGACCGTGGCGAAATTGGTGCTGCCTGCCAGAGAGAGGCAGAAGGATGCCAGGCAGGCAGCAGAAGAAATTTAAATTAGAAATATTATTTCATTATTATTTAAAGACGTATGGCTATATGTACTGTTGTTGTTTTGTAGTGTATTGTCTAATTTTTCGAATAGAATGGGGAAGAAAACGAAAGAAAGAAAAAAACACCTCACTCTCTGGCGCCCCCTGGCATGCTGGTGCCTCTAGCATTTGCCTAACCTGCCCTATGGGCAGCACGGCCCTGCACACACACACACACACACACACACACACACACACACACACACACACACATATACTTTTTGCACCGTCACTTCTGAAATGAATCAGGCGTGAACAATACAGGTTGAAAATACAGATAGAGTCTCACTGACCTCGTGGTCCTGAGCTGGTGTCTGACAGACTCTGCACCAGATCATTCCTGTTGATCTTCTCTAAGACCTTCTTGGTCACATTCAGAGCTCCATCCAGTGTATAGCTGCTCGCCATCACATTCACTGTGTCCCGCCTTTCTGCTTCCTCCAGTTTGGACACTTTGATGGCTTGGTAGCCTTCCAGGATGTCAGGCTGCTCCAGGTGCCATTTGAAGTTCTTAAAGTCATCTTCTGTCAGATCCTCCAGAGCGTTCAAAAGGTCCTCTGTCGTCATCGTGGCCTCCTGCTAAAATCAGACAGTAGGAAGGAAAAGTGTAACACAGATGTATCGGAGCAGCAACAGGGGTTCTGATTGGCTGACACGGGAGCTGTGTTGGTGTGATTTGTGTGCAGAGTCTGGACAGTCAGAGAGTCACAGTCATCTTTGTGTTAGACCAGGGAGATACTTCCTTTTAACCACGTGTTCATGTAGACAACCTGCTGCATCAAAGGACCTGTGTACTGTGTGTGTTACTAGAGGATTAACACAACAAAGATGTGGTATTACTGTAACTGTGTATAATTTTGTGAAATAGTTTGATTTGGAATGACGTGTCTTTAAAGGGAGTAAAGGGGGTACGACGTTGTTGACAGGCTATCACACAAAGTGAACTGCTACCTCAAATAAAATTACAGGTTTCTCAGTATAGTTGGAAACATTCTGGACAGTGTAAGTACACAACTCAACAAATATATAGAATAGCTTCAGACAACACGGACATGAAAATCTCACGTTACCTTGTTACCAATTATATCTCCAGAAACAGTAAATATGATCAGCTGTACTCACCAGTGTTCAGCAGACACTCTGCCGTGTTGTTGACAAAGACCTGATGAAGTCAGTTTAATGTTTTTTCTAAGAGACACAGGTCCGTCTCAACTGTCTGAACTCTACTGCGACACTTGTAAACCTTTAGATACGTTTAAGGAAGGTGACGCAGAAATGTTGTCTTTCCAGTTTCGCTCCACCTCTGACTGCAGCTCTGACGGTGAGGTTTGTTCTTCCTCATATTTAGACCTGATTTTAAACACATTATTTTTCCTTGACTTAGCATGAATAGAAGCTAACCTGTGATCTAGTTACATGTTTTTAGTGGAAGCACTGAGCAGTGTAGGCACAATGTGAAAAGTGGAAGAGTAATGCCGGGTTCAGACTACATGATATCAGCCCGATTATAGCCCAATGTGGTGTCGTACGGTGTCTCAACTCTGCCACTATTGTTTTATTTTATTCCTTTATATCCTCCATTATGAAGAAAGAACATTCTTTGCTAGCTTGATGCTAATGGCAGTACTCAGCGGGTTGATAAAGTGCCTCTGCTGTTTCCTTTTTACTCTGTGTGCTAACATCCCTACAGGAAATATCTAAAAGCCTGGGCTGTTGCTGTCCTACAGTTTCCACGGCAGCAGATCGCTCTGTGTTCCTATTGGTCAAAGTGACGGCTGTGACGGGAGAAGAAAATCAAACATGCTAGACTTTCTGTGGGGACGTCGTCTACTATGACACACTACACAAGATAAAGCAATGGATTATTGCGTACGACACTCATAGTCTCAGCTGAGAGAATCCCTTCATTTTCTAAAAAAGGCTTTTATTGTGAAACATTTGCAGGAACTTCCTGTGGAAGATTTAGTGCGCTACTTCAAATGTAGCTCCGCCCATCTGGTGATGCTTTTTACGTTACTACAGTAACATTTCAGCTGAGACATGAACAGACACAGTGACTGATATAATACTAATAATAATGAAGATAGGACAAGAATAATCTGATGACATCACACAGCATGAAAGACGCCCAGGTATGATTGGTCATGGACCAACATGTAGTCTGTCATGTCTGTCAGCCAAGTCACGGCACGACTTTATGACTCCACAGTCACCTAATGTGACATAATGACTGTTGGAACAGACAAAACTGTTGTGTAGTGTGAACCCAGCATAAGAATACTCAATACTACTGGCAGCTCAAACAACTTCCTGGACGATTCTAAAAAGGCGTCATCAAGGTGTGTCAGTGTTTGGTTAACAGTACAGTGACTCCATGCTGGTTGTTCCTTTGTGTTGTGATCCATCCAGTGGTCGCTCTGTGCCATAACACCAGGAAGTGACAGTATAATGGAGACTTGTCAGCTGTCAGTGATTAAACAACTTCGACCAAAGTCATTTCAACTTTTGAAGGAATAGTTAAACCGCAAAAAAAAACACAGCTTGTTGTTTTCTCGGTGCATCAGCGGTGGATTTTAATGTAGTAAACCTGATCACGTGGCCTCTGACTGAGTGTGGTGTTTGTGTTGTGTTTGTGTTGCAGGGAGGAGAAAGCAGAAGGCAGCCAAAGAGAGGGCAGGCCTGGCAAAGGTGAGCACCAACACCACACTGTGCCGTAACACTTCCTGAAATCAGCTGTCAGTTCACAACAAATCAGTGTGCGTTATGGTAAGGGGAAAAAACTGATGAAGTTGTAAAGTATAGTAAAATATTTCTCAGTGACTCAAAAATGCAAAAACATTTTAGTGAAATAACAGTTTATAACAGGCTGGAAGAGAGTTACTGCCCCAGGCAAAGGAGTTCAAATATCTCGGGGTCTTGTTCACAAGTGAGGGTAGAATGGAGCGTGAGATGGATCAGCGGACTGACGTGGTGAAGAGAGAGCTGAGCCAGAAGGAAAAGCTTTTGATCAATGGCCCATCTACCTCATGAGCTTCAGGTCATGACCCAAAGAATGAGATCGCAGATACAAGTGGCTGAAATGAGTTGGGCTGGGCTCAGCCTTAAGGGGGATTTATACTTGTGTGGCAGACCCTACGCTGCCGCCTACGCACGTGGTAACACAAATGTATCGGAGCAGCAACAGGGGTTCTGATTGGCTGACACAGGAGCTGTGTTGGTGTGATTTGTGTGCAGAGTCTGGACAGTCAGAGAGTCAGAGCCATCTTTGTGTTAGACCAGGGAGATACTTCCTTTTAACCACGTGTTCATGTAGACAACCTGCTGCATCAAAGGACCTGTGTACTGTGTGTGTTACTAGAGGATTAACACAACAAAGATGTGGTATTACTGTAACTGTGTATAATTTTGTGAAATAGTTTGATTTGGAATGACGTGTCGTTAAAGGGAGTAAAGGGGGTACGACGTTGTTGACAGGCTATCACACAAAGTGAACTGCTACCTCAAATAAAATTACAGATTTCTCAGTATAGTTGGAAACATTCTGGACAGTGTAAGTACACAACTCAACAAATATATAGAATAGCTTCAGACAACACGGACATGAAAATCTCACGTTACCTTGTTACCTATTATATCTCCAGAAACAGTAAATATGATCAGCTGTACTCACCAGTGTTCAGCAGACACTCTGCCGTGTTGTTGACAAAGACCTGATGAAGTCAGTTTAATGTTTTTTCTAAGAGACACAGGTCCGTCTCAACTGTCTGAACTCTACTGCGACACTTGTCAACCTTTAAGGAAGTTTAAGGAAGGTGACGCAGAAATGTTGTCTTTCCAGTTTCGCTCCACCTCTGACTGCAGCTCTGATGGTGAGGTTTGTTCTTCCTCATATTTAGACCTGATTTTAAACACATTTTTTTTCTGCTGGCTCAAGGTAACACCTCCTTCACAGTCAGATTCATGGGATTTCAGTGGTTCTTGTGTCAGAGTCCTTCCTCTGGTCTGTGTGGAGTCTCTCAGTGCATCTTAACGTCTCGTGCTTGTGCTTCGCTCCACAGGAGACTATGAGAAAGGTGTGGTCCACCTGACCAACGCCATCGCGGTGTGCGGTCAGCCTCAGCAGCTGTTGCAGGTGCTGCAGCAGACTCTGCCTCCACCCGTCTTCCAGATGCTGCTCACCAAACTGCCCAGCATCAGCCAGGTGGGCCACACACTTCATTCTTTAGTCTTTACATGGTTCTCCGCTAGTCTTCATGTTCTCTCACACAGAAACAAGAACCACCAGAACAAACAGTTTAAAATCACACAGTATCAATAAAGACAAATATAAAGATCAGACAATAAGTTAAGGACTCGACATGAAAACAAAATTTTCACAAATAAAACAACTTATCAAAAACAACTAAAGGGACTTTTTGAAATGAAATCTGCTTGTGATGAGTCTGATGTTGAAGATGGGGAGTTTATTAAAGAACAATTCTCATCATATAATGTGTTAATGGACCAGAAACCAGCAGCTGATCAGAGCTCACTTCACATTTTAGTGGTGGAAAAAGTAAAGTATATAGTAAATATGGTTTACTGCAGTAAAAATACTAAAACCACACAGTGAAAACACTTCAAGTAAAAGTCCTGCATTGAAAAGCTCACTTAAAGGGAAAGCTTGGATTTTTTTGAAGAGGGTTGTATGGGACACTTATCTATAGTCAGTGTATTACACACAGTAGATGTCAGTCGGCACGGCCCAGTTTGGTGAAGCAGGCAGGAGTCTGACATGGACGCTAAATGATATATTTTGGTGGTCTGAGTTGAAGGTGTGAGAAAGAATAGTATCAGTAACATTGTTAACACTGTGCTACATTACAGAGAAATACAAACCGTACTAATGAACCTTCATTAATATAGGCCTATATTTTATCTCCAAGTGCACGTCACACACTGAGCGAGCCGCCTGTTAATGACGCTGTGGGCTAATGGGCATGTAGCTACTTCCATGTTTCACATGATACGTCATGTTTGTAGTCGACCAATGAAGATGAGTTTACATATCACCTTGGGTTCGTCCTTCACCTTCTCAAAATGATGCCACACTTTGGATTTCCTGCCCGACATGTTATTAACTAGCCTGTGGAATAACCGCAGGTACCAGCCCTGGAAATTAACCTGACTCCTGTCTGACTGCAGAGCGTGGACACTTCCTGTGTCTGTCCTTTCAAAGTAAAGTCACACATGGTCCAGTCATATACTGTAGGTTTGGATATATTTTGACAAGGTGCAGCTCCTAATAGAGTTTCATATTTGTTTCTTGTTTTGTCCTGCGACTAAGCGACCAATGAAGTTTTGCTGACTAATGACCTTTCTGGTCGACTGTTAGGGGGCAGCCATAGAAGCTAAGTAATCTACTGCTGTGGACGGGGAAGCAGCAAAACATGTTTTAGACACCTTAAAATCAAGTGTACGCTATTATTGAGGGTATGAAAAAACAAATTGTGTTTTGCTGACACTGCTTGGCTACAGCGGCTCATGTGTAAACATGAAAATGCTAATGGTCCTATCTAGAGCCAGTGTACAAAGTATAATATTTACCTCTGAGATGTAGTGGAGTATAAGGTTGCATAAAAAGGAAACACTCATGGAAATTACCTTGAATTTGACAGTCCATCTTCATCCTGATTGGTAACTTCACCCTGTTAACTCTTTAATGTGTGTCTGTCTCTGTTTGTGTTGTCTTTCTGTCCTGCAGCGTATTGTGAGTGCACAGAGTCTGAGCGAAGACGATATAGAATGAGAGGATGCAGAGGAAACACCCCCCCCCCCCCCTCCTCTTCCTCACCCTCCTCCTCCTCCTCCTCCTCATGTGGACCCTTCCTCCCATGACGACCTGCCAACGCCTCGGCCTCCATCACTCCAGCCGACGTCCATCACTTCCCATCAAGGCGTCCAAAGGGAATTAGTTTTTTATTCCTGGTTTATCCATGACAGTAGTGTTTGTTTGTTTTGACTTAAATGACCCATTTTGGGGTGTAAAGAGGATCTGGATCATAAGATCCAGACAAATACAAGAGCCCGTCCCCACTCCACCATCAGTAGGTTTGTACTCATGAGCTGGACTGGCTGTTAACATGAATCCTTCCTTCAGGGTGGTGTAGCTCACATCCTGACAGCATCATGTACCAGGTTTACACTGTCTGACATGTTCATGGTTATCATGATATCAGTCGTAGAAGTGACACAAACAGGAATCTTCTGTCTGCTCGAAGGCTTCACAAACTATTTATTGTTTTTGTTATCAGTCGTCTTTCTGTTCGCTCTCCACTTGGAAACACTTTTTAAAAAGTGATGAAATGTTTTGTTCATAATAAAGAGGACGGCCCTCTTTAGGAAGAAAATAAAAAATGTGAACAAATTATAAAGTTGTCTTTTGAGTTCATTTTATTATCCTTCCACCAACTTAATGTGGTGGAGGGGTTTGCTTGTATCAGTGAACCTTGGAGCTGTGTTGTCCGGGGCTAATAGCTCCTGGTAGGGTCTCCCAAGGCAAAGTGATCCTACGGGAGGGGCCAGACTAAGAGCGGTTCAAGAAAACCTTGATGAAACCACACTTGAGGGAAAAGAGTACCTCGCCCGACATGGGGACACTCGGGGAGGGGGGGACTCGCCAACAAGCATCAGGTGGCCAGGCCTAGGGCCATGGGGCCGGGTTCATCCCAAATGAATGACATGGAGCTACCCTGCCCACCACCCACATGGACTCGCATTGGGGCCAGGTGCATTGTGTGCCAGAGAAAGGCAGGGGCGTGGACCCGGGCATGCTGACTCCTGGTGTCGCAGACTGGCTCTGGGGACGGGGAACTTCACCTCTCTGGCGGGGAACCAGAGCTGGTGTGGGAGGGAGAGCTACACCAACTAGATAGTTAGGCTCACCTTTGCACACGAGGCCAGTTGAGGAATCAAACTCCTGGCGAGGAGCTTGACTCTTGCTTTTTCGGAAGTTGCCCAAGGTGAGAGACATTGGGCGAGCGTGGGGATACTCACAAGTCCCCAGCTGAATGCCACTGTGTTGGAGTTCTTCCCAAGGAACAAGAAGGTGGCCCCAGTTGGACTGCGAGTAGCTTAGAGGAGGTCTCTGACTGTTGTTTGTGCGTATGCATCGAACAGCAGTACAGAGTACCCGGCCTTCTTGGAGTCTCTGGGCAGTGTCCAAGAAAGGGTACGGACCAGGGTCTTTATAGTTTTCCTGGGGGACTTAAACCTTCAATACTCACGTGGGCAATAATGGAGGAACCTGGAGGGGGGTGATTGGGAGGAACAGCCTGCCTGATTTGAACCCAAGCAGTGTGATGTTACTGGACTTCTGTGCTATTCATGAATCGGCCATAATGAACACCATGTTCAAACACAGGGAGGTTCATAAGTGTACTTGGTACCAGAACGCCCTAGGCCAAAGATCGATGATTGACTTTGTGGTTGTACCATCAGATCTACGGCCGTGTGTCTTGGACACTCTGAGTGAAGAGAGGAGCAGAGCTGTCAACTGATCACCGCCTGGTAGTGAGTTGGATCAGATGCTGGGAAAAGCTGCCAGGAAGACCTAGTAAATCCAAACACGTAATGGGGGTGAACTAGGAACATCTGGCAGAGTCCCCTATTCATGAGGTCTTCAACTCCCACCTCCAGAGGAATTTTTTTGCGCATCCCAGGGGAGGTTGGGGACATGGAATCCGAGTGGCCCATGTTAAATCCTTCATTGTAGAAGCGGCTGCAAAGATGGACTTTTGGTTGGCCTCAAAGAAGCCAGAGGGGTTGTGGGAGCTTGCCCATCTAGTCTACATGTGCACTGTGGACTTGGAGAACGCATACAACCACGTCCCACAGGGAGTTTTGTGGGGTGTACTGCAGGAAGACATGGCACTGGGGTTGCTGCTCCATCCGGTCCCTGTATGACCAAAGTGATCGCTGTGTCCACATACTTGCACAAAGTCAAACACGATTATGGTGGGTGTTGGCCTCCACCAGGGCTATCCCTTGTCTTTGATTGTGTTTGTGATATTCATGGACAGGATTCTGAAGCGCAGCTGGGGGGAGGAAGGGGTCCGGTTTGGTGACCCAAGAATTGCATATCTGCTTTTTGCAGATGATGTGGTTTTGTTGGCTTCTTTACACTGTGACCTCCAGCATGCACTGGGGCGGTTTGCGGCAGAGTGTGAAGCAGTCAGGATGAGAGTCAGCACCTCGTCTGAGGCCACGGTTCCAGAAAATGTTAGAAAATGGTGGACTGCCCCCTCCAGGTTGGGAGAGAGTTACAACCCCAAGCAAAGGAGGTAAAGAATCTCTGGTTCTTGTTCACAAGTGAGGATAGAATGGAGCGTGAGACGGATCAGCAATTTGGTGCGGCGTCTGCAGTGATGTGGGCGCTGCGCCGGACCGTCGCGGTGAAGAGGGAGCTGAGCCAGAAGGCAAGGCTTTTGATTTACAGGTCCATCTACGTCCCAACCCTCACCTATGGTCATGAGCTCTGGGTAGTGACCAAAAGAATGAGATCACGGATACAAGCAGCTGAAACGAGTTTCTCCTGGAGGGTGGCTGGGCTCAGCCTTACTGTGCATTCACACCAAAAGCGTCATGAGCGCAAGTTGTCGCTCACGTTCCTGGCGTCGTGCTGCCTGGCAGCTCTGGCAGGGCTTGCAGAAGGCTGCCAAGGTGCAGGGCTTTCAAGCTGCGCTGCAGAAGATCTCTTTCTTTCACTGTCCCGCCTTGAGAATATTCACGGTCTGCAATTGGCTGCTGCTCGCTGCTGCTTCGGCAGCGTCGCTGCTCATTTGCATAAAGTTGAGCTTCTTTCAACTTCTACTTGATGCTCCGATCGCTGGCATTGCGCTGCTCGCTGCGGCTCGCTGCTGCCAACGCTCCAGACACCCTTCATAGCAAGCATGCATTGAAAATGAATGGCTGCCGTCCGCTTATGACGCTAATGACGCTTTTGTTGTGAATGCACAGTTAGAGATAGGGGGAGGAGCTCGAACATTGGGAGGGAGCTCGTAGTAAACCTGCTGCGCCTTCACTTTGAAAGGAGGTGGCTTGGACGTCTGATCAGGATCCTCCTGCGCACCTCCCGTCAGAGGTGTTTCAGGCATGTCCCTGGGGCAGACCAAGACCATGCTGGATATCTCGTCTGGCCTGGGAACACCTTGGGATCTCCCAGGAGGAGCTGGAAAGCGTCTCTTGGGAGATGGATGTCTGGAGTACTTTGCTTGGCCCTCTGCCCCCGCGACCCGGCCTCGAGTAAGTGGTTGAAAATTGAATGGAAACTGGCGATAGTTGCAGGACGAGCCATTATTATTCAAATTTGGCGCGAACGTTCACTTGGAGATGTTATTTACAGGTTTCAAACAGGTTTACTCTGATACCATGTGAACGCAGCATCAGTGGAACAGTTCAACAGCATCTTTGTACAAATTCTATTTAATGCAATACAACAACTACAAAGTTATAAATGGTGTATTTTAATTTAGTCTTTGTCAGAGAAGTGTGATTCAAATTAATTTTAGTGTTGTTCACCTCCAGCAGACAACACAAACATTTTCACTGACATATAGAATTAAAACACTTCGGCATACAAGTAGTGCGCCTGGCCAAGTGGTTGAATTTCCATCGGCTTGCACGTGCTCAGGTGCACTACTCCTCATTGCGTGAGACGGTTTATGCGTTAATTTTTCAAATTAGGACACTTCAGTTTCAGTGTTTGTGAAGTGCTGAGCATACGACTGGATAAATGATGACTTGGATTGAACTGCATGAGTTGTGTGAGTGTTTGTAAACACGTTTTAATGTAGTTTTGCTGTTGTTAAAGGTGGACCCCTGTGACTTCTATTCATGGAGAAATTTCTCAGTTGTATGGATTCTTTGTTCCCAGTGGAGGCATGCAAGGCAAAAGAAATTTCCTTCAAGAATTCAAGGTAACGCGGGGTGAGTAACTGATAAACAAATGATCACTCTGAAGGTGACGTATTCCTTTAAAGCCTTCTAGGGCTCGATGTTCGTCCGTCCAGGAAACAAAATGTATTTGTCTTGAAATTCAACTTTTCTGTTGAGTGTTAAAGTCACTGTTCATTCAGGCCTTGTGTTCAACAGCTAGTTTATGTTACAGCTTTTATTTTACAGCCATATATTTACAGATTTCTGTGACTCATCAGTCATCTCACTGTTATTCACTAAAAAATTAAAAACCAGTTATAACCAAACTGTATCTCACACAAAGTAGAAAATCCTGTCAGCGTGGTTTCTATTGTTAACGTCTGTTAACCTTTTAATGTCCAGTAAATCAATGACACGTACTGTATCCTGTAGACATGACCAACATGTAACAGTCAGACATTTGTTCCCTTGAATAGAAATATAATAATAAATACAAATTAGATTTTAACTGTGTCCTCTGACACGAGAAGCTGTAGACATGTCTGTACACAGTTGTAGATGTTAAATTAACTTAAATAAAATGCCTCCAGTGCTGTTACATTTGCTCCTACATGTTGGAGCAGATAAAACGTTTGGCATTGTTTCATTTAAAATTGTAATAATTTAATATTATTTGAAAAAGCAACTGATGACTGTTAACAAGTAGAACACAGATGCAAGTTACCTTCATAAAAAATGGACCCAAATATACTGAACAAAAACTTAAATGCAACACTTGATTTTGATCCCATTTTTCACAATTTTGAGTTAAAGATCTCAGACCTTTGCATTCCCTAAACAGATATATTGCTCTGACATTTTGGTCACAAATTTGATCAGATTAGTTTATTGGCTTATGAGCTCTTCTTCTTTTACAAGATGGTCTGTCCACCTGACAGGTGTGGCACATCAAGATGCTGAATAAAGAGCATCATAACTACACAGGTGCTCCTTGGGATGGTCACAATAAAAGGATACTGTAAAATGTTTGATCATGACACAATGACACAGATGTCACAAGTTTTGAGGGAGTGTGTTATTGGCATGCTGTCTGCAGCTCTGTTGGTGAGGTTTAGTTTCCTCGTGTTTGGTCATGACTTTATCACATGTAAGTTCTACTTGGCTCAACATGAACTGAAGACAGTACAACCTATTTCTGAATAAGAGGAGTCGAGAAGTGGGAGAGTAAGAGTACTCTGTACTACCAGCAGCCCAAAGGCATCATCAAGGTGTGTCAGTGTTTGGTTAACAGTACAGTGACTCCATGCTGGTTGTTCCTTTGTGTTGTGGTCCATCCAGTGGTCGCTCTGTGCCATAACACCAGGAAGTGGAAGCTTGTTGCTGTTGTTACTGTAGTGCAACGAGCAACTGTCAACTCAGCACTGAGGTTGAAGTTTACTGCCTGAAGTTTAACTAGATGCTTTTATTGTGAAGCAGCCACAGGAAACACAGTGTGTTTGTCAGGAAATACAACTTATGTATAAACCAGGATTTTCTGTTCAGTGTTTAATGTTCAAGTCACTGCTTACTCAGGCCTTGTGTTCAACAACTAGTTTATTTTACAGTTTTTATTTCACAATCATATATTTACAGATTTCTGTGACTCATAAACCATCTCACCAGTATCCAAAAACACATTAAACTTGTCCAAAGTCACCAGTAATTATCAAACCACTTCCCAGACAAAACATTCAAGTAAAAAAATCTAAAAGAAAAACTTTTTCAAAGTCAAACTGCAGCCTGACATATTTGGCGTCTTTACAAACAGTGATTTCTTCTGTCAGTGAGAGTAAATGTCTGTGGGTTTAACAGAGGTTTAAACAGATATTCTCCACATAAAGTTTGTGTCATGATGCAGAGTTGAAGAGATGAAAGTGTTAGATTAACATGCTGCCTGTGTGATGGGATACAAACTCAGCTTGGTTAATGGTAAAGGTCGCACATGGTAATCTTCCCTCCTCCCACACTCCGTTATAAAAGTGCAGCAACTTCAAGAGTGCTCCTTCACCTAGGTGCTTTAGCATAACATAGCATAGCTGATTTTCCCCTGGTGAGGTTGGTCTTGATTTGTTTATTGCTCTCTATATCTCTGCCAAAGTGAATGGTCCATCAATTACATCATCTGTTACTTCATTCCTGTTTAACACACCTGGACTCTGACTCATTGTCCTTTCCCTTCTTCTGACAGATTATCTGAACTTTGTATCTTTGCAAAAGATTTGGCTGTGATCCCTCCATCTCCAACTGACATACTGTTCTTTTCACCACTGCTTGTGTTTTCCTCTACTATTCATAGGAGAGTAACAGGAATGTCAGCTTTGGGTTTCTGTAACTCAGACAGCTGCCTTCAGAAACTAGAGTCCAGGAGGGGGTGTTGCACCAGTTAGCCAGGTAACTTCTAAAATAACATGCAACAACTTATTCAAGTATTTTTAATACATAGCAATAATCAATACTTCTGACCAATAGTGGTGAATGAGCGTGTAATACAGTAGAAAAGCAATGATGAAATAAAAATGAAAAATCATTTCTTTCCCCTAATGGTCCAAAAATGTTTGTAGTTTCAAAAATTAACTACAGGAAAAATGGCAAAAAAGTAATTAAACTAGCTGAGTCAATATGCAAATATCAATGTCGTCAAACTACCAGCAAGCTACTGCAAAATGTAGTTAAACTACTAGTTTAATTACATGTACTTTACTACTCCCCAACACTGGTGATTATTTTACTCTGACAGGAGAGATGATCAGAGGTGCAGAGTTTTTACCACCATCACTATTATCAGGACTTAAGTATGGGAAGAGTTTCTCAGTGATGCAGTTTTTGCAGAAGTTGTGTCCACATGGTGTGCTGACAGGATCAGTGAACACATCCAGACAGATGGAGCACAGAAACTGATCTTCAGATGGCAGATAGCTTGCAGCAGCCATATCTACACATAGGGTGAAAGAAAAAACATTTTACTCAAAACACAATTTTAATTATTTGTTTTGACTGACAGGAATGTTAGTCCTGGTCTTTTAGTATAACCTTTGATATTGGGCAAAGTAATTTTTAATCATAC
This sequence comes from Epinephelus lanceolatus, assembly GCF_041903045.1. NCBI lineage: Eukaryota > Metazoa > Chordata > Actinopteri > Perciformes > Serranidae > Epinephelus > Epinephelus lanceolatus. Next base: position 48,822,123 of record NC_135736.1, read on the forward strand.
ATGCTGTGTTTTGACCTGCACTGAGCTGTGAGCAACTGCAATCACTTAAAGCCCCTACAAGGAACTTTCATTTTGAGTTGATTTTGGCGACCCTGTGGACGAAAGTGGTAGTGTTTTGCCGGAATGAAGCCTACATTTCCCATGAGCTCTAGCGCATATTGTCGTAAAGACGCTTACCTGGCTCGGGCATGTGTTTGTTTTGGGGATGAATGAAACAGCAAGACAGGAAAACTTTGCCCCCGCTCCCATCGGGGATCCCAGCTCACCTCTGCCGCGCCCCAGTTCCACCTCTCTGGCGTAAGCGCCACCGCCACCGGGGTAAACGCAGCGGTCGGCTGGTAAGGCTTAAGGCCTGTTTGGCGAGCACTTCCACGGTTTCTTGGACTGAGTATGGAGCGGTGCCTCACCTCTTTATTTCTCAGCACTCGCTGGACCCTGTCAACGCCTGGCTGGTACCTGTCGTCGGCCCGGATGAGGTGTTCCAGCCCCGCGGCCCCTGCTCTCCTCGTCCCCGCTGGCGCAGGGTGATTCTGCGCAACCTGCGGCCTCTGTGTGTGGTTCCCGGGCAGCTAACGCCATGGACCCGCCGGCTCCTGCCAGGATTGGGCTGGTAAATGCTAGATCGCTAGCGAACAAAACGTTTATCCTGAAGGATTTCCTGACTTCCCGAGGATTGGATTTTCTCTGTGTGACTGACACGTGGCTGACTGTTGGTGAGTCCAGCGCTTTCACAGAACTTTTACCCGATGATTGCTGCTATTTTAACTCCTCGCGGACGTCGGGTCGAGGAGGAGGAATAGCGACTATTTATAAGAGTCACTATAAATGTAAGCAGCTAGGTAAGATGACGTGTGCCGTCTGAGTGCCGTAAATCATTTCGTCCTGGAAGCGACCTGGGGCGGACCTGGAGACAGTTTCCTAAAGATATGGATATACACTATATAGAAATAGCTTATCTTCACACCGATGGTCTCATTTGCTGTTGTAGGTCACGCACAGACATCAGCAGAAACGAGAGACTTTTGCATATCCAATTAAAAGTTCCTTGCAGCGGCTTTAAGTCGTGCTGACGAACTCACCAAACTGGTAAAACAGCACAGAATATGTTCACATCTTGTTGTGTAGATCAGTTTATATTTAAGCAAAGCATCACACTTCCTCCAGCTGCTTCACATTAAAAGCTTCCTGCTGGTTCTCTGTTAGAGGCTTTTATTGTGAAACAACTAGATGAAGCACAGAAAGCAGTATGTAGGAAGTGATCAGTTACAGTGACCTGACACACAGAGACTGTTTAAAGCTGTCAAAGTGAGCTACTGTACAGTGGGTCTGTGGACAAACAGCCACAGTTATATTGTTATCAGTTTCATAAGTATGAAGAGAAAAGAGTGGAACTTGCTGTCTGAGTGTAGCTGAAGTTTAGTGTTAGTTCTGGTTGTTGAAAGTGTAAATATGATCAGCTGTACTCACCAGTGTTGGGCAGAGACTCTGCTGTGTTGTTGACAAAGACCTGATGAAGTCAGTGTGAATTTTCTTTTAGAGAGAAACAGAGACTTGTCTCGACTGCAGCGTGGCTCACACTCTGACTAACTTTACTTCCATTTCTGGAGTGTGAGGTTGAAGTGAACAAGTTCAGGTGCATTCCATTTCAATCCCTCGCCCACTTTCCCTCTGCGAGCGGCCTCTGTGTGAAGTAGGCTGGAACATAATACCAACGGCTGAGGGAGGGAGTGGAAGTACCAATGAAACACACTGTGTATTCCAGTACCCAAACTACCATACTATCCACCTTATCCCTAGCCCCCATGATACCTTGCGTGAATTGTGTGCGCGACTTCCAGCCTTGAACCAAAACTGTCGATTTCCAATGGTAACAGTTTGTTTACAGAACTTTCTTCTTCTTTCCAAGAGCAATTGAGAATAAAACATGGAACACACCACCTGTTACAGCTCAAACAGGATCATGTGATCATACGTCTGCCATCTCTGACAGCCATCTCAAAGAAACCGAGCACGCTAACAGTTAGCTCGCCTTGCTCCGTTAAAATATCGCTAACTTGGGGTGTCGGTGGCTTAGTGGATAGGGCAGGTGCCCCATGTACAAGGCTGTTGCCGCAGCGGCCTGGGTTCGACTCCAGCCTGTGGCCCTTTGCTGCATGTCATTTCCCCTCTCTTTCTCTAACTTAACTCTCATTTCTGGAGTGTGACGTTGCAGCTCTCCTCTTTCCAGTGTTGCTCCGCCTCTCACTGCAGCTCTGTTGGTCCGGTTTTGTTTCCTCCCTCTGATTTACACAGTTATTGGGAAGCACCAGGGTTTTCTCTGGATAATATGGAGCAAAGGTGGAGCTGTGCCTGACAGGTGGGAGGAGTGAGGTGTGTGAGAAGGTGCTGCTTAACTTTAATCATGTGTGTTTGAACTTTAAGGTGTCTCAGCTTTATTTTAACCAGAAGAGTTTAGTTTATTGGACACAAAGACGGAGACGTCACACATTTCTGCAACATGTCAACGATAACACAGTAACTTCTCAGACTTATTTTTATTGTGGTTCTTCGTGTAAATACGACATATTACCATCAGCTCAAACAACAAATACAACATGTGTCATCACCAAGAAAGATCACTCTGAATCAGAACTTCTAAAACCAGAAACAAAAGTTTGCAGAAACAAATGTGTTACCTATGTAATAAGATACATATAATAGGAATAATCTTAATGAAGTAGAAATCAATCGCAAGTCTGTAGAAAATAACATATAAATTACAGTTTTCACACTAAATGTTTCTTTGAATAGAAATAAATCAGTACATGAAATAAGTGATTATTTTACTCTGACAGGAGAGATGATCAGAGGTGCAGAGTTTTTACCGCCATCATTATTACAGGGACTGAAGTATGGGAAGAGTTTCTCAGTGAAGGAGCAGCCAGTAAAGGAGTAGATAAGAGCTGCAGCATCTACGTCATAAAAGGAGACCAGACCCTCCTTATAATCCACAAACACCCCCACCTTCTGAGGACGAGACTTCAGAGAGAGACTGACTGGAGGGCCAGCAAGAGCTTTGTACTCATTTCCATTTCTCAACCATATAGTCCAGAAACCATCCTGGGGTCTCAGTGTGATGTCTCCCTTCCTGTTGATCGACTCTCTGGCCACTCCTAAATCCCAGTTAGTCTTTCCTTTAACTTGAACCTCAAAGTAAAATCTGCCTGAAAAGAAACTCTGCTTTGCTAAAATAATAATAAAACAAGAAAATCTCTCTGGGTTGTCTGGGAGATTCTTCTTCACATCACCATATTTCACTTGTTTCCCATCATCAGACAGGATGAGATAGGGACTTGCTGTATCAGGATCAAGAGTCACATCCACTGCAGACTGCTGGACCCTCTTCAGCTCAGCTTCAAGCAGTTTCTTCATCTGTTCACTGAGTGTCTCCTCCAGCTGAGACACAGCTCTCACCACAGTCCCCTCAAATGATGGTGGATGGACGCTGACCTCTGTCCAGTCTTTGCAGAGTCGAGGAGCTTTCAGGGACTGGACACTCTGGAGAAGATGGAGGTGGTCTTCAGAGTGTGAGAGCTGCTTCACCTCAGTGTTTCTCTTCTTCAGCTCAGAGATTTCCTGTTCCAGCTCTCTGATGAAGCCTTCAGCCTGTTTCTGTGTCCTTTTCTGCTTCTCTTTAATCGTGTCAATGAGCTCATTCAGGCCTCTCTCAACAGACTCCTTCAGAGCAGTGAAGACCTGAACACCTTCTGCTATCTCTCTGTCTGCATCTTTCTCACTAAGGCTGACTGAGTGTTTGATCTCCTGAATCTTCAGTCGTCTCTTCTGGATCATCTGCTGAATTTCAGCCTCTGTCTTCCCCAGCTCAGCCTTCTTTCCTTCATATTCTTCTTTCAGAGGAACAACATCATGTGTCTTGTGGTCTGAAACAGTGCAGAGTGTACAGACACATGTCTGGTCGGTCTTACAGAACAGCTCCAGAGGTTTATCGTGCTTCGTACACATCCTGTCTTCCAGGTTCTCCACAGGGTCGATCAGCTGATGTCTTTTCAGGCCTGACATTGTCAGATGAGGCTCCAGGTGAGTCTCACAGTAGGAGACCAGACACACCAGGCAGGACTTCAGGGCCTTCAGTTTGGTTCCAGTGCAGACGTCACAGGGAACTTCTCCTGGTTTGGCAGCTTGTTGCTGTGAGCTGCTGCTGCTGGCTTTCTGTTGAGCTGACTGTCTGAACTGAGCGACCATCCCAGAGAACAGAGTGTTGACCCTCAAATCAGGTCTTATGGTAAAAGTCTCTTTACATAAGGGACACTGGCACCTGTCACTAATATTCCAGTGTTCAGTGATGCAGTTTTTGCAGAAGTTGTGTCCACATGGTGTGCTGACAGGATCAGTGAACACATCCAGACAGATGGAGCACAGTAACTGATCTTCAGATGGCAGATAGTTTGCAGCAGCCATATCTACACATGTAGTGGGAAAGAAAAAAAACATACAAACACTCATTTTACAATTTTAATAATTTGTTTCATCTGACAGGAATGTTATTACTGTTCCTTGAAGTTTAATACATGATATTGGGTAATGTAGCATTTAATCATACATGCTGTGTTTTGACCTGCACTGAGCTGTGAGCAACTGCAATCACTTAAGTCGTGCTGACGAACTCACCAAACTGGTAAAACAGCACAGAATATGTTCACATCTTGTTGTGTAGATCAGTTTATATTTAAGCAAAGCATCACACTTCCTCCAGCTGCTTCACATTAAAAGCCTCCTGCTGGTTCTCTGTTAGAGGCTTTTATTGTGAAACAACTAGAGGAAGCACAGAAAGCAGTATGTAGGAAGTGATCAGTTAAAGTGACCTAATACAGAGACTGTTTAAAGCTGTCAAAGTGAGCTACTGTACAGTGGGTCTGTGGACAAACAGCCACAGTTATATTGTTATCCGTTTCATAAGTATGAAGAGAAAAGAGTGGAACTTGCTGTCTGAGTGTAGCTGAAGTTTAGTGTTAGTCCTGGTTGTTGAAAGTGTAAATATGATCAGCTGTACTCACCAGTGTTGGGCAGAGACTCTGCTGTGTTGTTGACAAAGACCTGATGAAGTCAGTGTGAATTTTCTTTTAGAGAGAAACAGAGACTTGTCTCGACTGCAGCGTGGCTCACACTCTGACTAACTTAACTTTCATTTCCGGAGTGTGAGGTTGCAGCTCTCCTCTTTCCAGTGTTGCTCCGCCTCTCACTGCAGCTCTGTTGGTCAGGTTTTGTTTCCTCCCTCTGATTTACACAGTTATTGGGAAGCACCAGGGTTTTCTCTGGATAATATGGAGCAAAGGTGGAGCTGTACCTGACAGGTGGGAGGAGTAACTATTGTGAAATGGTGTTGCTGACCTTTATCATGTGTGTTGAAACTTAAAGGTGTTGTGTTTTTTAGTTTAGTTTATTGGACACAGAGAGAGACACCACACATATCTGATAACACGGTAAAGTCCACAGCTTATTTTTACTGTTGTCCTTGATGTAAAGACATGTCACCATCAAATCATACAACAAATACATGTATCATCAAATAAAAAATCAACAAGACAATCATTGCTTTTTAAATCATATTTGATTTCCTTTCTGCATCAGATGATGATGACTGAGATAATAAATGAACTCCTCTCTCACATGTATGAGGAGTGTTTGGTGCTCTGCGTGGCAGCAGTACAGTAACTCTGGGCTCATCATTCCTTTGTGTTGTGATCCATCTAGTGGTCGTTGTGTGTCATAACACCAGTTAGTGGTCTACATGGAGGCCTGTTGTTGCTGCAGTGTAGCAGGGAGTCATGTCCAAGTGGTCAGACATGAGGAAGGCTGTCAGGTCTCCACAAATGTTGACAAGTTACATTAATACCCTGCACTCATCAGTTATTGTTGATGACTCTGTCAGAGAGATTATACACCATTTGTTGGCAGTGATGACATTTGTCTTGAAAATATAAGGTCAACTCACAACATAGAAAACTAAAGTTATTGTTGTCAGTCTTGTTACCTGCAAGAAGAACTGTGGAAGTTAAAGCAACTTGTGCTCAACATATGACAAAGCCTGACACTGCAGATTTTTATTGAATCAAACCCCATGTTTCATGATATTTATGGCTGGTATAAAAAGCTATATCATGTATTTAGAGTCAGTAATTCCCTCTCTGTATATAGTAGTGTCCATTGTCAGTGGTGATGGCCTTCACACACATGAGGGACTGACAGGAAACGATGCAGCATGTAATCCAGTGTAATTCTGTCTCATTGATATCAGCCTCACTGTTACTGTTCACTCTCCTACAGCCGGACTGGATTCAGTCACTGCTAGTGGAAACAAACATTTCCTCCTGACACTGCTTCACATTAAAAGCATCCAAGTGATGAAAAACAAGGGGGCTTTTATTGTGAAGCAGCCACAGGAAACACAGTGTGTTTGTCAGGAAATATAACTTATGTATAAACCAGGCTTTTCTGTTCAGTGTTTAATGTTCAAGTCACTGCTTACTCAGGCCTTGTGTTAAACAACTACTTTATTTTATTCAACAATCACATATTTACAGATTTCTGTGACTCATAAACCATCTCACCAGTGTTCACAAAACACATTAAACCTGTCCAAAGTCACCAGTAATTATCAAACCACTTCCCAGATAAATGAATCAAGTAAAAAATCAAAAAGAAAAATTTGCAGTATTTTTTCCCAAATTTGTTCAAAGTCAAACTGCAGCCTGACATATTTGGCGTCTTTACAAACAGTGATTTCTTCTGTCAGTGAGAGTAAATGTCTGTGGGTTTAACAGAGGTTTAAACAGATATTCTCCACATAAAGTTTGTGTCATGATGCAGAGTTGAAGACATGAAAGTGTCAGATTAACATGCTGCCTGTGTGATGGGATACAAACAATAAAACATCTTAACAATGAAGTGTACATCAGCACAGTGAACAGATTCTGCAGAAAATAAGACGTGAACTATACAGGATTCACAATACATGTTTCTTTGAATAGAAATAAATCAGTACATGAAATAAGTGATTATTTTACTCTGACAGGAGAGATGATCAGAGGTGCAGAGTTTTTACCACCATCATTATTACAGGGACGGAAGTATGGGAAGAGTTTCTCAGTGAAGGAGCAGCCAGTAAAGGAGTAGATAAGAGCTGCAGCATCTACGTCATAAAAGGAGACCAGACCCTCCTCATAATCCACAAACACCCCCACCTTCTGAGGACGAGACTTCAGAGAGAGACGGACTGGAGGGCCGGCATTAGCGTCATATTTATTTCCATTTCTCAACCAAATAGTCCAGTAACCATCCTGAGGTCTCAGTATGATGTCTCCCTTCCTTTTGACCGACTCTCTGGCCACTCCTAAATCCCAGTTAGTCTTTCCTTTAACTTGAACCTCGAAGTAAAATCTGCCTGAAGAGAAACTCTGCTTTGCTAAAATAATAGAGTAACGAGAAAATCTCTCTGGGTTGTCTGGGAGATTTTTCTTCACATCACCACATTTCACTTGTTTCCCATCATCAGACAGGATGAGATAGGGATTTGCTGTATCAGGATCAAGAGTCACATCCACTGCATACTGCTGGACCCTCTTCAGCTCAGACACAGCAAGTAGCTTCTTCATCTGTTCACTGAGTGTCTCCTCCAGCTGAGACACAGCTCTCACCACAGTCCCCTCATATGATGGTGGACAGATGCTGACCTCTGTCCAGTCTTTGGAGAGTTGAGGAGCTTTCAGGGACTGGACACCCTGGAGAAGATGGAGGTGGTCTTCAGAGTGTGAGAGCTGCTCCACCTCAGTGCTTCTCTTCTTCAGCTCAGAGATTTCCTGTTCCAGCTCTTTGATGAAT